>NW_027361897.1:8785000-9385000 GCF_039654945.1 Dendrobates tinctorius | reverse complement strand
AAGTCGGCGACTTTCACTGTAGTCGGGTTTCATGAAACAAAACCCAACCATAGCGTGAGGTCGGCCACGAGGTCGGCGACCAGAGCGCCAAAGCCGCGTTTCAAAAGATGCTTCCAGCGCCCTTTTTCAGCCAATGATGGAGGACACATACTGATGACATAGGCATCGGTCACCACCATCTTTGAGAAGGGCATGCAAGTGATTGGCTGGCTTTGTGTGGTGTCACAGGGGCTATAAAAGGGCGTGAACGCCGACCGCCATCTTACTTATGCCGATCTTAGTATAGGGAGAGTTGCTGCTGCTGATTCTATAGGGAGAGCGTTAGGCAGGGAAGAAGAACCAAAAAACTGCTTCTGCTGTTAGCGATTTCCATTTACAACACAACACTTTGTGTGCAGTGACAGGGGAGGCTCTATTTTTGTGCATCAGCTCTGTTGGTTATTAGGCTGCCTTATAAGGCTCCCTGATAGCTGCATTGCTGTTTGCACACTGCTGTGCAAACTGCTTTTTTAAAAGCAAAAATACTTTTCTTCATCTTTTCTGCACAGTTACCATGCATTCATTTTTCCACCCTTTTGTGTGTGCAGCAGTCCTGCTTATTACCCTGCGTCCATACTTGGACTGAGAGCATCATTGTCAGCGTCCTCAAATCTCTAGTGAGAACCAAATTCTCACCAATACTCTATACACCCTCCACCTGGTCATACACCATCCAGTTTCAGTCTGTTACATTGAGGTGTAATCTCTACTGGGCCTGAGACAATAGTTCAGCGTCCTCAAATCTATAGTGAGATTCAAATTCTCACCAATCCTATAGACACCCTACACCTTGTCATACACCATCCAATTTCAGTCTGTTACTTTGAGGTGTAATCTCTACTTGGCCTGAGACAATAGTTCAGCGCCCTCAAATCTATAGTGAGATTCAAATTCTCACCAATCCTATAGACACCCTATACCTTGTCATACACCATTCAATTTGAGCCTGTTACATTGAGGTGTAATCTCTACTGGGCCTGAGACAATAGTTCAGCGCCCTCAAATCTATAGTGAGATTCAAAATCTCACCAATCCTATAGACACCCTCCACCTTGTCATACACCATCCAGTTTCAGTCTGTTACATTGAGGTGTAATCTCTACTGGGCCTGGGACAATAGTTCAGCGTCCTCAAATCTATAGTGAGATTCAAATTCTCACCAATCCTATAGACACCCTACACCTTGTCATACACCATCCAATTTCAGTCTGTTACTTTGAGGTGTAATCTCTACTTGGCCTGAGACAATAGTTCAGCGCCCTCAAATCTATAGTGAGATTCAAATTCTCACCAATCCTATAGACACCCTATACCTTGTCATACACCATTCAATTTCAGCCTGTTACATTGAGGTGTAATCTCTACTGGGCCTGAGACAATAGTTCAGCGTCCTCAAATCTATAGTGAGATTCAAAATCTCACCAATCCTATAGACACCCTCCACCTTGTCATACACCATCCAGTTTCAGTCTGTTACATTGAGGTGTAATCTCTACTGGGCCTGGGACAATAGTTCAGCGTCCTCAAATCTATAGTGAGATTCAAATTCTCACCAATCCTATAGACACCCTACACCTTGTCATACACCATCCAATTTCAGTCTGTTACTTTGAGGTGTAATCTCTACTTGGCCTGAGACAATAGTTCAGCGCCCTCAAATCTATAGTGAGATTCAAATTCTCACCAATCCTATAGACACCCTACACCTTGTCATACACCATCCAATTTCAGTCTGTTACTTTGAGGTGTAATCTCTACTTGGCCTGAGACAATAGTTCAGCGCCCTCAAATCTATAGTGAGATTCAAATTCTCACCAATCCTATAGACACCCTATACCTTGTCATACACCATTCAATTTCAGCCTGTTACATTGAGGTGTAATCTCTACTGGGCCTGAGACAATAGTTCAGCGTCCTCAAATCTATAGTGAGATTCAAAATCTCACCAATCCTATAGACACCCTCCACCTTGTCATACACCATCCAGTTTCAGTCTGTTACATTGAGGTGTAATCTCTACTGGGCCTGGGACAATAGTTCAGCGTCCTCAAATCTATAGTGAGATTCAAATTCTCACCAATCCTATAGACACCCTACACCTTGTCATACACCATCCAATTTCAGTCTGTTACTTTGAGGTGTAATCTCTACTTGGCCTGAGACAATAGTTCAGCGCCCTCAAATCTATAGTGAGATTCAAATTCTCACCAATCCTATAGACACCCTATACCTTGTCATACACCATTCAATTTCAGCCTGTTACATTGAGGTGTAATCTCTACTGGGCCTGAGACAATAGTTCAGCGTCCTCAAATCTATAGTGAGATTCAAAATCTCACCAATCCTATAGACACCCTCCACCTTGTCATACACCATCCAGTTTCAGTCTGTTACATTGAGGTGTAATCTCTACTGGGCCTGGGACAATAGTTCAGCGTCCTCAAATCTATAGTGAGATTCAAAATCTCACCAATAGTAGATACACCTTCAACCTTGTTTTACAGTACCATATAGCTGGTGGTATTTTGGGTACATTTCCACAAAAATGAGCAAGTAAGGTGGAAGAAGCCATGGAAGTGGGCGGGGATTGCCAGCTGGTCCCGATGGTGGTGGTGGTGTTGCATCTGTTGGTAGTGGCAAAAGCACAATAGCACCTAAGGCAGGAGGTGTTGAGCCTGCATCATCATCTGACTCCACAAGGCCTCGAAGGCTCTCTTTTCTGGGAGTAGGTAAACCACTTTTAAAGCCTGATATTCAGGAACAAGTTTTGGCTTACATTGCTGACACAGCCTCCAGCTCTCTCGCCTCCTCTTCTGAAGTTTCAAAAAATAAAAGCACTGAGTCGTCAGTGGAGGCTCCTGGTCAGGAACAACACCTTTCCTTGCGTCCTTCACCCCTACCAAAAGTGAAGGATGTGGCAGGCCACACTACTGATTACTCCATGGAGCTCTTTTCACATACCATGCCTGGGTTATCAAGTCAAATCGTGAATTCCCCAGTCCAAGATGAATCTGACATGGAGTGCACTGATGCACAGCCACTGCTAGATTTTTCTGCTGGTACATTCTCTCAAAGCACTACTTTGTCCTCGCAGTGTACTGAGGCAGAATCAGACCCTGATGAAACTCAGGTGCCCCTTCCCGCATACTATACCACCTTACACGGTGACACAGAGGAAGGTGCACATGAAATTGAAGAGGAGGTGATGGATGACCCAGTTGTTGACCCAGATAGGCATCCATTGGGGGAAGAGGGTGCCGCTGCCAATAGCTCAGAAGAGGAGGAGGAGGATCCGCAGCACGCAACGACATCGCAACAGCTGTCATCTGGCATGACCGTAGCAGTCCAAAAACATGTTACAAAAACCAAAAGAGGACAGCTTGGCCAGACGGTCAAATTAGCACAGCGTGCAAGGGCTCAAAATGTCTTCCATAGTAGGAAGAGTGCAGTGTGGCACTTTTTTGAACAAAATCCTAATGATCAGGCAAAAGTTATCTGTAAGAAGTGCGCAAAGACCTTTAGCCGAGGGAAAAATCTGAGAAATTTGAATACCAGTTGCATGCTTAGAGATTTAACCACCATGCACTTGCAAGCGTGGATGGACTACCAAACCTCAAGTACCACATGTGCACCTGCTCCGAATGAAGGTAGTCAGCAACGCTACATCTCTTCCCCAACTGTAAGCCCACCGGTTAGCACACCACCAGCAGCAAATGTCGAGGTGTCGTCGCAAGGGCAAAGCAGTCATGGAATCACAATGTTATTGCTACGAAAGACTGAATCTAGGCCATCAGCAAGACCACCAACACCATCACCATCACCAACTCTCTCTCAGTCTGCCATTTCCACCGCTAGTTCCACCATATGCAGCTCTCAAGTCCAGCTCACCCCACCAGAGACTTTGAGTAGGACAAGAAAGTACTCATCCTCTCATCCGCGTACACTGGCTTTGAACGCCCACATTGCCAAACTAATCTCGTTAGAGATGATGCCCTACCGGTTGGTTGAAAGCAAAGCTTTCCGCAAGCTCATGGCCTTCGCAGTACCATGCTATGACCTACCCAGTTGGCATGTCTTTTCTCGAAAAGCCATCCCAGCCCTCCACGTGCATGTGAAAGACCGCATTGTCCATACACTCAAGCAATCAGTGAGTGGAAAGGTGCACCTCACAACAGATGCATGGTCCAGTAGGCATGGCCAGGGCCATTACGTGTCCATCACTGCGCACTGGGTTAATGTGGTGGATGCAGGGTCCACAGGGGACAGTGTCGGTGGGACAGTGCTGCCTAGCCCACGGTATAGGAAACAGTTGGCTGTAGGCGTTCGACCATCCTCCTCCTCCTCCTTCAGAAGTGAAAGCTCATCCACAGAGCGCAGTCGCACGAGCACTCCATCTGCAGCTGCCAGTGTTGCACACGAGGTGTCCCACTATCGAACAGCTAGTGGTAAGCGTCAGCAGGCTGTGTTGAAGATGATGTGTTTGGGCGACAACAGACACACCGCGGAGGTACTGGCCGACTACTTGCAGCGACAAACTGAGTCATGGCTGGGCAGTCTACATCTTGAGGCAGGCAAGGTAGTTAGTGATAATGGCCAGAATTTTGTGGCAGCCATAGCCCTTTCAAAACCCAGACACATACCTTGCCTGGCTCACACCTTGAACCTGGTGGTGCAGTGCTTCCTCAAAAATTATCCGGAGTTAACACCCCTGCTCCATAAGGTGCGAAGACAGTGCTCGCACATCCGCCGGTCGCCCGTACACTCCAGTCATATGCAGAAGCTGCAGCGATTGCTCCACCTTCCCAAGCACCGCCTTATTATTGACATTGCAACAAGGTGGAATTCCACCCTGCACATGGTTCAGAGGCTGTGTGATCAGAGGCAGGCTGTAATTCATTTGGGGGAGGATACACGGGCAGGCAGTTTGCAGGCAGACATGGAGGTGTCTGGTGTGCAGTGGTCGAAGCTGAAAGACCTCTGTAAAGTCCTTCAGTGTTTTGAGGAATGCACACGGCTGGTAAGCGCAGACGATGGCATCATAAGCATGAGCATCCCACTTATGCGTCTGCTCATGCAAACTTAGACTCGCGTTAAGGAGCAGGCGTCTGCAGCCGAGGAGGAAGAGGAGGAGGGAAGCCTTGATGACAGTCAACAATTGTCTGCTCAGGGAAGTCTCGTGGACGAGGTGGAGGAAGAATAGGAAGAGGAGGAGGATGGTGGGGATGATTATTTTGGAGAGGAGGATGCTTCTCAGGGGGCAAGAAAAAATGTTGGTGTGGCAAGGTCAGTTACAGGGTTTGTGCGTGACTGGAGGGATGTGGATTTGCCAGAAAGTGCTCCTCCACCCAGCACTCGCAGTGCATCATTGACACCTGGAACATTGGCCCACATGTCTGATTATGCCTTGCAGATCCTAAAAAGGGACCCCCGCATTGCCAAAATGATGAACGATGATGACTACTGGTTGGCCAGCATCCTGGATCCACGGTATAAAGGCAAATTCCAAAACATCATGCCACAGGAGAACCTAGAGCTAATATTGGTTAACAAACAAGCAACTCTGGTAAACCGGTTGTTTGAGGCATTCCCAGCACACAGCGGCGGTGATGTTTTTCCAACGATCCATAGGGGGCAACATGGAAGAGGTGTTCATGGTGCACACAGCCGAAGTGGCGTTGGACACAGGGGTTTCATGACCATGTTGTGGACTGATTGTTCAAGTACCGCTCACACGACTGGTAATACTGCATCGAAAGTGACAGGAGACAGCAGTAGTCAAGTATGGTAACAAACTACTTCTCGTCCCATATCGATGTTCTCCCTCACCGGTTATTCCCCTTTGACTATTGGGCCAGTAAACTTGACACCTGGCCTGAATTGGCACAATATGCCTTACAGGAGCTCGCTTGCCCTGCTGCTAGTGTGTTATCTGAATGAGTCTTCAGTGCTGCTGGATCAATCCTGACAGAAAAAAGGACCCGTCTGTCGACCCAAAATGTTGATGCTCTAACCTTCATTAAAATAAACCATGCATGGGTTTCAAAGGATTTTTTCCTCCCTCCCCTGCTGACACGTAGGTTGCCAGAAAAATGGCTTGCTTTTGTCCTCGTCTTCCGCGGACTTCTCCAATTACTCCATTTGCAGCTGCTGAATGTCCAACATCAACATATGCCAATTTTTCCACCTCCCTAACTGGGCTGCCTCACCCCACAGGGCCGGGGTCGCCACCTGGCGCACGCACCCGTGCGAGTGCCGTTGCCCTGGACAGGTGGGTGAGCACATTCTTTTTTCAACGGCACTGGCACAAGGGTCCCTCATAGTAGAATCAAGTGTCTCTGATGGTGGGGGTGCACACCTGCCGTCAGACACACCGGCGTACTATGAGGGGCCCTGTGCCAGTACCGCCGCCTACGAGTTGGCCCCCCCTGCTGCTCAGGGCACCAACACTTGCAATACTTACCTCTCCCTGCTCCACCACTGTGTAGTCTGGCCTGTTAAATACTTCACTGTTACTGCCAATACAAATTTGGTGAAATGATAGATGATGGTTAAGACGTAGCTATGCCCTGTCCTGCTGGGCTCTATCTTCAGATGATCAATGGCTTCCATTTGTTATGGACGTCGACTCACAATGAGATGCAGTTGTGGTTTATCATCAGTTTTCACGGCTTTCCTACTCACAGACATGTGATATTCCTGCCCACATTTTTAAATGTGTCCTCTCATGCCAATCCAATAGAATCGCCTATGGCCTGTGGCTTGTGTCTTTTGCACTCCAAAGTTACCTGACAGATCATGATAGGCAGTAAGGACAATGTCTACATCTGTCCCTGTGATCACCATTTGATGGAGATGAGTAATGGTGATGGGTTCCACGGTACTGCGAAACAGCAAACCTTTCTTCACAAGAACTGTTTTTGCTGTCTCCACAGACAAAGTAATTGAGGGTCAGCATCTCCTCTGAGAATTCTACCGGGAGTTTTTACCGTGATTAGTAATTCCAAAATTTCTGCAATCACTCGACTTTCCATCTGTACTTGTATCCATCTCGTTTCCTCTTGCGGAGAGTCCTTACTGTCTTACTGAGACTGAAATATACACTCACTGGCCACTTTATTAGGTACACCATGCTAGTAAGGGGTTGGACCCCCTTTTGCCTTCAGAACTGCCTCAATTCTTCGCGGCAGAGATTCAACAAGGTGCTGGAAGCATTCCTCAGAGATTTTGGACCATATTGACATGATGGCATCACACAGTTGGCGCAGATTTGTCGGCTGCACATCCCTGATGCGAATCTCCCGTTCCACCACATCCCAAAGATGCTCTATTGGATTGAGATCTGGTGACTGAGGAGGCCATTTGAGTACAGTAAACTCATTGTCATGTTCAAGAAACCAATCTGAGATGATTCGAGCTTTATGACATGGCGCATTATCCTGCTGAAAGTAGCCATCAGATGTTGGGTACATTGTGGTCATAAAGGGATGGACATGGTCAGCAACAATACTCAGGTAGGCTGTGGCGTTGCAACGATGCTCAATTGGTACCAAGGGGCCCAAAGAGTGCCCAGAAAAAATTCCCCACACCATGACACCACCACCACCAGCCTGAACCGTTGATACAAGGCAGGATGGATCCATGCTTTCATGTTGTTTACGCCAAATTCTGACCCTACCATCCGAATGTCGCAGCAGAAATCGAGACTCATCAGACCAGGCAACGTTTTTCCAATCTTCTACTGTCCAATTTTGATGAGCTTGTGCAAATTGTAGCCTCAGTTTCCTGTTCTTAGCTGAGAGGAGTGGTACCCAGTGTGGTCTTCTGCTGCTGTAGCCCATCTGCCTCAAAGTTCGACGCACTGTGCATTCAGAGATGCTCTTCTGCCTACCTTGGTTGTAACGGGTGGCAATTTGAGTCACTGTTGCCTTTCTATCAGCTCGAACCAGTCTGCCCATTCTCCTCTGACCTCTGGCATCAACAAGGCATTTCCGGCCACAGAACTGCCGCTCACTGGATTTTTTTTCTTTTTCGGACCATTCTCTGTAAACCCTAGAGATGGTTGTGCGTGAAAATCCCAGTAGATCAGCAGTTTCTGAAATTCTCAGACCAGCCCTTCTGGCACCAACAATCATGCCACGTTCAAAGGCACTCAAATCACCTTTCTTCCCCATACTGATGCTCGGTTTGAACTGCAGGAGATTGTCTTGACCATGTCTACATGCCTAAATGCACTGAGTTGCCGCCATGTGATTGGCTGATTAGAAATTAAGTCTTAACACACAGTTGGACAGGTGTACCTAATAAAGTGGCCAGTGAGTGTATATGAAGATTAAAAAATACCCCAACAGTATATACTGGTGTACGCTTCGAATACATTACCCTTTTTCTACTTTTTAGATTCTTGTTTAATCCATACTGAGGCTGTGAGTGTCTTTGTCGGACTCTGGAAATATACACGCAGATTTTTAATGTTTAAACTATGCTATATATATCTGCTATCCAGTGATACTGTACCCTTTCTCAACTTTCTACAATCTTGTAGAATCCATACTGGGCCTGAGACCGTCTGAGTCTGCCTCCAGAAATATAGACATAGATTTTTAATGTGTAAACTATGCGATATATACCTGTTATCCGGTGATACTGTACCCTTTCTCAACTTTCTTCAATCTTGTCGAATCCATACTGGGCCTGAGACCCTCTGAGTCTGCCTCCTGATATATAGGCATAGGTTTTTAATGTTTAAACTATGCTATATATACCTGTTATCCGGTGATACTGTACCCTTTCTCAACTTTCTACAATCTTGTTGAATCCATACTGGGCCTGAGAACGTCTGAGTCTGCCTCCTGAAATATCTACGGAGATTTAGAATGTTTAAACTATACTATATATACCTGCTATCTGATGATACTGTACACTTTTTCTACTTTTTATATTCTTGTTTAATCCATACTGACCTGTGAGCATCTCTGTGTGACTGATGGCATATATAGGGAGATTGACAATCATCTTTTGACTGTATAGAGCTGTACGCTTCTGATACAGTACCATATATCTGATGTTATTTTGGGTTCATGCTCTGCAACATTTTGAAGTTTGGTGGAAGAGGCCGCAGACGTAGGCGTGTGGGGACCAGCTGGTGCTGATGGTGGTGGTGCATCTGCTGATAGTGGCAAAAGCACAATAGCAGCTAAGGCAGGAGGTGTTGAGCCTGCATCATGGTCTGGCTCCGGAACGCCTGGTAGGCTACCTTTTCTGGGAGTAGGTTAACCGCTTTTAAAGCCGGAGCATCAGGAACTGGTTTTGGCTTACATTGCCAAAACAGACTCCAGCTATTATGCCCTTCTCTGCTGAAGTTTCAAAAAATGCAAGCATTGAGTCGTCAAGTGCTGGCTCCTGGTCAGGAAGAACCCTTTTCCTTGTGTCCTTCACACCCACCAAAAGTGAATGATGCAGCAGGCTACACTTCACATTAGTCCATGTAGCTCTTTCTATCATACCATGCCTGGGTTATCAAGTCAAATCATGAATTCCCCAGTCCAAGATGAATCTGACATGGAGTGTGGGTGGCCAGCCAGGGCAGTGGGGTTAATCGGTACCAGGCTGGTGTCTCAGAGGGATGTGTCACGTTGGTTGTGATGACCCGTTCCGTGGCCCTGGGCGTCCATGCAAAGGGGTGAATAACGTTTATAGGTGAATGATACGTGGCGCCACCTGTGGTTTCTGATCAGATTGACCCGCACTGCAGTGTCGCTTCTCTGGGACAGATGTTGTGGTGCAGCTAAGATGTTGAAGCCCTGCACAGGTAGGGCCGTAGTCGCAGGGCAGATGAAAGAGTTGGTAGATAGTGTGCAGTGCAAGATGTAGCAGAGCCGTGCACCAGGCGCAGGAGAAAGATGACAGACACAGTCGTGCAGTTCCTTTACCTGTACTTGGTAAGTGCAGTCCAGGACCCAGAGTACAGATGGAGAAGGAGTTGGTCAGTCTGGAAGCAAATTTGGAATTCTCTCTCTGCAGATAGGTAGTGTGGCCTACGTTCTAGCGCTTATCTGAGATACTCGCAGTACTAAGTTCACTGAAGTTCCCCCTGTTGACTCTCTTTTGGAACTTTCTCGTATGGCAGGCAGCCATAGCCTTTTCCTTCTGGCTCACACACGTTGCTGCTGGGGCCTCCGAGCCTTAGTTGGGAACACAGCATTTACAGCTGCTACTTCCTCCAGTTTCTGCTGCAGGACCGTCAGTGTCCTTACAAACTCGGAGACTGCAATACCGACCATGCGCTCCAGCTAGGAGTGAGCCTTAACTCTGCTCATCCTCCAGCTCCCCTTCTCACGTCCACACACTTCCCCTTCCCTTCACAGACTGCCCTAACTTCCCTCCTCCCGACCACAGAGAGCAGCTCCTCAGCAGTCAGGTTCAGAGGTCTCCCTGCTGGCCTGGAGTGGGAACTGTGTTGTGTGTTGGTTTAACTGCTAGAGAGATCCTTCGTTGCTCCCAAGCATGACATCACACTAGGAGGAAGGTAATGCCACTGTGGCGACCGTACTCCTTGGGGCGCCACAAGTGCACTGATGCCCAGCCACTGCTAGATGATTCTGCTGGTACATTGACCCAGACCACTACATTCCCCTCGCACTATACACAGTCAGAATCTGACCCTGATGAAACTCAGGTTCCCCTTCCCGCATACTATACCACCTTACACGGTGACAAAGAGGAAGGTGCAGCTGAAAGTGCAGGTTCCTTGAGCAGGAAGGGGGGGCATACTCATGGGCGACGCACTGGCACAGGGCCCCTCATAGTACGCAAAAGTGTCTCTGCCGGTGGGCCCACCCGCCGTCAGAGACACCACTTGTACTATGAGGGGCCCTGTGCCAGTGCCATCGCCAACAAGTGGGCCCCCCCTGCTTGCTCAGGATCACAGCACTTGCAAAGTTGAAATACTTACCTGTCCCTGCTCCACTGCCGTGATGTCTTCCGCGTTTCCTGACAGTGACATTCTGGTCAGAGAGCGTGATGACATCACGTCTGTACGCCCTCTGTCTAAACAGTCCAAGTGCAGTGAGATGGAAGATGGGGACGACAAGGAGTCCAGACTAGTACAGGGATTCCCTAGCGAGGAGACTTATTTAATTGTTTTCAATGTTGGGACAGCTATTTTTGGGGAGCACTATACTCTGGAGAATGATATATGAGGCCCACCATACACTGGAGCATTCCAAAGGTGGACATCAGACACTGGAGCAGCATGTACAGGGCCCATTATGCACTGGAGCATTAGAAATGGGGCCCAATATATATGGAGCATTATTTGGGCCCATAACACAGTGGAGCTTCATCCATGGGGACCAACATATACTGTAGCATTATGTGGAGCTCATCATAATATACTGTTTCAAACATTATATGAGACCAATGATTCTGTATGAAGAAATATATGGGCCTCATTACTCTGTATGGTGCACTATGCGGTGGCCATAATACTGTATGGAATAATATACTGTCCGTTTTTGGAGCTATTGGAGAATTTAAGATGGATATCAGTCATGAGATGTAAGAAGTGAAGCATTTTTCATTGTACTATACCACTATTTCTCTGCCGTATCAGAGGATCATGAATTGTGGCATGTGTTAAAGGAGCCCAGTGACACTCTTTGGCCAGGGCCCACGAAAATCTGGAGCCAGTCCTACCCCCCCACAACTTTAGCCAAATAACCCCCAGTTTTCAAAGCGTAACTATTATTATAAAGTAAATTAAGGTTGACAAGCTTAAGTAATAAGAATTGATGTTTTTGGCATTAAAATGGGCACTGTAGGTGTGTTTCCTGTCCTCCACTCCCTGCCGACCTTGGTTCCCGATTGACTTGCACTGGGTTTCGTGTTTCAGTCGGCCTTCCACTTTTCACGATAATCGGCCGATTTCGTTCGACCCGACTTCTGAGAAAGTCGGGTTTCATGAAACCCGACTCGACCCGAAAAAAGGCAAAGTCGCTCGTCTCTAATCGCCAGCATAGAACCAGTTGTCACACAACACTACAGAGCTGTTGCAATTACACCTGTGCCAAAATATTTGTAAGTGATACAATTATCTTTATCTTACATTATTTTCTGCAGAGGTTAATTAGAATAAACGAGTATGCAATTGCATGTTTTATATATTTAAATCTAAATTGTAAGTGTTTTTTCTACATTATCATTGTACCATATTACCTATCATAGAAAAATATTTACATAACATTTTTTGTAACAGAAAATCTCTCTGGAGGGCCTAAACCTGCAAATCCACCATCCAATGGCACTATCAATCCATTTGACCAAATTAATGTAACAGGAGGACCCCCATATCTTAACTCTTCCAGCCAACCTCATCCAGAAGATTCAAAAGATTCAGATGAACATACAGTTGACCATCACAATGTAAAAGGATTTGGTAACTCTTCCAAACCTCCCCATTCAGAAGAATTAGATGACGATGATCATCCAAGTCATCCTAAACCTGCAGGAGGCCAAGCAGCCACTGGCAAACTACCAGCTAAGCCTGAATCACATGCCAAACCTGGACAGGTAAGTGGAGTAGTAATTGATTGATAAGGTTTATGATGGACATACATCTTTTTGCTAATTTTGCTGTTTTCTGGAAAAAGTTAGAGGTAAACAATGGAGCCTTCATTACAGCTTTAAAGAATATCAACATTCATGTGTGCTTATGTTTTAATTAATACACAGCTGATATATGAACAGAAATTTCAGTCAAATTGCATCTCTCTTAGCTTTTCAAAGAACATGAATGCCAAAGTGTATGTTATATACCTAAATCGTGGGTGATATGTATTTATCTCTGCTAACTAGAGTTGAGCGAAACGGGTCGAAAAATTTCAAAAGTCGCCGACTTTTGGCAAAGTCGGGTTTCATGAAACGAAACCCGACCCTAGGATGAGGTCAGCCACGAGGTCGGCGACTTACGCGCCAAAGTCGCGTTTCAAAAGTTTGTTTTGCGCTCTTTTTCAGCCAATCAGGATCCACGGACACTGTGGGCAACGTGATGACATAGGCAGGGGTCACCACCATCTTTCAGAAGGGCATGCAAGTGATTGGCTTGCTTTGGTGGGCGTCACAGGGGGTATAAAAGGGCGTGCACGCCGAACGCCATCTTACTTCTGCCGATCTCAGTATAGGGAGAGGTTGCTGCTGATTCTGTAGGGAGAGCATTAGGCAGGGAAGAAGACAAAAAAACTGCTTCTGCTGCTAGCGATTTGGCCTGCACAACACACCAGTCACTGTGTGTGCAGTGCAAGGGGAGGCTATATAGTGGTGTATCAGTGGTGTTGGTTGTTGGGCTGCCTTCTAAGGCTTCCTGACATTCCTGCATTGCTGTTTACCCCCTGCTCCGCAAACTGCTTTTTTAAAAGCAATCCCAATTTTTTTTTTTGTCCTGAGAAGAAGAAAAAAAAACTGCTTCTGCTGCTAGCAATTTGGCCTGCACAACACACCAGTCACTGTGTGTGCAGTGCAAGGGGAGGCTATATTGTGGTGTATCAGTGGTGTTGGTTGTTGGGCTGCCTTTTAAGGCTTCCTGACAGGCTGGCATTGCTGTTTACCCATTGCTCCGCAAACTGCTTTTTTAAAAGCAATCCAATCTCCCTTATCCTCTAGTCCCTTTTGTCACAGCTGTGCCATCGAGCCTGTGACATAGCGCTCAGATATCAGTGGGCCTCACACAATCCAAAACTGTCCACAAGTGTCTGCAGAAATTCAAAATCTCCCTTATCCTCTCGTCACTTTTGTCACAGCTGTGCCATCGAGCCTGTCACATAGCGCTCAGATATCAGTGGGCCTCACACAATACAAAACTGTCCACAAGTGTCTGCAGAAATTCAAAATCTCCCTTATCCTCTCGTCACTTTTGTCACAGCTGTGCCATCGAGCCTGTGACATAGCGCTCAGATATCAGTGGGCCTCACACAATCCAAAACTGTCCACAAGTGTCTGCAGAAATTCAAAATCTCCCTTATCCTCTCGTCACTTTTGTCACAGCTGTGCCATCGAGCCTGTCACATAGCGCTCAGATATCAGTGGGCCTCACACAATCCAAAACTGTCCACAAGTGTCTGCAGAAATGCAAAATCTCCCTTATCCTCTCGTCACTTTTGTCACAGCTGTGCCATCGAGCCTGTCACATAGCGCTCAGATATCAGTGGGCCTCACACAATCCAAAACTGTCCACAAGTGTCTGCAGAAATTCAAAATCTCCCTTATCCTCTCGTCATTTTTGTCACAGCTGTGCCATCGAGCCTGTCACATAGCGCTCAGATATCAGTGGGCCTCACACAATACAAAACTGTCCACAAGTGTCTGCAGAAATTCAAAATCTCCCTTATCCTCTCGTCACTTTTGTCACAGCTGTGCCATCGAGCCTGTGACATAGCGCTCAGATATCAGTGGGCCTCACACAATACAAAACTGTCCACAAGTGTCTGCAGAAATTCAAAATCTCCCTTATCCTCTCGTCACTTTTGTCACAGCTGTGCCATCGAGCCTGTCACATAGCGCTCAGATATCAGTGGGCCTCACACAATACAAAACTGTCCACAAGTGTCTGCAGAAATTCAAAATCTCCCTTATCATCTCGTCACTTTTGTCACAGCTGTGCCATCGAGCCTGTGACATAGCGCTCAGATATCAGTGGGCCTCACACAATCCAAAACTGTCCACAAGTGTCTGCAGAAATTCAAAATCTCCCTTATCCTCTCGTCACTTTTGTCACAGCTGTGCCATCGAGCCTGTGACATAGCGCTCAGATATCAGTGGGCCTCACACAATCCAAAACTGTCCACAAGTGTCTGCAGAAATTCAAAATCTCCCTTATCCTCTAGTCACTTTGGTCACAGCTGTGCCATCGAGCCTGTCACATAGCGCTCAGATATCAGTGGGCCTCACACAATCCAAAACTGTCCACAAGTGTCTGCAGAAATTCAAAATCTCCCTTATCCTCTCGTCACTTTTGTCACAGCTGTGCCATCGAGCCTGTCACATAGCGCTCAGATATCAGTGGGCCTCACACAATCCAAAACTGTCCACAAGTGTCTGCAGAAATTCAAAATCTCCCTTATCCTCTCGTCACTTTTGTCACAGCTGTGCCATCGAGCCTGTGACATAGCGCTCAGATATCAGTGGGCCTCACACAATCCAAAACTGTCCACAAGTGTCTGCAGAAATTCAAAATCTCCCTTATCCTCTCGTCACTTTTGTCACAGCTGTGCCATCGAGCCTGTCACATAGCGCTCAGATATCAGTGGGCCTCACACAATACAAAACTGTCCACAAGTGTCTGCAGAAATTCAAAATCTCCCTTATCCTCTTGTCACTTTTGTCACAGCTGTGCCATCGAGCCTGTGACATAGCGCTCAGATATCAGTGGGCCTCACACAATACAAAACTGTCCACAAGTGTCTGCAGAAATTCAAAATCTCCCTTATCCTCTCGTCACTTTTGTCACAGCTGTGCCATCGAGCCTGTCACATAGCGCTCAGATATCAGTGGGCCTCACACAATCCAAAACTGTCCACAAGTGTCTGCAGAAATTCAAAATCTCCCTTATCCTCTCGTCACTTTTGTCACAGCTTTGCCATCGAGCCTGTGACATAGCGTTCAGATATCAGTGGGCCTCACACAATCCAAAACTGTCCACAAGTGTCTGCAGAAATTCAAAATCTCCCTTATCCTCTCGTCACTTTTGTCACAGCTGTGCCATCGAGCCTGTGACATAGCGCTCAGATATCAGTGGGCCTCACACAATCCAAAACTGTCCACAAGTGTCTGCAGAAATTCAAAATCTCCCCTGTCCTATAGACACCTTGTACCTTGTTTTACATTACTATATAGTTTGTTGGATTTTGTCTACATTTCTACCAAAAATGAGGAAGGCTGGTGGAAGAGGCCGTGGAATTGGGCGGGGGTTGGCAGCTGGTAATGATGGTGTTGGTGGTGGATCTGATGGTAGTGGCAAGAGCAAAATAGGACCGAATGCAGGAGGTGTTGAGCCTGCGTCATCGTCTGGCTACATAAGGCCTCGAACGCTTAGTTTTCTAGGAGTTGGCAAACCGCTTTTAAAGCCAGAGCATCAGGAAAAAGTTTTGTCTTACATTGCTGACTCAGCCTCCAGCTCTATCGCCTCCTCTTCTTCAGTTGTAAAAAGTAAAAGCACTGAGTCGTCATTGGAGGCTCATGTTCATGAACCACACCTTTCCTTGTGTCCTTCACCCCAACCAAGATTGAAGGATGACGCAGGCCATACTACTGATTACTCCATGGAGCTGTTTTCACATACCATGCCTGGATTATCAAGTGAAATGGTGAATTACCCAGGCCAAGATGAATCTGACATGGAGTGCACTGATGCACAGCCGCTGATGGATGATTCTGCTGGTACATTCACTCAGAGCACTACATTGTCCTTGCAGTGTACAGAGCCAGATTCTGACCCTGATGAGACTCAGGTGCCCCTTCCCACACACTATACCACCATACACGGTGACACAGAGGAAGGTGCACATGACATAGAAGAGGAGGTGATGGATGACCCAGTTGTTGACCCAGATTGGCATCCATTGGGGGAAGAGGGTGCTGCTTCCAATAGCTCAGATGAGGAGCATCCACAGCAGACATCGACATCGCAACAGCTGTTATCTGGCAGGCCCGGAGCACTCCAAAGACAGGTTCCAAACATCAAAAGAGGTGCTGGACAGCTTGTCCAGATGGTCAAAAGATCACAGCGTGCTAGGCCGCAAAATGTCTGCCAAAGTAGGAAGAGTGCAGTGTGGCACTTTTTGACCAAAATCCTCATGATCAGGCCAAGGTTATCTGTAAGAAGTGCGCAAAGACCTTTAGCCGAGGGAAAAATCTGAAAAATTTGAATACCAGTTGCATGCTTAGACATTTAACCAGCATGCACTTGAAAGCGTGGACACAACACCAAACCTCAAGTGCCACATGTGCAACTGATCACAACGAAGGTAGTCAGCAACGCTCCATTGTTTCCCCCACTGTAAGCCCACCGGTTAGCACAGCAGCAAATGTTGAGGTGTCGTTGCAAGGCCACAGCAGTCAGGGAATCCCACTGTTATATCAACGAAAGACTGATTCTAGGCCATCAGAAAGAACACCAACTCCATCACCATCATCAACCCTCTCTCAGTCCGCCCTGTCCACCGCTACTTCCACCATATGCAGCTCTCAAGTCCAGCTCACCCTCCCAGACACTATGAGTATGTCAAGAAAGTACTCAGTCTCTCATCCGCGTACACTGGGTTTGAACGCCCACATTGCCAAACTAATCTCGTTTGAGATGATGCCCTTTCGGTTGGTGGAAAGCACAGCTTTCCGCGAACTCATGGCCTATGCAGTACCACGCTATGACCTACCCAGTCGCCACTTCTTCTCTCGCAAAGCCATCCCAGCCCTCCACCATCATGTGAAAGACCGCATTGTCCATGCACTCAAGCAGTCAGTGAGCGGAAAGGTGCACCTCACAACTGATGCATGGTCCAGTCGGCATGGCCAGGGCCGTTACGTGTCCATCACTGCGCACTGGGTTAATGTGGTGGATGCAGGGTCCACAGGGGACAGCGGTGGTGGGACAGTGCTGCCTAGCCCACGGTATAGGAAACAGTTGGCTGTAGGCGTTCGACCCTCCTCCTCCTCCTCCTCCAGAAGCGAAAGCTTGTCCACAGAGCGCAGTCGTACGAGCACTCCATCTGCAGCTGCCACTGTTGCACATGATGTGTCCCCCTATCGAGCAGCTAGTGGAAAGCGTCAGCAGGCTGTGTTGCAGATGATGTGTTTGGGCGACAGACACACCGCCGAGGTGCTGGCCGAGTACTTGAAGCGACAAACTGAGTCATGGCTGGGCAGTGTACATCTTGAGGCAGGCAAGGTAGTTAGTGATAACGGCCGTAATTTTGTGGCAGCCATAGCCCTTTCAAAACTCAGCCACATACCTTGCTTGGCTCACACCTTGAACCTGGTGGTGCAGTGCTTCCTCAAAAATTATCCGGAGTTAACAGCCCTGCTCCAGAAGGTGCGAAGACTGTGCGCGCACATCCGCCGGTCGCCTGTACACTCCATTCGTATGCAGAAGCTGCAGCGATTGCTCCACCTTCCCAACCACCGCCTCATTATCGACATTGCAACAAGGTGGAACTCCACCCTGCACATGGTGGAGCGGCTGTGCGAGCAGAGGCAGGCCATAATGCATTTGTGGGAGGATACACGGCCAGGCACTTTGAGAGCAGACATGGAGTTGACAGGTGTGCAGTGGTCGATGCTGAAAGACCTCTGTAAAGTCCTACAGTGTTTTGAGGAATGCACACGGCTGGTAAGCGCAGACGACGCCATCCTAAGCATGAGCATCCCACTTATGCGTCTGCTCATGCAAACTTTGACGCACCTTAAGGAGCAGGCGTCTGCAGCCAATGTTGATGAGGAGGAAGAGGAGGAGGGAATCCTTGATGACATTCAGCCATTGTCTGCTCAGGGACCTCTCCTGGACGAGGTGGAGGAAGAAGAGGAGGAGGAGGATGATGATGGGGATGATTACTTAGGGGAGGAGGATGCATCTCGTGGGGCAAGTGAAAATGTTGGCGTGGCAAGGTCTGGTACAGGGTTTGTGCGTGACTGGAGGGATGTGGATTTGCCAGAAAGTGGTCCTCCACTCAGCACTCGCAGTGCATCTTTGACACCCGGAACATTGGCCCACATGTCAGATTATGCCTTGCGGATCCTAAAAAGGGATCCCCGCATTGCCAAAATGATGAACGATGACGACTACTGGCCAGCATCCTGGATCCACGCTATAAAGGCAAATTACAAAACATCATGCCACAGGAGAACCTTGACCTAATATTGGCTAATAAACAAGCAACTCTGGTAAATCGGTTGCTTGAGGCATTCCCAGCACACAGCAGCGGTGATGGTTCTCACACGAGCCGTACGGGCCGGGGGCAGCTTGGCAGAGGTGTTCGTGGTGCACACAGCAGAAGTGGCGTTGGAGACAGGGGTTTCATGACAATGTTGTGGACTGATTTTTCAAATACCGCTCACACAACTGGTAATACTGCATCGATGGAAAGTGACAGGAGACAGCAGTTGTCAACTATGGTTACAAACTACTTTTCCTCCCATATCGATGTTCTCCCACACAGGTCATTCCCCTTTGACTATTGGGCCGCTAAACTGGACACCTGGCCTGAATTGGCCCAATATGCCTTACAGGAGCTCGCTTGCCCAGCTGCAAGTGTGCTATCGGAAAGAGTCTTCAGTGCAGCTGGATCAATCCTGACAGAAAAAAGGACCCGTCTGTCAACCCAAAATGTGGATTATCTAACCTTCATTAAAATGAACCACGCATGGGATTCCAAGGATTTTGTCCCACCTTCCCCTGATGACACATAGGGTGACAGAAAAATGGCTTGCTTTGGTCCACCTCTTCCTGGGACTTCACCTATTTCGCCTTTTGCATCAGCTGAATGTCCAACATCAACATATGCCACTTTCTAAAACTCCATAACTGTGCTGCCTCCCCCCCCATGGCCGGGGTCACCACCTAGCGCACGACACCGTGCGAGTGCCGTTGCCCTGGACAGGTGGGTAGGCCGACTCTTGGGTGCGGGCACTGGCACAGGGTCCCTCATAGTGCAATCAAGTGTCTCTGACGGTGGTGGTGCACACCCGCCGTCAGACACACCGCTGTACTATGAGGGGCCCAGTGCCAGTACCGACGCCTACGAGTGGGCCCCCCTTGCTTGGGCAGGGCCCCAGCATTTGCAATCTTTACCTCTCCCTGCTCCTCCGCTGTGTAATCTGTGCCGTCAAATCCATACTGTGCCTGACACCGTCTGAGCCTGCCTCCTGAGACATATATTTTGAATGTGTACGCTATCCATACATGTTATCTGGGGAAACGGTACCCTTTCTAACCTTTGTGCAATCACGTGCAATCCATACTGGGCCTAACACCGTCTGAACCTGCCTCCTGAGACATATATTTTGAATGTGTACGCTATCCATACATGTTATCTGGGGAAACGGTACCCTTTCTAACCTTTGTGCAATCACGTGCAATCCATACTGGGCCTAACACCGTCTGAGCCTGCCTCCTGAGACATATATTTTGAATGTGTACGCTATCCATACATGTTATCTGGGGATACGGTACCCTTTCTAACCTTTGTGCAATCACGTGCAATCCATACTGGGCCTAACACCGTCTGAGCCTGCCTCCTGAGACATATATTTTGAATGTGTACGCTATCCATACATGTTATCTGGGGATACGGTACCCTTTCTAACCTTTGTGCAATCACGTGCAATCCATACTGGGCCTAACACCGTCTGAGCCTGCCTCCTGAGACATATATTTTGAATGTGAACGCTATCCATACATGTTATCCGGGGAAACGGTACCCTTTCTAACCTTTGTGCAATCACGTGCAATCCATACTGGGCCTAACACCATCTGAGCCTGCCTCCTGAGACATATATTTTGAATGTGTACACTATCCATACATGTTATCCGGGGATACGGTACCCTTTCTAACCTTTGTGCAATCACGTGCAATCCATACTGGGCCTAACACCGTCTGAGCCTGCCTCCTGAGACATATATTTTGAATGTGTACGCTATCCATACATGTTATCTGGGGATACGGTACCCTTTCTAACCTTTGTGCAATCACGTGCAATCCATACTGGGCCTGACACCGTCTGAGCCTGCCTCCTGAGACATATATTTTGAATGTGTACGCTATCCATACATGTTATCCGGGGAAACGGTACCCTTTCTAACCTTTGTGCAATCACGTGCAATCCATACTGGGCCTAACACCATCTGAGCCTGCCTCCTGAGACATATATTTTGAATGTGTACGCTATCCACACATGTTATCTGGGGATACGGTACCCTTTCTAACCTTTGTTCAATCACGTGCAATCCATACTGGGCCTAACACCGTCTGAGCCTGCCTCCTGAGACATATATTTTGAATGTGTACGCTATCCATACATGTTATCCGGGGATACGGTACCCTTTCTAACCTTTGTGCAATCACGTGCAATCCATACTGGGCCTAACACCGTCTGAGCCTGCCTCCTGAGACATATATTTTGAATGTGTACGGTATCCATACATGTTATCCGGGGATACGGTACCCTTTCTAACCTTTGTGCAATCACGTGCAATCCATACTGGGCCTAACACCGTCTGAGCCTGCCTCCTGAGACATATATTTTGAATGTGTACGCTATCCATACATGTTATCTGGGGATACGGTACCCTTTCTAACCTTTGTGCAATCACGTGCAATCCATACTGGGCCTGACACCGTCTGAGCCTGCCTCCTGAGACATATATTTTGAATGTGTACGCTATCCATACATGTTATCCGGGGATACGGTACCCTTTCTAACCTTTGTGCAATCACGTGCAATCCATACTGGGCCTAACACCGTCTGAGCCTGCCTCCTGAGACATATATTTTGAATGTGTACGCTATCCATACATGTTATCCGGGGATACGGTACCCTTTCTAACCTTTGTGCAATCACGTGCAATCCATACTGGGCCTAACACTGTCTGAGCCTGCCTCCTGAGACATATATTTTGAATGTGTACGCTATCCATACATGTTATCTGGGGATACGGTACCCTTTCTAACCTTTGTGCAATCACGTGCAATCCATACTGGGCCTAACACCGTCTGAGAATGATAGATGGGGCCGACCATACACTGGAACATTCCAAAGGTGGACCTCAGACACTGGAGCAGCATTTACAGGGCCCATTATACACTAGAGCATTAGAAATGGGGCCCATTATGTTTGGAGCATTATTTGGGCCCATAAGACAGTAGAGCTTCATCCATGGGGACCAACATATACTGTAGCATTATGTGGAGCTCATCATATACTGTTTCAAACATTATATGGGACCAATGATTCTGTATGGAGAAATAGATGGGCCTCGTCATGAGATGTAAAAAGTGAGGTATTTTTCATTGTACTATACCGCTATTTCTCTGCCGTATCGAAGCATGATGAGTTGTGGTATGTGTTAAAGGGGCGCTCTTTCGCCCAGGGCACATGAAAACCTGGAGCCAGCCCTCCCCCCCCACAGTCTGTAGCCAAATAACCCCCATTTTTCAGTGCGTAACTTGTATTATGAAGTTAATTAAGGTTGACAAGCTTAAGTAAGAAGAATTGATGCTTTTGGCATTCAAATGGGCACTGTTGGTGTGTTTCCTGTCCTCCTCTCACTGCCGACTTTTATTCCCCATTGACTTACATTGGGTTTCGTGTTTCGGGACGACCCCGACTTTTCCCTATAATCGGACGATCTTGCTCGACCCGACTTTTGGAAAAGTCGGGTTTCACGAAACGAAACGCGACCCTAAAAATCCAAAAGTCGCTCAACTCTACTGCTAACATCTATTTCAGGATCCTAAATCTAGACCCAAACGACATGTGAATGGTGCTGAGAATCACCCTACAGGAGCTCCACCTGGAGATCACACAGATGAAAGTGGTGCAATCAGAGCAACGCACCCAGCTAACCATGGTGGAGGAAAGCCGGGAGGACTCGAAGGCCAAAGTATGTTTTGATTATTCTTAATCTACGAGTTTGCCAAATTTGAAATCTGTCTTCTTCATTTTTTTAATAGTGCATCAATGTTGTAAGATATTTGCCACATTTTTCTTAGCCTCAAATCCAAGTTATTGTGCAAACACTGTGCTTACACAATTTATTTTTGAAACATGTTGCTCATGGCTAAAAGTGTGAAGGAAAAAAAAATAGCTCACCCTTTCTGCTCCAAATAACAAGGAAGAACAAGGCCAATCCTATGCCCAGAGTTTGTAGATGCAACTTCAGGGAAAAAAGTGTCCAGCTTCCAGATCCAATTGCAACTAAAATGTTTATTTTATTGTTTTTTAATCTATTAAAAAATATACACATTGCAAAAATAAAATAACTTAATACCAGGATTAAGAACATTTGGCGTTCGAATTGCAAATGTCTCACAGAGCTCTCCCCTTTATTTATTTCTTGCAATTTGTATATCTGTTTAATGAATCTAATATATAAAGCTCAAAGTGTGTATGTATGTGTGTATGTGTGTGTGTGTGTATGTTTGTATGTCCGGGATAGGCATCCGCACCGTCGCAGCTCCAGCCACAAAATTTGGCACAGTTGCACGTCTGGACCCCGAGAGCGTCCTAAGCTATGTTGTGAGGTGAAATTTTAACCCTGCGCGTTCCAATTCACCAAACAATTTTGCCCCTATCTACATACTGGGGGAAAAGTGTGTGCGTGTCAAGCCCCGCCCCTCATTGTGATGTCACAATGCCCCTATTTGCATACTGGGGAAGCAGTGTGTGCGTATCAAGCCCCGCCCCTCATTATGATGTCACAATGGTTGCCATGGCGATGCTGATATCATCAAAGGTTTCAAGCCCTGCTGCCGCTCATTATGATGTCATAATGGTTGACTATGGGATGGAGGATGTGTGATGGGTATATGGGCACCGGACTATGGGATGGAGAATATGTATGATGGGTATATGGGCACGGGACTATGGGATGGAGGATATGTATGATAGGTATATGGGCACGGGACTATGGGATGGCGGATATGTAAATGGGCACGGGACTATGGGATGGAGGATGTGTGATGGGTATATGGGCACTGGACTATGGGATGGAGGATATGTATATGGGCACGGGACTATGGGATGGAGGATGTGTGATCGGTATATGGGCACTGGACTATGGGATGGAGCATATGTTTGACGGGTATATGGGCACGGAACTATGGGATGGCGGATATGTATATGGGCACGGGACTATGGGATGGAGGATGTGTGATGGGTATATGGGTACGGGACTATGAGATGGCGGATATGTATGATGGGTATATGGGCATGGGACTATGAGATGAAGGATGTGTGATGGGTATATGGGCACTCGACTATGGGATGGTGAATATGTGATGGGTATATGGGCATGGGACTATGGGATGGAGAATATGTATGATGGGTATATGGGCATGGGACTATGGGATGGCGGATATGTATGATGGGTATATGGGCACTCGACTATGGGATGGAGGATATGTATGATGGGTATATGGGCACGGGCCTATGGGATCGTGGATATGTATGACAATAATAATAATAATTTTTATTTATGTAGCGCCAACATATTCCGCAGCACTTTACAATTAAGCGGGGACATGTACAGACAATAAATTCAATACAAGTTAAGACAATTCAAACAGTGACATTAGGAGTGAGGTCCCTGCTCGCAAGCTTACAATCTACAATGGAAATGAGGGGACACAGTAGGTGAAAAATGCTTGTTAATTCAGGTCTGGCAATTATAATAGGGATTTTCATATAAAGCTGCATGATCCGGTCATCAGCCCGTGCGTTTAAGTGCAATAGACAAGTATCAAGTGCAGTTATCATTTGCATGAAGGGTGTGGAGACAGATGAATAGTAGGGTGCAGATTCAGAATAATATTTGGAAGGAGGGAACAGGGCAAAGTTAGCTTGCTGAGTAGTTGATGTGGTAGGCTTGTTTGAAGAGATGGGTTTTCAAAGCGCGCTTGAATAGGTCAGGGCTAGGAATCAGTCTGATCGTCTGGGGAAGTGCATTCCAGAGAGCTGGAGCAGCACGAGAGAAGTCTTGGAGACGGAGGTGCGAGGTTCGGATTACGGGGGATGTTAGTCTTAGGTCATTTGTAGAACGGAGGGCACATTTAGGGCGATAGACAGAGATGAGAGAGGAGATATAAGGCGGTGCAGAACAGTGGAGAGCTTTGTGGGTGAGAGAGATGAGTTTATACTGGACCCTGTAGCGAATAGGTAGCCAGTGTAATGACTGGCATAACATGGAGGCATCGGTGAAGCGGCTGGACAGAAATATGACCCTGGCTGCCGCATTCAAGATGGATTGGAGAGGAGAAAGTTTGGTAAGAGGGAGACCGATCAGAAGAGAGTTGCAGTAGTCCAGACGAGAATGAATAAGAGCGACAGTAAGAGTCTTAGTAGTTTCAAAGGTGAGAAAAGGTCGGATTCTGGAGATGTTTTTAAGATGCAGGTGACAAGAGCGACTGAGTGATCGGATGTACGGAGTAAAGGAAAGTTCAGTGTCAAATATGACCCCAAGACAGCGGGCATGCTGCTTGGGAGTTATGTTTGAACCCTCCAGGGTTATTTCGATGTTAGGTAGAGTGAGGTTAGTAGAGGGGAGAAACACAAGAAGTTCAGTTTTAGAGAGATTTAGTTTCAGATAGAGGGAGGACATGATGCTAGAGACAGCAGACAGACAATCCTTGGTATTTTGAATTAGGGTAGGGGTGATGTCAGGGGAAGAAGTGTATAATTGGGTGTCATCAGCATAGAGATGATACTGGAACCCAAATCTGCTGATTGTTTGTCCAATAGGGGCAGTGTATAAAGAGAAGAGGAGGGGGCCTAGGACTGAGCCCTGCGGGACCCCGATAGTAAGGGGACGAGAAGAGGAAGAGGAGCCGGAAAAAGATACACTGAAGGAGCGGTCAGAGAGGTAGGAGGAGAACCAGGAGAGGGCTGTGTCCTTGAGGCCTATAGAGCGGAGCATAGTGAGGAGGAGCTGGTGATCCACAGTGTCAAATGCGGCAGAGAGATCCAGGAGAATCAGCAGGGAGCAATGACCTTTTGATTTAGCTGTTATTAAATCATTAGAGACTTTAGTGAGGGCAGTTTCAGTAGAGTGTAAAGAGCGGAAACCAGATTGTAAGTGGTCGAGAAGAGAGTTATCCGAGAGATAGCGGATTAGACGGGAGTGGACAAGGCGTTCCAGGAGTTTAGAGATGAAGGGAAGGTTAGAGACAGGTCTGTAGTTAGCAGTGCAGTTCTGGTCCAGGGATGGCTTTTTAAGTAAAGGGGTTATGATGGCATGTTTAAATGAGGAGGGAAATATACCTGAAGAAAGAGAGAGGTTAAATATTTTAGTCAGGTGAGTGGTGACCACTGGTGAGAGAGACTGCAGGAGCTGTGAAGGAATAGGGTCACTGTTGCAGGTTGTAGGCCGAGCAGAAGCGAGGAGCTTGGAAACTTCTTCTTCTGAAACAGGCTCAAAGATGTCTAGTGAGCTTGAGGTGCGGCAGGGAAGGGGATCCAGGCACTGAGGAGATAAGGCTGAGATATCCTGATGGATGTGGTTGATTTTTTCTAGGAAATAAGTGGCTAGATCCTCACCGCTGAGGTTGGTGATGGGGGCCTGTACTTTAGGTTTCAGGAGGGAGTTTAAGGTTTCAAAAAGTCATCTTGGGTTGTTGGATAGTGAGGTGATGAGGGTGGTGAAGTAGGATTGTTTGGCCAGACGAAGGGCAGAGTTATAGGTTTTGAGCATGAACTTATAGTGGATGAAGTCTTCTGCTAAGAGAGATTTTCTCCACTGCTGCTCTGCACACCTCGAGCAGCGCTGAAGAAAGCGTGTTTGCGTTGTGTGCCAGGGCTGCCGTTGTCTGTGTCGGGTCTTTCTGCGTATAGAAGGTGCTGCTTCATCTAGGGCATTCTTCAGTGTATTATTGAAGTGTGACAATGCTATGTCTGGACAGGAGAGGGTGGAGATGGGGGCTAAAGATGTGTGGAGATTGTCCCTAAGCTGTTGGGTATTAATGGTACGTGTATTCCGATAAGTGTGGTAAGTGGGGGTGTCCCGGGTGAGGAGACAATTCTTGACAGAGAAGGAAAGAAGGTTGTGGTCCGAGAGCGGGAGAGGTGAGTTAGTAAAGTCGTGCAGCGAGCCGGGACGGGAGAAAACCAGGTCCAGAGTATTCCCGTCCTCATGTGTAGGAGAATTAGTAAACTGTGAGAGGCCGAATGAAGAAGTTAGAGAAAGAAGATGAGAGGCAGACTGGGAGAGCGGATCATTGATGGGGATGTTAAAGTCTCCCATGATGAGGGTGGGGATGTCACAGGATAGAAAGTGAGTAAGCCAGGTGGTGAAGTGGTCTAGAAACTGGCGGGAGGAGCCTGGAGGGTGATAAACAACCGCCACTCGTAAGGAGAAGGGCTTAAAGAGTCTGACGGTATATGTCTGATAGGTATATGGGCACGGGACTATGGGATGGAGGATAATTATAATTTTCTATAACTAACCACAGTTAGTTACTATGCCCGGGCAGTGCCGGGCTCTTCAGCTAGTTAACAATAAAATCACTAATTTATCTGCAGTTGACTCTGGAAGCTACACTCCTTTCTTTCTTTGATTTTGTGGTTTAGGATTGTTCTCTAAATGCAGGTTTTGAGAGTAAAGTTGTAGGTATTGAAAGGAGTATCTTAAAATCTGCAAAAATGTCCAAAAACATTAAATGGGATTAGATTTCACCTTATAAAAGCCCTGATGCTCCCCACCAGCTTCTGTATATATCCTTGTAGCGATTATGTGCCCTCTGCCCACTTGACTACCGCAGTCAATCTTAGATTTCTGCAGTCACGTGTGTAAATGGTGTGCAATCACTGCACTGCATTGGTTCTTTTGTTAACTTACCACCATCCATCCCTTTTCCTTTTTTATGTATTATGGACCCTTAAATGTCTCAAGGCCACATTCACACCTTCAGTATTTTTCATCAGTATATGTAAGCCAAAAAGAGGAGTGGAACAATCAGAGAAAAGATTTAACAGAAACAAGATGCCACTTCTGTATTTTTCACCCACTCCTGGTTTGACTTCCAAATAGGCATAAAACACAGTCATTAATACGACAATAATGAATACAAGATGGAAGAAACAAATAAACAAATATCTGTAAAAAAAATTACAAAATTATTCCAAATTGATTTAATACCAAGGACACAACAAAGAATGTAAAAAATGCTTGATATAGAATGAATGAAAAAAAAAGATCTATGCGATCCTAAAGGTCAAGAATCCTAAAGTAGAGATCCTGAAATATTCAATTACATTATATCTAATCGAGGAAATTTGTATTAAGATAGAATTATAAGAATTATCACAGGATAACTGTTCTTGCTGCAAAGTCAGAGAAATTTCCTTAATTGTTAATGAATAATTTTAGTAAAATTTTAAATTTCCAGACTTTTCTAACAATTTTTTTGTATATTATTATTTTTTTGCAGGAGGCTGAGAAGAACGACTTCAGCATTTCTGATGGTTTAAAATGGATCCTTAAATGGATTAGTAGTTGTTAGCAAGGCAAGAAAAAAAAAAAATATATATATATAAAAAAAAAAAAGTTTCCATGAAGTTTTATTTTTTAAATGAAATTTGCATGCGGTTGGAGAATTTTGCATTTATCCTAACATAGGAATGAATTAGAAAGGCCGGACTGAAAAAATAAAAATAAACTGTGGACAGGTGTGATACAGTTGTGGTAAAAAGAAGTCATGTTTTTCTAACCTATACAATCCATTTAGAATGGTAAATTGTCAGGCCTAGAACAATGCAGCCACAGATCACTGATAACAATAATTTCTCTTTTTGGAACTCTCTGAGAGTTAAGGTTCCATAACTCTCACATGGTTCAATTTCATTGCAGTGGCAATTTAAAATGGAATCTGTAGTAACATCAAACCCTCTTCCAAATTGTACATATGAGCATGCAGTTTTTGTAAAGTAAATCCATTCACATCTTTACATCTTCTATCTGTTCCTGAATTCCTGTGTAATTAGAGCTTAATTCAGATGCAAATGAAATACCATGGATACCTAAGGCACCCGTTACACGCTTCAATGTCCCAGCGATCCCACCAACGATACGACGCAGATGCTATTGCTGGGACATAGTTAGCTGATCGCTGGTGAGCTGTCACATAGACGGACTTACCAGCGATAAGGACCAGCGAGCACGCTGGTGTCCAGGGTAAACAGCAGGTAACTAATAGCCGTGCAGCTCTTAGTTACCCGCTGTTTACCTTGGATACCAGCTCCCAGCGTCGCTGATCGTCTGTCGCTTGCTGTCACACGCAGCGATGTGTGCTGCCCAGCGGGAGACCAACAACAAAATTATGGCCCAGACCATTAGGCAACGATTAACGATCAGCCATCTGATTGTTGATCATTGCTACATGTCACACACAACGATGTCGTTTCGACATCGCTGCAAGTCACCAAACTGGTGAAATTGCAACGATATCGTTCACAACATCGTTGTGTGTAATGGGGCCTTAAGTTACTGCAATGCCCTGCACATAGGGTAATTGACATAGAGAATAAGAAAAGCTATACTACATTTCTACTTGGAGACATTTGTTAAAATTATTACACCTACTACATCTTGCAATAGGGTCTTGGAGATGGGGATATCACTTTAAGTGTACTGGGCATAATTGAGCACATCTCTATCCTTAGCCTCCCACATTGTTTCCTGCCTATCATCAGCCTTTTTATCAGACTGATATCACATATACATGGAGTGATCAAATACATGGAGCTATCAAACATGCAAAATATTCTTGCAGCAGGATACAAGGCTAGTTAAGTGCCTTGTCTCATTTATAGCACTTAACACCTCATTTGCTTGTGAATGAAAACAGATTTCTCAGGAATGCAGCAACAAATAGAAGACGTAAAGGTGTTTATGAATTTACATTTCAAAAACCTGCATGCTCATATATGTGATTTGGGCAGAGGTAGGGTTGTATGTTGTCTCATAGAGATGAGCAGATCAATCAATGGAGGTTTGAGTTCAAGTTTGAGGGAATCTTGAGATTCGATTTGCTGCTCAAAAAAAAAAATTTGCCTGCCACCATTTTCCCACACTGCTGAAGCTTCAGAGAGTGTGCTAACGTAACATTTTCTGGATTATGGTCATTACATAGGCATCAGATACAGTATCACCAATTCCCAGTGGAGCACAGATTGCACTCCAGAGTTATCTTCCATCTTTTATAGTAAAAAGAGTCCTCTCTCTCTCTCTCTCTCTCGCAGTCTCGCATGTGGGGTGTAAAATCTAACAGTCAACAGGATCCTCTCTCTCCTGTAAAGTGTAAGCTCTTATGTTCAGCAGGGTCCTCTCTCTCTTACAAAATTCAAACTCTTATGGTTAGTAGGGTCATCTCTTTCTTTTTCTCTGTCTCTCTCCTTTCCCCCACATGTATTCTCTGACCAGTTACCTGCTTTCCAGTATTGAGATCCATGCATATTTATTCGCCACAAATAAATTTTAAGGGACAATTCAGCAAATTTGAATTTCAAAACATCCGGTCATCTCTATTGCTACAGAATTCTTTCAAACTGACACAAAAATAGAGTTCAATGCTTTGGGATTTATAGAAACTTTCATTTTCACAGATTTCAATAATGAGAAATTATTTACATTTGTGGTTTCTAAAATATGATCTTACAAGAGAGTGTACATCTTTCCTTTAATCTGAATGTATGCACTCAAACAAGAGAAAACATTCCGCTTACCATTAGAGATAATAATAATAAATTTTATTTCTATAGCGCCGACATATTCCGCAGCACTTTACATTTCAGAGGGGACTTGTACAGACAATAGACATTACAGCATAACAATAATCACATAGGTCATAATAGATACCAAGAGGAAAGAGGGCCCTGCTCGCAAGCTTACTATCTATGAGGAAAAAAGGTAGACAAGAAAGCTGGGTGGTAACAGTTGCCCTGATTGTTTGGATCAGCCATAATGTTAAGTGTGTAACAGTACAGACACAGAGGGCTAATAGATGCATAAAGCATGTGGGAACATGATGCGGGGAACCTGGTTATGGTAAAACTTTTGACTGTGCCACACAGGGATAGATTAGGTTAATGTGTTGAGGCGATAGGCCAGTCTGAATAAATGCGTTTTCAGGGCATGCTTTAAATTTTAGGGATTGGGCACTAATCGTATTAACCTGAGAAGTGCATTCCAAAGAATTGGCGCAGTATGTGTAAAGTCTTGGAGACGGGAGTGGGAGGTTTTGATTATTGAGGATGCTAACCTCAGGTCATCAGCAGAAGGGAGGGCATGGGTAGGGTGGTAGACTGAAACAAGGGAGGAGATGTAGGGTGGTGCTGAGTCATGGAGAGATTTTGTGGGTGAGGGTAATAAGTTTCTACTGGATTCTGAAGTGGATGGGTAGCCAGTGTAAGAACTGGCACAAGGTAGAGGCATCAGTGTAACGATTGGTGAGGAATATTATCCTGGCTGCAGCATTCAAGACAGATTGGAGGGGGGAAAGTTTGATAAGAGGGAGACAAATTAGAAGAGCATTGCAAAAGTCCAGACGAGAATGAATATAAGAGAAACAGTAAGAGTCAAATTCTAGAACCTTTGGTTCGTATTGGCTTAAGACCTGATATTCAGAGAATAGTTTGTCGAACATATCAGAATCCCATTGAATTCATTGGAGGCAAAAACAAGCACATAGACAACACCTTCAGGGGGCAAAAAATCAGCCTAAACAGCTTGAATTAGAGGCAGACACCAGAAAAAGTGGCATCAATTGACGCAGAGTACAAATAGTATAATTGCGCAGCATGGATGCATGGGACAGGGCCTGGGATAGGTCTTGGCCCAGCATTTCTAGCTTAAACATTGATCAGTATCAGGTGGATGCATTACAGGGATTGGCCTGGTGCTCTGAGACCCCTGCCAAATTCAGGCAACACACGTAAAGGAGACCCAATTTGGAGTCAAAACCTTTCCAAAAATTAGGAGCAGACACCAGGAAAAGTGGCATCAATTGACTCACAGTAGAAATTTGACAATCGCATAGCAGCAGTCAGCCATGGGCCATGCATGATGTATCAGGTTCTGGGCAGCATTTAGACCTTTGAATTTAAATTCAGATTAAAACAAGTTGGGTGAGAAACCAGTTTAAGCCTGCTGTGCTGGGATACCTGATATGTCATCAGCTTGGTAGACCACTAATGTAAGAAAAATTTAAGGACAGTAACACAGGTAGTTGTCTAAAAGTAAGTGTGCAGGCCTGCCGGTCTGGGAGCGCTACTGCTAAAGGCAACACACAGGAGACCCAACTTGGAGTCCGAAACAATTAAAAAAAATATTGCCACACACAACTAAAGTGGCATCAATTTCCCCAGATTAGAAATAATATAATTGGAGTATGACACACCTTCCATTACAGGCAACCCCCCAGACGGAGACCCAACTTGAAATCTTGACATTTCAAAAAATTATTACCACACACCACTAAAGTGGCATCAATGACCAAGAGTAGAAATATTATAATGGGACTCTAACACCTCTTCCACTACAGGCAACTTACCAAATGGAGGCCCAACTTGGAGTCTTCACATTTAAAAAAACTGTTTGTAACATCATCAGTAATAGCAACAGCTGCCACAGAAGCGACCACAAAGGTGTCATAGACTGCAATACAGGACACTAAAAACTACACCATTACCTAGTCTGCACTGTCTGTGACTTGTCTTCAAGTCATTGGAGAGATCCATGACATGTTTATCTTGTTGAAAGTTAAGTGGTAATCAGTTTCAGGGGACAACTGGATGCGCTTATCAATCAAGACACAACCAGCAGTGCTGAAGACACGTTCTGAGAGACTGCTGTCTGCAGGCTATGACAAAATCTCCAAGGCATGACAGATGAGCTGCAACGGTTGGAGAGTTGTGATGCGAAGGGCAAGGACAATTGGGATGCCACCTATGAGGATTGTACTGTGTGGGATGTTAAGGTGGAGAAAGAGGAGGAGAGGTCCCTAGATGCAGCGCTTGTCATTCACTGGAGCACATATCCTATCAGGCCCTCATCTACAAGGCATACCACTGTGTGGCTGCTAAAGAGTCAAGTAGTCCATCCAGTAACATAATGTATGTTGTCAGTTGTTTTAGATGGGATGGTGTTTGTTAAGAAGAGCTTTCAGTAACATTACCACCTTCCCCTTCCACGATGACCTCACTTTTTCCCAGTCATGTTGGCTGTACCCTTTTAACCAGCTGTTTTACAAACCTAGGCCCAAAACCTGTCAGTCACCGGTCACTAAATTATCATTATTTATCTGCTGAGATAATGTGTCTGAACCACACTATTTTCAGAAAGGATTCAGATTCTGAAATGGGGCCTGGTGTATGGCCCACTCTATTAGCACAAATGATTTAGATTCTGAAATGTGATCTGGTGTCTGGCCCAGAAGGTCGATTTCACACAGGATCCTATCTGAAATATTTGACAACTTGTAGCAGCATCAGAAACAGCCTCTGGACTTTTACACTGAAAAAATGGCACTAAAAAAAACATGACCACTTTTTATATGGAGAGGGACATGTCACTTTGGCAGACAATGACAGAAGCCCTTGTGTGTGGATGTTGTGGATGGTTCTGCACTCTGATTGGCTGCTGTAATCATCACACAATAAGTAAATTGCAAAAATTCTAAAAATGCAGTCCGCCACTACTCTGACATTTCTCCACCCCTCCCCTTATCAAACACATCCTCTCTGCTCATCATACAGGTTCACTATCCTAGCCAAAGTCCTAACAAAAGAATTAGGGCTCTTTCACATATCCTGAATAGAGTTGAGCGAAACGGGTCGAAAAATTTCAAAAGTCGACGACTTTTGGCAAAGTCGGGTTTCATGAAACGAAACCCGACCCTAGGATGAGGTCGGCCACGAGGTCGGCGACTTACGCGCCAAAGTCGCGTTTCAAAAGTTTGTTTTGCGCTCTTTTTCAGCCAATCAGGATCCACGGACACTGTGGGCAACGTGATGACATAGGCAGGGGTCACCACCATCTTTCAGAAGGGCATGCAAGTGATTGGCTTGCTTTGGTGGGCGTCACAGGGGGTATAAAAGGGCGTGCACGCCGACCGCCATCTTACTTCTGCCGATCTCAGTATAGGGAGAGGTTGCTGCTGATTCTGTAGGGAGAGCGTTAGGCAGGGAAGAAGACAAAAAAACTGCTTCTGCTGCTAGCGATTTGGCCTGCACAACACACCAGTCACTGTGTGTGCAGTGCAAGGGGAGGCTATATAGTGGTGTATCATTGGTGTTGGTTGTTGGGCTGCCTTCTAAGGCTTCCTGACATTCCTGCATTGCTGTTTACCCACTGCTCCGCAAACTGCTTTTTTAAAAGCAATCCCAATTTTTTTTTTTTGTCCTGCTGAGAAGAAAAAAAAACTGCTTCTGCTGCTAGCGATTTGGCCTGTACAACACACCAGTCACTGTGTGTGCAGTGCAAGGGGAGGCTATATAGTGGTGTATCAGTGGTGTTGGTTGTTGGGCTGCCTTCTAAGGCTTCCTGACATTCCTGCATTGCTGTTTACACACTGCTCCGCAGACTGCTTTTTTAAAAGCAATCCCATTTTTTTTTTGTCCTGCTGAGAAGAAAAAAAAACTGCTTCTGCTGCTAGCGATTTGGCCTGCACAACACACCAGTCACTGTGTGTGCAGTGCAAGGGGAAGCTATATTGTGGTGTATCAGTGGTGTTGGTTGTTGGGCTGCCTTTTAAGGCTTCCTGACAGGCTGGCATTGCTGTTTACTCACTGCTCTGCAAACTGCTTTTTTAAAAGCAATCCAATCTCCCTTATCCTCTAGTCACTTTTGTCACAGCTGTGCCATCGAGCCTGTGACATAGCGCTCAGATATCAGTGGGCCTCACACAATCCAAAAGTGTCCAGTGTCCACAAGTGTCTGCAGAAATTCAAAATCTCCCTTATCCTCTCGTCACTTTTGTCACAGCTTTGCCATCGAGCCTGTCACATAGCGCTCAGATATCAGTGGGCCTCACACAATCCAAAAGTGTCCAGTGTCCACAAGTGTCTGCAGAAATTCAAAATCTCATTTATCCTCTAGTCACTTTGGTAACAGCTGTGCCATCGAGCCTGTCACATAGCGCTCAAATATCAGTGGGCCTCACACAATCCAAAAGTGTCCAGTGTCCACAAGTGTCTTCAGAAATTCAAAATCTCCCTTATCCTCTCGTCACTTTTGTCACAGCTGTGCCATCGAGCCTGTCACATAGCGCTCAGATATCAGTGGGCCTCACACAATCCAAAAGTGTCCAGTGTCCACAAGTGTCTGCAGAAATTCAAAATCTCATTTATCCTCTAGTCACTTTGGTCACAGCTGTGCCATCGAGCCTGTCACATAGCGCTCAGATATCAGTGGGCCTCACACAATCCAAAAGTGTCCAGTGTCCACAAGTGTGTGCAGAAATTCAAAATCTCCCTTATCCTCTCGTCACTTTTGTCACAGCTGTGCCATCGAGCCTGTGACATAGCGCTCAGATATCAGTGGGCCTCACACAATCCAAAAGTGTCCAGTGTCCACAAGTGTGTGCAGAAATTCAAAATCTCCTTTATCCTCTAGTCACTTTTGTCACAGCTGTGCCATCGAGCCTGTGACATAGCGCTCAGATATCAGTGGGCCTCACACAATCCAAAAGTGTCCAGTGTCCACAAGTGTTTGCAGAAATTCAAAATCTCCTTTATCCTCAAGTCACTTTGGTCACAGCTGTGCCATCGAGCCTGTCACATAGCGCTCAGATATCAGTGGGCCTCACACAATCCAAAAGTGTCCAGTGTCCACAAGTGTGTGCAGAAATTCAAAATCTCCTTTATCCTCTAGTCACTTTTGTCACAGCTGTGCCATTGAGCCTGTGACATAGCGCTCAGATATCAGTGGGCCTCACACAATCCAAAAGTGTCCAGTGTCCACAAGTGTCTGCAGAAATTCAAAATCTCCCTTATCCTCTAGTCACTTTGGTCACAGCTGTGCCATCGAGCCTGTCACATAGCGCTCAGATATTCATTGGGCCTCACACAATCCAAAAGTGTCCAGTGTCCACAAATGTGTGCAGAAATTCAAAATCTCCCTTATCCTCTCGTCACTTTTGTCACAGCTGTGCCATCGAGCCTGTCACATAGCGCTCAGATATCAGTGGGCCTCACACAATCCAAAAGTGTCCAGTGTCCACAAGTGTGTGCAGAAATTCAAAATCTCCTTTATCCTCTAGTCACTTTGGTCACAGCTGTGCCATCGAGCCTGTCACATAGCGCTCAGATATTCATTGGGCCTCACACAATCTAAAAGTGTCCAGTGTCCACAAGTGTGTGCAGAAATTCAAAATCTCCCTTATCCTCTCGTCACTTTTGTCACAGCTGTGCCATCGAGCCTGTGACATAGCGCTCAGATATCAGTGGGCCTCACACAATCCAAAAGTGTCCAGTGTCCACAAGTGTGTGCAGAAATTCAAAATCTCCTTTATCCTCTAGTCACTTTGGTCACAGCTGTGCCATCGAGCCTGTCACATAGCGCTCAGATATCAGTGGGCCTCACACAATCCAAAAGTGTCCAGTGTCCACAAGTGTGTGCAGAAATTCAAAATCTCCTTTATCCTCTAGTCACTTTTGTCACAGCTGTGCCATCGAGCCTGTGACATAGCGCTCAGATATCAGTGGGCCTCACACAATCCAAAAGTGTCCAGTGTCCACAAGTGTCTGCAGAAATTCAAAATCTCCCTTATCCTCTAGTCACTTTGGTCACAGATGTGCCATCGAGCCTGTCACATAGCGCTCAGATATTCATTGGGCCTCACACAATCTAAAAGTGTCCAGTGTCCACAAGTGTGTGCAGAAATTCAAAATCTCCCTTATCCTCTCGTCACTTTTGTCACAGCTGTGCCATCGAGCCTGTGACATAACGCTCAGATATCAGTGGGCCTCACACAATCCAAAAGTGTCCAGTGTCCACAAGTGTGTGCAGAAATTCAAAATCTCCTTTATCCTCAAGTCACTTTGGTCACAGCTGTGCAATCGAGCCTGTCACATAGCGCTCAGATATCAGTGGGCCTCACACAATCCAAAAGTGTCCAGTGTCCACAAGTGTGTGCAGAAATTCAAAATCTCCTTTATCCTCTAGTCACTTTTGTCACAGCTGTGCCATCGAGCCTGTGACATAGCGCTCAAATATCAGTGGGCCTCACACAATCCAAAAGTGTCCAGTGTCCACAAGTGTCTGCAGAAATTCAAAATCTCCCTTATCCTCTAGTCACTTTGGTCACAGCTGTGCCATCGAGCCTGTCACATAGCGCTCAGATATTCATTGGGCCTCACACAATCCAAAAGTGTCCAGTGACCACAAATGTGTGCAGAAATTCAAAATCTCCCTTATCCTCTCATCACTTTTGTCACAGCTGTGCCATCGAGCCTGTGACATAGCGCTCAGATATCAGTGGGCCTCACACAATCCAAAAGTGTCCAGTGTCCACAAGTGTCTGCAGAAATTCAAAATCTCCCTTATCCTCTCGTCACTTTTGTCACAGCTGTGCCATCGAGCCTGTCACATAGCGCTCAGTTATTCATTGGGCCTCACACAATCCAAAAGTGTCCAGTGTCCACAAATGTGTGCAGAAATTCAAAATCTCCCTTATCCTCTCGTCACTTTTGTCACAGCTGTGCCATCGAGCCTGTGACATAGCGCTCAGATATCAGTGGGCCTCACACAATCCAAAAGTGTCCAGTGTCCACAAGTGTCTGCAGAAATTCAAAATCTCCCTTATCCTCTCGTCACTTTTGTCACAGCTGTGCCATCGAGCCTGTCACATAGCGCTCAGATATTCATTGGGCCTCACACAATCCAAAAGTGTCCAGTGTCCACAAATGTGTGCAGAAATTCAAAATCTCCCTTATCCTCTCGTCACTTTTGTCACAGCTGTGCCATCGAGCCTGTGACATAGCGCTCAGATATCAGTGGGCCTCACACAATCCAAAAGTGTCCAGTGTCCACAAGTGTCTGCAGAAATTCAAAATCTCCCTTATCCTCTTGTCACTTTGGTCACAGCTGTGCCATCGAGCCTGTCACATAGCGCTCAGATATTCATTGGGCCTCACACAATCCAAAAGTGTCCAGTGTCCACAAATGTGTGCAGAAATTCAAAATCTCCCTTATCCTCTCGTCACTTTTGTCACAGCTGTGCCATCGAGCCTGTGACATAGCGCTCAGATATCAGTGGGCCTCACACAATCCAAAAGTGTCCAGTGTCCACAAGTGTCTGCAGAAATTCAAAATCTCCCTTATCCTCCCGTCACTTTTGTCACAGCTGTGCCATCGAGCCTGTCACATAGCGCTCAGATATTCATTTAGCCTCACACAATCCAAAAGTGTCCAGTGTCCACAAGTGTGTGCAGAAATTCAAAATCTCCCTTATCCTCTCGTCACTATTGTCACAGCTGTGCCATCGAGCCTGTGACATAGCGCTCAGATATCAGTGGGCCTCACACAATCCAAAAGTGTCCAGTGTCCACAAGTGTCTGCAGAAATTCAAAATCTCCCTTATCCTCTCGTCACTTTTGTCACAGCTGTGCCATCGAGCCTGTCACATAGCGCTCAGATATCAGTGGGCCTCACACAATCCAAAAGTGTCCAGTGTCCACAAGTGTCTGCAGAAATTCAAAATCTCCCCTGTCCTATAGACACCTTGTACCTTGTTTTACATTACTATATAGTTTGTTGGATTTTGTCTACATTTCTTCCAAAAATGAGGAAGGCTGGTGGAAGAGGCCGTGGAATTGGGCGGGGGTTGGCAGCTGGTAATGATGGTGTTGGTGGTGGATCTGATGGTAGTGGCAAGAGCAAAATAGGACCGTATGCAGGAGGTGTTGAGCCTGCGTCATCGTCTGGCTACATAAGGCCTCGAACGCTTAGTTTTCTAGGAGTTGGCAAACCGCTTTTAAAGCCAGAGCATCAGGAAAATTTTTGTCTAACATTGCTGACTCAGCCTCCAGCTCTATCGCCTCCTCTTCTTCAGTTGTAAAAAGTAAAAGCACTGAGTCGTCATTGGAGGCTCATGTTCATGAACCACACCTTTCCTTGTGTCCTTGACCCCAACCAAGATTGAAGGATGACACAGGCCATACTACTGATTACTCCATGGAGCTGTTTTCACATACCATGCCTGGATTATCAAGTCAAATGGTGAATTACCCAGGCCAAGATGAATCTGACATGGAGTGCACTGATGCACAGCCGCTGATGGATGATTCTGCTGGTACATTCACTCAGAGCACTACATTGTCCTCGCAGTGTACAGAGCCAGATTCTGACCCTGATGAGACTCAGGTGCCCCTTCCCGCACACTATACCACCATACACGGTGACACAGAGGAAGGTGCACATGACATAGAAAAGGAGGTGATGGATGACCCAGTTGTTGACCCAGATTGGCATCCATTGGGGGAAGAGGGTGCTGCTTCCAATAGCTCAGATGAGGAGCATCCACAGCAGACATCGACATCGCAACAGCTGTTATCTGGCAGGCCCGGAGCACTCCAAAGACAGGTTCCAAACATCAAAAGAGTTGCTGGACAGCTTGTCCAGAGGGTCAAAAGATCACAGCGTGCTAGGCCGCAAAATGTCTGCCAAAGTAGGAAGAGTGCAGTGTGGCACTTTTTTGACCAAAATCCTCATGATCAGGCCAAGGTTATCTGTAAGAAGTGCGCAAAGACCTTTAGCCGAGGGAAAAATCTGAAAAATTTGAATACCAGTTGCATGCTTAGACATTTAACCAGCATGCACTTGCAAGCGTGGACACAACACCAAACCTCAAGTGCCACATGTGCAACTGATCACAACGAAGGTAGTCAGCAACGCTACATTGTTTCCCCCACTGTAATCCCACCGGTTAGCACAGCAGCAAATGTTGAGGTGTCGTTGCAAGGCCACAGCAGTCAGGGAATCCCACTGTTATATCAACGAAAGACTGATTCTAGGCCATCAGAAAGAACACCAACTCCATCACCATCATCAACCCTCTCTCAGTCCGCCCTGTCCACCGCTACTTCCACCATATGCAGCTCTCAAGTCCAGCTCACCCTCGCAGACACTATGAGTAGGTCAAGAAAGTACTCAGTCTCTCATCCGCGTACACTGGGTTTGAACGCCCACATTGCCAAACTAATCTCGTTTGAGATGATGCCCTTTCGGTTGGTGGAAAGCACAGCTTTCCGCGAACTCATGGCCTATGCAGTACCACGCTATGACCTACCCAGTCGCCACTTCTTCTCTCGCAAAGCCATCGCAGCCCTCCACCATCATGTGAAAGACCGCATTGTCCATGCACTCAAGCAGTCAGTGAGCGGAAAGGTGCACCTCACAACTGATGCATGGTCCAGTCGGCATGGCCAGGGCCGTTACGTGTCCATCACTGCGCACTGAGTTAATGTAGTGGATGCAGGGTCCACAGGGGACAGCGGTGGTGGGACAGTGCTGCCTAGCCCACGGTATAGGAAACAGTTGGCTGTAGGCGTTCGACCCTCCTCCTCCTCCTCCTCCAGAAGCGAAAGCTCGTCCACAGAGCGCAGTCGTACGAGCACTCCATCTGCAGCTGCCACTGTTGCACACGATGAGTCCCCCTATCGAGCAGCTAGTGGAAAGCGTCAGCAGGCTGTGTTGCAGATGATGTGTTTGGGCAACAGACACACCGCCGAGGTGCTGGCCGAGTACTTGAAGCGACAAACTGAGTCATGGCTGGGCAGTGTACATCTTGAGGCAGGCAAGGTAGTTAGTGATAACGGCTGTAATTTTGTGGCAGCCATAGCCCTTTCAAAACTCAGCCATATACCTTGCTTGGCTCACACCTTGAACCTGGTGGTGCAGTGCTTCCTCAAAAATTATCCGGAGTTAACAGCCCTGCTCCAGAAGGTGCGAAGACTGTGCGCGCACATCCGCCGGTCGCCTGTACACTCCGTTCGTATGCAGAAGCTGCAGCGATTGCTCCACCTTCCCAACCACCGCCTCATTATCGACATTGCAACAAGGTGGAACTCCACGCTGCACATGGTGGAGCGGCTGTGCGAGCAGAGGCAGGCCATAATGCATTTGTGGGAGGATACACGGCCAGGCACTTTGAGAGCAGACATGGAGTTGACAGGTGTGCAGTGGTCGAAGCTGAAAGACCTCTGTAAAGTCCTTCAGTGTTTTGAGGAATGCACACGGCTGGTAAGCGCAGACGATGCCATCCTAAGCATGAGCATCCCACTTATGCGTCTGCTCATGCAAACTTTGACGCACCTTAAGGAGCAGGCGTCTGCAGCCAATGTTGATGAGGAGGAAGAGGAGGAGGGAATCCTTGATGACATTCAGCCATTGTCTGCTCAGGGACCTCTCCTGGACGAGGTGGAGGAAGAAGAGGAGGAGGAGGAGGATGATGGGGATGATTACTTAGGGGAGGAGGATGCATCTCGTGGGGCAAGTGAAAATGTTGGCGTGGCAAGGTCTGGTACAGGGTTTGTGCGTGACTGGAGGGATGTGGATTTGCCAGAAAGTGCTCCTCCAACCAGCACTCGCAGTGCATCATTGACACCGGGAACATTGGCCCTCATGTCAGATTATGCCTTGCAGATCCTAAAAAGGGACCCACGCATTGCCAAAATGATGAACGATGATGACTACTGGTTGGCCAGCATCCTGGATCCACGCTATAAAGGCAAATTACAAAACATCATGCCACAGGAGAACCTTGACCTAATATTGGCTAATAAACAAGCAACTCTGGTAAATCGGTTGCTTGAGGCATTCCCAGCACACAGCAGCGGTGATGGTTCTCACACGAGCCGTACGGGCCGGGGGCAGCTTGGCAGAGGTGTTCGTGGGGCACTCAGCAGAAGTGGCGTTGGAGACAGGGGTTTCATGACAATGTTGTGGACTGATTTTTCAAATACCGCTCACACAACTGGTAATACTGCATCGATGGAAAGTGACAGGAGACAGCAGTTGTCAACTATGGTTACAAACTACTTTTCCTCCCATATCGATGTTCTCCCACACAGGTCATTCCCCTTTGACTATTGGGCCGCTAAACTGGACACCTGGCCTGAATTGGCCCAATATGCCTTACAGGAGCTCGCTTGCCCAGCTGCAAGTGTGCTATCGGAAAGAGTCTTCAGTGCAGCTGGATCAATCCTGACAGAAAAAAGGACCCGTCTGTCAACCCAAAATGTGGATGATCTAACCTTCATTAAAATGAACCATGCATGGGTTTCCAAGGATTTTGTCCCACCTTCCCCTGATGACACATAGGGTGACAGAAAAATGGCTTGCTTTGGTCCACCTCTTCCTGGGACTTCACCTATTTCGTCTTTTGCATCAGCTGAATGTCCAACATCAACATATGCCACTTTCTAAAACTCCCTAACTGTGCTGCCTCCCCCCCCATTGCCGGGGTCACCACCTAGCGCACGACACCGTGCGAGTGCCGTTGCCCTGGACAGGTGGGTAGGCCGACTCTTGGGTGCGGGCACTGGCACAGGGTCCCTCATAGTGCAATCAAGTGTCTCTGACGGTGGTGGTGCACACCCGCCGTCAGACACAGCGCCGTACTATGAGGGGCCAGTGCCAGTACCGACACCCACGAGTGGGCCCCCCTTGCTTGGGCAGGGCCCCAGCATTTGCAATCTTTACCTCTCCCTGCTCCTCCGCTGTGTAATCTGGGCCGTCAAATCCATACTGTGCCTGACACCGTCTGAGCCTGCCTCCTGATGTACAGACATATATTTTGAATGTGTACGCTATCCATACATGTTATCCGGGGATACGGTACCCTTTCTAACCTTTGTGCAATCACGTGCAATCCATACTGTGCCTGACACCGTCTGAGCCTGCCTCCTGATGTACAGACATATATTTTGAATGTGTACGCTATCCATACATGTTATCCGGGGATACGGTACCCTTTCTAACCTTTGTGCAATCACGTGCAATCCATACTGAGCCTAACACCGTCTGAGCCTGGCTCCTGATGTACAGACATATATTTTGAATGTGTACGCTATCCATACATGTTATCCGGGGATACGGTACCCTTTCTAACCTTTGTGCAATCACGTGCAATCCATACTGGGCCTAACACCGTCTAAGCCTGCCTCCTGATGTATAGACATATATTTTGAATGTGTACGCTATCCATACATGTTATCCGGGGATACGGTACCCTTTCTAACCTTTGTGCAATCACGTGCAATCCATACTGGGCCTAACACCGTCTGAGCCTGCCTCCTGATGTACAGACATATATTTTGAATGTGTACGCTATCCATACATGTTATCCGGGGATACGGTACCCTTTCTAACCTTTGTGCAATCACGTGCAATCCATACTGGGCCTAACACCGTCTGAGCCTGCCTCCTGATGTATAGACATATATTTTGAATGTGTACGCTATCCATACATGTTATCCAGGGATACGGTACCCTTTCTAACCTTTGTGCAATCACGTGCAATCCATACTGGGCCTAACACCGTCTGAGCCTGCCTCCTGATGTATAGACATATATTTTGAATGTGTACGCTATCCATACATGTTATCCGGGGATACGGTACCCTTTCTAACCTTTGTGCAATCACGTGCAATCCATACTGGGCCTAACACCGTCTGAGCCTGCCTCCTGATGTATAGACATATATTTTGAATGTGTACGCTATCCATACATGTTATCCGGGGATACGGTACCCTTTCTAACCTTTGTGCAATCACGTGCAATCCATACTGGGCCTAACACCGTCTGAGCCTGCCTCCTGATGTACAGACATATATTTTGAATGTGTACGCTATCCATACATGTTATCCGGGGATACGGTACCCTTTCTAACCTTTGTGCAATCACGTGCAATCCATACTGGGCCTAACACCGTCTGAGCCTGCCTCCTGATGTATAGACATATATTTTGAATGTGTACGCTATCCATACATGTTATCCGGGGATACGGTACCCTTTCTAACCTTTGTGCAATAACGTGCAATCCATACTGGGCCTAACACCGTCTGAGCCTGCCTCCTGATGTATAGACATATATTTTGAATGTGTACACTATCCATACATGTTATCCGGGGATACGGTACCCTTTCTAACCTTTGTGCAATCACGTGCAATCCATACTGGGCCTAACACCATCTGAGCCTGCCTCCTGATGTAAAGACATATATTTTGAATGTGTACGCTATCCATACATGTTATCCGGGGATACGGTACCCTTTCTAACCTTTGTGCAATCACGTGCAATCCATACTGGGCCTAACACCGTCTGAGCCTGCCTCCTGATGTACAGACATATATTTTGAATGTGTACGCTATCCATACATGTTATCCGGGGATACGGTACCCTTTCTAACCTTTGTGCAATCACGTGCAATCCATATTGGGCGTGAGAACGGCTGGCGAGCTGTTAAGCAAGCTTCAGCACCTGTGGTTTGCACACGTAAGTTTTTCATTTTTTCAGAAATGACGGTTAGGCCTAATTCCGGAACTGCGGTTGACCTGCACTTACTGGGAAATCATTGTTCGCGGGTAATAATTGTCATCAGTGATCCCCATCACTAACGTTGTTCAGCGGGTTATCTGCACCTGTAAGCGACAAACGCTGGCCTTTTCAGTGTAGCGCACATGCAGCCATGGACATGTAATGGCATGACACACCAGTTATTGGCCAATCTCATGTGCCAGAGCCTCACGTGTCCCTCTAGTAAGCCGGACTCGGACCGCGGGGCTTGACGGAGTCTCGTTCGTTAACGGAATTAAGCTTGCAATGTGTGCATCTGTTCTGTAGCTGGCATGGTTGAGGTTTCTCAGGTGGAGTCGAATTTAACCGTAGGCTCCACTCCTGGTGGTGCCCTTCTGGACATTCCTTTAAGGTTCAGCTTTGCAGCCATACTGCCCACGTAAAACAAACACTTTGCCTTCATGAACGCTGTTTGGAGGGTCATGACTCGTGGGAATAACGCCGCCCAATCAGTTAACCTGCTAGAGAGATCCTTCGTTGCTCCCAAGCATGACATCACACTCCCTAGGAAGAAGGTAATGCCACTCTGGCGACCGTACTCCTGGGGGCGACACAAGTGCACTGATGCCCAGCCACTGCTCGATGAATCTGCTGGTACATTGACCCAGACCACTACATTCCCCTCGCACGCTACACGGCCTGAATCTGACCCTGATGAAACTCAGGTTACCCTTCCCATATACAGTTCCATCTTACACGGTGACAAAGAGGAAGCTGCAGATGAAAGTGCAGGTTCGGCCCACCCGCCATCAGACACACCACCATACTATCAGGTGCCCTGTGCCAGTGCCGTTGCCAACGAGTGGGCCCCCCCCCCTGCTTGCTCAGGATCACAGCACTTGCAAAGTTGAAATACTGTGCAGTGAGATGGAAGATGGGGACGACGAGGAGTCCAGACAAGTACAGGGATTCCCTAGCGAGGAGACTTATTTGATTGTTTTCAATGTTGGGACAGCAATTTTTGGGGAGCACTATACTCTGGAGAATGATAGATGGGGCCCACCATACACTGGAACATTCCAAAGGTGGACATCAGACACTGGAGCAGCATTTACAGGGCCCATTATACACTAGAGCATTAGAAATGGGGCCCATTATGTTTGGAGCATTATTTGGGCCCATAAGACAGTGGAGCTTCATCCATGGGGACCAACATATACTGTAGCATTATGTGGAGCTCATCATATACTGTTTCAAACATTATATGGGACCAATGATTCTGTATGGAGAAATAGATGGGCCTCGTCATGAGATGTAAAAAGTGAAGTATTTTACTATACGGCGTACTATACCGCTATTTCTCTGCCATATCGGAGCATGATGAGTTGTGGTATGTGTTAAAGGGGCGCTCTTTCGTTCAGGGCACATGAAAACCTGGAGCCAGCCCTACCCCCCCACAACTTTAGCCAAATAACCCCCATTTTTCAGTGCGTAACTTGTATTATGAAGTTAATTAAGGTTGACAAGCTTAAGTAAGAAGAATTGATGCTTTTGGCATTCAAATGGGCACTGTAGGTGTGTTTCCTGTCCTCCTCTCACTGCCGACTTTTATTCCCCATTGACTTACATTGGGTTTCGTGTTTCTGGACGACCCCGACTTTTCCCTATAATCGGACGATCTTGCTCGACCCGACTTTTGGAAAAGTCGGGTTTCACGAAACGAAACGCGACCCTGAAAAACCAAAAGTCGCTCAACTCTAATCCTGAATATTTACAGTACTGGAAAAACCGTTACATGAGATATCAGTGTCCATGTGTCCATATGTTTAATACTTGTGGCATACATGTGGCAACCGTGTGCCGCATCAGTATCACATGTACTGGCGCTGTACTGTTCACGCAGTTACCCGGCGCTGGGTGCTAAAACAACTGACATCACTGACCCTTGCTTGCATTACGGGAGGGGAGAATCTTAAGAGCTGTATTCAACTGTTACAGTGAGAGAATGCAGCGACTGATGTGAATATTTATCAGCCGCCGCCTGTTGTATAAATGAATAATAATTTTTAAAAAATTGACATGTTTTCCCCTATGTTTTTAATAACCAGCCAGGCAAAACTGTCAGCTTTAGCAAAGTTGGTTATCAAGAATAGAGGGGTTTCATGCGTTTTTTAAAATTATTTAAATAAACACCTCTCCATTACAAACCACTGGGCTTTATGTCATCTGACAATACAAAGTTGACATCAAACCCCTCAACTGTCACCCCAGTTACCACTACACCAGTACAAGTGGGAAGAGCAGAGCAAAGTGCCTGAATTGAGGCATCTAATAGATGTGCCTTTCTGGGGTGGCTTTGGGCTGCTATTTTTAGGCAAAGGGGGCCAATATCCATGGCTGATTACCAGCCTGAGAATACCAGCCCCAGCTGTCAGTTTTAGCTTGGCTGGTTGTTAAAAATGTTTTCTTTTTTAATTATTCTTCTGTATAATTAAAAAATACGTTGTGAGGACCCCTCTATTCTTGATAATCAGCCATGCTAAGCTCAGGGTTGCAGCCAGCAGCTGTCAGTTTTTCTTGGCTGCTTATCAAAAAACACAGGGGATAATATGTCAACTTTTTGTAATATTTATTTATAGCGCATGCAGTGGCTAATGAAAACTCCCATCAACTGTTGCCTGCTCTCGCTCTTAACAGTTGAATGCAACTCTCAACATTCTCCCCTGCCAGCTCTGATTGCAGCAAAGGCAGGGGACAGTAATGCGAACTGTCCTCTGTACCCGGTGTTGGGGAACAGCATGAACAGTAGCGCTGATCCCCAGACATGTCATCTGTGTGTCTTCAGTGGGCACATGTGCAGGATGTTTTGCAGTCCATCTTGCTGATTGAAACACTGAAGTCTGAAAGAGACTTAGTAGAAACTTGAACATTTACTGAGCTTTGGACAAATTTTGCTGATTTTTAGGAAAAATGCTTGGGAATCCAAACACGAATCTGAATGTGCAATGTTCATGCCGAATTTGAGATTGGCAAACGTTTTCCCAACAAGTTTGCTCATCTGTTCTCATGGATACAACAATCTGGGAGTTATTTATTTGTCCCTGATACTTAGCCACTCATTTCATTAAGAGGTTATCATGGACATACATAAAAAAAACTCACAGCCTGCCTACTGTACTTTGGGATTAGTACAAAACTTATGGGGACGGTAGTGCTCACTGACACTCAGGGAATGCCCGAAGCCACTTACATAAACACAATCTCAGCACTAGAACAGTATACTGCCTATCCGAGTTGGCCACAATAGTGGATCCAATCATACAGAGACTGCCCCAACTCTGCACTATGCAACTAGTTGCCAGACAGACAGATGATACAGATAATACTTATTATCTTATTACTCTATTATTCAACTTTCATACAAACATAAAATCGCAAAAATCACTGGTGATGTCAGTTTTTGAACTGCGATTTTTAAAGCCTTACTTAGAGTTATCAAGGGAATCAGAGAAATTAAAAACACAAAAACAAGGGGTAAGAGTAAAGACTTCTTACATTGCCACAGCTGGAATTTCATTTTTCTATTTCTCGGGAATCTCCCATATATGGCTTTCAAATATGCTGGCTACCACCTCACCACTGTAGCAAGGGTGTTATATCTCCCTGAAAGACCTGGAGTTAGATGACAAATGAATTGAAGGTGTTCTTTAAAGATGGTGGTATTTGTGTCCCCTATTAAATGGATTTCATTTCATCTAGGGCTGAAGAGATTAACAACCCTTTCTATTCTGGTCAGAAAAATGCAGCTCCATTTCAGCTGTTTCTGATCTGGTCATTACCTCTTCATATAAAAACTGTCTAGACCTTCATGTCCCTGACAATTAAATATTTGTCTTCCTGTGTTGTGTGCTAAAGCTAAGTGGTTGGAGTGGAGTTGTTGCAGTAATGATCTGTGGTTTGCTTTACATGTGTGTTTATCTCCTGGCCCCTGTTCTTGTTTAGATAAATAGACAGGCTGTGGTCTGGAAAGTCGCGCCGCATGTCCGTCTCCATGGGTGAGACGCGGTGTCTTTGAATGCATAGTGGGCATGGGACTTCTTGAAATCCCATCCACTATGCTGTAACATCTTGACGCTGCGGGCTGAACGCTGCACACGTATGCAGTGTCCAACCCGCAGCAATTACTGATCTTGTGCACATACAGAAAATTGAAGACTATATACCAAGATGCAAAATTTAAGTTATGCTACCTCTTTCTCGCTAAAATAGTAGATTCACCAATTAAAGTTTTCTGACCTGTGTATTTGCACATTATGAAATTAGCTATGCTTTTTTTGTTATATAAACTTGTCTAAATTAAAAAATTTTGTAGCACCCCTTGTACTGTTACACTTGATTTCTGTGTGTGAGTGTTGCTCTCTCCAGTTGCAGCTGTTCCCTATTTACAAGTATAGACTTCTCTAATACGAGGAAGGCTATTCTGACAATTGTTAATTGAAATAAAAATAAAATAACTGAAAAAGTTGAAAGACCTTATGCGCTTTTAGTTCCATTGTTTCATAGGTTTCTAGGATAGTCTATTGATAATATTATAAAAGGCCTGGCTTTAATGTGAAAGTTTCAAAGTCTCAGAATTTAGTACAGGCATAAAATAATGAAACCACATGTATTGTAATCCAGATGCTGGGAAGGGTAAAAAGTAACACTTAACAGTAAACTGTGCATACTACTGTAATCAGAATCCGACAATCAGACCATGTTTACTAAAAATAGTCCATTCATGGCATTAACATTACAGTCTTGTCGATACCCCATTTAGTATAATTAAAAATCGAGTAGGTCTTCTTAGCGCAAGACTGGGGTATTTTCTGGTTTTAAATCTCGAGGAAATCTTTTGAGACCTGGAAAAAAAATGACATAATGGTCAGGTAGCAAAACTGAGACCATCTAATAATAGCTTGACAATAACAAAGTACACATTCATGATTTTTACCCAGAAATATCACAACTATTACACACTGCTTGCTGAAAAAGTTTTCAAGCTTTTGGTGCTGTACTGCTCTTAATGTAGATAATCAAGAAACTTTTGGATTCTTATCAGAAGATTTTTGGCAAGTAGAATGTGGCTACTCTTAATCTTTGCTTTACATTTTAAATATAATGTATATAAATTATTAATTTTCAATTTGTGACCAAAAAAAATATACAACACTTTATCCAACTTTATACCCAAATTCTTTGTTGAAGAATTTTGAAGATTTTTGGGGGGATTTAAAACAAGATTAGTATGCGTATGCTTCCCATTATAAAAGGGTTGATTATTTTGAATTACAGTGTAAACTTCTTCTGGTAGATTTATTAGTCTAAAGAAAAGAAAAAACAAAGTTTTTTCAAGTGTAGATATGAGCAATTCAATTCTTAGTTCCCTGGTCCAACAATCAGTCGGGTCCTCTGGCATCTTTGGCCTAGCATCCTGACCACCCCTGGCGCTTATGAGACCTGTGATGTCATGTCATCATATAAAGCGTAGTCAATAGGTTTCACGTGACTAGATGGTGTCACAGAGCCTAGTAAGCATCAGACTGGACAAATGACCATGGCAGTGAAGATTTTATTTCTCATCACTATTCAGGTGTTAGTTTGGCTAATAACAGTAGAGAAATTAGAACATATTTTGTGGATAAAAATAAAGGTTTTAACAGGACCAACCAACTATCTAAAGTGTATAAGATGTCTACACTATTCTATGTTGATACAGTAGAAGGATCAAACTCTTGGATTTCAACATGCTAATCCCTTTGGTAATAGGGTAGAAAAAACACTGTCCATACATCAGTCAGGTTACTCGCTTCTCTTTTTCTGAGGCCAAGTGTGCATGTTTATGAGATGTTTGGAAAAAAAGAGCTGTTTGGCTGGCAGTTATGTAAAGTGTATGGCCAGCTATAGTAAAGACCAGTAAGAAACTGGACTATATGGCGCATGACTGGGTTTCATACTGTATATCCAGTACAGTAAAATCAAATTAAAACCCAAACAGTAAAGCAAAAATAATGCTCTTGACTGCATAATTTTGTCTAGAGTCTAGAATAAATTATCTTATTAAACTATTCAATGTGTTTATCATCATATAGACTTTTAATAGAAGGATTTCTTTGAAGAACATTGGCCAATGATTCCATTACTAATATGTATAGATAAGAGGACAACGCACATCCCTGTCTTGTGCCATTTCATGTAGAGAAGTTGAAAGAAGAGGCGTGAATGCTCTATTCGTGAACAGATCACTCTAGATGGAAAACATACCACCCAGCAATGAAGTCCATAGATATAAAGATAGACACATTGGCACTTGTTACTACATAGCTTAGCTTGTCTTGACATGATGTCCAGACTCATATTATTCTTGGTAAAGTATTCACACCCTTATCTTCTGAAAAACAGCTAATATTCAAAGCTATAAACAAAGATGCAAAAATAATTTGACTTCTGGACAGTTAAATAGATACACTAATTAGAGTTTTTTCTTTTTTGTTTGCATTTGTGCATCATGAAATTAGCTATGTGCTTTCTTTGTTAGGAAAGCTTGTGTAAGTCAATAAAGTTTGAAGAACCCCTTATAATGTGGCACCCCAGAGTCCGGTTGCCACTGTGACAATGCCTGCCTCTGAGGGGTGATGTCATGCCTGGAGGCAGGGAGGTCCCCATGTCAGGTAACACAGAGTACATGTCAATTCCTGCTGTAGGCCAAAAAGGGGAGCTTCCTTATAAATTCTGGCCAGCAGGTGGGGTTAGTGAGTCAGTAAGAAGTCAGCTGAGAGAGTAAACAAGGGAGTTGCATGGAAACGGGAGCAGGTGGAGCTCATGACAAGACAGTTGGAGTTGGTCTGTGGAGAGGGAAGGGACAGGAGCAGAGACAAGGGCTCTAGGGAACTAAAATTGCGTATAGTTGACCACAGAGCGAAGCGCTGATAAAAAAGGGATGCCAGAGTCCTTGGCTGGGCAGGCACTGTATGCCCTGACGGCCGAATCTGGAGTGCAGGGGACTGCAAGTTCCTTGGCCACACTGAACACCTGAAGGCATGGCAGCAAACCATGAGCCCGGGGCTGACAGTGAAAAGGACAGTGCCCATTATATAGGCTTAAGCTGTCTGACATACATGTTAGCAATCATCATGCAGGAGAGGGTCGCAACTTAGCTATAAGCAGCAGAGACCCGAAAACAGAGCGCAGAAGGAAAGTCCCCAACCACACTTGGCAGAGTGGATCCCCTGAATGCCTCCAGGCGAATCGGACTCAAACCATCATCTGTATGTGGTACCTTAGATTGCATTTAGGTTCAAGTAAAAGGTAAAGAAAACTGCATCTCTCTGTGTCCTTCACTTTTCCTCTGCACCCCAATGTTCACCACCATCTGAACAATTAAATATATTTACCCTGGGGCCCCGCTCTACCCGTGGGGAGCTGAACCATCTTTACTGCGTCACCATCAGCCCCAGTGGACCAAAATTGCAGCATCGGCCGCCCATTGCCGAACACCACGGGTGGCATCACGACCAAACACCACATAATTATCCTCTATTTATTACTGGACGCCCAGGGCCACGGACTGGGTCACTGCCACGTGACATCCCCTTTAAAGAACCTGACCGGCCCGGTACCGAGTAACGTAAGGCCCTGTGGGGCGCTCCACTTACACCTGACTCCTTTGTGTCTGTTTGTTGTTCTCTCTGGTTGCATCTGTTCCTTATTTCCGAAATATAGGTTACTGTAATACAAGGAAGCCTATCTTGACAATTCTTAATGGAAAGGAAAACAAGAAAATAACTTGAAAAGATAAGGGGTCTTATATTTTTAGTTGCATTGATTTCTTGGCTTCTAGGATACTTTCGCCCTTAGAGACCACCAATACGTCTTTTTACTGACCTGCGATATAAGAGACTTGCATCTCCCGATGGGTGAAAACCCAGAAGCTATCAGCTGTACGCAATAACTGACGACTTGCTGCATCAGCCATGATTAATATTTGAACTGATTATGGCAATTTAATCCCTTAACTGCTACTGTCAATAGTAACTATGGCATCTAAATGGTTAACAGAGTGTGGTGGCTTCCACTGTAGCCCCATTGGCACCCTCAGATCTTGATCGTGTGGTCCTGATGTTTGCTATGGCATTTCATTGCTCCATAACAGCTTTAGAGTCTGCTGACTTTAGAAGCCTATTCAGAAGTTATCAAAATTTAGTGGTAAAAATAAACTTTTTCATTCCTGTCATACTACTTTGTATTAATTCCTGAAAAGCACCCGAAGGGTTAATGAACTACCGGAAAGAAATTTTGAGCACGTTGAGGGGTGCGGTTTTTAAAAAGGTATCACTTTTGGGGGTTTCCAATATATAGGACCCCCAAAGTCATTTCAAAACTGAACAGGTTTGTGAGGTCACTAAAATATAAGTTTTGTAAATTTCCTTGAAAAATGAAAAATTACTGCTACGCTTTTAAACCTTGTAAAATGGTAACAAAATAAAACAACATTTTACAAATGGAGCTCATGTAAAGCAGACATGAGGGAAATATTATTTATTAATGTTTTTGTGCTATATACCTGTCTGGATTAAATGGATAATCATTCAAATTTAGAAAATTGCAAAATTTTTTGTCAAATTTTTGATATTTTTATTAATAAATGCAAAATATATCAACCTAAATTTAGTAACATAGTAACATAGTAACATAGTAATTAAGGTTGAAGGGAGACTTTAAGTCCATCTAGTTCAACCCATATCCTATCCTAACTTGCCCTAACATGTTGATCCAGAGGAAGGCAAAAAAAACCCATGTGGCAAACAGTAAGCTTCACATTGGGGAAAAAAATTCCTTCCCGACTCCACATACGGCAATCAGACTAGTTCCCTGGATCAACGCAACACTAAGGAAACTAGTGTATATAACCTGTAATATTATACTTTTCAAGAAAGGCATCCAGTCCCTTCTTAAATTTTAGTAGGGAAACACTCATTACAACATCATATGGCAGAGAGTTCCATAGTCTCACTGCTCTTACAGTAAAGAATCCGCATCTGTGAGTATGCTTAAACCTTCTTTCCTCCAGAAGTAGAGGATGCCCCCTTGTCCTTGTCACAGGTCTAAGAGTAAAAAGATCATTAGAAAGGTCTTGGTATTGTCCCCGCATATATTTATACATTGTATTAAGATCACCCCTAAGCCTTCGATTCTCCAAACTAAATAACCCCAAGTGTAATAACCTGTCTTGGTATTGCAGACCCCCCAGTTCCCTAATAACCTTGGTCGCTCTTCTCTGCACCCGCTCCAGTTCAGCTATGTCTTTCTTATACACCGGAGACCAGAACTGTACACAGTATTCTAAGTGTGGTCGCACTAGTGACTTATATAGAGGCAAAATTATGTTCTCCTCCTGAGCATCTATGCCTCTTTTAATGCATCCCATTATTTTATTTGCCTTTGCAGCAGCTGCCTGACACTGGCCACTAAATGTGAGTTTGTCGTCCACCCATACACCCAAGTCTTTTTCAGTGACAGTTTTGCCCAGTGTTTTACAATTAAACACATAATTATACATCTTTTTCGTTCTACCCAAGTGCATGACCTTACATTTATCCCCGTTGTAATATCCACACGTTATGAAGAATTCAAGGTATTAAACTTTAGATATGTTTTATTCTTCGTCCTCCAGCACACAGCATAACACTTGCATTCCCATGCTACCAGAAGTGAAACTGAAACTTCCCTTCTCATCCCTCTTGTCTCCACCCTCCAAGTCCCATAAGTCTGGCTTGCTTAAAGAGACAGATCTAATTATTATACATTACATCATCCCCTTTTTTTTTTTTTTTTTTTTTTTTTAATAAATAATCTATATTACTGATAAATGCAACAACATGAAAACGTCCAAAGAAATCATATGTCCGTTTTGTCTTATTTGTTCAATTCTAAAACCAGAGAAACAAACAGCAAAAAAAAACAAAAAAAAACTGTAGTTACACTTCTTCAATAAGCCTCGATGGAGCTCTTCTCTCTCGTGTAGGATAACGTCTGGGCTCATTGAGAGAGTCCATTGTTGATGGACCAGCTACCTCTTGTTGGTCCTCTCCACCATCGGATACCAAATCTTCCACCAAAGAGAGTTCATTGTCATTATTCTGCGGTATGACTTTAAAATATGAAGAATTTCGCGTTATGGAGTGTCCATCTCGTTCAGCTGTGATCATGCTGCCTTTCCTTTTGGTAACATAATATTTTGCAGGACCATATACAGGTGAGGTCTTGTTGGTTGGTCTTTGACGTACCACCACGACATCCCCTCTTTCGATGGCACTTGACTGTGTCCTTCGCCTTCTGTCTGCATAACGTTTCATGGCTTGTTTGTTGGAGAAATCTGTGGATCTCACTGAGGAGTCACTCGGTCGGGGATGGCTGGTCACATCAGGGAGACGTATACGCAGGGTTCTGCTGAACATTAAATGAGCTGGAGCAGCATTAGTAGTGGAGTGTGGCGTATTGCGGTAATTACGCATGAATTTGTATAATGACTGTTTCAGTGGGATGTGCTCCAGACTCGCTGCCTTGATACGTTTCCCCAGAGTGCGCATAAAACGTTCCACAATTCCATTGGCTTGCGGCCAGCAAGGTGTGATTTTCCTGTGATTGAATCCCAAGTATTCAGAAAATTGTGTAAACACATGTCCATTGAATGGAGGTCCATTGTCTGTTTTGACCACTTTTGGAATACCATATGCCGAGAAAATGTCGTCCAGCTCTGGTATGACATTATTAGCAGATGTTGAAGAGATAAATGAAATGACAGGGTATCGAGAATATTCATCAATTGTTACGAGAATGTATTGGCCATTTGGCAATGGTCCATATATATCGACTGCCACTTCCTCCCAGAGAGCAGTGGGTAACGGAGACATTTGTAATGGCTCTAAATTTGATGATGGAGTGATTAATTGACAAGTAGAACAGCGTCTAATCTTTTCTTCCACCAAGTGATCCATATTTGGGAACCACACTTTTTCTCTTAGTAACTTCTTTGTGCCAACAATTCCTAAATGACCTTCATGTGCTATCTGTATGACTAAGTTACGCAAAGTCTTAGGTACGACTAGTTTGGTACCTCGAAGAATGAGGTGTTCTTCAGTGACTGATAATTCCTCACGTACGTTTGAGAATAGTTTTAACTCTTTCAGATCAATCTCAGAATCAGGAAATTTTTCTTTTTGAATTTCATGCCACCTTCGATTTTGGATGATTTGTATTAGGGCACAGAGTGTCTTGTCTTTTGCTGTTTCATTTATAAATTGATCAAGAGAAAGTGCTTTTGGCACGGCATGATCTGTAACAAAATGTAGGTATTCTTCAATGGAGGAATGCACAGGTATATCATCATTAGTAGGATGTCTTGAAAGATAATCAGCCGGATTGCTGTATTTTCCAGGTTTGTGAACAATTTTATAGTTGTAGTCCTGTAGACGTAGGCCCCATCGTTCAATTCGTGCAGGCATTTTAGCTCTGGGATTTCCAAAAATTGTTAGACGTGCTTGATGATCTGTGACAATGGTGAAGGGAGCTCCATAGAGAAATAAGTGAAAGTGTTCACATCCCCAGACAACTGCCAAGCTTTCTTTTTCAGGTTGAGAATATTTTCTTTCAGTGTTTGTTAAGCTCTTACTTGCATAAGAAATGATGTGAGGATTTTGATTGTTATCCTTGTATTGCACTAGAATAGCACCCAGTCCCACGGGACTGGCGTCCACAATCAGTTCAGTTCGAAGAGCTGGATCAAAATAAGCCATAGTGGTTGTCGAGCAGAGTTCATTTTTAATTGTTTCAAAAGAGGCCTGACAGCCTTGAGACCATTGAAAAATACAACTTTGTTTTGTAAGTTCCCGTAGTGGATTGCTGATTGTTGAAAAATTCGGAATATATCTAGCACAGTAACTTGCCATTCCAAGGAAAGAACGCACTTCACTAGCATCCTGCGGAATTGAGGCTGTTCTGATAGCTTCCACTTTCTTGGGGTCTGGTTGTACTCCTTTTGCCGAGAAGATGTGACCATAAAATTCTAATGAACCCTTGTCAAACTCGAACTTCTCTTTGTTTAAAGTGAGTCCAGCAGAAAGCAGGCATTCGAAGATAGCATATAGAGCACGATTATGCTCAGCTTGAGTTTTACCAAAAACCAATATGTCATCACTGTAATTAAAGGCATTTGGGATGTGTTGAATGACACTCCTTATTGCATCCTGAAAAATTTCTGCTGCTGAGCAGACTCCAAAAGTCAATCTTTTGTATCTTCTGAGGCCCACATGGGTGGAAAATGTGGTCAAATATCGGGACTCTGGACTCAATTCTAATTGATGATATCCCTTATTGAGGTCAAGCTTTGAAAAGACGGTGGCTCCATTTAATAAATGAATAATGTCATCAATCGTAGGTGAGATATGTCTTTCCCTCTGGATAGCGGTGTTGGGCAGGCGCATGTCAACACACAGTCTCACTTGATCAGGAGTCTTTGGTTTTGGAACTACCACAAGTGGAGAGACCCACGGAGTGGGACCAGTAACAGTTTCAATAATGTCCTCATCCATGAGCAATTGGAGTTCCTTTTCTACCTTCTGTCTCAGGTGAAATGGAATACGCCTGTGAGGCTGGGCTACTGGACGAACATTGTCATCCACATGAAGGTGTACTTGAGAGTCCTTTAGTTTTCCCAAACCACTAAATAGGGAGGGAAAGCTGTTCACCATAGTTTGTACATCCATATCCGCAGGGTCAGTTATGGTATGAATAATCTGGATGAGCCCTAGCTCCAAGGCAGTGTGAAGCGGTAAAATAGAGTCCGTACTCACAGCAGTAGGTGATTATATCCCATCCTCGTCGCCAGTTGTAATATCCACACGTTATGAAGAATTCAAGGTATTAAACTTTAGATATGTTTTATTCTTCGTCCTCCAACACACTGCATAACACTTGCATTCCCATGCTACCAGAAGTGAAACTGAAACTTCCCTTCTCATCTCTCTTGTCTCCACCCTCCAAGTCCCATAAGTCTGGCTTGCTTAAAGAGACAGATCTAATTATTATACATTACACCCATTAAAGCTCATTTGCCATTTATCAGCCCAAGCTTCTAGTTTACATAAATCCTCCTGTAATATAAAATTGTCCTCCTCTGAATTGATTACCCTGCAGAGTTTAATGTCATCTGCAAATATTGAAATTCTACTCTCTATGCCCCTTACAAGGTCATTAATAAATATGTTAAAAAGAAGCGGGCCCAAAACTGACCCCTGTGGTACCCCACTGCTAACCGTGACCCTGTCCGAGTGTGCTCCATTAATAACCACCCTTTGTTTCCTATCCCTGAGCCAGCTCTTAACCCACCTACACATATTTTCCCCTATCCCCATTGTTATCATTTTATGTATCAACCTTTTGTGTGGCACCATATCAAAAGCTTTTGAAAAGTCCATATACACCACGTCCACTGCATTCCCTTGGTCCAGTCCGGAACTTACCTCTTCATAAAAGCTTATCAGATTAGTCTGACAGGAACGGTCCCTTGTAAACCCATGTTGATATTGAGTCATAAGTTTATTCTTCTCCAGATACTCCAGTATAGTATCTCTTAGAAAGCCCTCCAGGATTTTACTCACAGTTGAGATTAAACTCAATGGCCTATAATTTCCAAGTTCAGTTTTTGTCCCCTTTTTGAATATTGGCACAACATTTGCTATACGCCAGTCCTGTGGTACAGACCCTGTTATTATGGAATCTTTAAAGATTAAAAATAATGGTCTATCTATGACTGTGCTTAATTCCTGCAGTACTCGGGGGTGTATCCCATCCGGGCCCGGGGATTTGTCAATTTTAGTGATTTTTAGACGCCGCCGTACTTCCTGCTGGGTTAAGCAGGTGACATTTAATGGACAATTTTTATCCCTGATCATGTTATCCGTCATGGGATTTTCTTGTGTAAATACTGTTGAAAAAAAGTCATTTAGCATATTGGCTTTTTCCTCATCCTCCTCCACCATTTCACCCAGACTATTTTTAAGAGGGGGCCAACATTATCATTTTTTAGCTTCTTACTATTTATGTAGTTAAAGAATATTTTGGGATTATTTTTACTTTCTCTGGCAATGAGTCTCTCTGTCTCAATCTTTGCTGTTTTGATTTGCTTTTTACAGAATTTATTTAATCTTCTGTATTTAGTTAATGCCTCATCACTACTTACTTGCTTTAATTCTCTAAATGCTTTTTTTTTGTCCCTTATTGCACCCCTTACAGCTCTATTTAGCCATAGTGGTTCCTCCTATTTCTCGCATGTTTATTCCCATACGGTATATATTGTGCACAGTCAGGATGCTAATAAACATCTCCCATTTTCTTTGTGTATTTTTATGTCTCAGGATATCATACCAGTTAATTGCACCTAGATCATCTCTCATCCGTTGGAAATTTGCTTTCCTGAAGTTTAGTGTCCTTGCAACCCCTCTACTACACATCTTATTAAAGGATACAAGAAAACTTATTAATTTGTGATCACTATTACCCAAGTGACCCCCAACCCTTACATTTGATATGCGGTCTGGCCTGTTGGTTAATATTAGGTCTAGCAGTGCCCCCCCTCTTGTTGGGTCCTGAACCAGTTGTGAAAGGTAATTGTCTCTCATAGTTGTCAAAAACCTATTACCTTTGCTGGAACTGCAGGTTTTGGTTCCCCAATGTATTTCAGGGTAGTTGAAGTCCCCCGTAATAATGACTTCTCCTTGAGTCGCTGCTTCATCTAGTTGCTTTGTGAGGATATTCTCTGTTGCTTCCATTATTTTTGGAGACTTAAAACAAACCCCTATCAGTAATTTATTATTTTTCCCCCCTCCCCTTATCTCTACCCACAGGGACTCTACATTTTCATTAGATTCATATATATTATCACGAAGGATGGGTTTTAAGGATGATTTTACATATAAACACATGCCTCCCCCTCGTTTATTAGTACTGTCATTTCAGACTGTAGCCCTGTAAATTAACCGCCCAGTCATGGCTCTCGTCCAGCCATGTCTCAGATATCCCCACCATGTCATAATTATGCTCCAACAACATTAACTCCAATTCCTCCATCTTGTTGGTGAGGCTTCTGGCATTAGTATACATGCACTTTATGTATCTCTCTGTACCTCTATTCTTTCTTAAATTATTAACTGTTCTAACCCCACCCCCCATGCCACCCCCAATTTCACTATTTGTGCCCAGGTCTCTAGCTGCACTGTCTTCCCCTCCTACAAAAGAAATACCCTCCCCCGTCCCAAGTTTAAACACTCCTCCAACCTTCTAGCCATTTTCTCCCCCAGCATAGCTGCACCCTCCCCATTGAGGTGCAGCCTGTCCCTAGCGTAGAGCCTGTAGCCAACTGAGAAGTCGGCCCAGTTCTGCAGGAACCCAAACCCCTCCTTCCTACACCAATTCCTGAGCCACTTGTTAACCTCCCTAATCTCCCGTTGCCTCTCTGGCGTGGCATGTGGTACAGGAAGTATTTCCGAAAATACCACCTTGGAAGTCCTTGCTTTAAGCTTACAGCCTAATTCCCTGAAATTATCTTTAAGGACCTTCCAGCTACCTCTAACTTTGTCATTTGTGCCAATGTACACCATGACCGCTGGATCCTCACCAGCCCCTCCCAGTAATTTGTCAACCCGATCAGCGATGTGTCGGACTCGAGCGCCAGGTAGGCAGCACACCGTTTCACGATCCCTGTCTTTGTGACAGATTGCCCTATCTGTTCCCCTAATAATTGAGTCTCCCACTACCAGAACCTGTCTGGCCTGCCCTGCTCTCCTATTTCCCTCCTTTCTGGAGCAGATACTCCTCCGGCTTTCAGAGGACATGCCTTGCTGCAGCAGTGCTACTCCTGCACTAACACTCCCCTCATCTGCCAACTTAGCAAACTTATTGGGGTGTGCCAGATCAGGACTAGCCTCCCTGGTGCTCTTCTCTCTACCCCGCCTTCTAACTGTCACCCAGCTAGCTGCTTCATTGTCCTGCAGCTCCAACCTAGCATTCCCTCCTCATCTATCCCATTGAGTGTCTGCTCAGTGAGCAGAAGACTCCTTTCCATATTGTCTATGGATCTCAGTGTTGCCAGCTGCACATTTAGATCCAGTATCTGGGCTTCCAAATGCACAACGTGCTCACATCTCGCACAGCAGTATGCACCCTCGACCGGCTGTTCAAGGATTTCATACATGCAGCAAGACGTGCACTGGATGGCATTGGCAATAGTGGAGCAAATCCTAATGGGGATTGCAAAAGACAATAAGATAAGCAAAAATAAATAAAAAGTATTAATAAAATATAACAGCAATTCAGTAATACCTCCCTTGGAAACTCCCTGAATCCAAAGTCACTGAATCTCAAGTCACACACTTACCACAGTTCGCACTTAAACTCAGGTCACACTCAGCTCGTTCACACTCGCTTAGGCAGAAGATTTAAAAGATTTTTTTGTATTTTTTTTTCCCCTTTTACCAGCACACCACCTTGCTGCTCAATGCACTTCCAAAAGGAGTTAAGCCCCAACCAGCTGCCCCTTATAAACCCTTAATTACTGTATGAACGCCCACCCTTAATTAACCCCTTGTGAATATAGTTACACCTCAAGATTTAAATGCAATATAGTTAACCCTTAAAAACACAGATAGTAAAATAAGAGATTAAAGATTAGAGAGAAAAAAATAGGTTAAACAAGCCCCCAAGCCCCCCAAAAAATTGGACAGGTAGAAAGCACTCAGCAACCAACAATTCAGCAACTCACACAGGTATTTGTTATAGGTTTTCCAAACACCTCTTCACTGAATCATAAGTCACGCACTTACGCTCAGGTCACACTCAGCTCGCTCACACTCGCTCAGGCAGAAGATTTAAAAGATTTTTTTTTTCCCCTTTTACCAGCACACCACCTTGCAGCTGCACTTCCAAAAGTATAATGTATCACCAAAAATTAATCTCAAAATTAGTGCGATATGTTGAAGCATTCCAGAGTTATTACTACAGTATATAAAGGAACACTGGTCAGATTTTAAAAAAATAAATAAAAAATCACCCTGTCACTAATGTGTTAAAAATCTCACACAACCAAAGCTTGACTTTCATGTAAAAGATCACCAAGCTGAGAATTCAGTCAACACAGAAGATGATGAAACCACTTGTATTGTAATCCTAATCCTGGGAACAGAACATAGGAAGTGATAACAAATAGTAGAATTTGTATAATTCTGTAATCAGAAAGCAAGGCAAAAGGTACACAATCATAATAACAATTAAAAGGTATAATGTTTAATAAAAATAGCTAGTACATGGCATTAAGCATTACAGTCTTGTCAATATCCATTTTGTACTGAAAGACGCAGTATATTTTTTAGAGCAGACCCGCTGGGCGTATTGTTAGTTTAAACCTCGAGGAGATCACCTGAGACCTGGAAACAATGACATAATGGTCGGGAATGAAAACTGAGATGATCTAACAATAGCATGACAATGACAAAGTACATCTTCATAGTCTTGCCTAGTACATCACATGAATATAATACATTGTTTCCCAAGAAAGTTCTCAAGCTTTTAGAACTCTACTGTAGTTTAATGTTGCTGACCTAGAAACTCCTGTGCTCTTAGGAAATTTGCTCCTTTGTGCAAGGAGAATGTGGTTACTCTTAGGCTTTGGAAACTGGGGCTTTTCTTTATATTTTATATAAAGAGATTTCTGAACTAATCTCCCGATACCTTCCCTCACGTAATCTCCGGTCCTCCCAAGACCTCCTTCTCTCCTTCACAATTATTCGCTCCTCACCCAACTGCCTCCAAGACTTCTCCCGAATAGCCCCCATCCTCTGGAATTCCCTGCCCCAACATGTCCGGCTATCAACCACATTTGAATCCTTCAGATGGAACCTGAAAACACATCTCTTCAGGAAAGCATACAGCCTGCAATGATCCCCGCTGCCTCCTCACCACTACTGGAGCTACCGCCTCATAATCACTATAGCTGCTGCAACCCCCCCAACATAATGTCTCCTACCCCACCATCCTGTAGAATGTAAGCCCGAAAGGGCAGGGTCCTCTCTCCCCTCTATATCAGTCTGTGATTGTTAGTTTGTTTACTGTAAGTGATATCTGTAATTTGTACGTAACCCCTTCTCATGTACAGCGCCATGAAACCAATGGTGCTTTATAAATAAATAATAATAATAATAAAGAGATGAAAAATGTCTACTTTTATAACAGAGTTTTCTGAAATTCAGGGTTCTCTGGAACTGGGTCAATGTTTGCCCAAGAAGGCAGGAGAAAGATCTGCCACTTTTAGAGTGGAAAAGTAAAACTTTTTTCAACCCACGCTAAGATACTTGATATGAAGAGAGACAAATGTACCATAACAAATGTTGGCCAGATTCTAAACTTCTAAAATGTTTTATCTAGCTTTATCTCTAGATTATATGTGTAATTATTTTGAAGCTGCCCCTTGGGCCGTTTGGACTGAAAACAAGTTCAATATACCTCGTCATAGAAAAATGGTTGATACTTCTGAATTACAATAAAAATTTCTTCTGGTTGTTGGTTTAAAAGCAAACAAAAAAAGCTTTCAGGTGCTGAGATAAGAAAGTCAATTTTCACTGTGGTGGTCTAGCAATCAGTCTGGTCCTCTAACATCCTGTGTCCTGACATCCTCGAAACCTCTAGCTCTATGAAGACCTGTCACTAGAGTTGAGCGACTTTTGTTTTTTTAGGGTCGAGTTTCGTTTCATGAAACCCGACTTTTCCAAAAGTCGGGTCGAGCAAAATCGGCCGACTATAGGGAAAAGTCGGGGGTCCGACCAAAACACGAAACCCAATGTAAGTCAATGGGGAATTAAAGTCGGCAGTGAGAGGAGGACAGGAAACACACCTACAGTGCTCATTTTAATGCCAAAAGCATCAATTCTTATTACTTAAGCTTGTCAACCTTAATTTACTTCAAAATACTACTTGCGCACTGAAAAATGGGGGTTATTTGGCTACAGTTGTGGTGGTGTAGGGCTGGCTCAAGGATTTTGTGGGCCCAGGGCCACAGAGCGCCCCTTTAACACATACCACAACTCATGAGGCTCCGATACGGCAGAGAAATAGCAGTATAGTACAATGAAAAATACTTCACTTCTTACATCTCATGACTGATATCCATTTTAACTTCTCCAATACCTCCAAAAACGGACATTATATAACTCCATACAGTATTATGGCCAGCGCTTAGTGCGCTATACAGAGTAATGAGGCTCATATATTTCTCCATATGGAATCATTGATCCCATATAATGTTTCAAACCGTATATGATGAGCTCCACATAATGCTATACTATATGTTGGTCCCAATGGATGAAGCTCCACTGTCTTATGGGCCCAAATAATGCTCCATATATAATGGGCCCCATTTCTACTGCTCTAGTGTATAATGAGCCCTGTAAATGCTGCTCCAGTGTCTGATGTCCACCTTTGGAATGCTCCAGTGTATGGTGGGCCCCTTATATCATTCACCAGAGTATAGTGCTCCCCAAAAATTGCTGTCCCAACATTGAAAACAATTACATAAGTCTCCTTGCTAGGGAATCCCTGCACTACTCTGAACTCCTTGTCGTCCCCATCTTCCATCTCACTGCACTTGGCTGTTTAGGCCCTCCCACCGGCAGAGACACTTTTGCTTACTATGCGGTGCCCTGTGCCAGTGCCATCGCCCATGAGTATGCCCCCCCACCTGCTCAAGGAACCTGCACTTTCATCTGCACCTTCCTCTTTGTCACCGTGTAAGGTGGTATAGTATGTGGGAAGGGGAACCTGAGTTTCCTCTGGGTCAGATTCTGGCAGTGTAGAGTGCGAGGGGAATGTAGTGGTCTGGGTAAATGTACCAGCAGCAGCAGTGGCTGGGCCTCAGTGCACTTGTGGCGTCCCCAAGAGTACGGTCACCACTGTGGCATTACCTTCCTCCTAGGGAGTGTGTTGTCAAGCTTGGGAGCAACGAAGGATCTCTCTAGCAGTGAAACCAACACACAACACATTTCTCACTCCAGGCTAGCAGGGAGACCTCTGAACCTGACTGCTGAGGAGCTGCTCTCTGTGGTCGGGAGGAGGTAAGTTAGGGCACTCTGTGCAGGGAAGGGGAAGTGTGTGGACATGAGAAGGGGAGCTGCAGGATGAGCAGAGTTAAGGCTCACTCCTAGCTGGAGCGCATGGTCCCGATTCCGGTCTCCGAGTTTGTAGGGACACTGACGTTCCTGCAGCAGAAACCGGGGGAAGTAGAAGCTATAAATGCTCTGTACCCAACTAAGGCCCGGAGGCCCCAGCATCGACGTGTGGGAGCCAGAAGGAAAAGGCTACAGCTGTCTGCCATACAAGTAAAGTCTGAGGAACATCTGTTAGACAGGAGGCGCTTCAGTGAACCACAGTCCTGTGAGTGCTTCCCCCACAAGCGCTAGAAAGGAGACGTTCAGGAAGGTACATGTTGGCGGAGTGTTGGAATGGAGCTTTCCATTTTGGTCCCGGAGGTTGGCTGAGGTCCTGACCCGGAGAACACAGCACGGAGGCAGGCATCTGTGTAACCTGCAGACTGTGAGTAAAGCTTTGGAACTGCACGCTCTGGTGTCCTACAGTTATTCCAGCACCGCTACATCTGGGTACCAGCACCTACACTGCCTGTGCCTTTCCCCCATCACTACATTTACAATTCCCTGGGACTCCAGCTCCACCTGTGGGAAGCTTCACCATCTTTGCTGCACAACATCATCAGTCCCAGAGGATCTGCATGCAGCGTCGGCCTAACATCTATGTTGCCGAAGACCACAGGTGGCGTCAAACTATCTATATAAACTCTTTACCATTATACCACGCCATTTACATGGGCGCCCAGGGCCACCGTCCGGGTCACCGCTGCTGTGACACATCCCACTGACACCGGCCCGGTACCGAGTACCCCACAGCCCTGGGAGGACGACCTATATGCCGACTGCTGATCGGGAGGCGTTATTCCCACGAACCTCCAAACAACGTCCATGAAGGCAAAATTTTTGGTTTCCGGGGGCAGTATGATTGCAAAGCTGAACCTTAAAGGAATGTCCAAAAGGGCACCACCAGGAGTGGAGCCTGTGGCTTAATTGGACTCCACCCGGGAAACCACAACCATGCTACCTAAAGAAAAGATGCACACTTTGAAAGCTTTGTCGATTCTGTGTGTGGTGTGGTATGTGTGTTTGTAGTTGTGCTAGCGATTTCTCAGCTTTATTCCGTTAACAACCGAGACTCCGGCATGCCCCCGCAGTGCGCATCAAGCTTACTAGAGGGATAAGCGAGGCTCTGGCACGTGAGATCGAGCAATAACAGATCTAGCATTCCCGTACATGTCCAGGACTGCATGCACGCTACACTGAAAGGACCAGCTTTTGTCGCTTACAGGTGCAGATAACCTGCTGAACTCCGTTAGTGATGGGGATCTGGGATTCAGATTATTCCCCGCGAACGATGATTTCCCAGTAAGTTCAGGTCAACCGCAATTCCGGAGTTAGGCCTAACCGTCATTCCTGAAAAATTACGTGTCCAAACCACAGGTGCTGTAGCTTGCTTAACAGCTCGGCAGCCGTTCTCAGGCCCAGTATGGATTCAACAACATTGTAGAAAGTTGATAAAGGGTAAAGTTTCACCGGATAACACGTATATATGTAGCCTAGTTTACACATTAAAAATATATGTCTATAGATCAGGAGGCAGACTCAGATGTTCTCAGGCCCAGTATGGATTTGACCAGATTGTACAAAGTTGAGAAAGGGTACTTTATCACTGGATAGCAGGTATATATAGCATAGTTTAAACATGTAAAATCTCCGTGTTCTCAGTATGGATTACACAGCAATCTAAAAAGTGGAAAAAAGGAAATGCATTTGAGGCGTACACAACTATATACTTTTGGTGTTATTTTTAAATCTTCATATATATTTCTGTCTCAGTAATACAGTCCAGCCTCTCCGCAATAGGAAATGAGATGCATACATGTACTGACATAAAGGCTAGTGATTGCAGAAATCTAGGAATTACTTTTCACGGGTAAAACTTCGGTCACAATTCTCATAGGCGATGCTGACCCTCAATTAATTTGTGTGTTGAGACAGTGAAAACATTTTTTTGTGAATAAAGTCTTGCTGTGTCGCACTTCCATTGATTCCATCACTGTTACTCATCTCAATCAAATTTTTATCACAGGGAGCGATGTAAACATGGTGCTCACTGGCTATCATGATCTGTCACTTAACTTTGGAGTGCAAAAGACAGAAACCACAGGCCGTAGGCGATTCTATTTGATTGGCATGAGAGGGCACATTTTAAAATGTGCGCCGGAATGTCACACGTTTGTGAGTAGGAAAACTGTGAAAGCTGATGATAAACCACCACTGCATGTCATTGTGAGTCGACATCAATAAGAAATGGAAGCCATTGATCATCTGGAGCTAGAGCCCGGCCAGCAGGACAGGGCATAGCTACATCTTAACCATCATCTTTCAGTTCAATCAATTTGTAGTGGCACTCCCAGTGAAGGATTTGACAGCCCAGACTACACAGCGGAGGAGCAGGGAGAGGTAAACATTGCAAATGCTGGGGCCCTGCCCAAGCAAGGGGGGCACACTCGTGGGCGTCGGTACTGGCACTGGGCGCCTCATAGTACGGCGGTGTGTCTGACGGCGGGTGTGCACCACCACCATCAGAGACACTTGATTGCACTGTGAGGGACCCTGTGCCAGTGCCCGCGCCCAAGAGTCGGCCTACCCACCTGTCCAGGGCAACGGCACTCGCACGGTTTCGTGCGCTAGTTGGTGACCACGGCCATGGGGGGGGCAGCCCAGTTAGGGCAGTTTACAGAGTGGCATATGTTGATGTGGGACATTCAGCTGCTGCAAAAGGCAAAATAGGTCAAGTTCGCGGAATAGGAGGAGGATCAAAGCAAGCCGTTTTTCTGGCAACCTATGTGTCATCAAGGGAAGGTGGGACAAAATCCTTGGAAACCCATGCATGGTTCATTTTAATGAAGGTTAGATCATCCACATTTTGGGTTGACAGACGGGTCTTTTTTTCTGTCAGGATTGATCCAGCTGCACTGAAGACTCTTTCCGATAGCACACTTGCAGCTGGGCAAGCGAGCTCCTGTAAGGCATATTGTGCCAATTCAGGCCAGGTGTCCAGTTTAGCGGCCCAATAGTCAAAGGGGAATGACCTGTGCGGGAGAACATCGATATGGGAGGAAAAGTAGTTTGTAACCATAGTTGACAACTGCTGTCTCCTGTCACTTTCCATCGATGCAGTATTACCAGTTGTGTGAGCGGTACTTGAAAAATCAGTCCACAACATTGTCATGAAACCATTGTCTCCAACGCCACTTCTGCTGTGTGCACCACGAACACCTCTGCCAAGCTGCCCCCGGCCCGTACGGCTCGTGTGAGAACCATCACCGCTGCTGTGTGCTGGGAATGCCTCAACCAACCGGTTTACCAGAGTTGCTTGTTTATTAGCCAATATTAGGTCAAGGTTCTCCTGTGGCATGATGTTTTGTAATTTGCCTTTATAGCGTGGATCCAGGATGCTGGCCAACCAGTAGTCGTCAGCGTTCATCATTTTGGCAATGCGGGGGTCCCTTTTTAGGATCTGCAAGGCATAATCTGACATGTGGGCCAAAGTTCCCAGTGTCAATGATGCACTGCGAGTGCTGGTTGGAGGAGCACTTTCTGGCAAATCCACATCCCTCCAGTCACGCACAAACCCTGTACCAGACCTTGCCACGCCAACATTTTCACTTGCCCCACGAGATGCATCCTCCTCCCCTAAGTAATCATCCCCATCATCATCCTCCTCTTCTTCCTCCACCTCGTCCAGGAGAGGTCCCTGAGCAGACAATGGCTGAATGTCATCAAGGATTCCCTCCTCCTCTTCCTCCTCGTCAACATTGGCTGCAGACGCCTGCTCCTTAAGGTGCGTCAAAGTTTGCATGAGCAGACGCATAATTGGGATGCTCATGCTTAGGATGGCGTCGTCTGCGCTTACCAGCCGTGTGCATTCCTCAAAACACTGAAGGACTTTACAGAGGTCTTTCAGCTTCGACCACTGCACACCTGTCACCTCCATGTCTGCTCTCAAAGTGCCTGGCCGTGTATCCTCCCACAAATGCATTATGGCCTGCCTCTGTTCGCACAGCCGCTCAACCATGTGCAGGGTGGAGTTCCACCTTGTTGCAATGTCGATAATGAGGCGGTGGTTGGGAAGGTGGAGCAATCGCTGCAGCTTCTGCATATGAATGGAGTGTACAGGCGAACGGCGGATGCGCGCGCACAGTCTTCGCACCTTCTGGAGCAGGGCTGTTAACTCCGGATAATTGTTGAGGAAGCACTGCACCACCAGGTTCAAGGTGTGAGCCAAGCAAGGTATGTGGCTGAGTTTTGAAAGGGCTATGGCTGCCACAAAATTCCGGCCGTTATCACTAACTACCTTGCCTGCCTGAAGATGTATACTGCCCAGCCATGACTCAGTTTGTCGCTGAAAGTACTCGGCCAGCACCTCCGCGGTGTGTCTGTCGCCCAAACACATCATCTGCAACACAGCCTGCTGACGCTTTCCACTAGCTGCTCGATAGGGGGACACCTCGTGTGTAACAGTGGCAGCTGCAGATGGAGTGCTCGTACGACTGCGCTCTGTGGATGAGCTTTCGCTTCTGGAGGAGGAGGAGGAGGAGGGTCGAACGCCTACAGACAACTGTTTCCTATACCGTGGGCTAGGCAGCACTGTCCCACCACCGCTGTCCCCTGTGGACCCTGCATCCACCACATTAACCCAGTGCGCAGTGATGGACACGTAACGGCCCTGGCCATGCCGACTGTACCATGCATCTGTTGTGAGGTGCACCTTTCCACTCACTGACTGCTTGAGTGCATGAACAATGTGGTCTTTCACATGATGGTGGAGGGCTGGGATGGCTTTGCGAGAGAAGAAGTGGCGACTGGGTAGGTCATAGCGTGGTACTGCATAGGCTATGAGTTCGCGGAAAGCTGCGCTTTCCACCAACTGATATTGCATCATCTCTAACGAGATTAGTTTGGCAATGTGGGCGTTCAAACCCAGTGTACACGGATGAGAGACTGAGTACTTTCTTGACCTACTCATAGTCTCTGGGAGGGTGAGCTGAACTTGAGAGCTGCATATGGTGGAACTAGCAGTGGACAGGGCGGACTGAGAGAGGGTTGATGATGTTGATGGAGTTGGTGTTCTTTCTGATGGCCTAGATTCAGTCTTTCGTTGATATAACAGTGGGATTCCCTGACTGCTTTGGCCTTGCAACGACACCTCAACATTTGCTGCTGTGCTAACTGGTAAACTGGAAACAATGTAGCGCTGCTGACTACCTTCTTTGTGATTAGTTGCACATGAGGTACTTGAGGTTTGGTGTTGTGTCCACGCTTGCAAGTGTATGCTGGTTAAATGTCTAAGCATGCAAGTGGTATTCAAATTTTTCAGATTTTTCCCTCGGTTAAAGGTCTTTGCGCACTTCTTACAGATAACCTTGGCCTGATCATGAGGATTTTGTTCAAAAAAGTGCCACACTGCACTCTTCCTACTTTGGAAGACATTTTGCGGCCTAGCACGCTGTGCTATTTTGACCGTCTGGACAAGCTGTCCAGCAACTCTTTTGATTTTTGGAACCTGTCTTTGGAGTGCTCCGGGACTGCCTGATTACAGCTGTTGCGATGTCGATGTCTGCTGTGGATGCTCCTCCTCCTCATCTGAGCTATTGGAAGCAGCACCCTCTTCCCCCCAATGGATGCCAATCTGGGTCAACAACAGGGTCATCCATCACCTCCTCTTCAATGTCATGTGCACCTTCCTCTGTGTCACCGTGTATGGTGGTATAGTATGCGGGAAGGGGCACCTGAGTCTCATCAGGGACAGAATCTGACTCATTACACTGCTAGGACAATGTAGTGCTCTGAGTGAATGTACCAGCAGAATCATCTATCAGTGGCTGTGCATCAGTGTACTCCATGTCAGATTCATCTTGGCCTGGGTAATTCACCATTTCACTTGATAACCCAGGCATGGTATGTGAAAACAGCTCCATGGAGTAATCAGTTGTATGGCCTGCGTCATCCTTCAATCTTGGTTGGGGTGAAGGACACAAGGAAAAGTGTGGTTCATGAACATGAGCCTCCAATGACGACTCAGTGCTTTTATTTTTTACAACTTCAGAAGAGGAGGCGATAGAGCTGGAGACTGAGTCAGCAATGTAAGCCAAAACTTTTTCCTGAAGCTCTGGCTTTAAAAGCAGTTTGCCAACTCCTAGAAAACTAAGCCTTAGAGGCCTTGTAGAGCCAGACGATGACGCAGGCTCAACACCTCCTGCATTTGGTCCTATTTTGCTTTTGCCACTACCATCAGATCCACCGCCAACACCATCATTACCAGCTGGCAACCCCCGCCCAATTCCACGGCCTCTTCCACCAGCCTTCCTCATTTTTGGTAAAAATGTGCACAAAATCCCACAAACTATATAGTAATGTAAAACAAGGTACAAGGTGTATATAGGACAGGGGAGATGTAGAATTTCTGAACACACTTGTGGACACTGTTGGATTGTGTGAGGCCCAGTGAATATCACACCGCTATGTCACAGTCTCAATGTCGCAGGTGTGAAAAATGTCACTATAGGACAGGGGAGATGTAGAATTTCTGAACACACTTGTGGACACTGTTGGATTGTGTGAGGCCCAGTGAATATCACACCGCTATGTCACAGGCTCAATGTTGTAGGTGTGAAAAATGTCACTATAGGACAGGGGAGATGTAGAATTTCTGAACACACTTGTGGACACTGTTGGATTGTGTGAGGCCCAGTGAATATCACACCGCTATGTCACAGGCTCAATGTCGTAGGTGTGAAAAATGTCTCTATAGGACAGGGGAGATGTAGAATTTCTGAACACACTTATGGACACTGTTGGATTGTGTGAGGCCCAGTGAATATCGCACCGCTATGTCACAGGCTCAATGTCGCAGGTGTGAAAAATGTCACTATAGGACAGGGGAGATGTAGAATTTCTGAACACACTTGTGGACACTGTTGGATTGTGTGAGGCCCAGTGAATATCACACCGCTATGTCACAGGCTCAATGTCGTAGGTGTGAAAAATGTCTCTATAGGACAGGGGAGATGTAGAATTTCTGAACACACTTATGGATACTGTTGGATTGTGTGAGGACCAGTGAATATCACACCGCTATGTCACAGGCTCAATGTCGTAGGTGTGAACAAAGTCACTATAGGACAGGGGAGATGTAGAATTTCTGAACACACTTGTGGACACTGTTGGATTGTGTGAGGCCCAGTGAATATCACACCGCTATGTCACAGGCAGAAATTGGCTAGTGTATGACAAACTGCAAGGTGTATATAGAATTGGGCAGAATAGGAATCTCCCTAGAGTGTAGGTCTATAAGAACAGAACAAGTCCTCGACTTATCTGTTAGGCGTCAGATTCCTGGCACTGCACAGCGGGAATCCAGAGCCAGACATCCTGCGGTCTCTCATTCTCCTCCGACCTGCTCAGACTCCTGCTCAGCAATCACAGTGAGCCAGGCATTTCCCTCAGACTCGTTCTGTGAGCCTGGATGTGGCTGCCACCTCTGGTGCAGCAATGGTAGCGCAACCTGCTTTGCAGGGAACTGCTCCAGAGGCTAAGTCCTCGTGCCGTGCTACTGGGCATGCCCGCAACTTGTCCTCTCAGTGGAGAGCAGGGGTCACATGTGCAGGTCCTATGTCAGATCTGATTGGTCCTTCCCAAAGTACTGGAAGGTCACGGAAGCGCATGGCTATAAAAAGCCCGCATGGCGGCTCGGCCATGCGCTAGTGTAGCATATTATTCTGTGTGTGTATGGTGATGGATGCATGGACTGGTGTCTGACTCATTATGAAACCCCTACCCTCTGATATTACGAGTGGTGACTGAGTGTGTGTAGTCAGCTCCAGGGTTGTGGCAAGTTACAAGCCACTTGCTCCACGCCTACACTAGCGTCCGTCGGCGCCCGGTCCTTGGCGCCGACGCTTGCGGCTTTCTCTGCCGCTGCGCTGTAGTAACAGCAGCTATTGGTGTTCGCGGCTGTGACGCCACATGCAGGCCTCTGTGACGCTAACAGGGCCCACGCCTTTGCTTTAGTGTTCGCCAAGCGACTCTGTGTTTTTATGGAGCCGCTCTTACTGTTCGGGTGACGTTAACCCAAGCGCAGTACCGCACCTACTAGGTGCATCTGCCATTGTCCAGCAGCAGTCTTGTCACCTACCGCACGGTGGACCCCGGGCGGCGAATGCACCTACTATTATTTATATTTGGTGCGTTCCGCTGTCCATAACATTACACTAGCGCCAGGGTCTGGCTGGCAATGGCAGACGTGCAGCAGCTGCAGCGCTACATTCGGCAGCTGGAGAGCAGGTTGGTGGCTATTGAGAGCACCAACTCAGCTGCGAATGCTGCGCTCGCTGCTGCTCAGACAGTCGCTGAGGCTGTCTCACGTGTGCCCACACTTTTGCCCTTGCCGACAATGTCTCGCCTCCCGCTCCCCGATAAGTTTTCGGGTGATAGTGCCTCCTGTAGGGGATTCTTTAGTCAGTGCTCCATTCAGCTGGAGTTGCTGGCTGCACGGTTTCCTACAGAGCGGGCTAAGGTGGGATTTATTGTCTCCCTGTTGTCTGGCCGGGCATTACAGTGGGCCACGCCATTGTGGGAACGTGATGATCCCATGGTACAGGGAGCTGCTCAGTTCCTCGCGGCTCTGAAGCAAGTCTTCTTGGGACCACGGGTCACACACGATATGGCCCTCCAACTGTTATCCTTAACACAAGGGTCACTTTCGGTTAGCCATCATGCTGTCCGGTTTCGGACACTGGCTTCCGAGTTAGAGTGGCCGGACAAAGTGTTGGTCCCGGTGTTTTGGAGAGGCCTGGCTGAGAACGTAAAAGATGCTCTAGCTACTAGGGAAATTCCCACAAGTCTGGAGGAGTTAATCGCCGTTTCCACCCGCATTGATCTCCGCTTCATGGAGCGCGGGTTGGAATGAACCCAATCCAGACGTAGGGTTAATTTGGCTCCCACCTTTACCGAGCCGCTGATATATCCCGCACAGGAGCTCCCTTCCTCTGAGCCTATGGAGGTGTCTCGCACCGGCACTAAGTCGCGTCCGATGCGAAGCTCTGTGCGCTGCTATCAGTGCCGACAGTTTGGCCACTCGGCTGGCACATGCCCTCAGCAGCTGAAAAGACGACCACGTTCAGTGGCCGTAGGTGGTGGTCAATCCAAGGTGGGACCCTTTTCACCCAAACCGGTGTTCCGGGATACTTTAGATAGTGGGTCCTCCACCTGGGAGACAGAGGTCACCCTGGATTCTGGGGCCGAGGGGAACTTTATGTCCTCGACCTTTGCCCAGAGACACGCTATCCCTCTGGTGTTACTCTCCCAACCTCTGACCATTAGGGTGGTAAATGGGGCACCGTTACCGTCTCAGGTGACCCTTCAGACAGCCCCACTCGGACTCTCTATTTCACCCTCACATCAGGAGACTCTGTCCCTGCTTATTATGCCCAATGGCATCGATCAGGTGCTCCTCGGAGTTCCCTGGCTTCGTTGCCTCTCCCCTCATATTGACTGGGCTTCGGGGAGGATACTGAGCTGGGGCAAGGACTGTGAGGGAAGGTGCCTGAGGGGCAGCGTTCAGGTTGCTTCCACTGAAGTGCCTGCGGATCTCTCCGTGCTCCCCAAACCCTACCACCAGTACGCGGACGTCTTCTCTAAGAAGTCTGCGGAGACGCTCCTGCCGCACCGTTCCTATGATTGCCCGATTGATCTCCTGCCAGGCACAGAGCCTCCCCGAGGCTGTGTTTACCCGTTATCACTCCCTGAGACGGAGGCTATGTCCCAATATATCCAGGAGAACCTGGCTAGGGGTTTCATCAGAAAATCTGTGTCACCGGCTGGTGCAGGGTTCTTCTTCGTACAGAAGAAGAACGGAGAGTTACGCCCCTGCATTGACTACCGAGGTCTCAATGCTATCATGGTTAAAAACAAATACCCCCTACCGTTGATATCGGAGTTATTTGACAGGTTGCGGGGGGCCCGGATCTTTACTAAATTAGATATGCGGGGTGCATACAACCTGATCCGCATTCGCGAAGGAGACGAATGGAAGACAGCTTTTAATACCAGGGATGGCCATTATGAATACCTGGTTATGCCCTTTGGCCTTTGTAATGCGCCAGCTGTCTTCCAAGATTTTGTCAACGACATCTTCCGCAACATGCTCTCTACCTCGGTGGTGGTCTATCTGGATGACATACTCATCTTTTCGCCAGATTTGACCACCCACCGGAGAGACGTCTGCAGGGTCTTCGACCGTCTGCGGGCGAACTCACTATTTGCCAAGCTGGAGAAGTGCCAGTTTGAGCAGGAGTCCTTGCCGTTCCTGGGCTATATCATCTCGGCCCAGGGACTGGCCATGGATCCTGCCAAACTACAAGCGGTAATGGACTGGCAGGAACCCCATTCCCTCAAAGCGGTGCAGCGCTTTTTGGGGTTCGTGAATTACTACCGCCAGTTCATACTACACTTTTCCACACTGGTGGCTCCTTTGGTTGCTCTCACCAAGAAAGGAGCTAACCCCAATGCTTGGTCAGAACAGGTCTCCAAGGCCTTCTCGGCTATAAAATCACATTTTGCTGGCGCTCCCATATTACATCGTCCCGATGTGGATAAGCCGTTTATCCTTGAGGTAGACGCTTCTTCCGTCGGTGCAGGAGCAGTCCTTTATCAAAAGGATGCTCAAGGTCGGAAGCATCCCTGCTTCTTCTATTCCAAGACCTTCTCACCGGCGGAGAAAAATTACTCCATCGGCGACAGGGAGCTGCTAGCCATGAAGTTGGCTTTTTCTGAGTGGAGACATCTCCTGGAGGGAGCCCGGTTTCGCTTTCAGGTATATACGGACCATAAAAACCTGGTCTATCTACAGACGGCCCAAACGCCTGAATTCCCGTCAGGCCAGGTGGTCGCTCTTCTTTTCCCGATTCCGCTTCACCCTCCACTACCTCTCTGGAGAGAAGAACGTCCGGGCGGATGCTCTCTCACGTTCAGTGGTCTCAGTGGAGGAAGGAGAAGCTGAGCCTCGGTTAATTCTCCCGCCGGAGAGTTTTACGACCGTGGCTCCAGTTGCTCTCGAGTCGGTACCACCGGGCAAGACCTTGGTGCCTCCTCAGCTACTGCCGTAGGTCCTCGTCTGGGCACATGCCTCCAGGGTGGGTGGCCATTTTGGTATTAAACGGACCACCGAACTCCTGGCAAGGTCATATTGGTGGCCACATATGGCTCGAGATGTCAAGGAATACGTGCAAGCATGTGTTTCGTGTGCTCGGAACAGACCCTCTAGACAGAGGTCGGCGGGGCTGTTGTTTCCCCTGCCAGTGGCGGATAGACCTTGGGAGATGGTTGGCATGGATTTCATAGTTGGCCTGCCCAAGTCTGGTGGCAGTACGGTCATCTGGGTGGTCACCGACCATTTTTCCAAAATGGTGCATCTGGTGCCACTCGCACGCCTGCCTTCCGCTCGAGGTCTGGCCACCTTGTTCATTAAGCACGTATTCCGTCTACATGGCATGCCGGACAAAATCGTGAGTGACCGCGGTCCCCAGTTTGCGTCTCGGTTTTGGAGGGAGCTCTGCAGTTTACTTAGCATCGAGCTAAATCTATCCTCCGCTTACCACCCCGAGACGAATGGCTTGGTCGAGAGAGCCAATCAGACCTTGGTCACCTATTTACGGCATTTTGTCTCTGCCAGGCAGGATGACTGGGCATCCTTGCTACCTTGGGCCGAATTTGCCCTAAACAATGCGGTGGCTGATTCCACTGGTCAGACGCCCTTTCTCCTAAACTATGGTCAACATCCACGCGTCCCTGTCCCGATGCCAGTGTCCTCCACCGACTCCAGGGTGGCAGGCTGGGCAGTGGAGGCCCGGGACATTTGGGATCGCACTCAGGATGCTATCCGAGCATCTAAGGAAAGGATGAGGGCATCCGCCGACACGCATCGGTGGCCCGCTCCAAGCTTCTCCCCTGGCGACTTGGTATGGCTCTCCACCCGAAACATTAAACTGCGGGTCGAGTCTCCCAAGTTCGCACTGCGATACATTGGACCATTCAAGGTCCTCGAGCGACTTAGCTCGGTGGTCTACCGCCTGGCTCTTCCTCCACATTTGGCCATTTCGGACGTGTTCCATGTGTCCCTCCTCAAACCAGTTCACATGGTCCAGTTTTCTGAGTCATCTGCCGGGTCATCAGACTTATCGTCTGATGAGTTTGAGGTTAATGCCATCGTGGGGCGCAGGTTTGTCCGTGGCAAAAAATTTTATTTGGTGGACTGGAAGGGTCATGGGCCCAAGGCTCGGACCTGGGAGCCGGTGGAAAACATTCATGCACTGCTCCTGATCGCAGTGAGGCTCAGAGGGGGGGCGATGTTAGGCGTCGGATTCCTGGCACTGCACAGCGGGAATCCAGAGCCAGACATCCTGCGGTCTCTGATTCTCCTCCGACCGCTCAGACTCCTGCTCAACAATCACAGCAAGCCAGACATTTCCCTCAGACTCGTTCTGTGAGCCTGGATGTTGCTGCCACCTCTGGTGCAGCAATGGTAGCGCAACCTGCTTTGCAGGGAACTGCTCCAGAGGCTAAGTCCTCGTGCCGTGCTACTGGGCATGCCCGCAACTTGTCCTCTCAGTGGAGAGCAGGGGTCACATGTGCAGGTCCTATGTCGGATCTGATTGGTCCTTCCCAAAGTACTGGAAGGTCACGGAAGCGCATGGCTATAAAAAGCCTGCATGGCGGCTCGGTCATGCGCTAGTGTAGCATATTATTCTGTGTGTGTATGGTGATGGATGCATGGACAGGTGTCTGACTCATTATGAAACCCCTACCCTCTGATATTACGAGTGGTGACTGAGTGTGTGTAGTCAGCTCCAGGGTTGTGGCAAGTTACAAGCCACTTGCTCCACGCCTACACTAGCATCCGTCGGCGCCCGGTCCTTAGCGCTGACGCTTGCGGCTTTTTCTGCCGCTGCGCTGTAGTAACAGCAGCTATTGGTGTTCGCGGCTGTGACGCCACACGCAGGCCTCTGTGACGCCCACAGGGCCCGCGCCTTTGCTTTAGTGTTCGCCAAGCGACTCTGTTTTTACGGAGCCGCTCTTAGCGTTCAGGTGACGTTAACCCAAGCGCAGTACCGCACCTACTAGGTGCATCTGCCATTGTCCAGCAGCAGTCTTGTCACCTACCGCACGGTGGACCCCGGGCATCGAACGCACCTACTATTATTTATATTTGGTGCGTTCCGCCATCCATAACATTATCTTTACAGGGTCACACACAGATAGATTCACTGTGGCCGTGATAACAGCCATTACACGGTACTGAGAGAGGAGCGTGCACGTACACCGCTGTCCGGTGTCCATAAAATTGTCAAGCTCCATGTTTTTTAAGTATACGGACTGACACACGCTGTCTCTCTATAGTTTTGAATGTGATCAAACAGCAAATATACTTAACTGTTTGAAAACCAGACAAAACTAGAAGGTGGAGGTCTGTAAGAACGGAACATGTCCTCGACTTATCCTTACAGAGTCACACACAGATAGCTTCCCTGTGGCCGTGATAACAGCCGTTACATGGTACTGAGAGAGCAGCATGCACGTACACCGCTGTCCGGTGTCCGTAAAATTGTCAAGCTCCGTGTTTTTTAAGTATACGGACTGACACACGCTGTCTCTCTATAGTTTTGAATGTGATCAAACAGCAAATATACTTAACTGTTTGAAAACCAGACAAAACTAGAAGGTGGAGGTCGGTAAGAACGGAACATGTCCTCGACTTATCCTTACAGAGTCACACACAGTTAGCTTCACTGTGGCCGTGATAACAGCCTTTACACGGTACTGTGTGAGGAGCGTACACCGCTGTATGGTGTGAAAAAATGCACGCTCAGTACCTCACCAGGACAAAAAAAAAAATTTGGATTGCTTTTAAAAAAGCAGTTTGCAGAGCAGTGGGAAAACAGCAATGCAGCTATCAGGAAGCCTTATAAGACAGCCTAACAACAAACAAAGCTGATTTAGCAAAATATAGCCTCCCCTTGCACTGCACAGTAACTGGTGTGTTGTACAGGCAAAATCGCTAGCAGCAGAAGCAGTTTTTCGTGTCTTCTTCCCTGCATAACAGAATCAGCAGCAGCAGCAGCTCTCCCTATTCTGAGATCAGCATGAGTAACATGGCGGTCGGCGTGCGCTCCCTTTTATACCCCCTGTGACGCCCCCCAAAGCAAGCCAATCACTTGCATGCCCTTCTCAAAGATGGTGGTGACCCATGCCTATGTCATCACGTTGCCCAAAGTGTTCGTGGATCCTGATTGGCTAAAAAAGGGCGGAAAACAAACTTTTGAAACGCGACTTTGGCGCTAAAGTCGCCGAGCTCGTGGCCGACCTCACCCTAGGGTCGGGTTTCGTTTTGTGAAACTCGACTTTACCAAAAGTCGGCGACTTTTGAAATTTTTTGACCAGTTTCGCTCAACTCTACCTGTCACGTCATGACGTTGTGTGAAGCATAGTCACTAGGCATATTGTGACGTCATGACATTGTGGGGCCTAGTGCGCATCGGGCTGGCACTAGAGAAGGACAGCAATAATTAAACTACCTATCTGTATTCAGTAGACAGGTTGACTGATGACAATAATGAAAACTTAACATATCTTTAGGATAAGAATACATTTTTTGCAAGATCAGCCAACTGTCTAAAGTATAAGACTGCTACACTCCTCCCTATTAATAAATGGTTTACACAGGTGGCTTTCAACATAGCAATACTTTAGTTCACAGGTAGAAAAACCACAGTAAATGTGTCTGTCAGTGGCTTATGCGCCTCTATCTGCTTAGGCCAAGTATGAATGATTATTGGATGATTTGGAAAGACAGCAGTTTGGCCGTCAGGTGCGTAATGTGCATGTCCATCAATAGATAAGACCAGAAACAGACTATGTGCACCTTGGCTTGGTTTCACATGTTCTGTCCAGGAGCAAACAAACTGTGTACTGAGCCCTTGGGCACACTAGGGGTGAACACAGGAGCCCTCATTTGCAAATTAAATTAACTTTATTTCTGAAAAATTAAAGCACTGAAATCTATACAGTAGGTATAATTTTTACATGGGCTAAGTTCTCAATAGGATTATATAATTAGTGTAAAACAAGTTTTTGGGGTTTAAAGGTTCCAACATAAGTATTTATTATTACTATTATTACCATTGATTCCATGGTGCTGTACTTGATAAAAAGGTTTACATACAAATTATATATATATATATGTTGAGTAAACTCTGCAAAAATTAAATCAGAACCATTCAATGTATGCATTATACAAACTAGACACTTTAAAACCAGTATAAAAAAACAACAATCTGCATTACTAAAACACATACAAAAAGTAGAATGTGCAAATGACGTAGAGGAAATCATCTGAAAATTATATAGTAAAGTAGTGTTACGTGATGACCACATGTGGAGTGTGGTTATACATTACTAGAAAAAAAAACCACTACATAATCCTGATTTCCATGAATTTACAAATCAATACCTGTAACACAGAACCAATGTAGAAGTAACATTTCTTTGCACATTCCTGGACATATACTGTATATACACTGACGTCATCCTTCTCCTGAGGGCGTATGTCCTATTCAACAAAATGATTTTTGCAGCCTCATGCTCTCCTCTCCTACCTGCTCGTGACTGTCTACAAATCAGAAAAAACTATTTACAAAGGGAGGAGCTGAAGAAGGACTATAAATACAGAGCAAGGGTCTGTTGTCATCCCCAACGACTGGTTCTTCTCTTTTGGGGAAGTGCTCTGAGAAGCTTTCTGCAGCCATGAAGTACCTCATCTTCCTAGCCCTAGTGGCTCTTGCCCTCGCTGCTCCACCTAAAAAGCCTGGTGAGATTATTTTCACGTGTAGAATGCATGAATGGGAGAGCTTATGACACTTTTATCTGTCTTTCTTTTAGCTTCTCTCTGATTTATCACCGCTGAAAACATCAAAGTTGAATGTGCATTCAAAACAGTAAAACATTTTTAATGAAACTTAATTGCAAAAATTATACTTAGCCTCAAATACATGCATATATATATAAAAATTGTTGATCTATTTGTAGCATAGTTTTGAAAACAGAGGTATACAGAGCAGTAACATAGCCAGCATACAACCATAGAAGTCTATAGGGCATCAGATGTTAATAATAAAATTAATAATAATAATAATATATAAATTATTTAAAAATGTGTGAGGCAGTGACCTGTGTCACAGGTAGGGGGTCTCCCCGGGGTGTGCGTGGAGGCATATTGAGGCCATGAGGGGGCATTGCAGTTGCAGGTGTACCTATGATTGCAATGGTGAAATAGTGACCGATGACACAGGTAGGGGTCACTGTGTGTTCTCCTCGGGATGTGCACGGAGGCGTATGAAGGCCATAGGCGTGCATGGCAGACATAATACCCCTTCTGACGACTGGGGGTGACACTATAGGGTCCATTTGGGGCCTGTCCCTGTAAGAGCAGGAGTAATACCTGGGCACAACAGGGAGGAAAGGGAAAACCGCATACCTGTAAGGCTGGTTTCACATTTGCGTTAAAACAACGCTGCGCCCTGCGTCGTTAAGCCCCGCCCCGAGCCGGCTCCCTGCCTGCCCCATCCAGGATCACCGCCTACTTTCGCATTTGCACGCATGCGATCGGCGCACCCTATCTGTAGCATAGGGTGCGCAGATCATGCGCTGCCAGTGTGAAAGTAGCGTGCTGCGCACTTTTGACGGTGCGCCGTGCGCGCCGAAATGCAGCATGTTGCATTTCGGCGCACACGGCGCACCGTCAAAAGTGCGCAGCACGCTACTTTCACACTGGCAGCGCATGATCTGCGCACCCTATGCTAAAGATAGGGTGCGCCGATCGCATGCGTGCAAATGCAAAAGTAGGCGGTGATCCCGGATGGGGCGAGCAGGGAGCCGGCTCGGGGCGGGGCTTAACGACGCAGGGCGCAGCGTTGTTTTAACGCAAATGTGAAACCAGCCTAACCCTATTTACCTCCTTTTTCATACACTGTCTTGTGCTGCTATATGGACCCGAATACCCGGCAGGGGACCTCTGAAAAATACACCGGGGCACTTATGTTCTTGACTAATGGTGAGACCCAACCATTTTTTAAATGAGCACTGATACACACGAGCACTATTATGTTTGTTTATTTGTTGTTTATGTGATATCTTAGGTTTTAATGGATTATTAAAGGTTATGTTTTATTTTGAATGGGAATCCTCCAAGCTATTGACATTTAACCCCTGATGGTTACACATGTGGTACTAAGCATTCTTTGCCACAGCTGACCTTCTATCCAGAGCCATAACGTTTTAATTTTTTTCCTCAATATGGCCATGTGATGACTTATTTTTTGCGAGACGAGTTGTACTTTTGAAAGACATCATTGGTTTTAGCATGTCATGTACTCGAAAACGGGAAAAAAATTCCAAGTGTGGTGAAATTGCAAAAAAAAGTGCAATCCCACATTTGTTTTTTGTTTGGCTTTTTTGCTAGGTTCACTAAATGCTAAAACTGAGCTTCCATTATGATTCTCCAGGTCATTATGAGTTCATAGACAACAAACATGTCTAGGTTCTTTTTTATCTATGCAGTGAACAAAAAATTTCAAAATTTGCTAAAAAAAAAAATTGCGCCATTTTCCGAGACCTGTAGCATCCCTATTTTTCGTGATCTCAGGTGGGTAAGGGCTTTTTTATTGCGCACTGAGCTGACGTTTTTAATTATACCACTTTTGTGCAGATACGATCTTTTGATCGCCTGTTATTGCATTTTAATGAAATGTCGCGGCGACCAAAAAAAACTAATTCTGGAGTTTCAATTTTTTTTCTCACTATGCCGTTTAGCGATCAGGCTACACCATTTTTTTATTGGTAGATCAGGGGCGATTCTGAACACGGCGATACCTAATATTTGTATGTGTGATTTTTTTTTTTATTGTTTTATTTTGAATGGAGCGAAAGCGGGGTGATTTAAACTTTTATATTTTTTTACTTTTTATATTTGGAAAACTATTTTGTTTTAACTTTTGGCATGGTTCAATAGCCTCCATGGGAGGCTAGAAGCTGCCATAGCTTGATTGCCTCTGCTACATAGAGGCGATGCTCAGATCGCCTGCATGTAGTATAATTACTGCATTGCTATGAGTGTCGACCACAGAGTGGCGCTCACAGCAATCTGGCATCAACAACCATAGAGGTCTTAAGGAGACCTCTGGTTGTTATGCCCATTCACTGATGACCCCTGATCGCAAGACAGGGGTCAGCCGTGTGCGTATTTCTGGCCCGATGGCCGGAAGCGCACGTTAAATGGCGCTGTCAGCGTTTGACAGCGGCATTTAACTAGTTAATAGGCACTGGTGGATCGCGATTCCACCTGCGCCTGTTGCGGGCACATGTCAGTTGTTCAAAACAGCTGACATGTTCCGGCTTTGATGCAGGCTCACTTCCGAAGCCCACATCAAAGCTGGAGTACTGCCATTGGATGTACTATTCCGTCCAATGGCAGTAAGGGGTTAATGTGTGAAGTAACACATTAAAGAGACTTTGTGTTGGAACTTTGTGGGTCACTGCCTCATCGCTGCACAACGTGCTACCGCTGCACTACAAGTGATACAATTACCTTAAACTTATATTATTTTCTGAGAAAAAGGAGGACATAGAATCCATTTCCATTGCAAAACATATATAAATTTATTTGTCAAAAAGAAGGACACATATCAGAGATACAGGATATTACAAAATCCAATAAAATGGGTAATCACATAAGGCCCGATACTAGAAAAACAAACAGGTGGGCAGCCTGTGATGGGGATGGATATCCAGAGTCAGTACCACAAAAATTAATGATGTAAAATAATTGAACAATGAAATGTAGTTATTATACCAGCCAGAAGGGTGTGTAGTAGGATATATTAGTGCAGAGATCACCGATAAAAGATAATAATTTCCCTTGGGCAATATTATATCATACGTATAGCCCGGATAAATAATACTGGTGATACCAATAATAACTGCACTAGATGTAAACAAGCTGGTATATTCCACCACTTGATCTATGCAGGGTTCAGCTACATGACATATGTGGAAAAAGACAAAGTGTGCTTAAATAAGCTGGATAAACCTACCCATCATGTCCAGATATGTAATAGGCGCCGACCTGTGTACCCCTACGCGCGTTTCGCGGTATGCAGGACCGCTTCCTCGGGGGGCGCCCCCCGAGGAAGCGGTCCTGCATACCGCGAAACGCGCGTAGGGGTACACAGGTCGGCGCCTATTACATATCTGGACATGATGGGTAGGTTTATCCAGCTTATTTAAGCACACTTTGTCTTTTTCCACATATGTCATGTAGCTGAACCCTGCATAGATCAAGTGGTGGAATATACCAGCTTGTTTACATCTAGTGCAGTTATTATTGGTATCACCAGTATTATTTATCCGGGCTATACGTATGATATAATATTGCCCAAGGGAAATTATTATCTTTTATCGGTGATCTCTGCACTAATATATCCTACTACACACCCTTCTGGCTGGTATAATAACTACATTTCATTGTTCAATTATTTTACATCATTAATTTTTGTGGTACTGACTCTGGATATCCATCCCCATCACAGGCTGCCCACCTGTTTGTTTTTCTAGTATCGGGCCTTATGTGATTACCCATTTTATTGGATTTTGTAATATCCTGTATCTCTGATATGTGTCCTTCTTTTTAACAAATAAATTTATATATGTTTTGCAATGGAAATGGATTCTATGTCCTCCTTTTTCTCATAATATTGAGAATCGTCTCCATCATATTTGACTTCATGAGGCATCATTAAGGTATTTTACTCTTGTATGTAATAGGATGTTCCTTTGGAGTTTTTTTCACTTATATTATTTTCTGCAGAGATTAAATAGAACAAATGATTATGCAATTGTATAATTTATATATTTAAATATAAATGTAAATTGTAAGTGTCTTTTCCACATTATTATTCTGCCTTTTCACTACTCACATTTATTTTCATTATTGAGAAAAATATTTATATACATTTTTTTTGTAACAGAAAAACACCCTGGAGGTCCTAAACCACCGCATCTACCACCCACTGACATTATCCATCCATTTGACAATCATAATGTAACAGGACAACCCCCACATCATAACTCTTCCAGACCACCTCATCCAGAAGATTCAGAAGATTCAAATGAACGTTGATTTGACTACCACAATGTGACAGGACATGATAACTCTTCCAGGCCACATCATCCAGAAGATTGGGAAGATTCAGATGAACATACGTTTGACCATCACAATGTAACTGGACATAGTAATTTTTCCAAACCTCCCCATTCAGAAGATTTAAATGATGATGACCATGTAGGTCATCCTAAACCTGCAGGAGGTCCATCACCCTCTGGCAAGTTACCAGTTAATCCTGAACCAAAAGTCAAACCTGGACAGGTAAGTTGAGTAATAATTGATCGATAAGGTTTATGATGGACATAATGCACCTTTTTGTTTATTGTACCTTTTTCTAGGAAAAGTGTGAGATAAATAACGGGGCCTTCATTACAGCCTACAAGGAGATTGCCAGTCATGTGGGCTGGGTTTTGGGTTATTATTACTATATAGAAAAACAGATTTTCTATTTAGAAGACTAGGAGTGGGAAATCACAGCTTATATAGGAATAGAAATTGAATCCAAAATTGGGTGCCTCTTAGCTTTTCAGAGAAATATGAATGTTGAAAAAAATGTTCTTTACATAATTTGTGTGTGATATGTATTTGTCTCTGTTTAACATCCATTTCAGGGTCCTAAACCTAGACCCAAACGACATCTGAAAGGGGCTGAGAATCATCCTACAGGAGCTCCACATGGAGATCAGACACCCTCACCTTACACACATGAAAGTGGTGCAAGCAGAGCAGTGCCCCCAGCTAACCATGGTGGAGACAAGCCTGGAGGGAATAAAGGTCAAGGTAAGTTATGATTACTCTGTGAGTTGTCAAATTTGAAATATTTCTACTTAATTTTTGTAATAGTGCAGCAATGGCTTAAATGGAATCTGTCACCTCAATTTAGCACGGTATGTAAATGAGTTGTGTCCGGTCCGATGGGGGATGTTGTGGCTCCTTCCCTTCCCCCTCCTTGGCCGCTGTACACAATATTTTTTTGAATTTCCATAGTTGGCATCCAGATTACGCGCGTGCGCATTGCAACGTCCTATCGCGCGTGCGCAGTATGCTTTGCCCAACTGCGGGCAAAGCCGAAAAGCATTAGTACGCATGCGCTGGTGAACTATATCCCGGAAGTATTTCGCTGCCATTTCTGTGTTCTGGGACATAGTTCACTGCCGCATATGCACTAATGCTTTTCGGCTTGGCTTGCAGTTGGGCAAAGCATACTACGCACGCGTGATAGGGTATTGCAATGCGCACACACATAATCTGGACGCCAACTATGGAAATTCCAAGAAAGATTGCGTACAGCGGCAAAGGAGTGGTGGAGGGAAGGAGCCACAACACTGCCCATCGGATCGGACACAACTCATTTACATGCCACGCCAAAATGAGGTGACAGATTCGCTTTAAGATTGTTGCCACATTTTGGCTTCATATTAAATCCAAGTACTTGTAAAGAAACTGAGACCACATAATTACTGGTAGAAACATGTAGTTCATGGGTGCCCTCTAAATATAAGTTTCGAAATCAGAGTAAAGTTCCATTCAATGTAAAGGGAGCCTATTACATGAAAAAATTATGTTATCGAGCAGATATCAGGTTAATCTGTAGGTTAATAGCATTTTTAACCTTCCTGGCTCCAGTAATATGAGCCTCGCTGAATGGAAGAAATAACTTTATTCATCTCCGCAGCCTTCAGGTTCCAGCACGGGATCATTACAGACACTTTTTCAACCACAGCTCAGTGTATAGTGAGTGTCGGCTGTAACCATGCCCCTGGAACTGACTGACTGTAGGATCAGGATTAGAGTCGGCAGTCAATCAGTGCTGAGAGCGACGTTACAGCCACCGCTCGCCATAGACTGAGCGGTCACTGAAGACACACTGTCACCACCCCGTGATGGAAACACAGATGATGCGAGGCAGCAGGTCTCTTAATGCGGGCATCAGACAGGTTCAGAATGCTATTAACCTGCAGGTTAATCCTATATCTGCAGGTGATTAGCATTTTTACACATGACAGGTTCCCTTTAACTGCTACAACCAATTGTAGGTTGCTACAGTCACTTGGATAAATGGCATGTAATTAATGCACCAAAGTATAAAAAAGCTAAAGAAGACCAGTGTGTATTGATTCTTTTATTAATTTACAATCATTCCTCCCTTTCATTTATTTTGGGCAATTTCTGGACATTTTAGCGCTTTAATTGACAGTCCAATCTTGGCTAAAATCACTATGGAGACATGGTGCCTGCGTAAGCATAAAATACAGTCAGAAATATGACAGAACATAATAAATACATATAGTTGAAAAATGTTTAAATAAACAAATACCTTTAAAAAACGACAAAATCATTAAAAAATGATTTACTAAAGATACAACAAAGAATGTAAAAAAAAATGCTTGTTATACTTTTATGATATGAACAAAAAAAATCTGTGTGATGTTAAAAGTGAAAAATCCTAAAATAAAGATACTAAAGTATTCAATAACATGAAATCTTAAGGCGAGAATTTGCATAAAGAGAGAATTATACAGATTATTACTATTCTGGTTGAAAATTGGGAGAAATTTCACGACTTGTTAATGAGTAATTTTAGTAACATTGTAGATGTCCAGACTTTTCTAACCATTCCACTGTATATTATTGTGTTTTGCAGGAGGCTGAGAAGAACGACTTCAGCATTTAGCTTGTAGCTTATAATGTCTTCTAAAAATTGAATAGAAATTGTTAAAAGGCAAGAAAATAAAAAAAACATAAAATAAAGTTTCCATTAAGTTTTTTTTTTTTAATGAAAGTTGTATGAGGTTAGAGAATTGTGTATTAATAATCCTAATATAGAAGTGAATTCAAGAAGCCAAGCTGCAAAAAGAAACATAAATTGTGGACAAGTTCAGTTGAGTTTTGTATTATTTATTGATCATGCATTACTTATATAGCACCATCATATTCTGCAGCACTGTACAGATATTGTGATCATTGGTTCACAATCTAAATTCTCGACCTGTTTGTCTTTGGAGTGTGGGAGGAAACTAGTGAACGAGGAGGAAACACACACCAGCATAAGGAGAACATACAAACTCCTTGAATCTGTTTTTCTTGGTGGGATTTGAACCCATTACCACAGTGATACAAAGCTATAGTGCTTACTACTGAGCCAATGTGCTGCGGTAGTGTAAGCGCTTTTGGTCTGTGGGGTTCTCCCTCTAACTCTCTCCTCTCGAGTGTAAGCTCTTACAGTCAGCAGGGACCTCACACTCTCTCTCGTAGAGTGTAAGCTCTTATGGTCATTGGGGGTCTCTCTCTCCCGTCTCTCCCCCATGTGTATTTCCTGAGCAATTGCACGTTTTCCAGTATTGAGATTCATGCAAATTTATTAACTGCAGTAAGATTTGACCCTGAATATTTGGCAAAGTCGGCGAACTTCAACTTTAAAAGTTCTGCTCCTCTCTATCGCTACAGATTCCCGATAAGACCGACGCAAAAATAGAATTCAATTATTTGAGAGTTATGGAAACTTAAATTTTCACAGATTTCAATAAAAAAATATTTATTTTTGTTGGTTGGAGAAATTTGATCTTCCTGATTCCCTTTAATGAATTTTTTAAAGACCAGCGCAAGAGAGTGTAAATTTTTTCTTTAGCCTCCATGCATGCATGTGCGATGTGAACAATCGAAAATATGCCATTCAAATATCTCTCATATTTCCAAAGACAGCAGCATTTCTATCAATGGATAAATACTTGAAGGAGTTGTCCACTACTAAAACAACCTTTTCTTAAATATTATATTTCCCCTAGTAAAATTAAAATACCCTATACTCACATACTATGTGGGCACGGTTCCAGTGATGTCTTCGCCAGGTGTCCTTGGGCTTGCATGACATACGGTGGTTACAGTATGCCCTGTGAGTCCTGCAGAAATCCTTGGTCGCTCATTTGCTGCTGTGCTCTGATTTTCTTCCAACTTCTGAGATTATTTTAAAGGAAATGAGAGCACAGCAGCTTAAGGGCCTGTCACACTAAGCGATATCGCTAGCAATATCGCTATAACGTCACTGGTTTTGTGACGTTATAGCGATATTGCTAGCGATATCGCTATGTCTGATACTTACCTCCGACCGCTCCCCCGCTGGTTATCGCTGATCGCGCGAGAACGTCCTGGACCGCTTCTCGTCGTCAGCTTCCTGCGGCGATTCCTACTGTGGAGGTGTGCGACGCGTGGACGCGGGTGGGAGGACGTCAGGATCGCCTCGTCTGACAGGTAAGTAGCGACCCCCGTCCCCAGCGATGTCGCTGGTGAGATCTTCCTGTGTGGCAGCTCACTAGAAACCACTTAGCGATGCACCAGCGATCCTGACCGGGTCATATCGCTGGTCGGGATCGCTGGTGCATCGCTAAGTGTGACAGTACCTTTAATAGTGGCAAACTAATTGGCGTAAAGGTTCACATGGCATAACAACGTCAGACAAGTCTTGAGAGACACGGCACCGACATTGCGGAAAGGCACTGATCTGGGAAGTTAGTATAAGGTACTTTTATTTTATATTGTGTTTTAAAAGGGATTGTTCTAGTATTGGAAAGCCTCTTTAAAGTTCTGCTCATCCAGCACCATGGAATCAATGGTGCTATATAAATAAATAATAATAATTTGCTTCAATGATCAGAAATAGATTGACAGAACGAGGAATATTTTGAATCATACATAAAAGCAAAGCAGTGAAACAAGAAGGCACAATAGAAGCAATGTATGTTTTTGTAGAACAGTGCAGTAGAAATGAACAGATCAGGCAAAATTCCAATTCAACTATTCGTGCTGATTTTCCTAGGTAATTTAATACTTAACGCACTGATTCACAAACTGCAGTCCTCGCAGCCCTCAATAGGTCGTGTTTTCAGGATTTCAATGGTATTGCACAGGTGATGCCTTGGTGATGCTTCCATCACCTGTGCAACACTAAGGAAATCCTGAAAACATGGCACATTGGGTGCTGTGAGAGCTGGAGTTTGGAAAACAGTGATTTAGAGGTTAATCTCTACAAAATATGCATTGAATCTGTCAGCAAGTTTTTGCTGTTTAATCTGAAGATATCAAGCGATAGAGGTTAAATGCAGATGCAGATTTCAACGATGTGTCATTTATTAGGTTGTGTACTGTTGTGTACTTACAGCAAAGGTTTTATCACCAAGACCTTATAACAGCCAGGATTGGTGCTCACTTGAACAGTTGCCTGACTCTTACTCCTTCTCTGATAAGCAGTCTACTTTCAGTACACAATGTACATAGCGAACTCTGGTGTTGGTGGGGTCAGTGTTCTAAGCTACGCTTCCAAGAACTCTGAATGTGTCAAAACTGCTGCATCCGGTAAATTAAGTAATACATCATTGGAATCAGGGTCTCTTTTACTACGTTATGCTGGTCTCAGTTGGGCATAAAAAATGTAACAAGTAAAAAAAACTCCTTATACTCACCTCACCACTCACAACTCTGGGTGACAAACGTAGAGGGCTATACTATATTTAGAAAGGACAGGAAAGGTGGAGAGTTGTTTTTTTTTTCTAAAATTCAAGTTAAATCCTGTGCTCAATGATGACATTGGGGCAAGCTGTGACAAAGTAGAATCATTGTGGTTAAATGTACATGGGAATGGCAATAATGGAAAGGTGCTAATTGAAGTTTGCTACAAGCCTCCTAATATAGCTGAACGGTAGAGGATCAAATGCTGCAACAAATTAAAAAGGCAGCAAATAATAATAGGGTCCTTATTATGGGGGATTTTAACTATCCAGAAATGTAATGGGACCTAGAATCTTCTGGATGTGCTAAAAGATGAAAATTCTTTCTACAGTTCAGGACAATTACCTCTCTCACCTGGTAGATGAACCAACCAGGTGAGGTAATCTACTGGATCTGGTCCTGTCAAACAGGTCAGGGAGCATTTGGGATGCAGTGACCATAATATGGTGTGCTTCAATGTAATTTTCAATCAAACACTGAAAAGGGTAAATGCAAAAACCTGATTTCAACAAATTAAAGAAAGAGCTTAATCAAGTAGACTGGAACCATGTCATGGCAACTGTTGATACCAAGCATAAATGAGGCATGCTTAAGGATATACTACTAGAATAGTGTAGAAAACATTTACCCTCTAGTAATAAAATGTCAAGGAATAAAAAGAAAACATTATGGATGAATAAGACAGTAAAAAGTTTAATTAGACAAAAGCAAAGGGCTTCCAGATCCTGAAGTCTGATAATGCAAAAATAACATTTTTGGAGTGTAAAGATCTAAAAAAGAAATGTAAAAATGAAATCATGCTAGCAAAGTTATCAACAGAGAAAAAAAATCACCAGCGACAGTAAAATAAATCCAAAAAGTTTAGATAACTACACCAATGCCAAAAAATAGATGGTATTGGCCCCGTAAAAATGGTAATAACAAGATAATTGTAGAGGACAAAGAAAAGGCTGATATATTAAACAGGCACTTTTCATCCATTTTCACCAATTAACTGTCTGTTCCAGTGATTTTTCATCAAGGCAAAAATATAAGTTCACCACCTGACTTAACTAGTTTAACCCCTTTACCCCCAAGGGTGGTTTTCACGTTAATGACCGGGCCAATTTTTACAATTCCAACCACTGTCACTTTATGAGGTAATAACTCTGGAATGCATCCATGGATCCCGGTGATTCTAACAATGTTTTCTTGTGACATATTGTACTTCATGATAGGGGTAAAATTTCTTTGATATAACTTGTATTTATTTGTGAAAAAAATGGAAATTTGGTGAAAATTTTGAAAATTTTGCAATTTTCTAGCTTTGAATTTTCATTCCCTTAAATCACAGAGATATGTCACACAAAATACTTAAAAAGTAAAGTTTCCCACATGTTTACTTTACATCAGCACAATTTTGGAGCCAATTTTTTTTGTTAGGAATAGAGTTGAATGAAACGGGTCGGTCAAATTCAAAAGTCGCCGACTTTCGCTGAAGTCGGGTTTCGCCGATCGAAACCCGACCATAGCGTGAGGTCAGCCATGCGGTCGCTGACTCAAGCGCCAAAGTCACATTTCCTATAATGCTTCCAGCACCTTTCTCAGCCAATGATCAAGGACGCACACTGTGGGCAAAGTGATGACATAGGCAGTGGCCACCACAATCTTAGAGAAGGGCATTGCAGAGATTGGCTGGCTTTGTGTGGCGTCACAGTGGCTATAAAAGCCCTGAACGCAGACAGCCATCTTACTTCTGCCGATCTTAGCATAGGGAGAGGTTGCTGCTGGTCGTTCTCAATAGGGAGAGTGTTTAGGCAGGGAAAAAAAAAATCTGTGCTTCTGCTGATAGCGATTTTCACTGTACAACACAACAGTTAGTGTGCAGTGACAGGGGAGGATATTTTTGTGTGCAGCAGCAGTGGTTATTAGGCTGCCTTATAAAGTTACATGATAGCTGCATTGCTGTGTGCATACTGCTGTGCAGACTGCTTTTTTAAAAGCAAAAATACATTTATTCCTTTTGTCTGCACAGTTAGTGAGCATTCATTTTTTTCACACTTTTGTGTGCAGCAGCGCTTGTGTTTATAAGGCTGCCTTATAAGGGTACCTGATAGCTGCACTGCTGTGTGCATACTGCTGTGCAGACTGCTTTTTTAAAGCGAAAATACTTTTATTCCTTTTCTCTGCACAGTTAGTGAGCGTTCATTTTTGCACACACCGTATAGAGGTGTACACTCCTTGCACACTACCATGTACCGGCTGGTATCACGGACAAATAAATGCTATCTGTGTGACTCAGTAAAAAGATAGACAGATATTTTCATTCTTCCATACATACACCGTATAGAGCTGTTCGCTTATCAAACAGTATTGTATATCTGCTGCTTGTATATTGCGGTCAAATCTATACAGAGACAGCGTGTGTGTGTGTGAGACTTCGTAAATACATAGATGGAAATTTCAATTTTTCCATACACCGTCTAGAGCTGTCCACTTGTCAAACAGTATCCTACATCTGCTGTTTGATTACGGTCAAATCTATACAGAGACAGCGTCTGTGTGACTACAGAAAAAAATAGACTGACATTTAAAATTTTCCATACATACACCTTATAGAGCTGCCCGCTTCTGATACAGTACCGTATATCTGCTGGTTTCGGTCAAATACATACTGGAACACCGTCTCTGACTAAGGAAATATATACGGAAATTTAAATTTTTACCTACACCTTATACAGCTGTACGCTCCTCATACAGTACCATATATCTGTGGTATTTTTGTTACATTTTCACAAACATGAGGAAGTATGCTGGAAGAGGCCGTGAATGTGGGCGGGGGGCAGCCGGTACTGATGGTGGTGGTGGTGCATCTGCTGGTTATGTCAAAAGCACGATAGCAGCTAAGGCAGGAGGTATTGAGCCTGCGTCATCATCTGGCACAAGAAGACCTTTAAGGTTCCCTTTTCTTGGAGTAGGAAAACCGCTTTTAAAGCCGGAGCATCAGGAACAGGTTTTGGCGTACATTGCCGAAACAGCCACCAGCTCTATTGCCTTCTCTTCTGAACGTTCCAAAACCTGCAAGCATGGAGTCGTCAGTGCAGGGTTCTGGTCAGGAAAAACACCTTTCCTTGTGTCCTTCTCCCCAACCAAAATTGAAGGATGCGGCAGCCCACACTACAGATTACTCTATGGAGCTCTTTTCACATACCATGCAGGGGTTATCCAGTCAAATCATGAATTCCCCAGTACAAGATGAATCTGACATGGAGTGCACTGATGCACAGCCACTGCTTGATGATTCTGCAGGTACATTGACCCTCAGCACTACATTGCCCTCGCAGTCCACTGAGCCAGAATCTGACCCTGATGAAACTCAGGTGCCCCTTCCCGCATACTATACCACCTTACACGGTGACACAGAGGAAGGTGCAGATGAAATTGAAGAGGAGGCGATGGATGACTCAGTTGTTGACCTGGATTGGCATCCATTGGGGGAAGAGGGTGCCGCTGGCAATAGTTCACATAAGGAGAAGGACCACAGCAGGCACTGACATCACAGCAGTGGTTATCTGGCAGGCCCGTAGCTGTCCAAAAACGTGGACCAAAAACCAAAAGAGTTGTAGGACAGCTTGGCCAGATGGTCAAATTAGCACAGCGTGCAAGCCCAGAAAATGTATACCATAGTAGGAAGAGTGCAGTGTGGCACTGCTTTGTCCAAAATCCAACTGATGAGGCAAAGGTTACCTGTATGAAGTGTGGAAGGACCTTTAGCCGAGGGAAAAATCTCAGAAATTTGAATACCAGTTGCATGCTTAGACATTTAACCACCATGCACTTGCAAGTGTGGATGGACTTCAAAACCTCAGGTAGCACATGTGCACCTGCTCCGACTGAAGGTAGCCAGCAATGCTCCATCGCTTCCCCCACTGTAAGACCACCGCCACCAGTAAGCACACCACCAGCAATAAATGTTGAGATGTCGTCGCAAGGCCAAAGCACTCGGGGAATCACAATGGTTTTGCAACGAAACACTGAATCTAGACCATCACCACCAATACCATCACCAACCCTCTCTCACTCCGTCCGGTCCACCGCTAGTTACCCCATATCCAGCTCTCAAGTCCAACTCACCCTAGCAGACACACTGAGTAGGACAAGAAAATTTTCATCCTCTCATCCGTGTAAACTGTGTTTGAACACCTACATTTCCTAGCTGAGCTCATTAGAGATGATGCCCTACCGTTTGGTTGAAAGCGAAGCTTTCGGTGAGCTCATGGCACACGCTGTCCCACGCTATGACCTACCCAGTCAGCACTTCTTTTCTCGAAAAGCCATCCCTGCCCTCCACCTGCATGTGAAAGACCGCACTCAAACAATCAGTAAGTGGAAAGGTGCACCTCACAACAGATGCATGGTCCAGTAGGCATGGCCAGGGCCGTTACGTGCCCATCGCTGCGCACTGGGTTAATGTGGTGGATGCAGGCTCCACAGGGGACAGCGGCGGTGGAACAGTGCTGCCTAGCCCACGATATAGGAAACAGTTGGCTGTAGGCGTTCGACCCTTCTCCTCCTCCTCCATAAGCGAAAGCTCGTCCACAGAGTGCAGTCGCACGAGCACTCCATTTGCAGCTGCCAGTGTTGCACACGAGGTGTACCACTATAGAACAGCTAGTGGTAAGCGGAAGCAGGCTGTGTTAAAGATGATGTCTTTGGTCGACAACAGACACACGATGGAGGTACTGGCCGAGTACTTGCAGCGACAAACTGAGTCATAGCTAGCATGTCTACAACTTGAGCCAGGCAAGGTAGTCAGTAATTACAGCTGGATTTTTGTGGCAGCCATAGCCCTTTCAAAACTCAGACACATACCTTGCCTGGCTCACACTTGATGGTACAGTGCTTCCTAAATAATTATCCTGAGTTAACAGCCCTGCTCCATAATGTGCGAAGACTGTGCTCGCACATCCGTTGCTCGCCCGTACAGTCGTATGCAGAAGCTGCAGTGATTGCTAAACCTCCCCAAGCACTGCCTAATCATAGACATTGCAACAAGGTGCAACTCCACCCTGCACATGGTTGAGAGGCTGTATGAACAGAGGTAGGCTGTTATGCATTTGTGGGAGGAAACACGGGCAGGCAATTTGAGGGAAGACATGGAATTGTCAGGTGTGCAGTGGTCAAAGCTAGAAGACCTCTGTAAAGTCCTTCAGTGTTTTGAGGAATGCACACGGCTGGTAAGTGCAGACGACGCCATCATAAGCATGAGCATCCCACTTATGCGTCTGCTCATGCAAAGTATGATGCACATTTAGGATCAAGCGTCTGCAGCGGCGGAGGAACAGGAGGAGGAGGAGGAGGAGGGAAGCCTTGATGACAGTCAGCCATTGTCTGCTCAGGGAACTGTCCTGGATGAGGTGGAGGAGGAAGAGGAAGAGGAGGAGGAGGATGAGAGGGATGATTATTTTGGGGAGGAGGATGCTTCTCAGGGGGCAAGAGAAAATGTTGGCGTGCCAAAGTCAGGTACAGAGTTTGTGCGTAACTGTAGGGATGTGGATTTGCCAGAAAGTACTCCTCCACCCAGCAATGGCAGTGCATTATTGACACCTGGAACATTGGCCCACATGTGTGAATATGCCTTGCGGATCCTAAAAAGGGACCCCCGCATTGCCAAACTGATGAAGGATGATGACTACTGGTTGGCCAGCATCCTCAATCCACTCTACAAAGGCAAATTACACAACATCATGCCACAGGAGAACCTAGAGATAATATTAGCTAACAAACAAGCAACTCTGGTAAACCGTTTGTTTGAGGCTTTCCCAGCACACAGCAGCGGTGCTGGTTCTCCCACGAGCCGTAGTGGGCACAATGGAAGAGGTGTTCGTGGTGCACACTGCCGAAGTGGCGTTGGAGACAGAGGTTTCATGACCATGTTGTGGACTGATCTCTCAAGTACCGCTCACACGACTGGTAATACTGCATCGATTGCAAGTGACAGGAGACAGCAGTTGTCAACTTTGGTTACAAACTACTTCACCTCCCATATCGATGTTCTCCCTCACAGGTCATTCTCCTTTGACTATTGAGCCTGTAAACTGGACACCTGGCCTGAATTGGCACAATATGCCTTACAGGAGCTCGCTTGCCCTGCTGCTAGTGTGTAATCTGAAAGATTCTTCAGTGCTGCTGGATCAATCCTGACAGAAAACAGAATCCATCTGTCGACTCAAAATTTTGATGATCTAACCTTCATTAAAATGAACCATGCATGGGTTTCAAAGGATTTTGTCCCACCTTCCCCTGATGACACATAGGTTGCCAGAAAATTGGCTCGCTTTTGTCCTCCTCTTCCTCGGACTTGCCCAATTCCACCATTTGCAGCTGCTGAATGTCCAGCCTACACATCAACATATGCTATTTTTTAAACCTCCCTAACTGGGCTGCCCACAACCAAAAGAGCTGGGGTCACCACCTGGTGCACCCGGGCAAGTGCCGTTGCTCTGAGCAGGTATATGGGCACACTCTTGGCTGACGGCACTGGCACAGGGCCCCACATAGTACAATACAGTGTCTCTGATGATGGGGGGCCCACTCGCCGTCAGACACACCAGCGTACTATGAGGGGCCCTGTGCCAGTACCGTCGCCCACGAGTGTGCCCCCCTGCTTGCTCATGTCCACAGCACTTGCAAGTTGCAATACTTACCTCTCCCAGTTCCACTGCTGTGTAGTCTGGGCAGTTAAATCCTTCACAGGGACGGCCACTACAAATTTGGTGTACTGATCGATGATGGTTAAGATGTAGCTATGTCCTCTCCTGCTGTCCTCTACCTTCAGATGATAAATGGCTATCATTTGTAATGGACATCAACTCATAATCGGATGCAGTGCTGCTTTATGATCACCTTTCACAGTTTTCATAGTCACAGACGTGTGACATTCCTTCCACCATTTTTCAATGTCTCCTCTCATTCCAATCCAATAGAATCACCTACGGCCTGTGGCTTCTATCTTTTGCACTCCAAAGAGACCAGACAGATCATGATAGGCAGTGAGGACTATGTCTACATCTCTCCCTGTGATCACAATTTGATGGAGACGAGTAACGGTGATGAGATCCACGCTACTGCGATACAGCAATCCTTTCTTCACAAAGAACCGTTTTCGCTGTCTCCACAGACAAAGTTATTGAGGGTCAGCATCGCCTCTGCAAAAGCTACCTGGAGGTTTTCCCGTGATTAGTAATTCCCAAATTTCTGCAAACACTCGACTTTCCATCTGTACTTGTATCCATGTAGTTTCCAGTAGCGGAGAGTCTGGACTGGCTTACTGAGACTGAAATATATACGAAGATTTAAAAGTACCACAACGCTGTATACTGGTGTACGCTTTGAATACATTTCCCTTTTTCTACTTTTAAAATTCTGGTGTAATACATACTAAGCCTGTGAGTGTCTGTGTCTGACTCCGGAAGTATAGAGAGAAATTTACAATTACCCCTCGACTGGATACACCTGTTATCTGCTGATACAGTACCTTTGTTCTAAATTTTTTATTACGGTATCATCCATACTGAGTGAGTGTGTGTGGTTTACTCCTTCTATATCTACGGAGGTAACAATTTTTACCCTATACTATATACAGCTTGTATCTTGTTATACAGTACCTTTGTTCGACATTTAGTATTACGGTCAAATCCATACTGAGTTAGCACCTGAGAGTGACTACAGGACTATCTATACCGAGATTTCAATTTTACCCATTAATATATATACTTGCTATCTTGTTATCCAGTACCTTTTTTTCCACATTTCGTATTATGGTTAAATCCATACTGAGTGAGCGTCTGAGGGTGACTGCGGGACTATCTATGCGGAGATTTTAATTGCACCCTTTAATATATATACTTGCTATCTTGTTATCCAGTACCTTTTTTTCCACATTTCGTATTATGGTAAAATCCATACTGAGTGAGCGTCTAAGAGTGACTACGGGACTATCTATACGGAGATTTAAATTGTACCCTTTAATATATATACTTGCTATCTTGTTATCCAGTAACTTTTTTTCCACATTTTGCATTATGGTCAAATCCAGACTGAGTGAGCGTCTGAGGGTGACTACGGGACTAGAGTTGAGCGAAACGGGTCGAAAAATTTCAAAAGTCGCTGACTTTTGTCAAAGTCGGGTTTCATGAAACAAAACCCGACCCTAGGATGAGGTTGGCCACGAGGTCGGCGACTTACGCGCCGAGGTCGGCGACTTACGCGCCAAAGTCGCGTTTCAAAAGTTTGTTTTGCGCTCTTTTTCAGCCAATCAGGATCCACGGACACTGTGGGCAATGTGATGACATAGGCAGGGGTCACCACCATCTTTCAGAAGGGCATGCAAGTGATTGGCTTGCTTTGGTGGGAGTCACAGGGGGTATAAAAGGGCGTGCACGCCGACCGCCATCTTACTTCTGCCGATCTCAGTATAGGGAGAGGTTGCTGCTGATTCTGTAGGGAGAGCGTTAGGCAGGGAAGAAGACAAAAAAACTGCTTCTGCTGCTAGCGATTTGGCCTGCACAACACACCAGTCACTGTGTGTGCAGTGCAAGGGGAGGCTATATAGTGGTGTATCAGTGGTGTTGGTTGTTGGGCTGCCTTCTAAGGCTTCCTGACATTCCTGCATTGCTGTTTACCCACTGCTCCGCAAACTGCTTTTTTAAAAGCAATCCCAATTTTTTTTTTTTGTCCTGCTGAGAAGAAAAAAAAACTGCTTCTGCTACTAGCAATTTGGCCTGCACAACACACCAGTCACTGTGTGTGCAGTGCAAGGGGAGGCTATATTGTGGTGTATCAGTGGTGTTGGTTGTTGGGCTGCCTTTTAAGGCTTCCTGACAGGCTGGCATTGCTGTTTACCCACTGCTCTGCAAACTGCTTTTTTAAAAGCAATCCAATCTCCCTTATCCTCTAGTCACTTTTGTCACAGCTGTGCCATCGAGCCTGTCACATAGCGCTCAGATATTCATTGGGCCTCACACAATCCAAAAGTGTCCAGTGTCCAAAAGTGTGTGCAGAGATTCAAAATCTCCCTTATCCTCTAGTCACTTTGGTCACAGCTGTGCCATAGAGCCTGTCACATAGCGCTCAGATATCAGTGGGCCTCACACAATCCAAAAGTGTCCAGTGTCCAAAAGTGTGTGCAGAGATTCAAAATCTCCCTTATCCTCTAGTCACTTTGGTCACAGCAGCTGTGCCATCGAGCCTGTCACATAGCGCTCAGATATTCATTGGGCCTCACACAATCCAAAAGTGTCCAGTGTCCAAAAGTGTGTGCAGAGATTCAAAATCTCCCTTATCCTCTAGTCACTTTGGTCACAGCTGTGCCATCGAGCCTGTGACATAGCGCTCAGATATCAGTGGGCCTCACACAATCCAAAAGTGTCCAGTGTCCAAAAGTGTGTGCAGAGATTCAAAATCTCCCTTATCCTCTAGTCACTTTGGTCACAGCTGTGCCATTGAGCCTGTCAAATAGAGCTCAGATATTCATTGGGCCTCACACAATCCAAAAGTGTCCAGTGTCCAAAAGTGTGTGCAGAGATTCAAAATCTCCCTTATCCTCTAGTCACTTTGGTCACAGCTGTGCCATCGAGCCTGTGACATAGCGCTCAGATATCAGTGGGCCTCACACAATCCAAAAGTGTCCAGTGTCCAAAAGTGTGTGCAGAGATTCAAAATCTCCCTTATCCTCTAGTCACTTTGGTCACAGCAGCTGTGCCATCGAGCCTGTGACATAGCGCTCAGATATTCATTGGGCCTCACACAATCCAAAAGTGTCCAGTGTCCAAAAGTGTGTGCAGAGATTCAAAATCTCCCTTATCCTCTAGTCACTTTGGTCACAGCTGTGCCATCGAGCCTGTGACATAGCGCTCAGATATCAGTGGGCCTCACACAATCCAAAAGTGTCCAGTGTCCAAAAGTGTGTGCAGAGATTCAAAATCTCCCTTATCCTCTAGTCACTTTGGTCACAGCAGCTGTGCCATCGAGCCTGTCACATAGCTCTCAGATATTCATTGGGCCTCACACAATCCAAAAGTGTCCAGTGTCCAAAAGTGTGTGCAGAGATTCAAAATCTCCCTTATCCTCTAGTCACTTTGGTCACAGCTGTGCCATTGAGCCTGTCACATAGCGCTCAGATATTCATTGGGCCTCACACAATCCAAAAGTGTCCAGTGTCCAAAAGTGTGTGCAGAGATTCAAAATCTCCCTTATCCTCTAGTCACTTTGGTCACAGCTGTGCCATCGAGCCTGTCACATAGCGCTCAGATATCAGTGGGCCTCACACAATCCAAAAGTGTCCAGTGTCCAAAAGTGTGTGCAGAGATTCAAAATCTCCCTTATCCTCTAGTCACTTTGGTCACAGCTGTGCCATCGAGCCTGTCACATAGCGCTCAGATATTCATTGGGCCTCACACAATCCAAAAGTGTCCAGTGTCCAAAAGTGTGTGCAGAGATTCAAAATCTCCCTTATCCTCTAGTCACTTTGGTCACAGCTGTGCCATCAAGCCTGTGACATAGCGCTCAGATATCAGTGGGCCTCACACAATCCAAAAGTGTCCAGTGTCCAAAAGTGTGTGCAGAGATTCAAAATCTCCCTTATCCTCTAGTCACTTTGGTCACAGCAGCTGTGCCATCGAGCCTGTCACATAGCGCTCAGATATTCATTGGGCCTCACACAATCCAAAAGTGTCCAGTGTCCAAAAGTGTGTGCAGAGATTCAAAATCTCCCTTATCCTCTAGTCACTTTGGTCACAGCTGTGCCATCGAGCCTGTCACATAGCGCTCAGATATCATTGGGCCTCACACAATCCAAAAGTGTCCAGTGTCCAAAAGTGTGTGCAGAGATTCAAAATCTCCCTTATCCTCTAGTCACTTTGGTCACAGCTGTGCCATCGAGCCTGTCACATAGCGCTCAGATATTCATTGGGCCTCACACAATCCAAAAGTGTCCAGTGTCCAAAAGTGTGTGCAGAGATTCAAAATCTCCCTTATCCTCTAGTCACTTTGGTCACAGCTGTGCCATCGAGTCTGTCACATAGCGCTCAGATATCAGTGGGCCTCACACAATCCAAAAGTGTCCAGTGTCCAAAAGTGTGTTCAGAGATTCAAAATCTCCCTTATCCTCTAGTCACTTTGGTCACAGCTGTGCCATCGAGCCTGTCACATAGCGCTCAGATATTCATTGGGCCTCACACAATCCAAAAGTGTCCAGTGTCCAAAAGTGTGTGCAGAGATTCAAATTCTCCCTTATCCTCTAGTCACTTTGGTCACAGCTGTGCCATCGAGCCTGTGACATAGCGCTCAGATATCAGTGGGCCTCACACAATCCAAAAGTGTCCAGTGTCCAAAAGTGTGTGCAGAGATTCAAAATCTCCCTTATCCTCTAGTCACTTTGGTCACAGCAGCTGTGCCATCGAGCTTGTCATATAGTGCTCAGATATTCATTGGGCCTCACACAATCCAAAAGTGTCCAGTGTCCAAAAGTGTGTGCAGAGATTCAAAATCTCCCTTATCCTCTAGTCACTTTGGTCACAGCTGTGCCATCGAGCCTGTCACATAGCGCTCAGATATCAGTGGGCCTCACACAATCCAAAAGTGTCCAGTGTCCAAAAGTGTGTGCAGAGATTCAAAATCTCCCTTATCCTCTAGTCACTTTGGTCACAGCAGCTGTGCCATCGAGCTTGTCACATAGCGCTCAGATATTCATTGGGCCTCACACAATCCAAAAGTGTCCAGTGTCCAAAAGTGTGTGCAGAGATTCAAAATCTCCCTTATCCTCTAGTGCTCTAGTCACTTTGGTCACAGCTGTGCCCTTGAGCCTGTGACATAGCGCTCAGATATCTGTGGGCCTCACACAATCCAAAAGTGTCCAGTGTCCAAAAGTGTGTGCAGAGATTCAAAATCTCCCTTATCCTCTAGTCATTTTGGTCACAGCTGTGCCATCGAGCCTGTCACATAGCGCTCAGATATCACTGGGCCTCACACAATCCAAAAATGTCCAGTGTCCAAAAGTGTGTGCAGAGATTCAAAATCTCCCTTATCCTCTAGTCACTTTGGTCACAGCTGTGCCATCGAGCCTGTCACATAGCGCTCAGATATTCATTGGGCCTCACACAATCCAAAAGTGTCCAGTGTCCAAAAGTGTGTGCAGAGATTCAAAATCTCCCTTATCCTCTAGTCACTTTGGTCACAGCTGTGCCATCGAGCCTGTCACATAGCGCTCAGATATCAGTGGGCCTCACACAATCCAAAAGTGTCCAGTGTCCAAAAGTGTGTGCAGAGATTCAAAATCTCCCTTATCCTCTAGTCACTTTGGTCACAGCTGTGCCATCGAGCCTGTCACATAGCGCTCAGATATCAGTGGGCCTCACACAATCCAAAAGTGTCCAGTGTCCACAAGTGTCTGAAGAAATTCTAAATCTCCCCTTTCCTATAGACACCTTGTACCTTGTTTTACATTACTATATAGTTTGTTGGATTTTGTCTACATTTCTACCAAAAATGAGGAAGGCTGGTGGAAGAGGCCGTGGAATTGGGCGGGGGTTGGCAGCTGGTAATGATGGTGTTGGTGGTGGATCTGATGGTAGTGGCAAGAGCAAAATAGGACCGAATGCAGGAGGTGTTGAGCCTGCGTCATCGTCTGGCTACATAAGGCCTCGAACGCTTAGTTTTCTAGGAGTTGGCAAACCGCTTTTAAAGCCAGAGCATCAGGAAAAAGTTTTGTCTTACATTGCTGACTCAGCCTCCAGCTCTATCGCCTCCTCTTCTTCAGTTGTAAAAAGTAAAAGCACTGAGTCGTCATTGGAGGCTCATGTTCATGAACCACACCTTTCCTTGTGTCCTTCACCCCAACCAAGATTGAAGGATGACGCAGCCCATACTACTGATTACTCCATGGAGCTGTTTTCACATACCATGCCTGGATTATCAAGTGAAATGGTGAATTACACAGGCCAAGATGAATCTGACATGGAGTGCACTGATGCACAGCCGCTGATGGATGATTCTGCTGGTACATTCACTCAGAGCACTACATTGTCCTCGCAATGTACAGAGCCAGATTCTGACCCTGATGAGACTCAGGTGCCCCTTCCCGCACACTATACCACCATACACGGTGACACAGAGGAAGGTGCACATGACATAGAAGAGGAGGTGATGGATGACCCAGTTGTTGACCCAGATTGGCATCCATTGGGGGAAGAGGGTGCTGCTTCCAATAGCTCAGATGAGGAGCATCCACAGCAGACATCGACATCGCAACAGCTGTTATCTGGCAGGCCCGGAGCACTCCAAAGACAGGTTCCAAACATCAAAAGAGTTGCTGGACAGCTTGTCCAGAGGGTCAAAAGATCACAGCGTGCTAGGCCGCAAAATGTCTGCCAAAGTAGGAAGAGTGCAGTGTGGCACTTTTTTGACCAAAATCCTCATGATCAGGCCAAGGTTATCTGTAAGAAGTGCGCAAAGACCTTTAGCCGAGGGAAAAATCTGAAAAATTTGAATACCAGTTGCATGCTTAGACATTTAACCAGCATGCACTTGCAAGCGTGGACACAACACCAAACCTCAAGTGCCACATGTGCAACTGATCACAACGAAGGTAGTCAGCAACGCTCCATTGTTTCCCCCACTGTAAGCCCACCGGTTAGTACAGCAGCAAATGTTGAGGTGTCGTTGCAAGGCCACAGCAGTCAGGGAATCCCACTGTTATATCAACGAAAGACTGATTCTAGGCCATCAGAAAGAACACCAACTCCATCACCATCATCAACCCTCTCTCAGTCCGCCCTGTCCACCGCTACTTCCACCATATGCAGCTCTCAAGTCCAGCTCACCCTCCCAGACACTATGAGTAGGTCAAGAAAGTACTCAGTCTCTCATCCGCGTACACTGGGTTTGAACGCCCACATTGCCAAACTAATCTCGTTTGAGATGATGCCCTTTCGGTTGGTGGAAAGCACAGCTTTCCGCGAACTCATGGCCTATGCAGTACCATGCTATGACCTACCCAGTCGCCACTTCTTCTCTCGCAAAGCCATCCCAGCCCTCCACCATCATGTGAAAGACCGCATTGTCCATGCACTCAAGCAGTCAGTGAGCGGAAAGGTGCACCTCACAACTGATGCATGGTCCAGTCGGCATGGCCAGGGCCGTTACGTGTCCATCACTGCGCACTGCGTTAATGTGTCGGATGCAGGGTCCACAGGGGACAGCGGTGGTGGGACAGTGCTGCCTAGCCCACGGTATAGGAAACAGTTGGCTGTAGGCGTTCGACCCTCCTCCTCCTCCTCCAGAAGCGAAAGCTCGTCCACAGAGCGCAGTCGTACGAGCACTCCATCTGCAGCTGCCACTGTTGCACACGATGTGTCCCCCTATCGAGCAGCTAGTGGAAAGCGTCAGCAGGCTGTGTTGCAGATGATGTGTTTGGGCAACAGACACACCGCCGAGGTGCTGGCCGAGTACTTGAAGCAACAAACTGAGTCATGGCTGGGCAGTGTACATCTTGAGGCAGGCAAGGTAGTTAGTGATAACGGCCGTAATTTTGTGGCAGCCATAGCCCTTTCAAAACTCAGCCACATACCTTGCTTGGCTCACACCTTGAACCTGGTGGTGCAGTGCTTCCTCAAAAATTATCCGGAGTTAACAGCCCTGCTCCAGAAGGTGCGAAGACTGTGCGCGCACATCCGCCCAACGCCTGTACACTCCGTTCGTATGCAGAAGCTGCAGCGATTGCTCCACCTTCCCAACCACCGCCTCATTATCGACATTGCAACAAGGTGGAACTCCACCCTGCACATGGTGGAGCGGATGTGCGAGCAGAGGCAGGCCATAATGCATTTGTGGGAGGATACACGGCCAGGCACTTTGAGAGCAGACATGGAGTTGACAGGTGTGCAGTGGTCGAAGCTGAAAGACCTCTGTAAAGTCCTTCAGTGTTTTCAGGAATGCACACGGCTGGTAAGCGCAGACGACGCCATCCTAAGCATGAGCATCCCACTTATGCGTCTGCTCATGCAAACTTTGATGCACCTTAAGGAGCAGGCGTCTGCAGCCAATGTTGATGAGGAGGAAGAGGAGGAGGGCATCCTTGATGACATTCAGCCATTGTCTGCTCATTGACCTCTCCTGGACGAGGTGGAGGAAGAAGAGGAGGAGGAGGAGGATGATGGCGATGATTACTTAGGGGAGGAGGATGCATCTCGTGGGGCAAGTGAAAATGTTGGTGTGGCAAGGTCTGGTACAGGGTTTGTGCGTGACTGGAAGGATGTGGATTTGCCAGAAAGTGCTCCTCCACCCAGCACTCGCAGTGCATCATTGACACCGGGAACATTGGCCCACATGTCAGATTATGCCTTGCAGATGCTAAAAAGGGACCCCCGCATTGCCAAAATGATGAACGATGACGACTACTTGTTGGCCAGCATCCTGGATCCACGCTATAAAGGCAAATTACAAAACATCATGCCACAGGAGAACCTTGACCTAATATTGGCTAATAAACAAGCAACTCTGGTAAATCGGTTGCTTGAGGCATTCCCAGCACACAGCAGCGGTGATGGTTCTCACACGAGCCGTACGGGCCGGGGGCAGCTTGGCAGAGGTGTTCGTGGTGCACACAGCTGAAGTGGCGTTGGAGACAGGGGTTTCATGACAATGTTGTGGACTGATTTTTCAAATACCGCTCACACAACTGGTAATACTGCATCGATGGAAAGTGACAGGAGACAGCAGTTGTCAACTATGGTTACAAACTACTTTTCCTCCCATATCGATGTTCTCCCACACAGGTCATTCCCCTTTGACTATTGGGCCGCTAAACTGGACACCTGGCCTGAATTGGCCCAATATGCCTTACAGGAGCTCGCTTGCCCAGCTGCAAGTGTGCTATCGGAAAGAGTCTTCAGTGCAGCTGGATCAATCCTGACAGAAAAAAGGACCCGTCTGTCAACCCAAAATGTGGATGATCTAACCTTCATTAAAATGAACCATGCATGGGTTTCCAAGGATTTTGTCCCACCTTCCCCTGATGACACATAGGGTGACAGAAAAATGGCTTGCTTTGGTCCACCTCTTCCTGGGACTTCACCTATTTCGCCTTTTGCATCAGCTGAATGTCCAACATCAACATATGCCACTTTCTAAAACTCCCTAACTGTGCTGCCTCCCCCCCCATGGCCAGTGTCACCACCTAGCGCATGACACCGTGCGAGTGCCGTTGCCCTGGACAGGTGGGTAGGCCGACTCTTGGGCGCGGGCACTGGCACAGGGTCCCTCATAGTGCAATCAAGTGTCTCTGACGGTGGTGGTGCACACCCGCCGTCAGACACACCGCTGTACTATGAGGGGCCCAGTGCCAGTACAGACGCCCACGAGTGGGCCCCCCTTGCTTGGGCAGGGCCCCAGCATTTGCAATCTTTACCTCTCCCTGCTCCTCCGCTGTGTAATCTGGGCCGTCAAATCCATACTGTGCCTGACACCGTCTGAGCCTGCCTCCTGATGTATAGACATATATTTTGAATGTGTACACTATCCATACATGTTATCCAGGGAAACGGTACCCTTTCTAACCTTTGTGCAATCACGTGCAATCCATACTGGGCCTAACACCGTCTGAGCCTGACTCCTGAGACATATATTTTGAATGTGTACGCTATCCATACATGTTATCCGGGGAAACGGTACCCTTTCTAACCTTTGTGCAATCACGTGCAATCCATACTTGGCCTAACACCGTCTGAGCCTGCCTCCTAAGACATATATTTTGAATGTGTACGCTATCCATACATGTTATCTGGGGATACGGTACCCTTTCTAACCTTTGTGCAATCACGTGCAATCCATACTGGGCCTAACACCGTCTGAGCCTGCCTCCTGAGACATATATTTTGAATGTGTACGCTATCCATACATGTTATCCGGGGAAACGGTACCCTTTCTAACCTTTGTGCAATCACGTGAAATCCATACTGGGCCTAACACCGTCTGAGCCTGCCTCCTGAGACATATATTTTGAATGTGTACGCTATCCATACATGTTATCCGGGGAAACGGTACCCTTTCTAACCTTTGTGCAATCACGTGCAATCCATACTGGGCCTAACACCGTCTGAGCCTGCCTCCTGAGACATATATTTTGAATGTGTACGCTATCCATACATGTTATCCGGGGAAACGGTACCCTTTCTAACCTTTGTGCAATCACGTGCAATCCATACTGGGCCTAACACCGTCTGACCCTGCCTCCTGAGACATATATTTTGAATGTGTATGCTATCCATACATGTTATCCGGGGAAATGGTACCCTTTCTAACCTTTGTGCAATCATGTGCAATCCATACTGGGCCTAACACCGTCTGAGCCTGCCTCCTGAGACATATATTTTGAATGTGTACGCTATCCATACATGTTATCTGGGGATACGGTACACTTTCTAACCTTTGTGCAATCACGTGCAATCCATACTGGGCCTAACACCGTCTGAGCCTGCCTCCTGAGACATATATTTTGAATGTGTACGCTATCCATACATGTTATCCGGGGAAACGGTACCCTTTCTAACCTTTGTGCAATCACGTGCAATCCATACTGGGCCTAACACCGTCTGAGCCTGCCTCCTGAGACATATATTTTGAATGTGTACACTATCCATACATGCTATCTGGGGATACGGTACCCTTTCTCACCTTTGTGCAATCACGTGTAATCCATACTGGGCGTGAGAACGGCTGGCGAGCTGTTAAGCAAGCTACAGCACCTGTGGTTTGCACACATAAGTTTTTCATTTTTTCAGGAATGACGGTTAGGCCTAATTCCGGAACTGCGGTTGACCTGCACTTACTGGGAAATCATTGTTCGCGGGTAATAATTGTAATCAGTGATCCCCATCACTAACGTTGTTCAGCGGGTTATCTGCACCTGTAAGCGACAAACGCTGGCCTTTTCAGTGTAGCGCACATGCAGCCACGGACATGTAAGGGCATGACACACCAGTTATTGGCCAATCTCATGTGCCAGAGCCTCACGTGTCCCTCTAGTAAGCCGGACTCGGACCGCGGGGCATGACGGCGTCTCATTCGTTAACGGAATTAAGCTTGCAATGTGTGCATCTGTTCTGTAGCTGGCATGGTTGAGGTTTCCCAGGTGGAGTCGAATTTAACCGTAGGCTCCACTCCTGGTGGTGCCCTTCTGGACATTCCTTTAAGGTTCAGCTTTGCAACCATACTGCCCACGTAAAACAAACACTTTGCCTTCATGAACGCTGTTTGGAGGGTCATGACTCATGGGAATAACGCCGCCCAATCAGTTAACCTGCTAGAGAGATCCTTCGTTGCTCCCAAGCATGACATCACACTCCCTAGGAAGAAGGTAATGCCACTGTGGCGACCGTACTCCTGGGGGCGATACAAGTGCACTGATGCCCAGTCACTGCTCGATGAATCTGCTGGTACATTGACCCAGACCACTACATTCCCCTCGCACGCTACACGACCTGAATCTGACCCTGATGAAACTCAGGTTACCCTTCCCATATACAGTTCCATCTTACACGGTGACAAAGAGGAAGCTGCAGATGAAAGTGCAGGTTTGGCCCACCCGCCATCAGACACACCACCGTACTATCAGGGGCCCTGTGCTAGTGCCGTCGCCAACGAGTGGGCCCCCCCTGCTTGCCCAGGATCACAGCACTTGCAAAGTTGAAATACTGTGCAGTGAGATGGAAGATGGGGACGACGTGGAGTCCAGACAAGTACAGGGATTCCCTAGCGAGGAGACTTATTTGATTGTTTTTAATGTTGGGACAGCAATTTTTGGGGAGCACTATACTCTGGAGAATGATAGATGGGGCCCACCATACACTGGAACATTCCAAAGGTGGACATCTCACACTGGAGCAGCATTTACAGGGCCCATTATACACTAGAGCATTAGAAATTGTGCCCATTATGTTTGGAGCATTATTTGGGCCCATAAGACAGTGGAGCTTCATCCATGGGGACCAGCATATACTGTAGCATTATGTGGAGCTCATCATATACTGTTTCAAACATTATATGGGACCAATGATTCTGTATGGAGAAATAGATGGGCCTCGTCATGAGATGTAAAAAGTGAGGTATTTTTCATTGTACTATACCGCTATTTCTCTGCCGTATCGGAGCATGATGAGTTGTGGTATGTGTTAAAGGGGCGCTCTTTCGCCCAGGGCACATGAAAACCTGCAGCCAGCCCTCCCCCCCCACAACTTTAGCCAAATAACCCCCATTTTTCAGTGCGTAACTTGTATTATGAAGTTAATTAAAGTTGAAAAGCTTAAGTAAGAAGAATTGATGCTTTTGGCATTCAAATGGGCACTGTAGGTGTGTTTCCTGTCCTCCTCTCACTGCCGACTTTTATTCCCCATTGACTTACATTGGGTTTCGTGTTTCGGGACGACCCCGACTTTTCCCTATAATCGGACGATCTTGCTCGACCCGACTTTTGGAAAAGTCGGGTTTCACAAAATGAAACGCGACCCTAAAAAACCAAAAGTCGCTCAACTCTATACGGGACTATCTATATGGAGATTTCAATTGTACCCTTTAATATATATACTTGCTATCTTGTTATCCAGTACCTTTTTTTCCACATTTTGTATTATGGTCAAATCCATACTGAATGAGCGTCTGAGGGTTACTACGGGACTATCTATATGGAGATTTCAATTGTACCTTATAATATATATACTTGCTATCTTGTTATCCAGTACCTTTTTTTCCACATTTTGTATTATGATCAAACCCAGACTGAGTGAGCGTCTGAGGGCGACTCCGGAAATATATACAGAGTTTTCAAATTTGCCCAACATGGTATACAGCTGTACGCTTCTGATACAGTACTCTTTTTTGCTATTTAGATTCTGGTGTAATCCATAATGAACCTGTGAACTTCTGTCTGTTACTCCGGAAATATATTTGGAGATTTAAGATTACCCCAACACTGTATGCAGTTGTACGCTTGTGTTACATTACCCATTTACAGCTTTTCATATTCTTGTGTAATTCATACTGGGCTTGAGAGCGTTTGTGTCTGCCTCCTGAAATATATACGGAGATTCAGAATGTTTACACTATACTATATATACATTGTATCTGGTGATACTGTACCCTTTTCCAACGTTTTATTTTATTGTGTAATCCATACTGAGCCTGTGAGCATCTGTGTATGACTCATGAAATATATACGGAGATTTGCTATTATCCCTAGACTGTATAGAGCTGTACGCTTCTGATACAGTACCATATATCTGCTGGTATTTTGGGTCCATTTTCCCAAACAAGAGGAAGTATGGTAGAAGAGGCCACGGACGTGGGCGTGGAGGGCCACCTGTTACTGATGGTGGTGGTGGTGCATCTGCTGGTAGTGCCAAAAGCACAATAGCAGCGAAGGCAGGAGGTGTTGAGCCTGCGTCATGGTCTGGCTCTGGAAGGCCTGTAAGGCCCCCTTTTCTGGGAGTAGGTAGACTGCTTTTAAAGCCGGAGCATCAGGAACTGTTTTTGGCTTACACTGCTGAAACAGCATCCAGCTCTATCACCTCCTCTTCTGAAGTTTCAAAAAATGCAAACACTGACTTGTCAGTGCAGGCTTCTGGTTAGGAGCAACCCCTTTCCTTGGGTCCTTCACCCACTCCAAAAGTGAAGGATGCGGCAGCCCACACTTCAGATTACTCGGTGGAGCTCTCTTCACATACCATGCCTGTGTTGATTCAAAATGGGGCCAATCATATACTGGAGCATTCTAAATGGGGCAGATTATATATGGAGCATTATTTGGGCCCATCATACACTGGAGCATCATCCATGAAGCCCATCATATACTGGAGCATTCCAAATGGGGGACATCAGACACTGGTGCAGCATTTAAGGGGCCCATTATACACTGGAACATTAGAAATGGGGCTCATTATATATGGAGCATTATTTGGACCCATAAGACACTGGAGCATCATCCATGGGGCCCATCATATACTGGAGCATTCTAAATGGGGCGGATCAGACACTGGAACAGCATCTATGGGGCCTATTATACACTGGAGCATTCTAAATGGGGCCCATTATATAAGGAGCATTATTTTGGCCCATAAGACAGTGGAGTATCATCCATGGAGACCATCATATACTGTAGCATTATGCAGAGCTCATCATATACTGTATGGAAAATTATATGGGAAAAATTATTCTGTATAGACAAATATATGGGGCTCATTATTCTGCATGGCGCACGATGTGGTAGCCATAACACTGTATGGAGTAATATACTGTCAGTTTTTTGAGCTATTGTAGAATTTAAAATAGATATCAGTCATATCATGTAAGAAGTGAAGCATTTTTCATTGTACTATACCTATATTTCTGTGCCGTATCGGAGCATCAAGAATTGTGGTATGTGTTAAAGGGGCGCACTGACACTCTTTGGCCCGGGGCACAAGAAAACCTGGAGCCAGCCCTATCCCCCCCACAACTTTTGCCAAATAACCCCAGTTTTCATTGCGTAACTATTATTATGAAGTAAATTAAGGTTGACAAGCTAAAGTAATAGGAATTGATGTTGGCATTGAAATGGGCACTGTAGGTGTGTTTACTGTCCTCCACTCCCTGCCGACTTTGCTTCCCCATTGTCTTGCATTGGGTTTCGTGTTTCAGTAGGACCCCGACTTTTCCCTATAGTTGGCCGATTTCGTTCGACTCCACATTTCAGAAAGTCGGGTTTCATGAAACCTGATTCAACCCTAAAAAAGACAACGTCGCTCATCTCTACTTAGGAAGTTATAAGGGTTAAAAGTTGACCAGCGATTTCTCATTTTTACAACACCATTTTTTAGGGACCATATCACATTTGAAGTCACTTTGAGAGGTCTACATGATAGAAAATACCTAAAAGTGACACCATTCTAAAAACTGCACCCCTTAAAGTGCTCAAAACCACATTCAAGAAGTCTATAAACCATTCAGGTGCTTCATAGGAATTTTTGGAATGTAAAAAAAAAATGAACATTTAACTTTTTTTCACAAAAAAATTACTTCAGGTCCAATTTTTTTATTTTCCCAAGGGTAACTGGAGAAATTGGACACCAAAAGTTATTGTGCAATTTGTCTTGAGTACGCTGATACCCCATATGTGGGGGTACACCACTGTTTTCGGAGCATGGCAGAGCTCGAAAGGGAGGGAATACCATTTGATTTTTTCAACGCAGAATTGCCTGGAATTGAGATCAGATGCCATGTTGCGTTTGGAGAGCCCCTTATGTGCCTAAATTGTGGAAAACCACAATTCTAACTCCAACCCTAACCCAAACAAACCGCTAACCCTAATCCCAACCCTAACCCTAATCCCAACCCTAACCCTAATCCTAGCCTTAACCCTAATGGGAAAATGGAAATAAATACATTTTTTTTTATTTTATTATATTTCCCTAACTAAGGGGGTGATAATGGGGGGTTTGATTTAATATTTATAGCGGATTTTTATGTTTGGCAGCTGTCACACGCTAAAAGATGCTTTTTATTGCAAAAAATAGTTTTCGTATCACCACATTTTGATATCAGTAATTTTTCCATATTTTGGCCCACAGAGTCATGTGAGGTCTTATTTTTTGAGGGATGAGTTGATGTTTTTATTGGTACCACTTTCGGGCACATGACATTTTTTGATCACTTATTATTACGATTTTTGGTATCTTTTGGAATCTTCTTTTGGGGGGGCGGTTATACAGTTTTATTATTCAGGTCAGTACGATTACAGCGATACCTCATTTATATCATTTATATAATTTTGCTATGTTTTGGTGCTTTTATACAATAAAAACAATTTTATATAAAAAATATGGCTCTCAGGAGGCACTGGCAAGCCACCTCCCTGCAGGACCTAGAAGGACCCTGCAGTCATCTTGTATCCGGGGTCCTGCAGGAAGGAGGCCCTCGAAACAAAGCAATCACATCGCGTTGTTCTGAGGGTCTCAGGGAAGCACGCAGGGAGCCCCCTCCCTGCGCAATGCTTCCCTATGCCACCGGAACACTGCGATCATGTTTGATTGCAGTGTTCCGGGGGTTAAAGTGCAGGGAGGGGTCCCTGTGATAATCAGCTGACATCCAGCCGCGATCACTTGCACTCCCCCATGAGCGCAGCTGATCGCGATGACGTACTATCCCGTGCACGCTCATACGGGCCCGAGTCACTTGGACGGGGTAGTATGTCATATGACAGAAAGGGGTTATCACAAAAAGAAGTACCCCTGCAAATTAAATGTTGAAAAATCTCCCTTCCCATATGGAATTCATCCATGGATACTGATGGAATTGACCTCAGAAATTGATATATTCTTAGACTCTTGTAACATGGGTGGTGTCACAGGATTGACAGATGGCTGATGAGGTACCGATATTTAAGAAAGTTAAGACGGTGGATCCAGGAAACTACTGTCCGGGAAGTCTGAGTACAGATTGTGAGATTCCTTTGCTCCCTATAGAATCTGTGCAACTTTCTTATAAAAAAAAATATATAAAAAGACAATTTTCATCCGTAATGCCATCCATGTGTCATCCATATATCTGTTTCTTACATCAGTATGACATCCATACGACATCTATTTATTCTATAACATCAGTAGTAAGTAAAATGTACAAGACCAAATACAGTTTGTTGTTAAGAATTGCAATAAATCCATAAAAATCACATGCAATATTGTTGATCCACGCAGGATCTGATTTTTTGTGCCTCACTAGATTTGTAAAAGACTTGTGCATGCTGCGATTTTTCAACACAACCACTTGATCAATGCAAAAAGCACCTGTCATCTGAACAGCCCGATTGGATAACATTGGTCATTGCGCTGCCTGTGTGCGATATAATTTTAACATTGACTGCACACAAGTAAAATATACAAGTCTGAATCGACTCTCAGGCTAAGGACACATGACCGTTTTCTATCCATCTGACAAAAACGGTCCAATTATGCTAATTAGACTCCGATCAGAGTATGATCAGAGTTTGATCAGAGTGGGATCCACTTTTCTCAGAGGTGAAGAGAAAAAAAAGGTTTAGCAACCTTCTTCTTTATGTCAGTCTTTCCAAATCAAACATGTCATCCTAGTGCAGTCCAAAATTTTTTTCACTGGCCTTTAGGCTGGAATGACACCACCGGCATCTGATGCAATATGCTAATGACACATGGTTCCAGCTCTGCTGCGGGCATGAGTATTGTGGCTGTGCTCTGTACTCTGAACCTCTAGCATAAGAAATCGAAGTACAGCTGCAATAAAATAATTTCTTTATCTCTTCTGTTGCCAGTGTCTGTGTGAATCGCACTGCACTCAGGTGGCATCTGAGTGCAATGTGATGTTTCAAACCAAACTTCGCATGTAATCGCAGGATGTTGCTGTTTTTTTTTTTTCCAATTTTATCTCCATCCAATCGGAGCTGAAACAAATAAGCGGATGAGCACACAATCAGAATAACATTGGTCTGAATGCCAATTAGACTTGAATGGTTGAATTCCATCCAATTATTGGAGGCAAATCGTGCATGCTGTAATTTAGAAGTGTGCACACCCCCATAGATTAACATATAAATGAGTGCTAGCTGACAAAATGAAGGATAGCACTCATCCAATTTAAACGGTTGTCTGCATGAGACCTTTTAAATGGGTAGGATGGAGCTCAGACTATAACGGCTCATTCTCACCTGCTTATTATAATTCATATTTTATTAACTGAATGTTGCCAGTACATTTAAAAGGTTTTATTCACATTTGCAGTTTATACTAGTGTGCTTTTTATGCACATCACGTTTTTTTTAATATGCAATATGTTCTAGAGGATCCATACTGCTGCAGTTTTCAACACACAGAATTCAGTGTATGTATGCTCCTTATTCTTCATACAGTAACTCACACAAACACATATATTTTTAAAAGAGCAGTATTTAATACCCAAAATGCACATCCACCTCCAGAGACATAAAGTAAAGTGAAAGAAAGTAAAAAAAAGCTACTAAAGATACTAATTCCAATTTGATTCTTCTAATTAACAGACTTCTCCATTCCAATTTTTAAGCATTGCCCTTGAGAACCATTTTCTAGTTATTACTACCCTCATAAGGAAGAGTCTAAACATTTATTTCCAATAATAGATATCATAGTTACATGTCAAAGTCACATATGAAAGTCACATGTCAAAGTCCCAAGTCAAAGTCACATTTCAAAGTCAAATGTCAAAGACAGATGTCAAACCTAGACATCAAAAACAGAAATCAAAGTAAGGGTCCTGTTTCACTTAGCGAAGCACCAGTGATCCCAACAAGTATACGACCTGGTAGGGATCGCTGGTGTGTCGCTAAATGGTCGCTAGTAAGCTGCCAAACAGACAGATCTCTTCAGTGACGTAGCAACGATCCGGCAATCCCTGTAACGACCTCGTCATTCGTTGGTACCTTGTCACACAGCAGCTTTTCAGACAATTCAGGCCGGCGTCCCTGAGTTCAGCGTCGCTCATCGGCGTCAAACACAGCGATGCGCGCTGGCCAGAGGGACGCCGACGCCGAAAAACTGGCCCAGGACATTCGAGCACGATCAGCGATGTCCAGCAGGGGGGGCGGTTGCCACTGCGTGTCACATGTAGTGAGATTGCTGGTGAGGTCGCTGTTGCGTCACAAAATCGGTGACGTTTCAGCGATCTCGCTTGCGATCTCGCTATGTGAGAAAGGGGCTTAAGATGTCAAAGTAACATGTCAAAGTCCGATATCAAACTCACATATCAGAGTCAGTTGTCAAAGTCAGATATCAGATTCAAATGTCAAAGTCAATTCTCAGACAATGTATTTAGCCTCAAACTAACATTATTCTGATGTTTGACTTTTGTATCTGATCAGGTGATAAAATGGACACTGCAGATAAGGGCAGACACCGGCAACAATGCCATAATCACAGTAGCAGCATGGATTCATATTTAGAACTAAAACTTTTATATATTTGCATGCATTTGTTTTAACACGATTGCATAAAGCATATGTTTACACGATTCACTTGTATCTTGCTTTACTAATTAATAGAAGGAAGATTTACAGGTAGCCTTTGGCATATTGTTTTTAGCCTAGTGCTGCATGGAGTTGCCAAACGTATGTCGTAGTCAAAAGAGGCACACTTTATTTCTTTGCACTGTGAAGGGAAGATTCTGCAAAATAAATGAAATCGTAAGTCATTAGACTTATATGTATATGGAACAATATCAGAATGTGGTGATTCTGGGTGCAAAGCTTCCTAGACAAAATACAATTGTATATAGCAATATAAAAAAGTAAAAAGAGGCATCACTCCAATAGATTGTGCCAATGAGAAATGGACTTTAAATAGTCTCATGTGGCCTCATGGGCTAATAAATATCCAGTTGTCTTTTGGAGTGCTGCCTCCATTTATTTATCATATATTATTATATTGTGATTTTGAAAGGAAATATGAAATGGAGACATGGATTTTCAGTTTTTGCTACATTATTCAGTACTTCTACGTATGTAATTAGAAATCAACATCTTTAAGGAGCGGGCTTACTTGGGCCTTAATGACCAAACATCATTTTTTGTTTTTCTCATCATCACATTGCACAATATTTTTAAGTACAATTAAAACACATGCACCACTTTTGCATTTGTCACCAACTTCTGGTCTTGGCTTACAAATACTGATGTAAAACAGTGAACGTGTGAATGTGTTCAGAGTGTGATCAGAGTGTGATCCTATTTTCTCGGATGAGGAGAAGATGGGAAAAAAATGTCTCCATCTTTTCTATTCTGTCAGTCCATGACTCTGATGTCATCCGAGTTCAGTCCAATGTTTTCCTTATACTCACTGACTGTGCGATCCCATAATCAGCTCGGCCAATGGAAAAAAATAGACATGTGCCCAGCCCCATAGGATAACATTGTTTAGAGTGTGATCCAGTGTGTTGTGAACACCATTAAAAAAAAACAATGCCATAAGTGCCGATTTAGGTCACTTCGTCTAAACAAATTGAATGAAAAGCGATCAAAGTGTCATATGCTTCCCCAAATCCTCGAAATTATTAATTAATCCTAGGAATTAATTATCAGCGCTTATGATGGATATATATAAATCATGAAATAGAAAAAGAGGATGGCATCGTAATTGCTAGGTCTAAACCTACAAGCACTAACAAATAATTGCCATAAGAAGAAAAGGGAAAAAAAGACATAAACAGTGAAAAGTACGAAGCACATCGTATCTTTATCCACAAACTCAATTCATTTTTATTATACATAAAGTAACAGACCAGACAAGAAAAAAATCTAAAAATTAAAATAACATCCAAAAGACACAACTAGTGTCAGCACCACCATGCACGTGGCATGGTAGTCAGAGAGGTGGTAGTGAAAAACACCACACTCATATCGCCGTTCACAGAGGTGCACCCTTGAGGAAGCCTCTGGGAGCAGCGATACGCACGGGGTTCTTTCCCCTCACCACTTCCCTGCCTATTATACCAAGTCCACATTGGGTATTTTTATCTCATTCTCTTCATTGGTTTTTCTTTTCTAAGCACTCTGGAGGAAAGTGCCATGAGTGGGGATACATTTAGGATACTTTTCCTACCATTTTCCTTAGCATTTTATTACATATTTATCAATTATAATATCTTTTTAATAAAATCTTGATCTTTTATTGAATATTATGCAAATTGATGTATACTGTATCTATATTGCCTGCTCTTCACAAGGTCTCACAGGGTCTTTATTTCGCATATCTTGAATACATTCGTATCTTCCTATTATCTTTCCATTTGGAATATAGGGTTGTTTATTTCTATTGCAAGGTTATCTTGGAGGGGGAACCATAACTGCTTGACACCAATTATCTCATGGATATGATTCCTATTTAATTGTTTTTAGCTGTTTGGTCTGTTATTTAGTTATATTTTTCGCATTCTTGAGTGTGAGCCACACTCCGGCTATTTACTCAATACAGAAAAATCGGTGAAAGAAGGTCAAGCAGTTATAAACTTTGTGGGAGAATAGATATTAAAATCCATGAAAACTGATTGCAAACTGACAAGATGCCTATGTGCTTCTGATGCTAACTGCTTATCTATTCATTTTGCTATGAATAAAATTGCAATTACTGCCAGAAATGTGTAGACATCCAGGGGCTGCATCTTGAGCATCTGCGTTCATGAACAGTACAAAGGAATAGGAAGCACCAAATTGATAATGAGGCATATGCCTCTTAATGGATTTGGTGCATATTTCATCATACCTAAAAATGTGTTAAAGAAAGACACTGATCTAGATATGGAATAGTCTTTTTGATAAGCAGTGTGAAATTAAGGATTATAAAAAATATATAGTTACTCACATGTATGCTGTGTTATCTAGCCACAACCATCTTTCATTTAATTTTAAAGAACACGTAAGACCAATCCATAAATTCTCTGCATATGATCTTTGGAAGTTGCAAGTGATAAATTTCTGAAATTAATAAGTAAATATAAACATAAAAAAGTTTAGAATTTTTGAAATATGTAACTATATACATATTGATATATATATATAGTATATTATATATATATGTATATACATACAGTATATATATCTATAATACAGTTGTGTGAAAAAGTGTTTGCTCCCTCCTTGATTTCCTATTCTTTTGCATGTTTGTCACACTTAAATATTTCAGATGACCAAACAAATTTACATATTAGGCAAAGATTACACAAGAACATTTTTAAATGAAGCTATTTATTATTAAAGGAAAAAGAAATCCAAACCTACAGGTCCCTGTGTGAAAAAAAGTGATTGCTCCCACCTTCAAATATAAATTAAATGTGGTTTATGACATCTTTGGGAAGCTGAGTCCAAATTTCCTAGCCACACCCAGACCTAATTACGGCCACACCTGTTCTCAATCATGAAATCACTTAAATAAGACCTGCCTGACAAAGTGAAGTAGACAAAAAGATATTCAAAAGCTAGACATCATGAAGAAAAGTAATTGATATTTATAAGCTTGAAAAAGGTGTTAAAGCCTTTTTTAAAGCTTTGGGACTCTAAGAAACAAGAGTGAGAGCCATTATCCACAAATAATGAAAACATGGAACAGTTGTGAACCTTCCTAGGAGTGGCTGTCATGTCGGACACTGTTCACACCAGGGTGTCCGGCAGACAGCGGTAATACCCTGTTGGGTATTCTGTTCCAGTCGGGATAGGGTTAACCAGGTTGTCATGCTGACTGAGGGCTGGGCCACGCCCTTGGTCTTTAAATAGTTCGTCCTGACTATGGGCGTCGCCGACTATAGCTTTAGCCTAGTGCTAGCAATACCGGTCAGCAGTGGTGGTGTTGGAGCGTCTGATATCTGGTGCAGTATATCCCTCAGTGGTTCTTTCTCCAATCTGTTATATATATTTTTGGTTGCCCTTGCACATTATAGTATTCCCTTGTGTATTAACTGTGTGGTGTTTCTTTTACCCCTGTCCATACGTATTTGTGGGGTCTGGTGTCTGGTCCCCTCACTGGGTGGAGGGTGGTGGGTTCAGCTTAGGGCTGGACAGGAGACAGGGACAGGGTGGAGGCTCAGGCAGGCACACCTTCAGTGTAAACCCTGGGTAGAGGGACAGACAGGGTTCCCCTAGTCTGAGGGACATCGCAGGGGTCCCGGGGTTTTTGCCTAAAGTAACCTAGGCATACCATGACAGTGGCCAACCAAAATTACTCCTAGAGTGCAGCAAAGACTCATCCAAGAGGTGACAAAGAAACTCACAACAACATCAAAAGAATTGCAGTCCTCACTTGCCTCAGTTAAGGTCAGTGTTCATGACTTCACCTTAAGAGACTGGGCAAAAAATGGCCTGCACAGCAGAGGTGGTTTTCCAAGACGAAAACCATCTCTGAGCACTAGGAAAATAAAGGCTCGTCTCAGTTTTGTCAGAAAACATCTTGATTATCCCTAAGACTTTTGTGAGAAAACTCTGTGGAGTGATGAGAGAAAAATTATACTTTTTGGAAGGTGTATGTGCCATTACATCTGGTGTACAAATTACAAGGATTTCAGAAAAGGAACATCAAACCAACAGTAAAATATGGTGGTGGTACTGCAATAGTCTGGGGCTGTTTTGCTGCTTCAGGACCTGGAACACTTACTGTGGTAAATGGAAATGTGAATTCTCCTGTCTACCAAAAAATCCTGAAGCACAATGTCCTGCCATCTGATCATGACCTCAAGCTGAAGCGCACTTGGATTATGCATCATTACAATGATCCAAAACACAACAGCAAGTCCACCTCTGAATGGCTTAAAGGAAGACAAATTTAAGACTTTGAAGTGGCCTAGTCAAAGTCCTGACCCTAATCTGATTGAGATGCTGTGGCAAGACCTTAAAAGGTTGTTTATGCATCGAAACCCTCCAATGTGGCTGAATTACAACAATTCTGCAAAGATGAGTGGGCCTTTAAGTGCATTGTAAAAGACTATTTCCTGCCAGTTATTCCAAACGCTGGATTGCAGTTATTGCTGCTAAGGCTGGCCCAACAAGTTATTTGGTTTAGGGGGCAATCACTTTTTCACATAAGCCCATGTAGGTTTTGGATTTCCTTTTCCCTTACTAATAAAGACCTTCATTTATAAATTGCATGTTGTTTTACTTGTGTTATCTTTGTTACATTTACATTTGTTTGATGATCTGAAATATTTAAGTGTGACAAACATGCAAATGAATAGGAAATCAGGAAGGGGGCAAATACTTTTTCATACAATTGTGTGTATATACATATATATATATAGAGAGAGAGAGAGAGAGAGAGAGAGATTTACACCGATAAGGACTACCACATGCCCACAGAGAAGAGAAAATTTGATGAGACGAAGGTCATAAAATGACCTATTAATGAAATCAGGTTTTGTGATAAATGTTATTTTAGTTAATATTATAGTCAAAAAAAATTAGTCAGAAAATTAAAATTATTATTAGAAAAAAAAAATCTTGCAATTTGTACATTGGCCATAAGGCAATTTTACACTCATATTGCACCTGTAGAGAAAACATTTCAGAAGTCTCATTATTATCACAGACAGGATTATAGTGACAGGTAAAACCTCTGTATGTAGCTAGTAACACGGGATCAAACATTAAAAAAAAGTGATGCTCATCCTCCCTACTCAATGACCTTTGCACACGTTCATTAGATGCTTTTTTACAAAACATAGTGTCAGAGTCTGTTGCAGTTAATGTACACGTTAATTTCCAAAAAAAAACAGGAAGTATGAGCCTAGAATAGCCTCAGTACTTAGTGTGAAAGTGCAAGATTTCTAATTGTTTTTTTCTCAAATCATTCATAATACACAAAAAAAGCCTCATAAATAATAAAAAATAGATTTAATTTAAAAACCTAAATTAAGTAGCAGGTCATTTTGAGAGGCTTCATTCCCTTTTAGATATAGTTATTACTCTCTGTTTTTGTCCCCTATACTAAATTATCTTACCCTTTCTTCAAGAGATTTTGGCATAATAAGACTGGAGTTCTGAGATTCACAAAAGCTCTGTGATTCTTGCCATGACAGCATTTTATCCAGCATGTAGTAACATTTCTTCTGGATTAGAACCCAGTTCATTGGACAAAGCAGACACGATCCTAAATCAAGAGGAAAGTTTAAGGTCTATGATTGGAAAATATTGTATTTGCAGCAACATTTTACATGATCACATTCTGTTTCAGTAGTTTGTCATATATCATTCCAAAAATAACAAAATGTACTGTACATTTTATAAAACATTCTGTGGCTTATTTCATACCAAGCTGTTGTTTGACTTACAGTCCAGAGCAGCATTCGTAATTCTGCTGGAATCAATCAACTAACTAGTCCACAGAAATATCTTAAAGCCTCTTGTAATACAATATACAACATTATGGAAGAAAAATACTTTCTCAGGAAATGAATTGGACAGATATAAGACTACACAATCTCTGTGCGGTCATTTAGACAGAAGAGAATATGTTGCCTTGCCCAGTTTCTGTGTCCCTCCTCATTTTCCATAATACCAGGCAGGACAAGGCAACCACAATAAGATACTTCTGTATGGTTATTTGAGATGGGAAACTGTATACGGGTGGAATTGAATTATTTTACAAAAATCCACGTTCAGGAAAATGCTCTTCGTGAATTTTGCATAATGGCGGAAACCTGTGACCACCATCTTGAGAATTAGGAAAAGAGCCGCTAAGGCCTCTTTCACACTTCAGTTTTTTGCATCAGTCAAAATCCGCCAAAAGGACGGATGGCGGATCCGTTTTAGTACTGATGACAACGGATGGCACCCGTCCGTTTTTTTGACGGATCCGACAAATGAAGAATTTTAAAGGAATCGCAGCCTGGAAAAGGAGAGAGAGAGAGAGAGAGAGAATGAATTTTTTTTTGTCCGGCACCCAGAAAGAATTTCGGGTTAAATGAGTCCCTGGAGGATCCGCCACAGAAAAAAACCTTGCAAGCTCCGTTTTGAAATCTTTGAGGATGGTAACGGACAGGAACTTTTGGCGGATCCGCAAAAAAAACGGATGCAACGGATGGAAATCCGTCACAATCCGCCAATAATGGAAGTCAATGGGGAAAAAAAACGGATCCTCAAAAGAAAATTGCGGATCCGTTTTTTTCAAAACCTGGCGGATTGTGACTGATTGTAAAAAACTGAAGTGTGAAAGAGGCCTAAATAGTTTGAAAAGAAAAAAAACATACTCACCTTACTGCTCACGTCTTCGAACACACCTGCTGCTCCTTTCCTGCTGTCTTCAATTCTCCATTGCATCACATCTTTGTCAAGGTGTCTACTCTATGTCAGGGCTTCCAGCCATGAGCAGAACTCGGAGTTAAATGAGTTATTCAGGACTTTTAACGAAAGTCTGCAGTCACTTTATGTGACTGCAGACTTGTGAATCCTCACATTGCGCACAGCGTGCACTGTCAGGATTCAAATCCACACACAATTTCAGATTATCATATCAATAGCTTGTAGGCATAGCAACTAGTGATGAGTGAGTATGCTAGGTACTTGGGTTTTCCCGGGCATGCTTGAGTGTTCTCCGAGTATATGGGTGTGCTCAGAGATTTAGTTGGTGTCGCCGCAGCTGCATGATTTTCAGCTGCTAGACAGCCTGAATACATGTGGGGATTTTCTAACAAACAGACATTCCTCACATTCCTCAGGCTGTCTAGCGTGTGCAAATCAAGCAGCTGCGGCGCACAAACTAAATCTCCGAGCACACCAAATTTACTCGGAGAACACCCGAGCATGCTCGGGAAAACCCGAGTATCGAGCAAACTCGCTCTTCACTAATAGCAACTCACAAATGATATAAAAAAAAGGAGAACCATGAGTCCATAAAACTATGCTAAATTGGCAATTTTATTTTGATCTATTATTTCAATGAAAAATACATTTTCTTGCTGGATTTGTTAGAAATAGACAACAACTCTTGCTGCATTTACGGATCCGTTGTCTTTTGACTCCAATGTTAAAAAAATGGATCATTACTGGACATGTGAACTTAGACTTACACTGCTGTTTGTAGAAGGTTTTTACCTTTTTGTTCATCTTCATTTTTTATGCACAGCTCATTTTTCACAATCGCCAGCATTTGTGAGATGCTTTTGATTCTACTTTGGTAATACTTTTGCTTTTCAGATGTCTTCAATACTTAGGAAAAAAAATGTTTTTACAAACCACAGTAAAATGTAAAAAATAAGCAAATTATTTCAAATAATATATTATAACAATGCAAGGTTTTCAGTGTCCTCATCTATTTTTAGCCACCAAGTAACTGCTTATGTAAGCCGGATCACATTGTATTCGTTGTGGATTCCCAAAGACTTGGTTAAGAAGATTTTAAAAAGTGAACTCCGCTTCATTCAGCAACCACCCTGTGATTTGGCAGGACAACAAAGGCAGTCACAAATCCAGAGTGGGGCTGAAAATGGGTGAATATGGCTATAGGTAAGTAAGTATGTGACTACATGAATTACACTCACATAGGTGATTCCTAACATAGGGAGGAAAATGCTGGAGTGGTGCATTAAATATGAAAATAATGGGTGGGTAACTGACAACTATGAGGTTAAGAATTATAGTTTACCTTAGATGCAAAATCTGCAATTATTTAGTGAACACAGATGATCTAATTTTTTAAAATTCAAATTCACCAGGTTCATCAAATTTTTCCTAAAAATTTGATTTGCAGCTTCTCAATCCAACATGAGTCTCCATAAAACAAAGTTTCTAATTGTCTTGAAAATATGAGTATCCATTCCTTTTCATTCTCTTTAGCACAAGCACAACCTTAGTAATATCAAAGTGACCTTGCCTTAGAAATGGTAACCAGAAGTAGCCAACAGCCCATTTAATAACAGAGCAAAATGACAAGCTTTTCATTTTTTTTAACATTAAATGGCTGTCCAAAAATTATCCATCATAGTCATTTCTTATCGGACAGACCATTCTTTACAGCAAACTAACTAAAACTATCAGACGTAACATCATGTTATGGACATGAGCAATGTGTCAAATATTACATACCGTAATGTCCTCTTCTTTCTTCCCAGAGGCAGGAGAGGCCAGTTGTGGCCTGTGTTTGGCATTACTATTTCCTGAACATCTGGTTCTAGATATGGTGGTGGTCAATGGTGTAACTAGAGTTCTATGAGCCCCAATGCAAAATTTTGGATCTAGAATGTTGGTCCAATATTCGATCCCTGTAATAATGTTCTCCATCTTAGCATCTATCCTGTAATAATATCCTCCATCCTGTAATAATGGCCCCTATCCTGTAGTAATGTCTTACATCCTGACCTCTCTCTGCTTGCAATGGTCCTTATTCTGACTCCCATCATGTAATAATGACCTTTGTCCTGGTCCTTCCTGTAATAATGTAACCAATTCTGTAATAATGTCCTAATCTTTTAATAATGTCCCATGGTTTGGCGATTTTTCCAGCATCTAAAAATAAAATAAACAGTTCCTCTCACCTATCCATGCTCCCATGATGATCCTCTTCCTCCTTACTACCTGTGAAAGTGGGCAGCTAGTGTATGGCAGTGACATCATACGCCACCTGCGATGGGCAAACTGTTGGCTTTTGATTGGCTGGCGGCCTGTATAGCTATTGCAAAGCAGGGAGTCAGTGACTTTGTGCCAAATACACTTTATCTGAATCACATTCAATTTAAAATGGCACTTGCATTTGCTGGCCTCTTGGCTTTATGGGCCCGGTCACAACCTCTCCAACCGCGATCATTATGACCCTGGAGGTGATGCATCTGCTGCTGCTATTAGCTCCCATTTTCTTAATATGTCTTTTTTTTACATACATTTTATACAAATACTATAATTAACTTTTAACAATCTCTTCAAAAAAAATTTCAGCCGACACTCTATACACAGAGCGGTGACGGGAACCATTCTGGCGCAACTACCATGGCTGGAAGCCGAACCCTGGGCAGATTCAGAATGCAATTTACCAGCATATTAACCTCATATTTGCATGTTTATAGCATTATTTTGCATGACAAGCTCCCTTTAATTTGTTATTAAACTTTGTTTAACTTTGGCAAGCACTACCAATACTTACGTAAAATAGCCATTGTTAACAAAGCAAGAAGAAGAATAACAATTAGTATTCCTATGATAATATATGTTTTCTTCTGACATCTGCAGGAATTATTATTACGGTCAGAGGAAATACCTGCAAGGAAACAAAAAAAGGAACTGAATTCTAATACACAGTGGTATGGAAAGTATTCAGACTCCATTAAATTTTTCACTCTTTCTTTCATTGTAGCCATTTGGTAAATTCAAAAAAGTTATTTTTTTCTCATTAATGTACACTCTGCACCCCATCTTGACTGAAAAAAAAATGTAGACATTTTTGAAATTTATTAAAAAAGAAAAACTGAAATATCACATGGTCATAAGTATTCAGAACCTTTGCTCACTCATATTTAAGTCACATGCTGTCCATTTCCTTGTGATCCTACTTGAGATTCTTCTACTCCTTCATTGGAGTCCAGCTTTGCTTAATTAAACTGATAGGACTTGTAAAGGCACACACCTGTCTATATAAGACCTCACAGCTCAGAGTGCATGTCAGACCAAATAAGAATCATGAGGTCAAAGGAACTGGCCAAGGAGCTCAGAGACAGAATGTTGGCAATGCACAGATCAGGTTAAGGTTACAAAAGAATTTCTCCAGTACTCAAGGTTCCTAAGAGCACAGTGGCCTCGATAATCCTTAAATGAAAGAAGTTTGGTGTTAGGAACGGCGGAACGCACTAAATAAAAATAATAATAAAGTGCGTTCGCCGCTCAGGGTCCACCGTGCAGTAGGTGATATAACCGCTGCTAAGTGGTGGCAGGAGCAATAAGGCGGTAATGTGCACAGGGTTAACATCACCCAAGTGCGCAGAGCAATCTCTGTTAAGTCACAGAGATGCCAAATAAACAAAAATACAAAGACTGAACCTGTTGAGGTCACAGTACTCAGTATAAATACACACACAGTATCCGGTCACGGGAGAAGCCCAAGACGGCGGCACTACATCCGTCCAGACCTACCATGTGTGCGGCGTCACAGCTACGGACGCTAAGGAGAGCTGCTACTGCAGCGCGGCGTGGACACTGCCTTTAACCCCTTCACCCCCAAGGGTGGTTTGCACGTTCATGACCGGGCCAATTTTTACAATTCTGACCACTGTACCTTTATGAGGTCATAACTCTGGAACGCTTCCATGGATCCCGGTGATTCTGACAATGTTTTCTCGGGACATATTGTACTTCATGTTAGTGGTAAAATTTCATTCAAATAACTTGCGTTTATTTGTGAGAAAAACGGAAATTTGGCGAAAATTTTGAAAATTTCGCAATTTTCCAACTTTGAATTTTTTTGCCCTTAAATCACAGAGATACGGCACACAAAAAACTTGATAACTAACATTTCCCACATGTTTACTTTACATCAGCATAATTTTGGAACCAAAATTTTTTTTTGTTAGGAAGTTATAAGGGTTAAAAGTTGACCAGCGATTTCTCATTTTTACAACACCATTTTATTTTTAGGACCACATCACATTTGAAGCCACTTTGAGGGGTCTATATGATAGAAAATACCCAAAAGTGACACCATTCTAAAAACTGCACCCCTTAAGGTGCTCAAAACCACATTCAAGAAGTTTATTAACCCTTTAGGTGCATCACAGGAATTTTTTTGAATATTTAAAAAAAAATTAACATCTAACTTTTTTTCATAAAAAAAATACTTCAGGTTCAATTTTTTTTATTTTACCAAGGGTAACAGGAGAAATTGAACTGCAAAAGTTATTGTGCAATTTGTCCTGAGTACGCAGATACCTGATATGTGGGGGGGAACGACTGTTTCGGCGCATGGCAGAGCTCAGAATGGAAGGAGCGCCGTTTGACTTTTTCAATGCAAAATTGGCTGGAATTCAGATTGGACGCCATGTCACGTTTGGAGAGTCCCTGATGTACCTAAACAGTGGAAACCCCCTACAAGTGACCCCATTTTGGAAACTAGACCCCCCCAAGGAACTTATCTAGATATGTGGTGAGAACTTTGAACCCACAAGGGCTTTACAGAAGTTTATAACGTACAGCGGTACAATTAAAAAATCATATTTTTTCCACAAAAATGATCTTTTCACACCAATTTTTATTTTCCCAAGGGTAACAGGACCCTAAAAGTTATTGTGCAATTTGTCCTGAGTACGCTGATACCCCACATGTGGGGGTAAACCACTATTTGGGCGCATGGCAGAGCTCGGAAGGGAAGCAGCGCCATTTGACGTTTTTGGCTGGAATTGAGATCGGACACCATGTCGCGATTGGAAAACCCCTGATGTACCAAAACAGTGGAAACCCCCCACAAATGACACCATTTTGGAAACTAGACCCCCTTAGGAACTTATTTAGATGTGTGGTGAGAACTTTGAACCCCCATGGGCTTCACAGAAGTTTATAACATAAAGCCATACAATTAAAAAATCATATTTTTTCCACAAAAATGATCTTTTCACCCTCAATTCTTATTTTTCCAAGAGTAACAGGACCCTAAAAGTTATTGTGCAATTTGTCCTGAGTACGCTGATACCCCACATGTGGGGGTAAACCACTATTTGGGCGCATGGCAGAGCTCGGAAGGGAAGCAGCGCCATTTGACGTTTTTGGCTGGAATTGAGATCGGACACCATGTCGCGTTTGGAAAACTCCTGATGTACCAAAACAGTGGAACCCCCCAACAAATGACACCATTTTGGAAACTAGACCCCCTAAGGAACTTATCTAGATGTGTGGTGAGCACTTTGACCCCCCCAGTGCTTCACAGAAGTTTACAACGTCCGGGCGTGAAAATAAAAAATTCGTATTTTTTCCACAAACATGATCAATTAGTCCCCAATTTTTTTATTTTCCCAAGGGTAACAGGAGAAATTGAACCCCAAAAGTTGTTGTCCAATTTGTCCTGAGTACGCTGACACCCCATATGTGGGATAAAACTACTGTATGGACACACGTCAGGGCTCGGAAGGGAAGTAGTGACGTTTTGGAATGCAGACTTTGATGGAATGGTCTGCGGGTGTCATGTTGCCTTTGGAGAGCCCCTAATGTACCTAAACAGTGGAAACACCCACAAATGACACCATTTTGTAAACTAGACCCCCAAGGAACTTATCTAGATGTGTGGTGAGCACTTTGAACCCCCAAGGGCTTCACAGAAGTTTATAATGCCAGGGCATGAAAATAAAAAAATCGTATTTTTTCCACAAACATGATCAATTAGTCCCCAATTTTTTTATTTTTCCAAAGGTAACAGGAGAAATTGAACCCCAAATGTTGTTGTCCAATTTGTCCTGAGTACGCTGACACCCCATATGTGGGATAAAACTACTGTATGGACACACGTCAGGGCTCGGAAGGGAAGTAGTGACGTTTTGGAATGCAGACTTTGATGGAATGGTCTGCGGGTGTCATGTTGCCTTTGGAGAGCCCCTAATGTACCTAAACAGTGGAAACCCCCCACAAGTGACCCCATTTTGGAAACGAGACCCCCTAAGGAACTTATCTAGATGTGTGGTGAGCGCTTTGAACCCCCAAGGGCTTCACAGAAGTTTATAATGCCCGGGCATGAAAATAAAAAAATCGTATTTTTTTCCACAAACATGATCAATTAGTCCCCAATTTTTTCATTTTCCCAAGGGTAACAGGAGAAATTGGACCCCCAAAAGTTGTTGTCCAATTTGTCCTGAGTACGCTGACACCCCATATGTGGGAGAAAACTACTGTATGGACACACGTCGGGGCTCGGAAGGGAAGCAGTGACGTTTTGGAATGCAGACTTTGATGGAATGGTCTGCGGGTGTCATGTGCGTTTGGAGAGCCCCTGATGTACCTAAACTATTGAAACTCCCCACAAGTGACCCCATTTTGGACACTAGACCCCCCACGGAACTTATCTAGATGTGTGGTGAGCACTTTGAACCCCCAAGTGCTTCACAGAAGTTTATAACACTCGGACGTGAAAATAAAAAAATCATTTTTTTCCACAAAAATGATATTTTTGCCCCCAATTTTTTATTTTCCTAAGGGTAACAGGAGAAATTGGACCCCAAAAATTGTTTTGCAATTTGTCCTGAGTAGGCTGATACCCTACATGTGGGGGTAAAACACTGTTTGGGCGCATAGCAGAGCTTGGAAGGGAAGGAGCACCATTTGACTTTTTCAACTCAGAATTGGCTGGAATTGAGATCAGACGCCATGTTGCATTTGGAGAGCCCCTGATGTGCCCAAACAGTGGAAACTCCCAATTCTAACTCCAACCCGAACCCCAACACGCCCCTAACCCTAACCCTAGCCCTAACCCTAGCCCTAACCCTAACCCTAGCCCTAACCCTAACCCTAACCCTAACCCTAGCCGTAACCCTACCCCAACACACCCCTAGCCCTAACCCTAACCCTAACCCTAACCCTAATGGAAAAATGGAAATAAATACATTTTTTTTATTTTATTATTTTTCCCTAACTAAGGGGGTGATAACGGGGGGTTTGATTTACTATTTATGGCGGTTTTTATGTTTGGCGGCTGTCGCACGCTAAAAGACGCTTTTTATTGTAAAAATAGTTTTTGCATCACCACATATTGAGAGCTATAATTTTTCCGTATTTTGACCCACCGAGTCATGTGAGGTCTTATTTTTTGCGGGACGAGTTGACATTTTTATTGGTACCATTTTCGGGCACGTGGAATCTTTTGATCGCTTTTTATTCCGATTTTTGGGACGCAGAATGAACAAAAACCAGCGTTTCATGAATTTCTTTTGGGGGGGGTGCGTTTACACCGTTCCGCGTGCGGTAAAATTGATAAAGAGGTTTTATTCTTCACGTCAGTATGGTTACAGCGATACCTCATTTAGGTCGTTTTTTTATGTTTTGTCGGTTTTATGCAATGAAAACTATTTTATATAAAAAATAATTATTTTTGCATCGCTTTATTCAGCGAGCTATAACTTTTTTATTTTTTCGCTGATGATGCTGTGTGGTGGCTCGTTTTTTGCGGGACAAGATGACATTTTCAGCGGTACCATGTATATTCATATGCGTCTTTTTGATCGCGCGTTATTACACTTTTTGTTTGGCGGTATGATAATAAATCATTATTTTTTGCTTCGTTTTTTATTTTTATTTTTTAAGGGGTTCGCTAAAGGGGTTAACTAATGGGACAGTTTTATAGGGCGGGTCGTTATGGACGCGGCAATACCTAATATGTGTACTTTTATTGTTTTGTTTTTTTTATTATTTCCAAAAAATGGATTTATTGGGGGAATATTTTTTTTTTTTCTAATATATTTGGCGATTTTTTTTTAATTATTTTTACACTTTTTTTAATTTTTTTTTTACTTTATTAAATAGTCCCAGGTGGGACAGTGATGTCCCACCTGGGACTATTTAATAAAGTAAAAAAAAAACACTGATCACACACAGATCACTGTGACAGATCAGCGATCTGACACAGGCACTGCAGAAGGCTTCCCCATGCCTGCGCTTTGCAGGCACTGAGGAAGCCAACTTCCTCAGGCCCCCGTCGCCATCTTGGATTCGGGGGCCTGGAGGAAAGGAGCCCCCCGCAGCAGCGCTGCACATTGCGCTGCCGTGGGGGGCTCAGGGAAGCACGGAGGGAGCCCCCTCCCTGCCGATGCTTCCCTTTAACCCCCGGTACACCGCGATCGTGTTTGATCGCAGTGTGCAAGGGGTTAATGTGTCGGGGGCGGTCCGTGACCGCCCCTGACACATTGTGCCGGGTGTCAGCTGTGATAATCAGCTGACACCCGGCCGCGATCAGCGGCGCTCACCACGTGGGCGCCGCTGATCGCGGTAGACGTACTATCCCGTCCACGGTCATACGGGCCCGGGTACCGTGGATGGGATAGTACGTCGGATGTCAGGAAGGGGTTAAACGACAAAGCTATGACGCAAGCGCAATGTCGGACGCTAGCAGCTGTGGATGTCGCAGCAGAGGAGCGCTGGCACTGATTCTAACTCAGTCCCTAACCACATACGTAATATCAGAGGGAAGGGTTTTATAATGAGTCATTCACCAGAATCATACATCCGTCCTCATACACACAGCAGCAAGTAAGTCTATACTATCGCTTGGCGAACAGCCATGTGCGCCTTTAATAGCAGCCAGGACCTTCTGCAAGCCTCCAGATCTCTGAGATGGACCAATGAGATCTGGAGCAGGACCTGAGCACATGACTCCCGATCTCCAATGGGAGATCGTCTCATGAGCATGCTCAGTTGGAGGGCAGAAGGACTTAGCCTCAGGAGAGATTTGCTGCAAGGCAATCTCCTCTGCAATCTCCTCTGCAGTAGGTAAACAGCAGGAAACTTCAGAATGTGAGGGTCTGGATCCCTGCGTAGTAAACGCAGAAATCCGACGCCTAACATTTGGGATCACCAGAAGTCTTCCTAGACCTGGTGATCCAAAAAATCTAACACTTATTATGCTCTGGGATCAGTGAGACCCCATAGCATAATAAGGGATATTAATTTTGCCAATTATCACATTTCCTGGCAAAATCAGTGTTAACATGTGAACAAGAATTTTGCCTGATCTTCTTAGCTCTACATGACATATAGTTTTAGTCAGGCAAGGTACAAGAGATCACAAAAATGTTTCAATAAAATGTGTGACCTTACAAGTGTGTTTTCTTCAAGTAGTCAAGTGTGACAACATAATTACTTTTCTGATAATAATAATTTAAGCTCAGCATTGTGGAGTGGAGATTCAATAAATGAATATGTCATGCATATAATACATATTCATGTGGCTTATAATTATAAAGTCATGACTTCGGGCACCTACCTTCTGTGTTCTTCTCCAATGTTTGACTAATAGACACACAGCGGGAATCATAAAACCTAAGGTCAGCATAGGTTATCTCTTCAGCCATCGGAAGAGGGAAATGAAGAGTTGTCTCCGATTTTTGGTAGAAGCACTATATGCACCTCCTAATGATATAAATAACTGTTAATACAGTCAAACTTCCTGATGACACATCTAGCATGTCTTGTGGCAAGAGGTTTTCTGCTGAATAACAGATCAGATTTTATAAACTGTTTAGTTTACAGTCAGAATAAAAACTTTCCTGTGGAAATAAAGTACAAGGGGATAGCTAAGACATTCCAGCAACAAGAAACTGCAGGTCCTTGTTCAAATACATTTTTAGGTGACAGCAGATAAAAAGTTAAACAATAAAATAGAATCACAATTTCTGTGAAGTCAGGCGTAAAACATTTAGTACCAACTGCAAAAAAACCACTTTTTAAACTATTATTGAAAGCATTTAGCTCTACACTTACAATGAACATTTTGTCGTAGTTGCTTGTCTGTAAATTAAATTTTTTTTAATTTTTTTTAATAGAGGAAAAGGGAATTTTAGGAAAGGAAGTGGTAGACATATCATTGATGCAAAGTCCCCAGAGTTAAGGGGGCCCATTTCCACCTTTTCACTTTCAAAGCAGGTGATATTTTACATTATCATAAGCCTCTGGACTGTAAAGTGTCCACATAATGTACCTGCACAGGGGCACTTTTCAGTCTGCGTCCACCAGCGAGGAAAGGAGAAGAGTTAATGCTGCAAGCTGATATAAACCAAGTGCGATATAAGAACACAAGTTTCTGTTCCTCTCTTTATTTTCCATTCTGCTTTTTGTTGAAGCTCTTCATATTGATTTAGTAATTTTTCAAATTTTGAAATCACAGTAATTGTAAAAACTTGTTCACAAAAATCCAACTTTTAAGACAGAGTTCATATGATAAGGGCCACACAGACAGTGTCCTTACAAAAAGTGCCATAGAGTTGTCAAAGAATACAGCAACATAGTACTCATGCCACAAAGTGCCACATAGTGCTCCAGCAATGGACATGATAGTCCACAACATATCTGTAGGTACATGCTACTGTTTTTTTCCAGCATCAATCTTGAGATCCCGTTAGCTTTAAGAAGGCAGGTGTGTGGTTATCATCCTGCTGGTCTGTGTTGCCACGTTTAACTATAAAGCTGAAATCTCTGCTAATATCAGATGTGAGAAGTATCAAAGATTGTGGCTGGTGTTTCAACTTTAAAATTACAGTAAATGGTATCCTGTTTTTTACTATAATGGCTTCTACTGATTTCTTGTTTGCGACTTTCACCATAACGCACCTCAGGCTGCTCCACCAGCCCACAAGGAAGCAGTATAGATAGGGTGAGGGTAGCAGATCAGTACATGACATGCTTATTGCTGGTATTGAGAGGTTGAAGGCGACACTTGACCAAGACGAACCTTACTCCATATTTTGGCATACTTGGCAGGATCATGAGCCCTGTATTTATGGGATTAAATGTGTTTTGCAGATAGAATTTATGTCTTGCAAACTAAGCAAAAAAATTGCAGTAATAAAGAAAAGACCAGACTTTTCGTGGGCAGAAACTGTGCAGAGCATCCCAAACCTATCCCATTGAGATGACAAGTAAAAATTCCTGAAGAAGTCCAGCCCATCATAGGAGATGCACAAAAGAGAGTGGCATAAAGAGAAGTGGAGTCCTGCCCACTGGGGTGGGGCAAGTGATCCAGCAGTCCAAATCTACTTGGAACAGAATCAAAGTTCAGTCAGTCATCCTTTGAGCATCAGTGTGCCAACAAAGCTCCTGAAATCATGACATAAATTGGAGTTGTACAGTGAGCAGTGTGATCTTTCTGTAGTGGAGTAGCTCCAGGAGTAGTTTGGGGCTATATGCCTTCAATTGAAGCTTGCAAGGAAAGCAGCCAACAATTGCGTGCCACCATGAAGAGGTTACTCCTGAAGGAGACACCATGGATGTGGAGATTGAACCTGAGTAATAAAAACAGGAGGTCCAACAGACTCTGCAGAAGTATCCATGAAAGCTGACCAAATGGTAGCATAAATAGCTGCTGTGTCACAAGAGGACGTTGCAATAGCTGAGCAGGTCGTGTGACCTAGCATCATAGATGCATGAAAAGCATCAGTTGCAGGGCAGAAGCATGAAGTAGAAGACCAGATTGGCCAATGGATAGCAAGGGTAGTAGAGAATAAAAAAAATGTTTTGACAAGTACAAACACCGAATGGTCAGTTTCCATGCTGCAGAGACAGAACTAACCAGAATTAACCCACAGCCAGCTTCTGAGCTTTGCACCAGCCTGAAGCTATGTCTTTTTATAGGAAGAGGGAAGTTGGGAAGATGTGTTTGTGATCAAGCAGTCAGCAGAGTCAGTAACAAAAGACTATCTACTCTTTATGAACATCTTCACAACCTTCAGCTTGGCGAACTGTTAAAGTAGCTAGTACACAGTGACGGTGTCCCAATTCCTGCTTTGTTGGCATATGGATCACAAGGAGTGGGAGAACAGGTCCAATGATACAATCTGTGATACTTCAGTCTTACTTTTTGGTTGCATTGAATCCCAGAAGAGTATTGATATGGTTTCTTTCAGAAAGAGGAGCTGGTAGCGTGGGCTCATGCAAGACCGTCACTGACAGCTGTGTGTACAGTGTCAAATTAAATCCCAGTTCTGACAAATTTCAAGAGCCCCACTAACATCCAGGAACCAGAGGCAGAGCTCTTCACTCTACCCATCTACACAGAATCTTATCAGTAGTAGCAGCCATCTCCTGTCTCAGTAGTGGGAAAATCTGTCTTCAATGAATACAGATTTTACCTAGAGAATGTCGATAATGACTCATCAATTCTGGCATAAAAAGAAGCAGATTTCTTTGATAAGATCTTATTTTCATGTGTACTCTTGTTTTGTGAAATAAAAATTAAAACAACAGTTACGCTTTAATTAACTCACCCCTAAAGGAATGGAATGGAGCTGCTTTTCTTTGCTGTAATGTTAGGTGATATTGATGATGTTGTAGCTCGTAACTGATTTTGCAGGTTTATATCAGTCTGGAGCACAGGTATCTCTTTGTGATGATAAGTGTAGTGAAGTAATAATAATGGAAAACTGACCGAACAAAGAGCTAGTCTGAACTAGTGCATACCAAAAATATTTAACATAGTAAATAAAGCAAAGGGTTGCACTCAATTGCACTAAAGCAAATCAGTGTGCAGGGGCGCACCTACCATGAGGCAAGTTGAGCTCTTTACCTCAGGCGGTGGTGCGTCCCTGAAGATAGGGGGCAGCAGATTCTGCTGGTGTAGTAACTGAACCTGCATCTCCGACTCAGGTTCAGTTACTACTCTATTGCCTTGCAGGCCCAGGCTATCCCTACCGGGAGCTACTTTTCCCTCACTGCACTGATAAGCCACCACATACCCCCATGCACCCCATCCTCGCCCTCCCAGAGAGACCCACCTCAACCTGGAGAGCCTCACACCACATATATTGTTGTTCTGCGTGCACAGGACCTGTGATGAGGTCACAGGAGGGGAGGAGTCAGGGGTCACATGATCATGGGCCTCAGTGTATGCAGGGGAAATTTATGTGTGGGGTCAGGAGGGCTAAAAAGGGTGGATGTAGCAGAGCCATGTGTGTACAAGATGTACAGAGCAGAGCCATGTGTGTACGAGGTGTACGGAGCAGAGCCGTGTGTGTACGAAGTGTACAATAATAATAATAATAATAAATTTTATTTCTATAGCGCCGACATATTCCGCAGCACTTTACATTTCGGAGGGAACTTGTTCAGACAATAGACATTACAGCATAACAATAATCACATAGATCATAACAGATACCAAGAGGAATGAGGGCCCTGCTCGTAAGCTTACAATCTATGAGGAAAAAAGGGGAGACACGAAAGGTGGGTGGTAACAGTTGCCCTGATTGTATGGACCAGCCATAATGTTAAGTGTGTAACAGTACAAACACAGAGGGCTAATGGATGCATAAAGCATGTGGGAACATGATGCGGGGAACCTGGTTATGGTAAAACTTTTGGCTGTGCCACACAGGGATAGATTAGGTTAATGTGTTGAGGTGGTAGGCCAGTCTGAATAAATGAGTTTTAAGGGCACGCTTAAAATTGTGGGGATTGGGGACTAATCGTATTGACCTGGGAAGTGCATTCCAAAGAATTGGCGCAGCACGTGTAAAGTCTTGGAGACGGGAGTGGGAGGTTCTGACTATTGAGGATGCTAACCTCAGGTCATCAGCAAAACGGAGGGCGTGGGTAGGGTGGTATACTGAAACAAGGGAGGAGATGTAAGGTGGTGCTGAGCTATGGAGGGCTTTGTGGGTGAGGGTAATAAGTTTATACTGAATTCTGGAGTGGATGGGTAGCCAGTGTAATGACTGGCACAAGGTAGAGGCATCGGTGTAACGATTGGTGAGGAATATGATCCTGGCTGCAGCATTCAAGATAGATTGGAGAGGGGAGAGTTTGGTAAGAGGGACACCGATTAGAAGAGAGTTACAATAGTCGAGACGAGAATGAATAAGAGAAACAGTAAGAGTTTCTGCAGAGTCAAAAGTAAGAAAAGGTCGAATTCTAGAAATGCTTTTGAGGTGCAGATGACAAGAGCGGGGAGTAATAGTGGAACCACACACAGAAATGGCAATGTCGGGTATAGGTACATTAGTAGTGGGAGGAAACACAAGGAGTTCAGTCTTTGACAGGTTCAGTTTCAGATATAGTGAGGACATGATATTAGACAAAGCCGTGTGTGTGTGTACAGGGTGTACCAAGCGGAGCCGTGTGTGTACGGGGTGTATGAAACGGAGCCCTGTGTGTACGAAGTGTATGGAGCTGAGCTGTGTGTGTATGGAGCGGACCAGAGCCGCGTGTGTACGGGGTGTATGGAGCAGAGCCGCATGTGTAAGAAGCAGAGCTGCATGTGTACAAGTTGTATGGAGTGGAGCCACGTGTGTATGAGGTGTACAGATTGGAGCCATGTCTGTACGAGGCACACAAAACTGAGTCGTTAGTGTATGAGGTGTACGGAGCTGAGGCGTGTGTGTGCGAGGCGTACAGAGTGGAGCCACATGTGTACGAGGTGTACGGAGCAGAGCCACATGAGTATGAGGTGTTTGGAGCAGAGTCACATGTGTACGAGGTTACAGAGCGGAGTAGCTTGTGAACAAGGTGTATGGAGCAGAGCCGCATGTGTACATGGTTTACAGAGTGGAGCCATGTGTGTACAAGATGTATGGAGCGTGGCTGCATGTGTACAAGGTGTATGGAGCAGAGCCGCATGTGTACGAGGATTACGGAGTGGAGCCATGTGTGTACTGTGGTGAGCCGTGTGTGTGAGGTGTACGGAGCAGAGCCATGTGTGTGCAAGGCATACAAAGTGGAACCGTGTGAGTATGAGGTGTGCTGAGCAGTGCATGTACGAGGTGTATAGTGGGGAGCATTCATACGTCCCAACCGTCCTGGATCCAGCGGGACAGTCCTGATTTTGAGAGTCTGCCCCCCTGTCCCGGCCGGGAGCTTACTTTTCCTGCGGACACAGGAGTACATGGCAGAGCCCTGAGGAGCACTTTAAAACTTGCACGTGATGTTACACCAGAAGTGACGTGCTGTAAGCTGACCGGAAATTAAGTAATTTCGGGAGGAAATTGTGATGGAACTATGGAGGTAGTTCAGGAAATGCTTCAGATCCATCAACGTGTCCTCCTCTGACAGCATGGACAGCGGGATCACCTTGGAATTGGGGATGCCGGCCATGTGAGTGGATCATTATATGTCCTGAACCGGGAGGCTCAGGTGGGCACTACAATGGGAGCTGGGCTGCTATAGTATCTTTATAGAATCTTTATTTCTATTTCTCTCTCTTTCTTTCTCTCCCTCTCTGTTCTTTCTTTCCCTCGCTAATCTTTCTTTCTTTCTCTCTCTGTTTTTTCTTTCTCTGTTCTTTCTTTCTTTCTTTCGGTTTCTTTCTTTCTCTCTCTGTTCTTACTTCCCCTCTTTCTCTCTCTGTTATTTCTTTCTTTCACTCTCTGTTCTCTTTCTTTCCCCTCTTTCTCTCTCTGTTATTTCTTTCTTTGTCTCTCTGTTCTCTTTCTTTCCCCTCTTTCTTTCTCTCTCTCTGTTCTTTCTTTCACTCTCTGTTCTTTCTTTCTTTCTCTCTGTTCTTTCTTTCTCTCTCTGTTCTTTCTTTCTCTCTCTCTCTTCTTTGCTTCTTTCCTTCTTTCTTTCTTTCTTTCTTCTTTCTCTCTCTGTTCTTTTTTTCTGTCCCCTCTTTCTTTCTCTCTCTGTTCTTTCTTTCTCTCTGTTCTTTTTTCCCTCTTTCTTTCTCTCTCTCTGGTCTTTCTTTCACTCTCTGTTCTTTCTTTCCCCTCTTTCTCTCTCTGTTCTTCCTTTATCTCTCTCTGTTCTTTCTTTCTCTCTATCTGTTCTTTCTCCCTCTGTTCTTTCTTTCCCCTCTTTCTCTCTCTGTTCTTTCTTTCTCTCTCTGTTTTTTCTTTCCCCTCTTTCTTTCTTTCTCTCTCTCCTTTCTTTCTCTCTGTCTGTTCTTTCTTTCTCTCTCTGTTCTTTCTTCTTTTTTTATCTCTGTTCTTTCTTTTTCTTCTCTCTCTGTTCATTCTTTCTTTACCTCAGTACCAGTCAGTGTGTCCATAGTACCAACCACTGTGCCCATAATGCCAGCCAGTGTGCCATCAGTACCAGTCAGTGTGATCAGCAGTGCTAAATGAGTGTGGTTGGGGCATGGATATGAGTGTGACTAGTATTGAAATGGATGTGGTCAGGGGAATGACCTAAAATTTGCTGCGGTGCTCTGTGCATGCCGCACCCTTTGTCCCTCTTGCCCTTGTTCAAAAGTTGGGAGGTATGGTTAAAGCCGCCAGCCAATTGGATGCTGGCAGCTGACGTCAGCTCGCACGTCGCCGGTGGATGACGTCATTGTCATTCACCGGTGAGTGCATGCTAGAAAAGCCTGGAGGCCGGGAGTATTGCCACAGGAGCGCAGCCAGGTAAGGAGAAAGTTTTTTTTAATTTAAGGTGACAAACCGCAATGTGTTTCACTGACAGGATGGAGACACATGGACCATGTGTCTCCATCCTGCAGGGCAGAATGGAGCACAGGGGCAGAATGGAGACATGGGGCAGAATGGAGACACGGGGGCAGGATTGGTGATTCATGGGGCAGGATTGGAGACAGATGGGGCATGATTGAGACAGATGGGGCATGATTGGAGACAGATGGAGCATGATTGGAGATGCAGGGGGCATGATTGGAGATGCAGGGGGCACGATCATGAGACAGAATGGAGACACATGGGGCAGGATCATGGGGTAGGATGGAGACAGATGGGGCAGAATCATGGGGCAGGATGGAGACAGATGGGGCAGGATCTTTGTTCAGGATGGAGACAGATGGGGCAGGATCATGGGAAAGGATGGATATGATGGAGACAGATGGGACAGGATCACGGGGCAGGATGGAGACAGATGGGGCAGGATCATGGGGCTGGGTGGAGACAGATGGGGCAGGATCATGGGGCAGGATGGAGACAGATGGGGCAGGATCATGGGGCAGGATTGGAGACAGATGGGGCAGAATGGAGACAGATGGGGCAGGATGGAGACAGATGGGGCAGGATCATGGGGCAGGATTGGAGACAGATGGGGCAGAATGGAGACAGATGGGGCAGGATTATGGGGCAGGATGGATATGATGGAGACAGATGGGGCAGGATCATGGGACATCACATGAGGGCAGAATGAATGCTCATGATGGAGGGAAGGGAGAACATATGGCTGGAGCCAGGAATTTGACACACAGGGGCCAGGATGGGGGTTACTATTACCATAGGGGATAATTAAGGGATTATCTGTGTAATATCCACCTTGCTACACAGATAATCTATTTTGTGGATTGTTCTATTCCTGGTTTCTATGCTAATTAAGGGATATTATTACTGCAGTGATATCTTTATTTTATTTTTTGAGGACACTGTTTTAAATGGGGAAGGCGGTCCTGTTACTGTGCAGAGCATCACTGTCGCTTTTTTCTTCATCTGGTGTAGTTTAAAATTTGGGATAAAATTAAGTAATGTGTTCTGCAAGCGGTGCTCTAGATAACTGTGTTATATCCTGCAGAGATTAGCCCTGGCTGGAAGAAGTGATGGCGGGCTGTGCTGGATGTAAAGCAAAGATGAAGGACTTCACCTAGAGATGTCACTGGTGAGTCAGTGTGTTACCTGTACACTGACACTATACACTTCATACTATATACAGCGGTTCAGGGAATAATGTCACCTGTGATCACTGTATTACCTGTACACTAACATTGTATACAGAGCTCCTGTGTATAATGTCACCAGTGATCACTGTATTTCCTGTACACTGACACTATATACAGAGCTCCTGTGTATAATGTCACCAGTGATCACTGTGTTACCTGTACACAGACACTGCATACCAAGTACAGATCTCCCATGTATAATTGCACTTATGGTGATATTAGTATTGTGTTTTTTGTTAATGATCAGTATTGTAGTATTCAGTCACTATGTGGTGGTAATATGTTGTCCGGTCATGGTGTGGCTGTATTTTTCCTTGTATGTGCTATTATTTGGTCACCATGTGGTGGTAATATGTGGTCTGGTCATGGTGTGGTGGTATTTGTTCCTTGTATGTGGTATTATTTGGACACTGTGGTGGTAATATGTTGTCTGGACATGGAGTGGTGGTATTTGTTTCTTGTATGTGGTATTATAGGTCACTATGTGGTGGTAATATGGTGTCTGGACATGGTGCGGTGGTATTTGTCCCTTGTATGTGATATTATTGATCTTTTAAAAATTGAAAAATAAATAAAAATATACCGAAATTGTATTGGATATTTTAACAAATGTTTAATAGGATAGAGTAGAGTAGGGCCCGGCCAAAAGAGTCTACCTTATGGTGGTGGCAGCTTAAAATATCTTTTGGCAAAGTTGCTGGCTATATGTGTGATCTGGTGATGGGAACTGTTAATGTGTAATAGGTGAGAAGTGGACTTTTTCCAAGAGAGAGCGGTGGGACTGTGGACAGTTCAAGGGGTGGCAGAAGGGCTGGGGTATAGCCTGGGCGGAGTCTCAAGGGGGCCCCGAAAATTTTGCCAGTATGGGGCCCCGAAATTCCTAGTGGCAGCTCTGCCTGTGTGCACACGGGCAATGCTTGTTCCCAGGAAGTTGCTGAGCCAGGACAAAGCAGGAAGAATCTCCATTGTTCTTACAGCATTTGATACACTATTACTAAGCACTAATTTATAAGATTTAATAGTGGTAGTGGAGAGTTGTTATGGTAACAGGAGTGACAGTTGTAGGAGGAGTCAGAAGGAGTGAGGAGGAGTAGTCAGCAGGTGGAAGGGGCTAGAGGAGCGAGGAGCTCGTCCCTAGACTAGAGAATATTGAGAAGAGAATGCCATCCGTGGCATCCTAATCCATGCCGACTGTTGTTGGGTGGAGGGATCAGGTTGCAGTAGTGGACCGGCCCCAGACTAGTGGAGAAACTGAGGACTCAGCTAGCAAACCGGAGGCTGTAGTATCTGCATGTGCGACAGCCAAATCTGCACACATTCGCTGAAAAGGCCGCCTGATAGAATCAAGGGGACTAAGAGAACGTCGCACCACAGGATCTGAGGCTGCTGGTTTGGGACACTGTGTGTGAGGCGCAGGGCAGGAGAAGCGGGAGCCAGCGCAGTGAGATGGCCAGGGATGGAACATAAAAAGGGGGTTCTGTCAAAGTGTACCCCAAATTGCTCGAGAGCTGGCTGGACCACTGACCCGGAGGACACAGCAGCCTTGCTGGTGATTGTAACCTGAAAGACCATGAGTAAAAGTGTGAAGACTGCACCCCGCTGTGTCCTCCAATTATTTTACTGCGTCATCTGCCCTGCACTACAATCATTACCATCATCTACTATCTTATATCTGCCCTGGGGCCTAGCTCTTTCCGTGGAGAGCTGTAACATCTTTGCTGCGTCACCAACCGCCCTAGTGGATCTGAATTGCAGCGTCGGCCATCTTCTTATTGCTGAACACCACAGGTGGCGTCACGACTTAATCCCCTATAAACTTTCCCATCTTTATTTCATTGCACGCCCAGGGCCACGGACCGGGTCACTGCTGCCATAACTTCCCCTGAAGAACTGACCGGCGCCGACTGAGTACCCCACGGCCCTAGCGGGTGTCGCATTTTTTCACTTCTGAACTTGTTTTGTGAGTAAGGTCTCCATTCTTCTCACCCTTTTCAATGCAGGTCTGCAGGACTATAGGGTCTTCCCTTTTTAATACTTTGTACTAACTTCCTAACAACAGAAACTGAGTTTATTTTACCCACATAACTTCTCACACTCATTGGATAAGTTCGTTGCTGCAAGCCACAAAATACATAAAACAACATTAAAAATGTGGCAATGCATCATATCACTAGAAAATCCTAAGGTGGGTGTCGGCAAATTCTCCACTCCTTTGCACTGGAATGGCGCCAGCACCTGAGGTGAGTATAGGCAGCTGATATTTTATAAGGGGGTATATAGAAATTGAGGAGAGTTGTCTGAGTTGTTGACAACCCATATATGGAGAGATACATGGCTGCCAGAATTGTATCACCACGAGACTGTGATGAAGAAATTATGTGATGTGCTGCCATGTCCAACCATAAAGCTGAAGCCTCCATCATTATCAGATGTGAGAAGTGTCAAGCATGTCTGCTATGTTATTCATGTTTCAAAACTACAGTAAATGGAATACCATTTTTTTTTACTATGATGACCTCTCCTGCTTTCTTGTTTGCGACCTTCAAAACACACCTCAGGCCACTTCCGCAAGTCCACAAAAAAGTAGTATAGATTAAGGATAGGACCAGAGCTAAGAACACATTAATCACTGGTGTTGGAAGTTCAACACAATTCACTGCCAAAGGGATTTTTACATATCCATACTTGAAATAAAAACATCAATATTTGGTTTGGTTTTACTCCTGGCAATATTTTGCTATATAATGAAGTGTAACCTATTTTCATTACTTATAGCAGTTTCTTCTATCTAAAAACAAGTTATAATATATGTGATATTCTAGAATGTACAGTACATATGATATATGTAAGTACAGTATATCCAAAAGTAAATGTTGAATGGGAGGTTGTCAGTCCACTTATAAATATCGATCATGCATACTAAACTCATATATTGCAAATTCTTTTTGGACTATAGTATATTGTATCCAACAAATTTAACCAGAAAATTTGACCTAATTTTGTTATGAAAAAAAAAATGTTTTCAGTAAGTCTCTATCTGCCCCCTAGAGGTGGGAGAGTGGTAATGCATGACTTTATATACTATTTTGGCAAGATTTGATGGAAAAAAACATAATTCCTCAGTGCTTCATCTTTTCTCTAGCAATTGACCAGCATAAAACTTGTCTAGCACTAAGGTAAATAAGATGCCTTTACGTACACTTAATTCTTATTGCTCATAGCAGTACTGAAAAGAGTCTTCTACAATCTACTTGTGATAGGGAATATTTTACTAAATTCATGCTCTACTGCTCTGTATATGATGTCCTCCTTGTTCCTCTGATCTGGAGTACCAAAGCCCAGTTGGTCACTACAAAAAAACAATAACAACAATAATAATAGCAAGATATTGAATCACTAAATATATAAGAAAGTTTTACAATAAAGAACCTTATATTTATTGAAAACTTAAAAATCCCTTTGAGATTTAAAGTTTTCTTTAAGCTTTTTGTTTGTTTGCTTTTCTCATTTACTCGCGTGTAGTTTTCCAACAGAGACAGCAACAAAGTAGAATATTAATTCAAAGGGGATTTGCTTAGCTATAAATTACATCGTCTTCTGAAAATCAAAACTGGATGCTAAAGGGATGTGTGAAGGTAACATGATTAATATTTGTCATATACATCTAAATAGGGCAAGAGTGATTTTATTTTGGGGGGCTCTAGGATGAAATGTCTTTTGTGTCTTTTTTGTTGTGATGTGTTACTATTGTTGATATGTCTAAATGATTTTATAGAAATAAAGCCTGTTTTATTGCTGTTTTTACACCTGTTTGTACAAGTATTGCATCTATGAGAGAATATGATAGCTCATATTGTGGCACACATAGTGCCCATGATCTATAATAAAGACATAAAGATTCTGGGTGACTTGTCATATGCCCAACCTTTTCCTCTTGATTTAAAAGGTTAATTACAGAAGGGAAGTAAAGATTTTATGGCTGGTGAAGTTAAGTTCAAAGCGTTCCAACTTTGTGCTCAGGAAAGCCATAACATTTTCCCAGTAGCCTGGCTAAATATGAGAAGACTGAACATGTACTTAACTGTCCTGCACTATGTTATCATTGCCTGCCAACTAGTGGGTAACAATAGTATTGCAAAAAAGAGAAGCCAGCTCACCTGCCAAAGTTCATGTGTGGAGCTCGGGTGTCGTCCTGACAAGATATGGAAACTGCAAAAATCAAGAGGAAAGTCCAATTCCAGGTAAAACCAGTTTGAAAAATAGATTTGTCAAAAAAAATAGAAAGGTGAAGGTGAGGGAGGGAAAAGCCAATGCAACCCGCTTCGAACGCGACTCCAGTGTTCTTTTTCACAGATGCCTTTTCTCTCCCCCACCTTCACCTTTCCATTTTTTTCATGACAAGGATGTATTTAAAAAAAATCTATTTTTCAAATAAACACATTGGTTTACCCTGGAGCTGGCCTTTCCTCTTGGTTTCCGCAGTGGGTACCAATGCTTTGTCCAAAAAAGACCATTTCACCTACATGAGAATATCATCATTACTGGAGGAGGGCCAGGCTTGCCTTAATAGGCTTAGACCATGCTGACATATAGCTTGGCACTACATTCAGAAGTTTTGTGGAGGCTAATGTCTGCATCTCCACAGCACGAAATTCGGGAATGTGAGCTGACAGGACCATAGACTATAATGGTGCAGATGGAGTCACCGTGTGCTCAGTTTGTTGTGCACAGGAAAGATGTATATCTTTGTACCGTGTTAGCCAGTAGATAGAAAAGTATTCAGAATTGAGAGTCCTCAGTGGTTGATACCTTTTGAAAAGACGGTAACACATTGCAAGCTATCGAGACTACTCAGGTCTCTTCATCAGGCACAGACTAATACAAAATCTGAAGAGTCACATATTTCTGCACAATACAGCACAGAAAAAATGCAATAGATGAGACAAGTGACGTGAAGAAGAATTATGATTATGGGAGAGGGAGAAACATAAATATCTGACCAGTTCTTAGATAAGGAGTCCGGATGTTTTATTGTCCTCTGATTGGGGTTTCCTAATGTGTTGTGATGCCCCCACAAGGTCTTAGGAGCAAATTCCTTAATTGATGTGAAAAGACATAAATCCATGCGACACATTCATTCCAGCATTGAGAGTGTCAAAGGTCATCATAAATTTATACTCACAGACTCTTCTCTCTCTCTGAGATGTGAAGTTACCTTTCAATACCAGTAATTTCATATCCTTGGTGTTGTGGTCCATCATACAAAAATGTTTTGCCACAGGTAGATCCATTCTTTTTTCTCTTATTGTGTGACGATGAGCATTCATCCTTGTTCTAAGCTTTTGCCCAGTCTCCCCCACATTCACACCCCCAGTTGGACATTTAGTACAAATAATTAAGTACACCACATTGGATGTAATGCAGCTGAATGTACCTAGGATCTTGTAGTCCTGATGTGAATTGGGGATCTTTTTCTTGTCCGTGGTCATTATAGATGGACAGGTTTTACATTTTTTCTGGTTGCAAGGAAAGGTTCCTTCAGCTGTTGGAGAGGACAGGGAGCTTCTGACAATGATGCTTCTTAGATTTGGGGGCTGCCTAAAGCACAGTAGTGGGGGTCTGGAAAAATGGATTGTAATCGGGCATCTTTTTGTAGTAAAGGTTGTAATTTCCGTGCAGCTCCCCTTAGCACTTCCAGATTTCGGTTGTAGGTGACTACTAGAGGCACCCGGTTATTTTCTTCTTTAGCTTTGTAATGTAGCAGGTGATTCCTTGACATTCTGGTGGCTCTTGCCCTCTGTCTCCACTCTGTTTTGAGTATTTCCTCCAGCCTACAACACCACCTGTTTCTGCTCTCAAGTGCCGTCTGCACAATCCACACTTGTTCCTGTGGTACCTGGGTCCTGTAACATCTGCTCATCTCCAGAGTTGAGCACGGCAATGTCTCCTGCTTTGTCTACATTCCCACTACTTGTAGTGGAAATGTGGACAGAGCAGGAGACATTGCCTGACTCACCTCTAGGGAGAAGCTGCTGTTACAGAACCCCAGTAACACAGGAACAAGTGTGGGTTGTGCAGACGGCATTTCAGAGCAGCAACTGGCGTGGTTGGAAGCCAGAGGAAATACTCGAAACAGAGTGAAGACAGTGGAATTTCACTGGGTCTCTGGACAACAGTGGCAGTGGTTCTTCCATGGCGTTCCAGTGAGGAAGCCGAACCAGCTGTGTGTGAGCTGGAGGAAGAGGCCCCAACACGAGCTGAAGAGGTGGTAGGTGCTGCTGAAGGTTGGCCTACATCTTCAGTGTGTCTGTGCAACTCCACCTCGTGCTTGGTACGCACATGTTTCCACATATTTGTGGTATTGAGGTTGGTCCCATTTTTCCCTCGTTTCACTTTCTGATGACACAGCTTGCATTTGACAAAGCAAATGTCATCTGCAACTGTGTCAAAAAAGGACCACGCACTGCAAGTCCTGGGAGCGCCCGTTTTGTGTTTTGGAAGAGGATTGCTCCTCACGGGTGCCAAAGTGGAGGCTACAGGCAACCAAGTCTGCCCCCGCCCTCTCCCTCCTCTTTTGGCCGTTCGGGGAATCTCTTCCTCAGAGCTGCTCCCACCACCTTCCTGTGGCTGATGCCATGATGGGTCAAGGACCTCATCATCTCCACTCCCCTCTTCAAGCACCAGCTGGTCCTGGGTTGTCTCGCCAGCACCGTACGCACCAGAAATTGACAACTGAGTCTCATCATCATCAGATGAGCACTGAGGTGTGCTGACAATAGGCACTGGCCCACCCGCCTCTTCAGATTCAGAGGGACAAAGCAGTTGCGCATCACTGCATACTCCCTCTTCTTCACGCTCTAGAATGCTGCTTGGCTGGCCACCTCTTTCCAAGCCAACAGATTCTGAGAACAGAAGTAAAGATTGAGATGGCTCCTGTCCAGGGCTCTCAGACTGCCTGGGCAATTTGGCAGGTGGTGAAGAGACAGATGGTTGCTCTTCAGTGCTCTGGCCTTGGGAGGATGCGGAAGTCATTGAAGTGGATGCGTTAGCTGCCATCCATCCGACAACGGCTTCAATTTGTTCATCACGCAGCATTGGGGTACGGCGAGGTCCTACAAAGCTGCGCATGAAGGACTGTTGCCTGGTAAAAGTGGGGGATGCTGGGTCACTGGTGGCCGCAGCAGACACCGAATCCCCACGTCCTCTCCCTGCTGAATCCCCCCATCCTCTCCCTGCTGAAACTCCACGGCCACGACCACGTGCCTTACTCCCTGCCTTCTTCATCTTGGTAGACTGATAAAGATAGGCAGAAAAGTAAAAAAGGGGTGGCTTAGTGTTCTTATTCCTGAACACCTGCTAACCAGTATAAGAAACACTAATTTGGCTAAGAGTGTGTGTACTACACTTTATTATGATCTAATTTGGCCTAGACAACTGTAAAGTGGAGTGTTTGGTGAACTTTATTTCCTTTTTTTTTGAGGGGAAAGGAAAGGATGTGACCAAAGTTTGAAAGCTATAGTATCACAAACTTTTTGGAGCGATTACAATGCAGGAAGCTAACCTACAATGCAATTGATGAGGCTCCAAAAAATAGGGTGATACTAGCCTGGCTGGCCCTGAAGGGCACAAGCCAGCAAAAAGGCTCCTCTATCTAATCCTATATAGTGTTTGCAACCAACCAATGACAATGGATGCGGTTGGAAGCACACTAATATAGGAGCAAAAATCTGGCTAAATTAGCTGCAAAAAAAGGACTATGTATGAGGCAGTGACGCACGCTGAGCAGACTACAGCTAGCGGTGGCTGTAGAACACACTGCAATGTGAGCTGCACTCACACACAGAGAGACCTATCAGACAGCCAAAAAGAGTGCAGAGAAATGGTCTATAGCACTGAAAGGTTGCTGAAAGGCTCCGCTGTCCACTCCTTTAGTGTTTGCAACCAACGTATATGGATACGTATGGAAGCACACTATACAGGAGAAAAAAAAAGCAGAAATAAAAGAAAAATGTGTATGAGGCAGAGACACACGCTGGGCGGCCTACAAGCAGACGTGCCTGCAGGACACACTACACAGCGTGGGTCTGCACTCACACAGCCCTTGCAGACAGCTGTGAAAACAGCGCTGCTAGGGAAAAGCAAGCTACAGTGGTGGTTTATGTAGCCTGGGTTAAGCACTATATGTTTTGTGGAATCGCTATTTCTAACTGTCCCTCACAGTCTTCAACAGCAGCCTGTCCCTAACTGAATTCACAGCAGAGTGACCAGAAATGGTGGCTGCAGCGCTTTTTATAGTGCATCATGACATCATTTCAGCAGCCAATCACAGCCATGCCAGTAGTTAACATGCCTACATGCCTAACAGGATGTGCCCACACTTCTGAGGATCCCCATTGGCTGAATCAAATCGAGCGGGCTCCTAGCATTATGGGAACTTCCGATTCCGGTATTCGATATGAAAAAAGTATCGGAACTAAGTATCGGAATTCCGATACAGCTAATATCGGCCGATACCCGATACTTGCGGTATCGGAATGCTCAACACTATCTGCGGGTGTCATGTTGCCTTTGGAGAACCCCTAATGTACCTAAACAGTGGAAACCCCCCACAAATGACCCCATTTTGAAAACTAGACCCCCTAAGGAACTTATCTAGATGTGAGGTGAGCACTTTGAACCCCCAAGGGCTTCACAGAAGTTTATAATGCCAGGGCATGAAAATAAAAAAATCGTATTTTTTCCACAAATATGATCAATTAGTCCCCAATTTTTTCATTTTCCCAAGGGTAACAGGAGAAATTGGACCCCAAAAGTTGTTGTCCAATTTGTCATGAGTACGCTGACACCCCATATGTGGGAGAAAACTACTGTATGGACACACGTCGGGGCTCGGAAGGGAAGCAGTGATGTTTTGGAATGCAGACTTTGATGGAATGGTCTGCGGGTGTCATGTGCATTTGGAGAGCCCCTGATGTACCTAAGCTATTGAAACTCCCCACAAGTGACCCCATTTTGGACACTAGACCCCCCACGGAACTTATCTAGATGTGTGGTGAGCACTTTGAACCCCCAAGTGCTTCACAGAAGTTTATAACGCTCGGACGTGAAAATAAAAAAATCATTTTTTTCCACAAAAATGATATTTTTGCCCCCAATTTTTTATTTTCCTAAGGGTAACAGGAGAAATTGGACCCCAAAAATTGTTTTGCAATTTGTCCTGAGTAGGCTGATACCCTACATGTGGGGGTAAAACACTGTTTGGGTGCATGGCAGAGCTTGGAAGGGAAGGAGCACCATTTGACTTTTTCAACTCAGAATTGGCTGGAATTGAGATCAGATGCAATGTTGCATTTGGAGAGCCCCTGATGTGCCCAAACAGTGGAAACCCCCAATTCTAACTCCAACCCAAACCCCAACACACCCCTAACCCTAATCTCACCCTAACCCTAACCCTAGCCCTAACCCTAACCCTAGCCCTAACCCTAACCCTAACCCTACCCTAACCCTAACCATAACCCTAGCCCTAGCCCTAACCCTAATGGAAAAATGGAAATAAATACGTTTTTATTTTATTATTTTTCCCTAACTAAGGGGGTGATAACGGGGGGTTTGATTTACTATTTATGGCGGTTTTTATGTTTGGCAGCTGTCGCACGCTAAAAGACGCCTTTTATTGTAAAAATAGTTTTTGCATCACCACATATTGAGAGCTATAATTTTTCCGTATTTTGACCCACCGAGTCATGTGAGGTCTTATTTTTTGCGGGACGAGTCCACGTTTTTATTGGTACCATTTTCGGTCACGTGACATTTTTTGATCGGCTTTTATTCCGATTTTTGGGACGGAGAATGAACAAAAACCAGCGTTTCATGAATTTCTTTTGGGGGAGTGTGTTTACACCGTTCCGCGTGCGGTAAAATTGATAAAGCGGTTTTATTCTTCGGGTCAGTACGGTTACAGCGATACCTCAATTAGGTCTTTTTTTATGTTTTGTCGGTTTTATGCAATGAAAACTATTTTATATAAAAAATAATTATTTTTGCATCGCTTTATTCTGCGAGCTATAACTTTTTTATTTTTTCGCTGATGATGCTGTGTGGTGGCTCGTTTTTTGCGGGACAAGATGGTGTTTTCAGCGGTACCATGGATATTTATATTCGTCTTTTTGATCGCGCGTTATTACACTTTTTGTTTGGCGGTATGATAATAAATTATTATTTTTTGCTTCGTTTTTTATTTTTATTTTTTAAGGGGTTCGCTAAAGGGGTTAACTAATGGGACAGTTTTATAGGGCGGGTCATTACGGACGAGGCGATACCTAATATGTGTACTTTTATTGTTTTGTTTCTTTTTATTTCCAAAAAATGGATTTATTTGGGGGAATATTTTTTTTTTTTTCTAATTTATTTGGCGATTTTTTTTAAATTATTTTTACACTTTATTTATTTTTTTTTTACTTTATTACATAGTCCCAGGTGGGACATCACTGTCCTGTGACAGATCGCTGATCTGTCACATCACAGATCACTGTTACAGATCAGCAATCTGTCACAGGCATTGAAGAAGACTTCCTCTTGCCCGCACTTTGCAGGCACTGAGGAAGCCAGCTTCCTGCAGGCCCCCGAAGGCCCCCGTCGCCATCTTGGATTCGGGGGCCTGGAGGAAAGGAGCCCCCCGCAGCAGTGCTGCACATTGCGCTGCCGTGGGGGGCTCAGGGAAGCACGGAGGGAGCCCCCTCCCTGCCGATGCTTCCCTTTAACCCCCGGTACCCCGCGATCGTGTTTGATCGCGGTGTGCAAGGGGTTAACATGTCGGGGGCGGTCCGTGACCTCCCCTGACACATTGTGACGGGTGTCAGCTGTGATAATCAGCTGATCGCGGTAGACGTACTATCCCGTCCATGGGCATAGGGTCCAGGGTCCCATGGACGGGATAGTACGTCTGATGTCAGAAAGGGGTTAAAACTTAACCTTTATTAGGTAAAATTGTAAAAAGCCAAATTGGTCAAACAACAAAGACAAAGGGGACCACAGTGAAGGAAGTGCCCTATAACTGATGAACAGAAAAGGTGGGGTTGTTAAAAAGGTGCTACTGGCCTCTCAGATCCTCAATATTAATCTGACCTGATGGCAAAATGACTATAATTGCCTATAGGATGAATGGTGCTTATAAGAAAAGGATATTATACCCATACATGCTATTGTGACTTACTTGGGCAAGTTGATGACATATTCTATGGGCAACTATAGTCATTTTGCTATCAGGTCAGATTAATATTGAGGATCTGAGAGGCCAGTAGTACCTTTTTAACAACCCCTCTTTTTCTGTTCATTGTTTATAGGGCACTTCCTTTATTGTGGTACCCCTTTGTTTAATTGTTGCTTGATTAATTTGGCTTTTTACAATTTTACCTAATAAAGGTTAAGTTTTAATATCCACCTTGCTACACAGATAATCTATTTTGTGGATTGTTCTATTCCTGGTTTATATGCTAATTAAGGGATATTATTACTGCAGTGATATATTTATTTTATTTTTTGAGGATACTGTTTTAAATGGGGGAGGCGGTCCTGTTACTGTGCAGAGCATCACTGTCGCTTTTTTCTTCATCTGGTGTAGTTTAAAATTTGGGATAAAATTAAGTAATGTGTTCTGCAAGCGGTGCTCTAGATAACTGTGTTATATCCTGCAGAGATTAGCCCTGGCTGGAAGAAGTGATGGCGGTCTGTGCTGGATGAAAGATGAAAAGCAAAGATGAAGGACTTCACCTAGAGATGTCACTGCTGAGTCAGTGTGTTACTTGTACACTGACACTATACACTGCATACTATATACAGCGGTTCGGGGAATAATGTCACCGGTGATCACTGTATTACCTGTACACTAACATTCTATACAGAGCTCCTGTGTATAATGTCACCAGTGATCACTGTATTTCCTGTACGCTGACACTATATACAGAGCTCCTGTGTATAATGTCACCAGTGATCACTGTGTTACCTGTACACAGACACTGCATACCAAGTACACATCTCCCATGTATAATTGCACTTATGGTGATATTAGTATTTTGATTTTTTGTTAATGATCAGTATTGTAGTATTGAGTCACTATGTGGTGGTAATATGTTGTCCGGTCATGGTGTGGCTGTATTTTTCCTTGTATGTGCTATTATTTGGTCAACATGTGGTGGTTATATGTGGTCTGGTCATGGTGTGGTGGTATTTGTTACTTGTATGTGGTATTATTGGTCATCATGTGGTGGTAATATGTGGTCTGGTCATGGTGTGGTGGTATTTGTTCCTTGTATGTGGTATTATTTGGACACTGTGGTGGTAATATGTTGTCTGGACATGGTGTGGTGGTATTTGTTTCTTGTATGTGGTATTATAGGTCACTATGTGGTGGTAATATGGTGTCTGGACATGGTGCGGTGGCATTTGTCCCTTGTATGTGATATTATTGATCTTTTAAAAATTGAAAAATAAATAAAAATATACCGAAATTGTATTGGATATTTTAACAAATGTTTAATAGGATAGAGTAGAGTAGGGCCCGGCCAAAAGAGTCTACCTTATCATGGTGGCGGCTTAAAATATCTTTTGGCCAAGTTGCTGGCTATATGTGTGATCTGGTGATGGGAACTGTTAATGTGTAATAGGTGAGAAGTGGACTTTTTCCAAGAGAGAGCGGTGGGACTGTGGACAGTTCAAGGGGTGGCAGGGGTGGCAGAAGGGCTGGGGTGGAGCCTGGGCAGAGTCTCAAGGGTGCCCCAAAAATGTTGCCAGTATGGGGCCCCGAAATTCCTAGTGGCAGCTCTGCCTGTGTGCACACGGGCAATGTTTGCTGCCAGGAAGTTGCTGAGCCAGGACAAAGCAGGAAGAATCTCCATTGTTCTTACAGCATTTGTTACACTATTACTAAGCACTAATTTATAAGATTTAATAGTGGTAGTGGAGAGTTGTTATGGTAACAGGAGTGACAGTTGTAGGAGGAGTCAGAAGGAGTGAGGAGAAGTCAGCAGGTGGAAGGGACTAGAGGAGTGAGGAGCTCGTCCCTAGACTAGAGAAAATTGAGAAGAGGAAGAAGGGGTCCTAGTGGCACGGGAAGTGTAGAATCCACCCGTGGCGTCCTAATCCATGCCGACTGTTGTCGGGTGGAGGGACCAGGTTGCAGTAGTGGACTGGCCCCAGACTAGTGGAGAAACTGAGGACTCAGCTAGCAAACCGGAGGCTGTAGTATCTGCATGTGCGACAGCCAAATCCGCACACATTCGCTGAAAAGGCAGCCAGATAGGATCAAGGGGACTAAGAGAACGTCACCCGACAGGATCCGAGGCTGCTGGCTTGGGACACTTTGTGTGAGGCGCAGGGCAGGTGAAGCGGGAGCCAGCGCAGTGAGATCGCCAGGGAACATAAGAAGGGGGTTCTGTCAAAGTGTACCCCAAATTACATGAGAGCTGGCTGGACCACTGACCCAGAGGACACAGCAGCCATGCTGGTGATTGTAACCTGAAAGACCGTGAGTAAAAGTGTGAAGAATGCACCCCGCTGTGTCCTCCAATTATTTTACTGCGTCATCTGCCCTGCACTACAATCATTACCATCATCTACTATCTTATATCTGCCCTGGGGCCTAGCTCTTTCCGTGGAGAGCTGTAACATCTTTGCTGCGTCACCAACCGCCCTAGTGGATCTGAATTGCAGTGTCGGCCATCTTCTTATTGCCGAACACCACGGGTGGCGTCACGACTTAATCCCCTATAAACTTTCCCATCTTTATTTCATTGCACGCCCAGGGCCACGAACCGGGTCACTGCTGCCGTGACTTCCCCTGAAGAACTGACCGGCGCGGACCGAGTACACCACGGCCCTGGCGGGTGTCGCACTTTTTCACTTCTGAACTTGTTTTGTGAGTAAGGTCTCCAATCTTCTCATCCTTTTCAATGCAGGTCTGCAGGACTATAGGGTCTTCCCTTTTTAGTACTTTCTACTAACTGCCTAACAACAGAAACTGAGTTTATTTTACCCACATAACTTCTCACACTCATTGGATAAGTTCGTTGCTGCAAGCCACAAAATTCATAAAACAACATTAAAAACGTGGCAATGCATCATATCACTATAAAATCCTAAGGTGGGTGTCGGCAAATTCTCCACTCCTTTTCACTGGAATGGCGCCAGCACCTGAGGTGAGTATAGGCAGCTGATATTTTATAAGGGGGTATATAGAAATTGAGGAGAGTTGTCTGAGTTGTTGACAACCCATATATGGAGAGATACATGGCTGCCAGAATTGTATCACCACGAGACTGTGATGAAGAAATTATGTGATGTGCTGCCATGTCCAACCATAAAGCTGAAGCCTCCATCATTATCAGATGTGAGAAGTGTCAAGCATGTCTGCTATGTTATTCATGTTTCAAAACTACAGTAAATGGAATACCATTTTTTTTTACTATGATGACCTCTCCTGCTTTCTTGTTTGCGACCTTCAAAACACACCTCAGGCCACTTCCGCAAGTCCACAAAAAAGTAGTATAGATTAAGGATAGGACCAGAGCTAAGAACACATTAATCACTGGTGTTGGAAGTTCAACACAATTCACTGCCAAAGGGATTTTTACATATCCATACTTGAAATAAAAACATCAATATTTGGTTTGGTTTTACTCCTGGCAATATTTTGCTATATAATGAAGTGTAACCTATTTTCATTACTTATAGCAGTTTCTTCTATCTAAAAACAAGTTATAATATATGTGATATTCTAGAATGTACAGTACATATGATATATGTAAGTACAGTATATCCAAAAGTAAATGTTGAATGGGAGGTTGTCAGTCCACTTATAAATATCGATCATGCATACTAAACTCATATATTGCAAATTCTTTTTGGACTATAGTATATTGTATCCAACAAATTTAACCAGAAAATTTGACCTAATTTTGTTATGAAAAAAAAAATGTTTTCAGTAAGTCTCTATCTGCCCCCTAGAGGTGGGAGAGTGGTAATGCATGACTTTATATACTATTTTGGCAAGATTTGATGGAAAAAAACAATTCCTCAGTGCTTCATCTTTTCTCTAGCAATTGACCAGCATAAAACTTGTCTAGCACTAAGGTAAATAAGATGCCTTTATGTACACTTAATTCTTATTGCTCATAGCAGTACTGAAAAGAGTCTTCTACAATCTACTTGTGATAGGGAATATTTTACTAAATTCATGCTCTACTGCTCTGTATATGATGTCCTCCTTGTTCCTCTGATCTGGAGTACCAAAGCCCAGTTGGTCACTACAAAAAAACAATAACAACAATAATAATAGCAAGATATTGAATCACTAAATATATAAGAAAGTTTTACAATAAAGAACCTTATATTTATTGAAAACTTAAAAATCCCTTTGAGATTTAAAGTTTTCTTTAAGCTTTTTGTTTGTTTGCTTTTCTCATTTACTCGCGTGTAGTTTTCCAACAGAGACAGCAACAAAGTAGAATATTAATTCAAAGGGGATTTGCTTAGCTATAAATTACATCGTCTTCTGAAAATCAAAACTGGATGCTAAAGGGATGTGTGAAGGTAACATGATTAATATTTGTCATATACATCTAAATAGGGCAAGAGTGATTTTATTTTGGGGGGCTCTAGGATGAAATGTCTTTTGTGTCTTTTTTGTTGTGATGTGTTACTATTGTTGATATGTCTAAATGATTTTATAGAAATAAAGCCTGTTTTATTGCTGTTTTTACACCTGTTTGTACAAGTATTGCATCTATGAGAGAATATGATAGCTCATATTGTGGCACACATAGTGCCCATGATCTGTAATAAAGACATAAAGATTCTGGGTGACTTGTCATATGCCCAACCTTTTCCTCTTGATTTAAAAGGTTAATTACAGAAGGGAAGTAAAGATTTTATGGCTGGTGAAGTTAAGTTCAAAGCGTTCCAACTTTGTGCTCAGGAAAGCCATAACATTTTCCCAGTAGCCTGGCTAAATGTGAGAAGACTGAACATGTACTTAACTGTCCTGCACTATGTTATCATTGCCTGCCAACTAGTGGGTAACAATAGTATTGCAAAAAAGAGAAGCCAGCTCACCTGCCAAAGTTCATGTGTGGAGCTCGGGTGTCGTCCTGACAAGATATGGAAACTGCAAAAATCAAGAGGAAAGTCCAATTCCAGGTAAAACCAGTTTGAAAAATAGATTTGTCAAAAAAAATAGAAAGGTGAAGGTGAGGGAGGGAAAAGCCAATGCAACCCGCTTCGAACGCGACTCCAGTGTTCTTTTTCACAGATGTCTTTTCTCTCCCCCACCTTCACCTTTCCATTTTTTTCATGACAAGGATGTATTTAAAAAAAATCTATTTTTCAAATAAACACATTGGTTTACCCTGGAGCTGGCCTTTCCTCTTGGTTTCCGCAGTGGGTACCAATGCTTTGTCCAAAAAAGACCATTTCACCTACATGAGAATATCATCATTACTGGAGGAGGGCCAGGCTTGCCTTAATAGGCTTAGACCATGCTGACATATAGCTTGGCACTACATTCAGAAGTTTTGTGGAGGCTAATGTCTGCATCTCCACAGCACGAAATTCGGGAATGTGAGCTGACAGGACCATAGACTATAATGGTGCAGATGGAGTCACCGTGTGCTCAGTTTGTTGTGCACAGGAAAGATGTATATCTTTGTACCGTGTTAGCCAGTAGATAGAAAAGTATTCAGAATTGAGAGTCCTCAGTGGTTGATACCTTTTGAAAAGACGGTAACACATTGCAAGCTATCGAGACTACTCAGGTCTCTTCATCAGGCACAGACTAATACAAAATCTGAAGAGTCACATATTTCTGCACAATACAGCACAGAAAAAATGCAATAGATGAGACAAGTGACGTGAAGAAGAATTATGATTATGGGAGAGGGAGAAACATAAATATCTGACCAGTTCTTAGATAAGGAGTCCGGATGTTTTATTGTCCTCTGATTGGGGTTTCCTAATGTGTTGTGATGCCCCCACAAGGTCTTAGGAGCAAATTCCTTAATTGATGTGAAAAGACATAAATCCATGCGACACATTCATTCCAGCATTGAGAGTGTCAAAGGTCATCATAAATTTATACTCACAGACTCTTCTCTCTCTCTGAGATGTGAAGTTACCTTTCAATACCAGTAATTTCATATCCTTGGTGTTGTGGTCCATCATACAAAAATGTTTTGCCACAGGTAGATCCATTCTTTTTTCTCTTATTGTGTGACGATGAGCATTCATCCTTGTTCTAAGCTTTTGCCCAGTCTCCCCCACATTCACACCCCCAGTTGGACATTTAGTACAAATAATTAAGTACACCACATTGGATGTAATGCAGCTGAATGTACCTAGGATCTTGTAGTCCTGATGTGAATTGGGGATCTTTTTCTTGTCCGTGGTCATTATAGATGGACAGGTTTTACATTTTTTCTGGTTGCAAGGAAAGGTTCCTTCAGCTGTTGGAGAGGACAGGGAGCTTCTGACAATGATGCTTCTTAGATTTGGGGGCTGCCTAAAGCACAGTAGTGGGGGTCTGGAAAAATGGATTGTAATCGGGCATCTTTTTGTAGTAAAGGTTGTAATTTCCGTGCAGCTCCCCTTAGCACTTCCAGATTTCGGTTGTAGGTGACTACTAGAGGCACCCGGTTATTTTCTTCTTTAGCTTTGTAATGTAGCAGGTGATTCCTTGACATTCTGGTGGCTCTTGCCCTCTGTCTCCACTCTGTTTTGAGTATTTCCTCCGGCCTACAACACCACCTGTTTCTGCTCTCAAGTGCCGTCTGCACAATCCACACTTGTTCCTGTGGTACCTGGGTCCTGTAACATCTGCTCATCTCCAGAGTTGAGCACGGCAATGTCTCCTGCTTTGTCTACATTCCCACTACTTGTAGTGGAAATGTGGACAGAGCAGGAGACATTGCCTGACTCACCTCTAGGGAGAAGCTGCTGTTACAGAACCCCAGTAACACAGGAACAAGTGTGGGTTGTGCAGACGGCATTTCAGAGCAGCAACTGGCGTGGTTGGAAGCCAGAGGAAATACTCGAAACAGAGTGAAGACAGTGGAATTTCACTGGGTCTCTGGACAACAGTGGCAGTGGTTCTTCCATGGCGTTCCAGTGAGGAAGCCGAACCAGCTGTGTGTGAGCTGGAGGAAGAGGCCCCAACACGAGCTGAAGAGGTGGTAGGTGCTGCTGAAGGTTGGCCTACATCTTCAGTGTGTCTGTGCAACTCCACCTCGTGCTTGGTACGCACATGTTTCCACATATTTGTGGTATTGAGGTTGGTCCCATTTTTCCCTCGTTTCACTTTCTGATGACACAGCTTGCATTTGACAAAGCAAATGTCATCTGCAACTGTGTCAAAAAAGGACCACGCACTGCAAGTCCTGGGAGTGCCCGTTTTGTGTTTTGGAAGAGGATTGCTCCTCACGGGTGCCAAAGTGGAGGCTACAGGCAACCAAGTCTGCCCCCGCCCTCTCCCTCCTCTTTTGGCCGTTCGGGGAATCTCTTCCTCAGAGCTGCTCCCACCACCTTCCTGTGGCTGATGCCATGATGGGTCAAGGACCTCATCATCTCCACTCCCCTCTTCAAGCACCGGCTGGTCCTGGGTTGTCTCGCCAGCACCGTACGCACCAGAAATTGACAACTGAGTCTCATCATCATCAGATGAGCACTGAGGTGTGCTGACAATAGGCACTGGCCCACCCGCCTCTTCAGATTCAGAGGGACAAAGCAGTTGCGCATCACTGCATACTCCCTCTTCTTCACGCTCTAGAATGCTGCTTGGCTGGCCACCTCTTTCCAAGCCAACAGATTCTGAGAACAGAAGTAAAGATTGAGATGGCTCCTGTCCAGGGCTCTCAGACTGCCTGGGCAATTTGGCAGGTGGTGAAGAGACAGATGGTTGCTCTTCAGTGCTCTGGCCTTGGGAGGATGCGGAAGTCATTGAAGTGGATGCGCTAGCTGCCATCCATCCGACAACGGCTTCAATTTGTTCATCACGCAGCATTGGGGTACGGCGAGGTCCTACAAAGCTGCGCATGAAGGACTGTTGCCTGGTAAAAGTGGGGGATGCTGGGTCACTGGTGGCCGCAGCAGACACCGAATCCCCACGTCCTCTCCCTGCTGAATCCCCCCATCCTCTCCCTGCTGAAACTCCACGGCCACGACCACGTGCCTTACTCCCTGCCTTCTTCATCTTGGTAGACTGATAAAGATAGGCAGAAAAGTAAAAAAGGGGTGGCTTAGTGTTCTTATTCCTGAACACCTGCTAACCAGTATAAGAAACACTAATTTGGCTAAGAGTGTGTGTACTACACTTTATTATGATCTAATTTGGCCTAGACAACTGTAAAGTGGAGTGTTTGGTGAACTTTATTTCCTTTTTTTTTGAGGGGAAAGGAAAGGATGTGACCAAAGTTTGAAAGCTATAGTATCACAAACTTTTTGGAGCGATTACAATGCAGGAAGCTAACCTACAATGCAATTGATGAGGCTCCAAAAAATAGGGTGATACTAGCCTGGCTGGCCCTGAAGGGCACAAGCCAGCAAAAAGGCTCCTCTATCTAATCCTATATAGTGTTTGCAACCAACCAATGACAATGGATGCGGTTGGAAGCACACTAATATAGGAGCAAAAATCTGGCTAAATTAGCTGCAAAAAAAGGACTATGTATGAGGCAGTGACGCACGCTGAGCAGACTACAGCTAGCGGTGGCTGTAGAACACACTGCAATGTGAGCTGCACTCACACACAGAGAGACCTATCAGACAGCCAAAAACAGTGCAGAGAAATGGTCTATAGCACTGAAAGGTTGCTGAAAGGCTCCGCTGTCCACTCCTTTAGTGTTTGCAACCAACGTATATGGATACGTATGGAAGCACACTATACAGGAGAAAAAAAAAGCAGCAATAAAAGAAAAATGTGTATGAGGCAGAGACACACGCTGGGCGGCCTACAAGCAGACGTGCCTGCAGGACACACTACACAGCGTGGGTCTGCACTCACACAGCCCTTGCAGACAGCTGTGAAAACAGCGCTGCTAGGGAAAAGCAAGCTACAGTGGTGGTTTATGTAGCCTGGGTTAAGCACTATATGTTTTGTGGAATCGCTATTTCTAACTGTCCCTCACAGTCTTCAACAGCAGCCTGTCCCTAACTGAATTCACAGCAGAGTGACCAGAAATGGTGGCTGCAGCGCTTTTTATAGTGCATCATGACATCATTTCAGCAGCCAATCACAGCCATGCCAGTAGTTAACATGCCTACATGCCTAACAGGATGTGCCCACACTTCTGAGGATCCCCATTGGCTGAATCAAATCGAGCGGGCTCCTAGCATTATGGGAACTTCCGATTCCGGTATTCGATATGAAAAAAGTATCGGAACTAAGTATCGGAATTCCGATACAGCTAATATCGGCCGATACCCGATACTTGCGGTATCGGAATGCTCAACACTATCTGCGGGTGTCATGTTGCCTTTGGAGAACCCCTAATGTACCTAAACAGTGGAAACCCCCCCACAAATGACCCCATTTTGAAAACTAGACCCCCTAAGGAACTTATCTAGATGTGAGGTGAGCACTTTGAACCCCCAAGGGCTTCACAGAAGTTTATAATGCCAGGGCATGAAAATAAAAAAATCGTATTTTTTCCACAAATATGATCAATTAGTCCCCAATTTTTTCATTTTCCCAAGGGTAACAGGAGAAATTGGACCCCAAAAGTTGTTGTCCAATTTGTCATGAGTACGCTGACACCCCATATGTGGGAGAAAACTACTGTATGGACACACGTCGGGGCTCGGAAGGGAAGCAGTGATGTTTTGGAATGCAGACTTTGATGGAATGGTCTGCGGGTGTCATGTGCATTTGGAGAGCCCCTGATGTACCTAAACTATTGAAACTCCCCACAAGTGACCCCATTTTGGACACTAGACCCCCCACGGAACTTATCTAGATGTGTGGTGAGCACTTTGAACCCCCAAGTGCTTCACAGAAGTTTATAACGCTCGGACGTGAAAATAAAAAAATCATTTTTTTCCACAAAAATGATATTTTTGCCCCCAATTTTTTATTTTCCTAAGGGTAACAGGAGAAATTGGACCCCAAAAATTGTTTTGCAATTTGTCCTGAGTAGGCTGATACCCTACATGTGGGGGTAAAACACTGTTTGGGTGCATGGCAGAGCTTGGAAGGGAAGGAGCACCATTTGACTTTTTCAACTCAGAATTGGCTGGAATTGAGATCAGATGCAATGTTGCATTTGGAGAGCCCCTGATGTGCCCAAACAGTGGAAACCCCCAATTCTAACTCCAACCCAAACCCCAACACACCCCTAACCCTAATCTCACCCTAACCCTAACCCTAACCCTAGCCCTAACCCTAACCCTAGCCCTAACCCTAACCCTAACCCTACCCTAACCCTAACCATAACCCTAGCCCTAGCCCTAACCCTAATGGAAAAATGGAAATAAATACTTTTTTATTTTATTATTTTTCCCTAACTAAGGGGGTGATAACGGGGGGTTTGATTTACTATTTATGGCGGTTTTTATGTTTGGCAGCTGTCGCACGCTAAAAGACGCCTTTTATTGTAAAAATAGTTTTTGCATCACCACATATTGAGAGCTATAATTTTTCCGTATTTTGACCCACCGAGTCATGTGAGGTCTTATTTTTTGCGGGACGAGTCCACGTTTTTATTGGTACCATTTTCGGTCACGTGACATTTTTTGATCGGCTTTTATTCCGATTTTTGGGACGGAGAATGAACAAAAACCAGCGTTTCATGAATTTCTTTTGGGGGAGTGTGTTTACACCGTTCCGCGTGCGGTAAAATTGATAAAGCGGTTTTATTCTTCGGGTCAGTACGGTTACAGCGATACCTCAATTAGGTCGTTTTTTTATGTTTTGTCGGTTTTATGCAATGAAAACTATTTTATATAAAAAATAATTATTTTTGCATCGCTTTATTCTGCGAGCTATAACTTTTTTATTTTTTCGCTGATGATGCTGTGTGGTGGCTCGTTTTTTGCGGGACAAGATGATGTTTTCAGCGGTACCATGGATATTTATATTCGTCTTTTTGATCGCGCGTTATTACACTTTTTGTTTGGCGGTATGATAATAAATTATTATTTTTTGCTTCGTTTTTTATTTTTATTTTTTAAGGGGTTCGCTAAAGGGGTTAACTAATGGGACAGTTTTATAGGGCGGGTCATTACGGACGAGGCGATACCTAATATGTGTACTTTTATTGTTTTGTTTCTTTTTATTTCCAAAAAATGGATTTATTTGGGGGAATATTTTTTTTTTTTTCTAATTTATTTGGCGATTTTTTTTTAATTATTTTTACACTTTATTTATTTTTTTTTTACTTTATTACATAGTCCCAGGTGGGACATCACTGTCCTGTGACAGATCGCTGATCTGTCACATCACAGATCACTGTTACAGATCAGCAATCTGTCACAGGCATTGAAGAAGACTTCCTCTTGCCCGCACTTTGCAGGCACTGAGGAAGCCAGCTTCCTGCAGGCCCCCGAAGGCCCCCGTCGCCATCTTGGATTCGGGGGCCTGGAGGAAAGGAGCCCCCCGCAGCAGTGCTGCACATTGCGCTGCCGTGGGGGGCTCAGGGAAGCACGGAGGGAGCCCCCTCCCTGCCGATGCTTCCCTTTAACCCCCGGTACCCCGCGATCGTGTTTGATCGCGGTGTGCAAGGGGTTAACATGTCGGGGGCGGTCCGTGACCTCCCCTGACACATTGTGACGGGTGTCAGCTGTGATAATCAGCTGATCGCGGTAGACGTACTATCCCGTCCATGGGCATAGGGTCCAGGGTCCCATGGACGGGATAGTACGTCTGATGTCAGAAAGGGGTTAAAACTTAACCTTTATTAGGTAAAATTGTAAAAAGCCAAATTGGTCAAACAACAAAGACAAAGGGGACCACAGTGAAGGAAGTGCCCTATAACTGATGAACAGAAAAGGTGGGGTTGTTAAAAAGGTGCTACTGGCCTCTCAGATCCTCAATATTAATCTGACCTGATGGCAAAATGACTATAATTGCCTATAGGATGAATGGTGCTTATAAGAAAAGGATAGTATACCCATACATGCTATTGTGACTTACTTGGGCAAGTTGATGACATATTCTATGGGCAACTATAGTCATTTTGCTATCAGGTCAGATTAATATTGAGGATCTGAGAGGCCAGTAGTACCTTTTTAACAACCCCTCTTTTTCTGTTCATTGTTTATAGGGCACTTCCTTTATTGTGGTACCCCTTTGTTTAATTGTTGCTTGATTAATTTGGCTTTTTACAATTTTACCTAATAAAGGTTAAGTTTTAATATCCACCTTGCTACACAGATAATCTATTTTGTGGATTGTTCTATTCCTGGTTTATATGCTAATTAAGGGATATTATTACTGCAGTGATATATTTATTTTATTTTTTGAGGATACTGTTTTAAATGGGGGAGGCGGTCCTGTTACTGTGCAGAGCATCACTGTCGCTTTTTTCTTCATCTGGTGTAGTTTAAAATTTGGGATAAAATTAAGTAATGTGTTCTGCAAGCGGTGCTCTAGATAACTGTGTTATATCCTGCAGAGATTAGCCCTGGCTGGAAGAAGTGATGGCGGTCTGTGCTGGATGAAAGATGAAAAGCAAAGATGAAGGACTTCACCTAGAGATGTCACTGCTGAGTCAGTGTGTTACCTGTACACTGACACTATACACTGCATACTATATACAGCGGTTCGGGGAATAATGTCACCGGTGATCACTGTATTACCTGTACACTAACATTCTATACAGAGCTCCTGTGTATAATGTCACCAGTGATCACTGTATTTCCTGTACGCTGACACTATATACAGAGCTCCTGTGTATAATGTCACCAGTGATCACTGTGTTACCTGTACACAGACACTGCATACCAAGTACACATCTCCCATGTATAATTGCACTTATGGTGATATTAGTATTTTGATTTTTTGTTAATGATCAGTATTGTAGTATTGAGTCACTATGTGGTGGTAATATGTTGTCCGGTCATGGTGTGGCTGTATTTTTCCTTGTATGTGCTATTATTTGGTCAACATGTGGTGGTTATATGTGGTCTGGTCATGGTGTGGTGGTATTTGTTACTTGTATGTGGTATTATTGGTCATCATGTGGTGGTAATATGTGGTCTGGTCATGGTGTGGTGGTATTTGTTCCTTGTATGTGGTATTATTTGGACACTGTGGTGGTAATATGTTGTCTGGACATGGTGTGGTGGTATTTGTTTCTTGTATGTGGTATTATAGGTCACTATGTGGTGGTAATATGGTGTCTGGACATGGTGCGGTGGCATTTGTCCCTTGTATGTGATATTATTGATCTTTTAAAAATTGAAAAATAAATAAAAATATACCGAAATTGTATTGGATATTTTAACAAATGTTTAATAGGATAGAGTAGAGTAGGGCCCGGCCAAAAGAGTCTACCTTATCGTGGTGGCGGCTTAAAATATCTTTTGGCCAAGTTGCTGGCTATATGTGTGATCTGGTGATGGGAACTGTTAATGTGTAATAGGTGAGAAGTGGACTTTTTCCAAGAGAGAGCGGTGGGACTGTGGACAGTTCAAGGGGTGGCAGGGGTGGCAGAAGGGCTGGGGTGGAGCCTGGGCGGAGTCTCAAGGGTGCCCCAAAAATGTTGCCAGTATGGGGCCCCGAAATTCCTAGTGGCAGCTCTGCCTGTGTGCACACGGGCAATGTTTGCTGCCAGGAAGTTGCTGAGCCAGGACAAAGCAGGAAGAATCTCCATTGTTCTTACAGCATTTGTTACACTATTACTAAGCACTAATTTATAAGATTTAATAGTGGTAGTGGAGAGTTGTTATGGTAACAGGAGTGACAGTTGTAGGAGGAGTCAGAAGGAGTGAGGAGAAGTCAGCAGGTGGAAGGGACTAGAGGAGTGAGGAGCTCGTCCCTAGACTAGAGAAAATTGAGAAGAGGAAGAAGGGGTCCTAGTGGCACGGGAAGTGTAGAATCCACCCGTGGCATCCTAATCCATGCCGACTGTTGTCGGGTGGAGGGACCAGGTTGCAGTAGTGGACTGGCCCCAGACTAGTGGAGAAACTGAGGACTCAGCTAGCAAACCGGAGGCTGTAGTATCTGCATGTGCGACAGCCAAATCCGCACACATTCGCTGAAAAGGCAGCCAGATAGGATCAAGGGGACTAAGAGAACGTCACCCGACAGGATCCGAGGCTGCTGGCTTGGGACACTTTGTGTGAGGCGCAGGGCAGGTGAAGCGGGAGCCAGCGCAGTGAGATCGCCAGGGAACATAAGAAGGGGGTTCTGTCAAAGTGTACCCCAAATTACATGAGAGCTGGCTGGACCACTGACCCAGAGGACACAGCAGCCATGCTGGTGATTGTAACCTGAAAGACCGTGAGTAAAAGTGTGAAGAATGCACCCCGCTGTGTCCTCCAATTATTTTACTGCGTCATCTGCCCTGCACTACAATCATTACCATCATCTACTATCTTATATCTGCCCTGGGGCCTAGCTCTTTCCGTGGAGAGCTGTAACATCTTTGCTGCGTCACCAACCGCCCTAGTGGATCTGAATTGCAGTGTCGGCCATCTTCTTATTGCCGAACACCACGGGTGGCGTCACGACTTAATCCCCTATAAACTTTCCCATCTTTATTTCATTGCACGCCCAGGGCCACGAACCGGGTCACTGCTGCCGTGACTTCCCCTGAAGAACTGACCGGCGCGGACCGAGTACACCACGGCCCTGGCGGGTGTCGCACTTTTTCACTTCTGAACTTGTTTTGTGAGTAAGGTCTCCAATCTTCTCATCCTTTTCAATGCAGGTCTGCAGGACTATAGGGTCTTCCCTTTTTAGTACTTTCTACTAACTGCCTAACAACAGAAACTGAGTTTATTTTACCCACATAACTTCTCACACTCATTGGATAAGTTCGTTGCTGCAAGCCACAAAATTCATAAAACAACATTAAAAACGTGGCAATGCATCATATCACTATAAAATCCTAAGGTGGGTGTCGGCAAATTCTCCACTCCTTTTCACTGGAATGGCGCCAGCACCTGAGGTGAGTATAGGCAGCTGATATTTTATAAGGGGGTATATAGAAATTGAGGAGAGTTGTCTGAGTTGTTGACAACCCATATATGGAGAGATACATGGCTGCCAGAATTGTATCACCACGAGACTGTGATGAAGAAATTATGTGATGTGCTGCCATGTCCAACCATAAAGCTGAAGCCTCCATCATTATCAGATGTGAGAAGTGTCAAGCATGTCTGCTATGTTATTCATGTTTCAAAACTACAGTAAATGGAATACCATTTTTTTACTATGATGACCTCTCCTGCTTTCTTGTTTGCGACCTTCACAACACACCTCAGGCCACTTCCGCAAGTCCACAAAAAAGTAGTATAGATTAAGGATAGGACCAGAGCTAAGAACACATTAATCACTGGTGTTGGAAGTTCAACACAATTCACTGCCAAAGGGATTTTTACATATCCATACTTGAAATAAAAACATCAATATTTGGTTTGGTTTTACTCCTGGCAATATTTTGCTATATAATGAAGTGTAACCTATTTTCATTACTTATAGCAGTTTCTTCTATCTAAAAACAAGTTATAATATATGTGATATTCTAGAATGTACAGTACATATGATATATGTAAGTACAGTATATCCAAAAGTAAATGTTGAATGGGAGGTTGTCAGTCCACTTATAAATATCGATCATGCATACTAAACTCATATATTGCAAATTCTTTTTGGACTATAGTATATTGTATCCAACAAATTTAACCAGAAAATTTGACCTAATTTTGTTATGAAAAAAAAAATGTTTTCAGTAAGTCTCTATCTGCCCCCTAGAGGTGGGAGAGTGGTAATGCATGACTTTATATACTATTTTGGCAAGATTTGATGGAAAAAAACATAATTCCTCAGTGCTTCATCTTTTCTCTAGTAATTGACCAGCATAAAACTTGTCTAGCACTAAGGTAAATAAGATGCCTTTATGTACACTTAATTCTTATTGCTCATAGCAGTACTGAAAAGAGTCTTCTACAATCTACTTGTGATAGGGAATATTTTACTAAATTCATGCTCTACTGCACTGTATATGATGTCCTCCTTGTTCCTCTGATCTGGAGTACCAAAGCCCAGTTGGTCACTACAAAAAAACAATAACAACAATAATAATAGCAAGATATTGAAACACTAAATATATAAGAAAGTTTTACAATAAAGAACCTTATATTTATTGAAAACTTAAAAATCCCTTTGAGATTTAAAGTTTTCTTTAAGCTTTTTGTTTGTTTGCTTTTCTCATTTACTCGCGTGTAGTTTTCCAACAGAGACAGCAACAAAGTAGAATATTAATTCAAAGGGGATTTGCTTAGCTATAAATTACATCGTCTTCTGAAAATCAAAACTGGATGCTAAAGGGATGTGTGAAGGTAACATGATTAATATTTGTCATATACATCTAAATAGGGCAAGAGTGATTTTATTTTGGGGGGCTCTAGGATGAAATGTCTTTTGTGTCTTTTTTGTTGTGATGTGTTACTATTGTTGATATGTCTAAATGATTTTATAGAAATAAAGCCTGTTTTATTGCTGTTTTTACACCTGTTTGTACAAGTATTGCATCTATGAGAGAATATGATAGCTCATATTGTGGCACACATAGTGCCCATGATCTATAATAAAGACATAAAGATTCTGGGTGACTTGTCATATGCCCAACCTTTTCCTCTTGATTTAAAAGGTTAATTACAGAAGGGAAGTAAAGATTTTATGGCTGGTGAAGTTAAGTTCAAAGCGTTCCAACTTTGTGCTCAGGAAAGCCATAACATTTTCCCAGTAGCCTGGCTAAATATGAGAAGACTGAACATGTACTTAACTGTCCTGCACTATGTTATCATTGCCTGCCAACTAGTGGGTAACAATAGTATTGCAAAAAAGAGAAGCCAGCTCACCTGCCAAAGTTCATGTGTGGAGCTCGGGTGTCGTCCTGACAAGATATGGAAACTGCAAAAATCAAGAGGAAAGTCCAATTCCAGGTAAAACCAGTTTGAAAAATAGATTTGTCAAAAAAAATAGAAAGGTGAAGGTGAGGGAGGGAAAAGCCAATGCAACCCGCTTCGAACGCGACTCCAGTGTTCTTTTTCACAGATGCCTTTTCTCTCCCCCACCTTCACCTTTCCATTTTTTTCATGACAAGGATGTATTTAAAAAAAATCTATTTTTCAAATAAACACATTGGTTTACCCTGGAGCTGGCCTTTCCTCTTGGTTTCCGCAGTGGGTACCAATGCTTTGTCCAAAAAAGACCATTTCACCTACATGAGAATATCATCATTACTGGAGGAGGGCCAGGCTTGCCTTAATAGGCTTAGACCATGCTGACATATAGCTTGGCACTACATTCAGAAGTTTTGTGGAGGCTAATGTCTGCATCTCCACAGCACGAAATTCGGGAATGTGAGCTGACAGGACCATAGACTATAATGGTGCAGATGGAGTCACCGTGTGCTCAGTTTGTTGTGCACAGGAAAGATGTATATCTTTGTACCGTGTTAGCCAGTAGATAGAAAAGTATTCAGAATTGAGAGTCCTCAGTGGTTGATACCTTTTGAAAAGACGGTAACACATTGCAAGCTATCGAGACTACTCAGGTCTCTTCATCAGGCACAGACTAATACAAAATCTGAAGAGTCACATATTTCTGCACAATACAGCACAGAAAAAATGCAATAGATGAGACAAGTGACGTGAAGAAGAATTATGATTATGGGAGAGGGAGAAACATAAATATCTGACCAGTTCTTAGATAAGGAGTCCGGATGTTTTATTGTCCTCTGATTGGGGTTTCCTAATGTGTTGTGATGCCCCCACAAGGTCTTAGGAGCAAATTCCTTAATTGATGTGAAAAGACATAAATCCATGCGACACATTCATTCCAGCATTGAGAGTGTCAAAGGTCATCATAAATTTATACTCACAGACTCTTCTCTCTCTCTGAGATGTGAAGTTACCTTTCAATACCAGTAATTTCATATCCTTGGTGTTGTGGTCCATCATACAAAAATGTTTTGCCACAGGTAGATCCATTCTTTTTTCTCTTATTGTGTGACGATGAGCATTCATCCTTGTTCTAAGCTTTTGCCCAGTCTCCCCCACATTCACACCCCCAGTTGGACATTTAGTACAAATAATTAAGTACACCACATTGGATGTAATGCAGCTGAATGTACCTAGGATCTTGTAGTCCTGATGTGAATTGGGGATCTTTTTCTTGTCCGTGGTCATTATAGATGGACAGGTTTTACATTTTTTCTGGTTGCAAGGAAAGGTTCCTTCAGCTGTTGGAGAGGACAGGGAGCTTCTGACAATGATGCTTCTTAGATTTGGGGGCTGCCTAAAGCACAGTAGTGGGGGTCTGGAAAAATGGATTGTAATCGGGCATCTTTTTGTAGTAAAGGTTGTAATTTCCGTGCAGCTCCCCTTAGCACTTCCAGATTTCGGTTGTAGGTGACTACTAGAGGCACCCGGTTATTTTCTTCTTTAGCTTTGTAATGTAGCAGGTGATTCCTTGACATTCTGGTGGCTCTTGCCCTCTGTCTCCACTCTGTTTTGAGTATTTCCTCCAGCCTACAACACCACCTGTTTCTGCTCTCAAGTGCCGTCTGCACAATCCACACTTGTTCCTGTGGTACCTGGGTCCTGTAACATCTGCTCATCTCCAGAGTTGAGCACGGCAATGTCTCCTGCTTTGTCTACATTCCCACTACTTGTAGTGGAAATGTGGACAGAGCAGGAGACATTGCCTGACTCACCTCTAGGGAGAAGCTGCTGTTACAGAACCCCAGTAACACAGGAACAAGTGTGGGTTGTGCAGACGGCATTTCAGAGCAGCAACTGGCGTGGTTGGAAGCCAGAGGAAATACTCGAAACAGAGTGAAGACAGTGGAATTTCACTGGGTCTCTGGACAACAGTGGCAGTGGTTCTTCCATGGCGTTCCAGTGAGGAAGCCGAACCAGCTGTGTGTGAGCTGGAGGAAGAGGCCCCAACACGAGCTGAAGAGGTGGTAGGTGCTGCTGAAGGTTGGCCTACATCTTCAGTGTGTCTGTGCAACTCCACCTCGTGCTTGGTACGCACATGTTTCCACATATTTGTGGTATTGAGGTTGGTCCCATTTTTCCCTCGTTTCACTTTCTGATGACACAGCTTGCATTTGACAAAGCAAATGTCATCTGCAACTGTGTCAAAAAAGGACCACGCACTGCAAGTCCTGGGAGCGCCCGTTTTGTGTTTTGGAAGAGGATTGCTCCTCACGGGTGCCAAAGTGGAGGCTACAGGCAACCAAGTCTGCCCCCGCCCTCTCCCTCCTCTTTTGGCCGTTCGGGGAATCTCTTCCTCAGAGCTGCTCCCACCACCTTCCTGTGGCTGATGCCATGATGGGTCAAGGACCTCATCATCTCCACTCCCCTCTTCAAGCACCAGCTGGTCCTGGGTTGTCTCGCCAGCACCGTACGCACCAGAAATTGACAACTGAGTCTCATCATCATCAGATGAGCACTGAGGTGTGCTGACAATAGGCACTGGCCCACCCGCCTCTTCAGATTCAGAGGGACAAAGCAGTTGCGCATCACTGCATACTCCCTCTTCTTCACGCTCTAGAATGCTGCTTGGCTGGCCACCTCTTTCCAAGCCAACAGATTCTGAGAACAGAAGTAAAGATTGAGATGGCTCCTGTCCAGGGCTCTCAGACTGCCTGGGCAATTTGGCAGGTGGTGAAGAGACAGATGGTTGCTCTTCAGTGCTCTGGCCTTGGGAGGATGCGGAAGTCATTGAAGTGGATGCGTTAGCTGCCATCCATCCGACAACGGCTTCAATTTGTTCATCACGCAGCATTGGGGTACGGCGAGGTCCTACAAAGCTGCGCATGAAGGACTGTTGCCTGGTAAAAGTGGGGGATGCTGGGTCACTGGTGGCCGCAGCAGACACCGAATCCCCACGTCCTCTCCCTGCTGAATCCCCCCATCCTCTCCCTGCTGAAACTCCACGGCCACGACCACGTGCCTTACTCCCTGCCTTCTTCATCTTGGTAGACTGATAAAGATAGGCAGAAAAGTAAAAAAGGGGTGGCTTAGTGTTCTTATTCCTGAACACCTGCTAACCAGTATAAGAAACACTAATTTGGCTAAGAGTGTGTGTACTACACTTTATTATGATCTAATTTGGCCTAGACAACTGTAAAGTGGAGTGTTTGGTGAACTTTATTTCCTTTTTTTTTGAGGGGAAAGGAAAGGATGTGACCAAAGTTTGAAAGCTATAGTATCACAAACTTTTTGGAGCGATTACAATGCAGGAAGCTAACCTACAATGCAATTGATGAGGCTCCAAAAAATAGGGTGATACTAGCCTGGCTGGCCCTGAAGGGCACAAGCCAGCAAAAAGGCTCCTCTATCTAATCCTATATAGTGTTTGCAACCAACCAATGACAATGGATGCGGTTGGAAGCACACTAATATAGGAGCAAAAATCTGGCTAAATTAGCTGCAAAAAAAGGACTATGTATGAGGCAGTGACGCACGCTGAGCAGACTACAGCTAGCGGTGGCTGTAGAACACACTGCAATGTGAGCTGCACTCACACACAGAGAGACCTATCAGACAGCCAAAAAGAGTGCAGAGAAATGGTCTATAGCACTGAAAGGTTGCTGAAAGGCTCCGCTGTCCACTCCTTTAGTGTTTGCAACCAACGTATATGGATACGTATGGAAGCACACTATACAGGAGAAAAAAAAAGCAGAAATAAAAGAAAAATGTGTATGAGGCAGAGACACACGCTGGGCGGCCTACAAGCAGACGTGCCTGCAGGACACACTACACAGCGTGGGTCTGCACTCACACAGCCCTTGCAGACAGCTGTGAAAACAGCGCTGCTAGGGAAAAGCAAGCTACAGTGGTGGTTTATGTAGCCTGGGTTAAGCACTATATGTTTTGTGGAATCGCTATTTCTAACTGTCCCTCACAGTCTTCAACAGCAGCCTGTCCCTAACTGAATTCACAGCAGAGTGACCAGAAATGGTGGCTGCAGCGCTTTTTATAGTGCATCATGACATCATTTCAGCAGCCAATCACAGCCATGCCAGTAGTTAACATGCCTACATGCCTAACAGGATGTGCCCACACTTCTGAGGATCCCCATTGGCTGAATCAAATCGAGCGGGCTCCTAGCATTATGGGAACTTCCGATTCCGGTATTCGATATGAAAAAAGTATCGGAACTAAGTATCGGAATTCCGATACAGCTAATATCGGCCGATACCCGATACTTGCGGTATCGGAATGCTCAACACTATCTGCGGGTGTCATGTTGCCTTTGGAGAACCCCTAATGTACCTAAACAGTGGAAACCCCCCACAAATGACCCCATTTTGAAAACTAGACCCCCTAAGGAACTTATCTAGATGTGAGGTGAGCACTTTGAACCCCCAAGGGCTTCACAGAAGTTTATAATGCCAGGGCATGAAAATAAAAAAATCGTATTTTTTCCACAAATATGATCAATTAGTCCCCAATTTTTTCATTTTCCCAAGGGTAACAGGAGAAATTGGACCCCAAAAGTTGTTGTCCAATTTGTCATGAGTACGCTGACACCCCATATGTGGGAGAAAACTACTGTATGGACACACGTCGGGGCTCGGAAGGGAAGCAGTGATGTTTTGGAATGCAGACTTTGATGGAATGGTCTGCGGGTGTCATGTGCATTTGGAGAGCCCCTGATGTACCTAAGCTATTGAAACTCCCCACAAGTGACCCCATTTTGGACACTAGACCCCCCACGGAACTTATCTAGATGTGTGGTGAGCACTTTGAACCCCCAAGTGCTTCACAGAAGTTTATAACGCTCGGACGTGAAAATAAAAAAATCATTTTTTTCCACAAAAATGATATTTTTGCCCCCAATTTTTTATTTTCCTAAGGGTAACAGGAGAAATTGGACCCCAAAAATTGTTTTGCAATTTGTCCTGAGTAGGCTGATACCCTACATGTGGGGGTAAAACACTGTTTGGGTGCATGGCAGAGCTTGGAAGGGAAGGAGCACCATTTGACTTTTTCAACTCAGAATTGGCTGGAATTGAGATCAGATGCAATGTTGCATTTGGAGAGCCCCTGATGTGCCCAAACAGTGGAAACCCCCAATTCTAACTCCAACCCAAACCCCAACACACCCCTAACCCTAATCTCACCCTAACCCTAACCCTAGCCCTAACCCTAACCCTAGCCCTAACCCTAACCCTAACCCTACCCTAACCCTAACCATAACCCTAGCCCTAGCCCTAACCCTAATGGAAAAATGGAAATAAATACGTTTTTATTTTATTATTTTTCCCTAACTAAGGGGGTGATAACGGGGGGTTTGATTTACTATTTATGGCGGTTTTTATGTTTGGCAGCTGTCGCACGCTAAAAGACGCCTTTTATTGTAAAAATAGTTTTTGCATCACCACATATTGAGAGCTATAATTTTTCCGTATTTTGACCCACCGAGTCATGTGAGGTCTTATTTTTTGCGGGACGAGTCCACGTTTTTATTGGTACCATTTTCGGTCACGTGACATTTTTTGATCGGCTTTTATTCCGATTTTTGGGACGGAGAATGAACAAAAACCAGCGTTTCATGAATTTCTTTTGGGGGAGTGTGTTTACACCGTTCCGCGTGCGGTAAAATTGATAAAGCGGTTTTATTCTTCGGGTCAGTACGGTTACAGCGATACCTCAATTAGGTCTTTTTTTATGTTTTGTCGGTTTTATGCAATGAAAACTATTTTATATAAAAAATAATTATTTTTGCATCGCTTTATTCTGCGAGCTATAACTTTTTTATTTTTTCGCTGATGATGCTGTGTGGTGGCTCGTTTTTTGCGGGACAAGATGGTGTTTTCAGCGGTACCATGGATATTTATATTCGTCTTTTTGATCGCGCGTTATTACACTTTTTGTTTGGCGGTATGATAATAAATTATTATTTTTTGCTTCGTTTTTTATTTTTATTTTTTAAGGGGTTCGCTAAAGGGGTTAACTAATGGGACAGTTTTATAGGGCGGGTCATTACGGACGAGGCGATACCTAATATGTGTACTTTTATTGTTTTGTTTCTTTTTATTTCCAAAAAATGGATTTATTTGGGGGAATATTTTTTTTTTTTTCTAATTTATTTGGCGATTTTTTTTAAATTATTTTTACACTTTATTTATTTTTTTTTTACTTTATTACATAGTCCCAGGTGGGACATCACTGTCCTGTGACAGATCGCTGATCTGTCACATCACAGATCACTGTTACAGATCAGCAATCTGTCACAGGCATTGAAGAAGACTTCCTCTTGCCCGCACTTTGCAGGCACTGAGGAAGCCAGCTTCCTGCAGGCCCCCGAAGGCCCCCGTCGCCATCTTGGATTCGGGGGCCTGGAGGAAAGGAGCCCCCCGCAGCAGTGCTGCACATTGCGCTGCCGTGGGGGGCTCAGGGAAGCACGGAGGGAGCCCCCTCCCTGCCGATGCTTCCCTTTAACCCCCGGTACCCCGCGATCGTGTTTGATCGCGGTGTGCAAGGGGTTAACATGTCGGGGGCGGTCCGTGACCTCCCCTGACACATTGTGACGGGTGTCAGCTGTGATAATCAGCTGATCGCGGTAGACGTACTATCCCGTCCATGGGCATAGGGTCCAGGGTCCCATGGACGGGATAGTACGTCTGATGTCAGAAAGGGGTTAAAACTTAACCTTTATTAGGTAAAATTGTAAAAAGCCAAATTGGTCAAACAACAAAGACAAAGGGGACCACAGTGAAGGAAGTGCCCTATAACTGATGAACAGAAAAGGTGGGGTTGTTAAAAAGGTGCTACTGGCCTCTCAGATCCTCAATATTAATCTGACCTGATGGCAAAATGACTATAATTGCCTATAGGATGAATGGTGCTTATAAGAAAAGGATATTATACCCATACATGCTATTGTGACTTACTTGGGCAAGTTGATGACATATTCTATGGGCAACTATAGTCATTTTGCTATCAGGTCAGATTAATATTGAGGATCTGAGAGGCCAGTAGTACCTTTTTAACAACCCCTCTTTTTCTGTTCATTGTTTATAGGGCACTTCCTTTATTGTGGTACCCCTTTGTTTAATTGTTGCTTGATTAATTTGGCTTTTTACAATTTTACCTAATAAAGGTTAAGTTTTAATATCCACCTTGCTACACAGATAATCTATTTTGTGGATTGTTCTATTCCTGGTTTATATGCTAATTAAGGGATATTATTACTGCAGTGATATATTTATTTTATTTTTTGAGGATACTGTTTTAAATGGGGGAGGCGGTCCTGTTACTGTGCAGAGCATCACTGTCGCTTTTTTCTTCATCTGGTGTAGTTTAAAATTTGGGATAAAATTAAGTAATGTGTTCTGCAAGCGGTGCTCTAGATAACTGTGTTATATCCTGCAGAGATTAGCCCTGGCTGGAAGAAGTGATGGCGGTCTGTGCTGGATGAAAGATGAAAAGCAAAGATGAAGGACTTCACCTAGAGATGTCACTGCTGAGTCAGTGTGTTACTTGTACACTGACACTATACACTGCATACTATATACAGCGGTTCGGGGAATAATGTCACCGGTGATCACTGTATTACCTGTACACTAACATTCTATACAGAGCTCCTGTGTATAATGTCACCAGTGATCACTGTATTTCCTGTACGCTGACACTATATACAGAGCTCCTGTGTATAATGTCACCAGTGATCACTGTGTTACCTGTACACAGACACTGCATACCAAGTACACATCTCCCATGTATAATTGCACTTATGGTGATATTAGTATTTTGATTTTTTGTTAATGATCAGTATTGTAGTATTGAGTCACTATGTGGTGGTAATATGTTGTCCGGTCATGGTGTGGCTGTATTTTTCCTTGTATGTGCTATTATTTGGTCAACATGTGGTGGTTATATGTGGTCTGGTCATGGTGTGGTGGTATTTGTTACTTGTATGTGGTATTATTGGTCATCATGTGGTGGTAATATGTGGTCTGGTCATGGTGTGGTGGTATTTGTTCCTTGTATGTGGTATTATTTGGACACTGTGGTGGTAATATGTTGTCTGGACATGGTGTGGTGGTATTTGTTTCTTGTATGTGGTATTATAGGTCACTATGTGGTGGTAATATGGTGTCTGGACATGGTGCGGTGGCATTTGTCCCTTGTATGTGATATTATTGATCTTTTAAAAATTGAAAAATAAATAAAAATATACCGAAATTGTATTGGATATTTTAACAAATGTTTAATAGGATAGAGTAGAGTAGGGCCCGGCCAAAAGAGTCTACCTTATCATGGTGGCGGCTTAAAATATCTTTTGGCCAAGTTGCTGGCTATATGTGTGATCTGGTGATGGGAACTGTTAATGTGTAATAGGTGAGAAGTGGACTTTTTCCAAGAGAGAGCGGTGGGACTGTGGACAGTTCAAGGGGTGGCAGGGGTGGCAGAAGGGCTGGGGTGGAGCCTGGGCAGAGTCTCAAGGGTGCCCCAAAAATGTTGCCAGTATGGGGCCCCGAAATTCCTAGTGGCAGCTCTGCCTGTGTGCACACGGGCAATGTTTGCTGCCAGGAAGTTGCTGAGCCAGGACAAAGCAGGAAGAATCTCCATTGTTCTTACAGCATTTGTTACACTATTACTAAGCACTAATTTATAAGATTTAATAGTGGTAGTGGAGAGTTGTTATGGTAACAGGAGTGACAGTTGTAGGAGGAGTCAGAAGGAGTGAGGAGAAGTCAGCAGGTGGAAGGGACTAGAGGAGTGAGGAGCTCGTCCCTAGACTAGAGAAAATTGAGAAGAGGAAGAAGGGGTCCTAGTGGCACGGGAAGTGTAGAATCCACCCGTGGCGTCCTAATCCATGCCGACTGTTGTCGGGTGGAGGGACCAGGTTGCAGTAGTGGACTGGCCCCAGACTAGTGGAGAAACTGAGGACTCAGCTAGCAAACCGGAGGCTGTAGTATCTGCATGTGCGACAGCCAAATCCGCACACATTCGCTGAAAAGGCAGCCAGATAGGATCAAGGGGACTAAGAGAACGTCACCCGACAGGATCCGAGGCTGCTGGCTTGGGACACTTTGTGTGAGGCGCAGGGCAGGTGAAGCGGGAGCCAGCGCAGTGAGATCGCCAGGGAACATAAGAAGGGGGTTCTGTCAAAGTGTACCCCAAATTACATGAGAGCTGGCTGGACCACTGACCCAGAGGACACAGCAGCCATGCTGGTGATTGTAACCTGAAAGACCGTGAGTAAAAGTGTGAAGAATGCACCCCGCTGTGTCCTCCAATTATTTTACTGCGTCATCTGCCCTGCACTACAATCATTACCATCATCTACTATCTTATATCTGCCCTGGGGCCTAGCTCTTTCCGTGGAGAGCTGTAACATCTTTGCTGCGTCACCAACCGCCCTAGTGGATCTGAATTGCAGTGTCGGCCATCTTCTTATTGCCGAACACCACGGGTGGCGTCACGACTTAATCCCCTATAAACTTTCCCATCTTTATTTCATTGCACGCCCAGGGCCACGAACCGGGTCACTGCTGCCGTGACTTCCCCTGAAGAACTGACCGGCGCGGACCGAGTACACCACGGCCCTGGCGGGTGTCGCACTTTTTCACTTCTGAACTTGTTTTGTGAGTAAGGTCTCCAATCTTCTCATCCTTTTCAATGCAGGTCTGCAGGACTATAGGGTCTTCCCTTTTTAGTACTTTCTACTAACTGCCTAACAACAGAAACTGAGTTTATTTTACCCACATAACTTCTCACACTCATTGGATAAGTTCGTTGCTGCAAGCCACAAAATTCATAAAACAACATTAAAAACGTGGCAATGCATCATATCACTATAAAATCCTAAGGTGGGTGTCGGCAAATTCTCCACTCCTTTTCACTGGAATGGCGCCAGCACCTGAGGTGAGTATAGGCAGCTGATATTTTATAAGGGGGTATATAGAAATTGAGGAGAGTTGTCTGAGTTGTTGACAACCCATATATGGAGAGATACATGGCTGCCAGAATTGTATCACCACGAGACTGTGATGAAGAAATTATGTGATGTGCTGCCATGTCCAACCATAAAGCTGAAGCCTCCATCATTATCAGATGTGAGAAGTGTCAAGCATGTCTGCTATGTTATTCATGTTTCAAAACTACAGTAAATGGAATACCATTTTTTTTTACTATGATGACCTCTCCTGCTTTCTTGTTTGCGACCTTCAAAACACACCTCAGGCCACTTCCGCAAGTCCACAAAAAAGTAGTATAGATTAAGGATAGGACCAGAGCTAAGAACACATTAATCACTGGTGTTGGAAGTTCAACACAATTCACTGCCAAAGGGATTTTTACATATCCATACTTGAAATAAAAACATCAATATTTGGTTTGGTTTTACTCCTGGCAATATTTTGCTATATAATGAAGTGTAACCTATTTTCATTACTTATAGCAGTTTCTTCTATCTAAAAACAAGTTATAATATATGTGATATTCTAGAATGTACAGTACATATGATATATGTAAGTACAGTATATCCAAAAGTAAATGTTGAATGGGAGGTTGTCAGTCCACTTATAAATATCGATCATGCATACTAAACTCATATATTGCAAATTCTTTTTGGACTATAGTATATTGTATCCAACAAATTTAACCAGAAAATTTGACCTAATTTTGTTATGAAAAAAAAAATGTTTTCAGTAAGTCTCTATCTGCCCCCTAGAGGTGGGAGAGTGGTAATGCATGACTTTATATACTATTTTGGCAAGATTTGATGGAAAAAAACATAATTCCTCAGTGCTTCATCTTTTCTCTAGCAATTGACCAGCATAAAACTTGTCTAGCACTAAGGTAAATAAGATGCCTTTACGTACACTTAATTCTTATTGCTCATAGCAGTACTGAAAAGAGTCTTCTACAATCTACTTGTGATAGGGAATATTTTACTAAATTCATGCTCTACTGCTCTGTATATGATGTCCTCCTTGTTCCTCTGATCTGGAGTACCAAAGCCCAGTTGGTCACTACAAAAAAACAATAACAACAATAATAATAGCAAGATATTGAATCACTAAATATATAAGAAAGTTTTACAATAAAGAACCTTATATTTATTGAAAACTTAAAAATCCCTTTGAGATTTAAAGTTTTCTTTAAGCTTTTTGTTTGTTTGCTTTTCTCATTTACTCGCGTGTAGTTTTCCAACAGAGACAGCAACAAAGTAGAATATTAATTCAAAGGGGATTTGCTTAGCTATAAATTACATCGTCTTCTGAAAATCAAAACTGGATGCTAAAGGGATGTGTGAAGGTAACATGATTAATATTTGTCATATACATCTAAATAGGGCAAGAGTGATTTTATTTTGGGGGGCTCTAGGATGAAATGTCTTTTGTGTCTTTTTTGTTGTGATGTGTTACTATTGTTGATATGTCTAAATGATTTTATAGAAATAAAGCCTGTTTTATTGCTGTTTTTACACCTGTTTGTACAAGTATTGCATCTATGAGAGAATATGATAGCTCATATTGTGGCACACATAGTGCCCATGATCTGTAATAAAGACATAAAGATTCTGGGTGACTTGTCATATGCCCAACCTTTTCCTCTTGATTTAAAAGGTTAATTACAGAAGGGAAGTAAAGATTTTATGGCTGGTGAAGTTAAGTTCAAAGCGTTCCAACTTTGTGCTCAGGAAAGCCATAACATTTTCCCAGTAGCCTGGCTAAATGTGAGAAGACTGAACATGTACTTAACTGTCCTGCACTATGTTATCATTGCCTGCCAACTAGTGGGTAACAATAGTATTGCAAAAAAGAGAAGCCAGCTCACCTGCCAAAGTTCATGTGTGGAGCTCGGGTGTCGTCCTGACAAGATATGGAAACTGCAAAAATCAAGAGGAAAGTCCAATTCCAGGTAAAACCAGTTTGAAAAATAGATTTGTCAAAAAAAATAGAAAGGTGAAGGTGAGGGAGGGAAAAGCCAATGCAACCCGCTTCGAACGCGACTCCAGTGTTCTTTTTCACAGATGTCTTTTCTCTCCCCCACCTTCACCTTTCCATTTTTTTCATGACAAGGATGTATTTAAAAAAAATCTATTTTTCAAATAAACACATTGGTTTACCCTGGAGCTGGCCTTTCCTCTTGGTTTCCGCAGTGGGTACCAATGCTTTGTCCAAAAAAGACCATTTCACCTACATGAGAATATCATCATTACTGGAGGAGGGCCAGGCTTGCCTTAATAGGCTTAGACCATGCTGACATATAGCTTGGCACTACATTCAGAAGTTTTGTGGAGGCTAATGTCTGCATCTCCACAGCACGAAATTCGGGAATGTGAGCTGACAGGACCATAGACTATAATGGTGCAGATGGAGTCACCGTGTGCTCAGTTTGTTGTGCACAGGAAAGATGTATATCTTTGTACCGTGTTAGCCAGTAGATAGAAAAGTATTCAGAATTGAGAGTCCTCAGTGGTTGATACCTTTTGAAAAGACGGTAACACATTGCAAGCTATCGAGACTACTCAGGTCTCTTCATCAGGCACAGACTAATACAAAATCTGAAGAGTCACATATTTCTGCACAATACAGCACAGAAAAAATGCAATAGATGAGACAAGTGACGTGAAGAAGAATTATGATTATGGGAGAGGGAGAAACATAAATATCTGACCAGTTCTTAGATAAGGAGTCCGGATGTTTTATTGTCCTCTGATTGGGGTTTCCTAATGTGTTGTGATGCCCCCACAAGGTCTTAGGAGCAAATTCCTTAATTGATGTGAAAAGACATAAATCCATGCGACACATTCATTCCAGCATTGAGAGTGTCAAAGGTCATCATAAATTTATACTCACAGACTCTTCTCTCTCTCTGAGATGTGAAGTTACCTTTCAATACCAGTAATTTCATATCCTTGGTGTTGTGGTCCATCATACAAAAATGTTTTGCCACAGGTAGATCCATTCTTTTTTCTCTTATTGTGTGACGATGAGCATTCATCCTTGTTCTAAGCTTTTGCCCAGTCTCCCCCACATTCACACCCCCAGTTGGACATTTAGTACAAATAATTAAGTACACCACATTGGATGTAATGCAGCTGAATGTACCTAGGATCTTGTAGTCCTGATGTGAATTGGGGATCTTTTTCTTGTCCGTGGTCATTATAGATGGACAGGTTTTACATTTTTTCTGGTTGCAAGGAAAGGTTCCTTCAGCTGTTGGAGAGGACAGGGAGCTTCTGACAATGATGCTTCTTAGATTTGGGGGCTGCCTAAAGCACAGTAGTGGGGGTCTGGAAAAATGGATTGTAATCGGGCATCTTTTTGTAGTAAAGGTTGTAATTTCCGTGCAGCTCCCCTTAGCACTTCCAGATTTCGGTTGTAGGTGACTACTAGAGGCACCCGGTTATTTTCTTCTTTAGCTTTGTAATGTAGCAGGTGATTCCTTGACATTCTGGTGGCTCTTGCCCTCTGTCTCCACTCTGTTTTGAGTATTTCCTCCGGCCTACAACACCACCTGTTTCTGCTCTCAAGTGCCGTCTGCACAATCCACACTTGTTCCTGTGGTACCTGGGTCCTGTAACATCTGCTCATCTCCAGAGTTGAGCACGGCAATGTCTCCTGCTTTGTCTACATTCCCACTACTTGTAGTGGAAATGTGGACAGAGCAGGAGACATTGCCTGACTCACCTCTAGGGAGAAGCTGCTGTTACAGAACCCCAGTAACACAGGAACAAGTGTGGGTTGTGCAGACGGCATTTCAGAGCAGCAACTGGCGTGGTTGGAAGCCAGAGGAAATACTCGAAACAGAGTGAAGACAGTGGAATTTCACTGGGTCTCTGGACAACAGTGGCAGTGGTTCTTCCATGGCGTTCCAGTGAGGAAGCCGAACCAGCTGTGTGTGAGCTGGAGGAAGAGGCCCCAACACGAGCTGAAGAGGTGGTAGGTGCTGCTGAAGGTTGGCCTACATCTTCAGTGTGTCTGTGCAACTCCACCTCGTGCTTGGTACGCACATGTTTCCACATATTTGTGGTATTGAGGTTGGTCCCATTTTTCCCTCGTTTCACTTTCTGATGACACAGCTTGCATTTGACAAAGCAAATGTCATCTGCAACTGTGTCAAAAAAGGACCACGCACTGCAAGTCCTGGGAGTGCCCGTTTTGTGTTTTGGAAGAGGATTGCTCCTCACGGGTGCCAAAGTGGAGGCTACAGGCAACCAAGTCTGCCCCCGCCCTCTCCCTCCTCTTTTGGCCGTTCGGGGAATCTCTTCCTCAGAGCTGCTCCCACCACCTTCCTGTGGCTGATGCCATGATGGGTCAAGGACCTCATCATCTCCACTCCCCTCTTCAAGCACCGGCTGGTCCTGGGTTGTCTCGCCAGCACCGTACGCACCAGAAATTGACAACTGAGTCTCATCATCATCAGATGAGCACTGAGGTGTGCTGACAATAGGCACTGGCCCACCCGCCTCTTCAGATTCAGAGGGACAAAGCAGTTGCGCATCACTGCATACTCCCTCTTCTTCACGCTCTAGAATGCTGCTTGGCTGGCCACCTCTTTCCAAGCCAACAGATTCTGAGAACAGAAGTAAAGATTGAGATGGCTCCTGTCCAGGGCTCTCAGACTGCCTGGGCAATTTGGCAGGTGGTGAAGAGACAGATGGTTGCTCTTCAGTGCTCTGGCCTTGGGAGGATGCGGAAGTCATTGAAGTGGATGCGCTAGCTGCCATCCATCCGACAACGGCTTCAATTTGTTCATCACGCAGCATTGGGGTACGGCGAGGTCCTACAAAGCTGCGCATGAAGGACTGTTGCCTGGTAAAAGTGGGGGATGCTGGGTCACTGGTGGCCGCAGCAGACACCGAATCCCCACGTCCTCTCCCTGCTGAATCCCCCCATCCTCTCCCTGCTGAAACTCCACGGCCACGACCACGTGCCTTACTCCCTGCCTTCTTCATCTTGGTAGACTGATAAAGATAGGCAGAAAAGTAAAAAAGGGGTGGCTTAGTGTTCTTATTCCTGAACACCTGCTAACCAGTATAAGAAACACTAATTTGGCTAAGAGTGTGTGTACTACACTTTATTATGATCTAATTTGGCCTAGACAACTGTAAAGTGGAGTGTTTGGTGAACTTTATTTCCTTTTTTTTTGAGGGGAAAGGAAAGGATGTGACCAAAGTTTGAAAGCTATAGTATCACAAACTTTTTGGAGCGATTACAATGCAGGAAGCTAACCTACAATGCAATTGATGAGGCTCCAAAAAATAGGGTGATACTAGCCTGGCTGGCCCTGAAGGGCACAAGCCAGCAAAAAGGCTCCTCTATCTAATCCTATATAGTGTTTGCAACCAACCAATGACAATGGATGCGGTTGGAAGCACACTAATATAGGAGCAAAAATCTGGCTAAATTAGCTGCAAAAAAAGGACTATGTATGAGGCAGTGACGCACGCTGAGCAGACTACAGCTAGCGGTGGCTGTAGAACACACTGCAATGTGAGCTGCACTCACACACAGAGAGACCTATCAGACAGCCAAAAACAGTGCAGAGAAATGGTCTATAGCACTGAAAGGTTGCTGAAAGGCTCCGCTGTCCACTCCTTTAGTGTTTGCAACCAACGTATATGGATACGTATGGAAGCACACTATACAGGAGAAAAAAAAAGCAGCAATAAAAGAAAAATGTGTATGAGGCAGAGACACACGCTGGGCGGCCTACAAGCAGACGTGCCTGCAGGACACACTACACAGCGTGGGTCTGCACTCACACAGCCCTTGCAGACAGCTGTGAAAACAGCGCTGCTAGGGAAAAGCAAGCTACAGTGGTGGTTTATGTAGCCTGGGTTAAGCACTATATGTTTTGTGGAATCGCTATTTCTAACTGTCCCTCACAGTCTTCAACAGCAGCCTGTCCCTAACTGAATTCACAGCAGAGTGACCAGAAATGGTGGCTGCAGCGCTTTTTATAGTGCATCATGACATCATTTCAGCAGCCAATCACAGCCATGCCAGTAGTTAACATGCCTACATGCCTAACAGGATGTGCCCACACTTCTGAGGATCCCCATTGGCTGAATCAAATCGAGCGGGCTCCTAGCATTATGGGAACTTCCGATTCCGGTATTCGATATGAAAAAAGTATCGGAACTAAGTATCGGAATTCCGATACAGCTAATATCGGCCGATACCCGATACTTGCGGTATCGGAATGCTCAACACTATCTGCGGGTGTCATGTTGCCTTTGGAGAACCCCTAATGTACCTAAACAGTGGAAACCCCCCCACAAATGACCCCATTTTGAAAACTAGACCCCCTAAGGAACTTATCTAGATGTGAGGTGAGCACTTTGAACCCCCAAGGGCTTCACAGAAGTTTATAATGCCAGGGCATGAAAATAAAAAAATCGTATTTTTTCCACAAATATGATCAATTAGTCCCCAATTTTTTCATTTTCCCAAGGGTAACAGGAGAAATTGGACCCCAAAAGTTGTTGTCCAATTTGTCATGAGTACGCTGACACCCCATATGTGGGAGAAAACTACTGTATGGACACACGTCGGGGCTCGGAAGGGAAGCAGTGATGTTTTGGAATGCAGACTTTGATGGAATGGTCTGCGGGTGTCATGTGCATTTGGAGAGCCCCTGATGTACCTAAACTATTGAAACTCCCCACAAGTGACCCCATTTTGGACACTAGACCCCCCACGGAACTTATCTAGATGTGTGGTGAGCACTTTGAACCCCCAAGTGCTTCACAGAAGTTTATAACGCTCGGACGTGAAAATAAAAAAATCATTTTTTTCCACAAAAATGATATTTTTGCCCCCAATTTTTTATTTTCCTAAGGGTAACAGGAGAAATTGGACCCCAAAAATTGTTTTGCAATTTGTCCTGAGTAGGCTGATACCCTACATGTGGGGGTAAAACACTGTTTGGGTGCATGGCAGAGCTTGGAAGGGAAGGAGCACCATTTGACTTTTTCAACTCAGAATTGGCTGGAATTGAGATCAGATGCAATGTTGCATTTGGAGAGCCCCTGATGTGCCCAAACAGTGGAAACCCCCAATTCTAACTCCAACCCAAACCCCAACACACCCCTAACCCTAATCTCACCCTAACCCTAACCCTAACCCTAGCCCTAACCCTAACCCTAGCCCTAACCCTAACCCTAACCCTACCCTAACCCTAACCATAACCCTAGCCCTAGCCCTAACCCTAATGGAAAAATGGAAATAAATACTTTTTTATTTTATTATTTTTCCCTAACTAAGGGGGTGATAACGGGGGGTTTGATTTACTATTTATGGCGGTTTTTATGTTTGGCAGCTGTCGCACGCTAAAAGACGCCTTTTATTGTAAAAATAGTTTTTGCATCACCACATATTGAGAGCTATAATTTTTCCGTATTTTGACCCACCGAGTCATGTGAGGTCTTATTTTTTGCGGGACGAGTCCACGTTTTTATTGGTACCATTTTCGGTCACGTGACATTTTTTGATTGGCTTTTATTCCGATTTTTGGGACGGAGAATGAACAAAAACCAGCGTTTCATGAATTTCTTTTGGGGGAGTGTGTTTACACCGTTCCGCGTGCGGTAAAATTGATAAAGCGGTTTTATTCTTCGGGTCAGTACGGTTACAGCGATACCTCAATTAGGTCGTTTTTTTATGTTTTGTCGGTTTTATGCAATGAAAACTATTTTATATAAAAAATAATTATTTTTGCATCGCTTTATTCTGCGAGCTATAACTTTTTTATTTTTTCGCTGATGATGCTGTGTGGTGGCTCGTTTTTTGCGGGACAAGATGATGTTTTCAGCGGTACCATGGATATTTATATTCGTCTTTTTGATCGCGCGTTATTACACTTTTTGTTTGGCGGTATGATAATAAATTATTATTTTTTGCTTCGTTTTTTATTTTTATTTTTTAAGGGGTTCGCTAAAGGGGTTAACTAATGGGACAGTTTTATAGGGCGGGTCATTACGGACGAGGCGATACCTAATATGTGTACTTTTATTGTTTTGTTTCTTTTTATTTCCAAAAAATGGATTTATTTGGGGGAATATTTTTTTTTTTTTCTAATTTATTTGGCGATTTTTTTTTAATTATTTTTACACTTTATTTATTTTTTTTTTACTTTATTACATAGTCCCAGGTGGGACATCACTGTCCTGTGACAGATCGCTGATCTGTCACATCACAGATCACTGTTACAGATCAGCAATCTGTCACAGGCATTGAAGAAGACTTCCTCTTGCCCGCACTTTGCAGGCACTGAGGAAGCCAGCTTCCTGCAGGCCCCCGAAGGCCCCCGTCGCCATCTTGGATTCGGGGGCCTGGAGGAAAGGAGCCCCCCGCAGCAGTGCTGCACATTGCGCTGCCGTGGGGGGCTCAGGGAAGCACGGAGGGAGCCCCCTCCCTGCCGATGCTTCCCTTTAACCCCCGGTACCCCGCGATCGTGTTTGATCGCGGTGTGCAAGGGGTTAACATGTCGGGGGCGGTCCGTGACCTCCCCTGACACATTGTGACGGGTGTCAGCTGTGATAATCAGCTGATCGCGGTAGACGTACTATCCCGTCCATGGGCATAGGGTCCAGGGTCCCATGGACGGGATAGTACGTCTGATGTCAGAAAGGGGTTAAAACTTAACCTTTATTAGGTAAAATTGTAAAAAGCCAAATTGGTCAAACAACAAAGACAAAGGGGACCACAGTGAAGGAAGTGCCCTATAACTGATGAACAGAAAAGGTGGGGTTGTTAAAAAGGTGCTACTGGCCTCTCAGATCCTCAATATTAATCTGACCTGATGGCAAAATGACTATAATTGCCTATAGGATGAATGGTGCTTATAAGAAAAGGATAGTATACCCATACATGCTATTGTGACTTACTTGGGCAAGTTGATGACATATTCTATGGGCAACTATAGTCATTTTGCTATCAGGTCAGATTAATATTGAGGATCTGAGAGGCCAGTAGTACCTTTTTAACAACCCCTCTTTTTCTGTTCATTGTTTATAGGGCACTTCCTTTATTGTGGTACCCCTTTGTTTAATTGTTGCTTGATTAATTTGGCTTTTTACAATTTTACCTAATAAAGGTTAAGTTTTAATATCCACCTTGCTACACAGATAATCTATTTTGTGGATTGTTCTATTCCTGGTTTATATGCTAATTAAGGGATATTATTACTGCAGTGATATATTTATTTTATTTTTTGAGGATACTGTTTTAAATGGGGGAGGCGGTCCTGTTACTGTGCAGAGCATCACTGTCGCTTTTTTCTTCATCTGGTGTAGTTTAAAATTTGGGATAAAATTAAGTAATGTGTTCTGCAAGCGGTGCTCTAGATAACTGTGTTATATCCTGCAGAGATTAGCCCTGGCTGGAAGAAGTGATGGCGGTCTGTGCTGGATGAAAGATGAAAAGCAAAGATGAAGGACTTCACCTAGAGATGTCACTGCTGAGTCAGTGTGTTACCTGTACACTGACACTATACACTGCATACTATATACAGCGGTTCGGGGAATAATGTCACCGGTGATCACTGTATTACCTGTACACTAACATTCTATACAGAGCTCCTGTGTATAATGTCACCAGTGATCACTGTATTTCCTGTACGCTGACACTATATACAGAGCTCCTGTGTATAATGTCACCAGTGATCACTGTGTTACCTGTACACAGACACTGCATACCAAGTACACATCTCCCATGTATAATTGCACTTATGGTGATATTAGTATTTTGATTTTTTGTTAATGATCAGTATTGTAGTATTGAGTCACTATGTGGTGGTAATATGTTGTCCGGTCATGGTGTGGCTGTATTTTTCCTTGTATGTGCTATTATTTGGTCAACATGTGGTGGTTATATGTGGTCTGGTCATGGTGTGGTGGTATTTGTTACTTGTATGTGGTATTATTGGTCATCATGTGGTGGTAATATGTGGTCTGGTCATGGTGTGGTGGTATTTGTTCCTTGTATGTGGTATTATTTGGACACTGTGGTGGTAATATGTTGTCTGGACATGGTGTGGTGGTATTTGTTTCTTGTATGTGGTATTATAGGTCACTATGTGGTGGTAATATGGTGTCTGGACATGGTGCGGTGGCATTTGTCCCTTGTATGTGATATTATTGATCTTTTAAAAATTGAAAAATAAATAAAAATATACCGAAATTGTATTGGATATTTTAACAAATGTTTAATAGGATAGAGTAGAGTAGGGCCCGGCCAAAAGAGTCTACCTTATCGTGGTGGCGGCTTAAAATATCTTTTGGCCAAGTTGCTGGCTATATGTGTGATCTGGTGATGGGAACTGTTAATGTGTAATAGGTGAGAAGTGGACTTTTTCCAAGAGAGAGCGGTGGGACTGTGGACAGTTCAAGGGGTGGCAGGGGTGGCAGAAGGGCTGGGGTGGAGCCTGGGCGGAGTCTCAAGGGTGCCCCAAAAATGTTGCCAGTATGGGGCCCCGAAATTCCTAGTGGCAGCTCTGCCTGTGTGCACACGGGCAATGTTTGCTGCCAGGAAGTTGCTGAGCCAGGACAAAGCAGGAAGAATCTCCATTGTTCTTACAGCATTTGTTACACTATTACTAAGCACTAATTTATAAGATTTAATAGTGGTAGTGGAGAGTTGTTATGGTAACAGGAGTGACAGTTGTAGGAGGAGTCAGAAGGAGTGAGGAGAAGTCAGCAGGTGGAAGGGACTAGAGGAGTGAGGAGCTCGTCCCTAGACTAGAGAAAATTGAGAAGAGGAAGAAGGGGTCCTAGTGGCACGGGAAGTGTAGAATCCACCCGTGGCGTCCTAATCCATGCCGACTGTTGTCGGGTGGAGGGACCAGGTTGCAGTAGTGGACTGGCCCCAGACTAGTGGAGAAACTGAGGACTCAGCTAGCAAACCGGAGGCTGTAGTATCTGCATGTGCGACAGCCAAATCCGCACACATTCGCTGAAAAGGCAGCCAGATAGGATCAAGGGGACTAAGAGAACGTCACCCGACAGGATCCGAGGCTGCTGGCTTGGGACACTTTGTGTGAGGCGCAGGGCAGGTGAAGCGGGAGCCAGCGCAGTGAGATCGCCAGGGAACATAAGAAGGGGGTTCTGTCAAAGTGTACCCCAAATTACATGAGAGCTGGCTGGACCACTGACCCAGAGGACACAGCAGCCATGCTGGTGATTGTAACCTGAAAGACCGTGAGTAAAAGTGTGAAGAATGCACCCCGCTGTGTCCTCCAATTATTTTACTGCGTCATCTGCCCTGCACTACAATCATTACCATCATCTACTATCTTATATCTGCCCTGGGGCCTAGCTCTTTCCGTGGAGAGCTGTAACATCTTTGCTGCGTCACCAACCGCCCTAGTGGATCTGAATTGCAGTGTCGGCCATCTTCTTATTGCCGAACACCACGGGTGGCGTCACGACTTAATCCCCTATAAACTTTCCCATCTTTATTTCATTGCACGCCCAGGGCCACGAACCGGGTCACTGCTGCCGTGACTTCCCCTGAAGAACTGACCGGCGCGGACCGAGTACACCACGGCCCTGGCGGGTGTCGCACTTTTTCACTTCTGAACTTGTTTTGTGAGTAAGGTCTCCAATCTTCTCATCCTTTTCAATGCAGGTCTGCAGGACTATAGGGTCTTCCCTTTTTAGTACTTTCTACTAACTGCCTAACAACAGAAACTGAGTTTATTTTACCCACATAACTTCTCACACTCATTGGATAAGTTCGTTGCTGCAAGCCACAAAATTCATAAAACAACATTAAAAACGTGGCAATGCATCATATCACTATAAAATCCTAAGGTGGGTGTCGGCAAATTCTCCACTCCTTTTCACTGGAATGGCGCCAGCACCTGAGGTGAGTATAGGCAGCTGATATTTTATAAGGGGGTATATAGAAATTGAGGAGAGTTGTCTGAGTTGTTGACAACCCATATATGGAGAGATACATGGCTGCCAGAATTGTATCACCACGAGACTGTGATGAAGAAATTATGTGATGTGCTGCCATGTCCAACCATAAAGCTGAAGCCTCCATCATTATCAGATGTGAGAAGTGTCAAGCATGTCTGCTATGTTATTCATGTTTCAAAACTACAGTAAATGGAATACCATTTTTTTACTATGATGACCTCTCCTGCTTTCTTGTTTGCGACCTTCACAACACACCTCAGGCCACTTCCGCAAGTCCACAAAAAAGTAGTATAGATTAAGGATAGGACCAGAGCTAAGAACACATTAATCACTGGTGTTGGAAGTTCAACACAATTCACTGCCAAAGGGATTTTTACATATCCATACTTGAAATAAAAACATCAATATTTGGTTTGGTTTTACTCCTGGCAATATTTTGCTATATAATGAAGTGTAACCTATTTTCATTACTTATAGCAGTTTCTTCTATCTAAAAACAAGTTATAATATATGTGATATTCTAGAATGTACAGTACATATGATATATGTAAGTACAGTATATCCAAAAGTAAATGTTGAATGGGAGGTTGTCAGTCCACTTATAAATATCGATCATGCATACTAAACTCATATATTGCAAATTCTTTTTGGACTATAGTATATTGTATCCAACAAATTTAACCAGAAAATTTGACCTAATTTTGTTATGAAAAAAAAAATGTTTTCAGTAAGTCTCTATCTGCCCCCTAGAGGTGGGAGAGTGGTAATGCATGACTTTATATACTATTTTGGCAAGATTTGATGGAAAAAAACATAATTCCTCAGTGCTTCATCTTTTCTCTAGTAATTGACCAGCATAAAACTTGTCTAGCACTAAGGTAAATAAGATGCCTTTACGTACACTTAATTCTTATTGCTCATAGCAGTACTGAAAAGAGTCTTCTACAATCTACTTGTGATAGGGAATATTTTACTAAATTCATGCTCTACTGCACTGTATATGATGTCCTCCTTGTTCCTCTGATCTGGAGTACCAAAGCCCAGTTGGTCACTACAAAAAAACAATAACAACAATAATAATAGCAAGATATTGAAACACTAAATATATAAGAAAGTTTTACAATAAAGAACCTTATATTTATTGAAAACTTAAAAATCCCTTTGAGATTTAAAGTTTTCTTTAAGCTTTTTGTTTGTTTGCTTTTCTCATTTACTCGCGTGTAGTTTTCCAACAGAGACAGCAACAAAGTAGAATATTAATTCAAAGGGGATTTGCTTAGCTATAAATTACATCGTCTTCTGAAAATCAAAACTGGATGCTAAAGGGATGTGTGAAGGTAACATGATTAATATTTGTCATATACATCTAAATAGGGCAAGAGTGATTTTATTTTGGGGGGCTCTAGGATGAAATGTCTTTTGTGTCTTTTTTGTTGTGATGTGTTACTATTGTTGATATGTCTAAATGATTTTATAGAAATAAAGCCTGTTTTATTGCTGTTTTTACACCTGTTTGTACAAGTATTGCATCTATGAGAGAATATGATAGCTCATATTGTGGCACACATAGTGCCCATGATCTATAATAAAGACATAAAGATTCTGGGTGACTTGTCATATGCCCAACCTTTTCCTCTTGATTTAAAAGGTTAATTACAGAAGGGAAGTAAAGATTTTATGGCTGGTGAAGTTAAGTTCAAAGCGTTCCAACTTTGTGCTCAGGAAAGCCATAACATCTTCCCAGTAGCCTGGCTAAATGTGAGAAGACTGAACATGTACTTAAAGGCTCAGAACTGTCCTGCACTATGTTATCATTGCTTGCCGACTAGTGGGTACCAATAATATTGCAAAAAAGAGAAGCCAGCTCACCTGCCAAAGTTCATGTGTGGAGCTCGGATGTCGTCCTGACCAGATATAGAAACTGCAAAAATCAAGAGGAAAGTCCAATTCCAGGTAAAACCAGTTTGAAAAATAGATTTGTCAAAAAATCCCCCACCTTCACCTTTCCATTTTTTTCATGACAAGGATGTATTTTAAAAGCAGTCTATTTTTCAAATAAACACATTGGTTTACCCTGAAGCTGGACTTTCCTCTTGGTTTCCGCAGTGGGTACCAATGCTTGGTCCAAAAAATTTCACCTACATGAGAATATCATCATTCCTGGAGGAGGGCCAGGCTTGCCTTAATAGGCTTAGACCATGCTGACATATAGCTTGGCCCTACATTCAGAAGTTTTGTGGGGGCTAATGTCTGCATCTCCACAACACGAAATTTGGGAATGTGAGCTGACAGGACCATAGACTATAATGGTGCAGATGGAGTCACCGTGTGCTCAGTCTGTTGTGCACAGGAAAGATGTATATCTTTGTACCATGTTAGCCAGTAGATAGAAAAGTATTCAGAATTGAGAGTCCTCAGTGGTTGATACCTTTTAATGGCTAACTGAAAAGATGTTAACACATTGCAAGCTTTCGAGACTACTCATGTCTCTTCATCAGGCATAAACTAATACAAAATCTGAAGAGTCACATATTTATGCACAATACAGCACAGAAAAAATGCAATAGATGAGACAAGTGACGTGAAGCAGAATTATGATTATGGGAGAGGGAGAAACATAAATATTGGACCAGTTCATAGATAAGGAGTCCCGGATGTTTTATTGTCCTCTGATTGGGGTCTCCTAATGTGTTGTGATGCCCCCACAGGGTCTTAGGAGCAAATTCCTTAATTGATGTGAAAAGACATTAATCCATGCGACACATTCATTCCAGCATTGAGCGTGTCAAAGGTTGTCATAAATTTATACTCACAGACTCTTCTCTATCTCTGAGATGTGAAGTTACCTTTCAATACCAGTAATTTCATATCCCTGGTGTTGTGGTCCATCATACAAAAATGTTATGCCACAGGTAGATCCATTCTTTTTTCTCTTATTGTGTGACGATGAGCATTCATCATTGTTCTAAGCTTTTGCCCAGTCTCCCCCACATACACACCCCCAGTTGGACATTTAGTACAAATAATTAAGTACACCACATTAGATGTAATGCAGCTGAATGTACCTAGGATCTTGTAGTCCTGATGTGAATTGGGGATCTTTAGCTTGTCCGTGGTCATTATAGATGGACAGGTTTTACATTTTTTCTGGTTGCAAGGAAAGGTTCCTCCAGCTGTTGGAGAGGACAGGGAGCTTCTGACAATGATGCTTCTTAGATTTGGGGGCTGCCTAAAGCACAGTAGTGGGGGGTCTGGAAAAATGGATTGTAATCGGGCATCTTTTTGTAGTAAAGATTGTAATTTCCTTGCAGCTCCCCTTAGCACTTCCAGATTTGGGTTGTAGGTGACTACTAGAGGCACCCGGTTATTTTCTTCTTTAGCTTTGTAATGTAGCATGTGATTCCTTGACATTCTGGTGGCTCTTGTAATTTGGTTTTCAATTGTTCTTGGATTGTAGCCCTGATTCAAAAAGGTCTTTGTGAGGCGACCAAGGTGTTTGTCTCTATCCATGGGGTTGGAACATATACGATTGTATCTGATGGCTTGGCTGTAGATAATAGAGTTCTTTATGTGTTTTGGATGGAAACTGTCACATTTAAGGTATGTTGGATGGTCGATTGGCTTCTGATACAGGGATGTCTCTATTTCATTGCTATTTAGCTTAATGATGGTGTCCAAAAAGTTAGTCTCAGTGCTGGAGTAGTTGAGTGTTAAATTGATGGTGGGATGAAATTGATTAAACTGTTCGTGGAAAGTCTTTAGCTGTTGCTCAGACTCCGTCCAGATGATTAAAATATCATCAATGAAGCGGTAGTAGGCCAGGGGCCTGATGGGGCATGAGGACAAAAAGTCGCTTTCAAGCTTGGCCATTAAAAGATTTGCATACTGTTTAGCCATTTTACTTCCCATAGCTGTGCCAGTCGCCTGTATATAGATCTTGTTGTCAAATTCAAAGTAATTGTGGGTGAGGATGAATTTTATAAGTTTCACCACAGCATCAGCATCAGTCCCTGTGTTTTCCATGAACAATTTGCAGGCATTTAATCCATCTTGGTGTGGGATATTAGAGTACACAGATTCCACATCCAAGGTGGCCAGTATGGTTCCTTCTGGTAGAGGACCTATTGCTGCTAGTTTATTCAATAGGTCAGTTGTGTCCTGACTGTAGCTAGGTGTATCCTTCACCAGTGGTTTAAGAATACCCTCTACCATCCAGATACCTGCTCAGTGAGGGTGCCCACACATGAAATAATTGGTCTTCATGGATTTCCAGATTTGCAGATTTTGTCTGCCTGACCAGTCCATAAGAGCCGGTGATGACCTGATACCAGAGAGTCCAAGAATAGGGACATTCTACATGCTTCCCAAAATCCACAAATCTGACCTTGGAGGATGATTATTCAGTTGTTTAATTTAGTAGGAAAAAAGCAGATCACAGACATGGCACAAAACTAAAGTAATTTCAAATGGCATCTTTCTGGCTTTAAGAAACACTAAAAGAAATTAAGAAAAAAAAAGTGATAGTCAGTAATGGTTACTTTTTTATACCAAGCATAGGGGAAAAATTATGGAGTCTCTCAATTCTGAGGGAAAAAGTTATGGAATCACGCTGTAAATTTTTATTCCCAAAACTAACACCTGCATCAAGTTAGATCTGCTTGTTAGTCTGCATCTAAAAAGGAGTGATCACACCTTGGAGAGCTGTTGCACCAAGTGGACTGCCATGAATCATGGCTCCAACACGAGAGATGTCAATGGAAACAAAGGAGAGGATTATCAAACTCTTAAAAGAGGGTAAATCATCACACAATGTTGCAAATGATGTTGGTTGTTCACAGTCAGCTGTGTCTAAAATCTGGACAAAATCCAAACAACATGGAAAGGTTGTTAAAGGCAAACATACTGGTAGACCAAGGAAGTCATCAAAGTGTCAAGACCAAAAACTTAAAGCAATATGTCTCCAAAACAGGAAATGCACAACAAAACAAATGAGGAACGAATGGGAGGAAACTGGAGTCAACGTCTGTGACTGAACTGTAAGAAACCGCGTAAAGGAAATGCATTTTACATACAAAAAAGCTAAACAAAAGCCATCATTAACACCTAAACAGAAAAAAACAAGGTTACAATGGGCTAAGGAAAAGTAATCTGGACTGTGGATGACTGGATGAAAGTCATATTCAGTGATGAATCCCGAATCTGCATTGGTCAAGGTGATGATGCTGGAACTTTTGTTTGGTGCCGTTCCAATGAGATTTATTAAGATGACTGCCTGAAGAGAACATGCAAATTTCCACAGTCACTGATGATATGGGGCTGCATGTCAGGTAAAGGCACTGGGGAGATGGCTGTCATTACATCTTCAATAAATGCACAAGTTTATGTTGATATTTTGGACACTTTTCTTATCCCATCAATTGAAAGGATGTTTGGGAATGATGAAATTATTTTTCAAGATTATAATGCATCCTGCCATAGAGCAAAAACTGTGAAAACATTCCTTGAAAAAGACACATAAGGTCAATGTCATGGCCTGTAAATAGTCTGGATCTCAATCCAATTGAAAATCTTTATTGGAAGTTGAAGAAAATGGTCCAAGACAAGGCTCCAACCTGCAGAGCTGATCTGGCAACAGCAATCAGAGAAAGTTGGAGCCATATTGATGAAGAGTACTGTTTGAAACTCATTAAGTCCATGACACAGAGACTGCATGCTGTTATAAAAGCCAGAGGTGGTGCAACAAAATACTAGTGATGTTTTCTAGTGCTTTTTTGTTTGTTTGTTTTTCATGATTCCATAATTCTTTCCCTCAGAATTGAGTGTCTCCATAATTTTGCCCCTCTGCTTGGTTTAAAAAAGTAACCATTACTGACTACAACATTTTTTGTTCTTGATTTCTTTTAGTGTCTCTTAAAGCCAGAAAGTTGGCATTTGAAATGACTTTATTTTTGTGCCATGTCTGTGATCTGCTTTTTTTCTAAAAAAAATTAAACAACTGAATGATCATCCTCCAAGGCCAGTGATTCCATAATTTTTGCCAAGGGTTGTATTAGTGTACCAATTGCAAGACATGCAGTACTGTAGGGCATTGCTGCCAAGGGAGGTGACCGTGAGGCGGGTTGAGACACACCATGATTTGCATGCTTCACTGCACTGACAAAGAGGCAGAATAAGGCAACTTTACCATGTTCAGTATTTGGTCAGTATTTCACATCAGTATTTATGAGCCAAAACCAGAAGTGGAACAATCAGAGGAAAAGTGTAATAGAAACACGTCACTACTGGTGTATTTTTCTCCAGCTCCTGGTTTTGGCTTACAAATACTGATATAAAATACTGACAAAATACTGAACGTGTGAACATGGCCTAAAGAAAGTGCTTCTAAGAGGAAAACACACAGGCTGCAGTGCTACTAAAACTGGAGATGAGTTAATCAACTTGAGGTGAGTCAAATTTGTTTCCAACAATTCAAACAATTTAAATTAAACTGCATGACTCTATTTTGTTGGATTATAAAAGATTGAGAAGAGGTTAAAATATAAAAACTCCAAGCATATTGGCACTGCTAATCCCAAAGGAGCTGATGGTAGTGGTCTTTGTGTATGGGGAAAGAGAGGAATAATGGTGGTGCACTGATTCTCATGAAAAAACATGTAGTATATTGAAAATTTGTGAGGTAGACAAGGCACTCATCATCTCAAAAACTTTCCTTTAGTATATTTTAAGAACAGTAGAAAGTGGCAGGATTCAGAGATTGAACTGACCTATATGGCATCTCTTGAGTGACTTTATGTAACTAAGGTACATCTGCTTCATTATTATATTGAAATAACCTACCAAGCTGGAAACAGTGCAAGTTGCCACTTAACTAATCCATTTCCCTAATGATTGATCTAGAGGAAAATAGCATATAGCAGATAACTATACATAGCAGAATATTAATCATAAAAATATGCTCAAATCATCCTAGAGTATTGGTTCTCAAGATTCATTTAGCTTCACATTTCTATTGCACTTCATTTCCATCTCCACCTCTAGGAGACATATCTATAATTTAAATTCTGGTGAACCTGAGAACTTTAGAGTTAGCCATGTGCTTTTCCTTTATGTGTGTTATCAACCTAGGTAATCCTATTCATGGTGAAATAGATCTAAAATGTTCTCCAAAATGTGCTTGCTTGCATCCTTCTATTTTTCAGACTATAAGACCATAAGACGCACCTAGGTTTTAGAGGAAGAAATTAGGAGAAAAAAAATTGAAGCAAAAAATGCGGTCAATTCTTTACTTAATATTCCATATCCTGGTATATATGGTCTCCTCATCCCCTTCTCGATACACATTGCCCCCTCATCCCTATCCTGGTATGCATGACCCCCTCATCCCTACCCTGGTATGCATGGCCCCCGTATCCCTATCCTGGTATGCATGGATCCCTCATCTTCAGCTTGGTATGCATGGCCTCCTCATCCCTAGCCTGGTATGCATGTCCCCCTTATTTCTAACCTGGTAGGCATGCCCTCTTTCCCCCTTATCTCTAGCCTGGTAGGCATGGCCCCTTCATCCCTATCGTGGTAGGAATGGTCCCCCTCATCCCTATCCTGGAAAGAATGGTTGCCCTCATCTCTATCCTGGTATGTAGGGACACCATCTCGTCCTAGTGTGCAGGCCCTCATCCTTAACCTGGTTTGATTGGCCCTCATCCCCTTAACCTGGCCCTCATCACTCATCCCTATCCTTTAAGCAGCACATGGAAGGGACATCATGCGCTGCCTGCAAGCCGAAGGGAAGCTGCCGGAATACTCACTGGCGAGCACAATGTCAGCCGGAGCCTCCATGGGAGTGGAATGCTGTGAATATTCATTTCTCTTAAGTAGCGGCACACGTGACCATCAGCAGCTGTAGGAAGTGCAACTTGTAGGGACTTCAATTGTCTCTAAGCAAGTTTGGTAACATTGATAAAACTCCTTTGTATAGTATGCATTTTTTATGCAGTAGTGTTCTTATAATCTGACATCTTTTTGTTCATTATTATAGAATTTCAGAAGAATTTCTCTAATGACTTATTAGGACTTCTATTTAGGACCCACATGGGCTGTCATATGGGCAGACCATTGTCGGACAGGAAAATGAATAGCTGCCAAGTAATACTATGGTACATGTTGGTCTCAAAAGAAGAATCCCATTATTAATTTTAACCACAATTTCTGGATTGTATAAACTGGACAACCTCAATAACTATATAATCTTCTAAATATAAAATCTTTTAAGGATAACCTTAAAACATAATAATTTCTTATATATTTTTCATTTATAAGAAACTACTGAAGTCACTAGCCCTGCTGAAAATGGCGAAAATGGAACTTGTGCAAATGCATTAGTCATTTTGGGATTCAACTATTACTGCGGACACAAGCTCATCTTCATCACGTTATTTTCTGTGGCTTACCTGCAGATCATTATGGCCAATATGCTGATAATTAGTCTTGGGTGTTCTTGTCGCCATCTCCAGAAACCTATGTTTTTCTTTCTTATGAACATGTCAGCTGCTGACATTTGCTTTATTTCAGTCACCATGCCTTGGATCATCATCTCCATATTATTGAACAACAGGACGATAAGCCTAACAGTTTGTGCCGTACAAATGTATTGTTTCCTTGCTTTCACAAGCTCGGAATTTCTCCTGCTCTCCGCCATGGCATATGATCGTTATGTAGCCATCTGTGACCCGCTACATTACTACCTCATCATGAACAAGAGATTTTGTGCTGCTTTTGCTGCTGGCTGTTGGTTACTAGGTTTTATGGATACATTTCCTCATGTTTGGTTTATCCTTTGGACATGCTACTGCAAATCTAATAGACTTAATCATTTCTTCTGTGATTTAACTGCTCTACTAAAAATGTCTTGCTCTGAAACTCAAAGTATAGAAAGGATTACGTATGTTGAAGGAGCATTTTTAGGATTTGGTCCTTTTTTGCTTACCTTGACCTCTTATGTTTTTATTATTAATTCCATCTTGAAAATTCAGTCTACAGAAGGAAGATCTAAGGCCTTTTCCACCTGTTCTTCTCACCTAATAATTGTGGTAATATTTTACGGGACAACCTTAAGCATGTACATGCGTCCTACTTCTACATTTTCATTAGAAATCAACAAGATGATCACTCTCATTTATGTCATCATTATTCCTGTGTTAAATCCTATAATTTACAGTCTGAGGAATAGAGAACTAAGGCAAGCTTTTAAAATGGTATTTCACGTAGATCTATTTCTGAGGAACTAATAGCAGGACTGGCTTTATGTTACTCTTCATCCCACAGCAATCTAGTGACAGTGGGTTCCAGCGCAGTCCCCCATCTGCAGTCCCACAGATACCCAAATCACCATGAATTCCTAAAAACCTGTAAGCCCTGGCATTTGCTTAGATATGATTAGTACTGACTAGAGTTGAGCGATACCAGCCGATACTTGAAAATATCGGATCGGAATGGATCGGCCGATCTTTAAAAAAAGTATCGGTATCGCCGATTCCGATACCGGGAACCAATGCAAGTCAATGGGGCCAAAATATCGGAATTAAAAAAAACCCTTTCTTTCCTTGTAGGTTAATTCTACATGAAGAAAAACAACTAAGAATAATGTAGAATGTATTGTGGGAGGTGGAGGAGACATTAAAGCCATAGAGGTTTAGCCCAATCAAATGGAATAGCAGGAATTAAACTTTTTTTTTTAAAGATGTTAGGAGTTACAAAGATATTGACTATGTTAGCCTCATTTATATTTTGCCAGACATGTATGTCTTCTTCTTCTACTTCCTTTTTTTACATTCTTCTTCTTCTTCTTCTTCTACTTCCTTTTTTTACATTCTTCTTCTTCTTCTTCTACTTCCTTTTTTTACATTCTTCTTCTTCTTCTTCTACTTCCTTTTTTTACATTCTTCTTCTTATTCCTTTTTTTACATTCTTCTTCTTCTTCTTCTACTTCCTTTTTTTACATTCTTCTTCTTCTTCTTCTACTTCCTTTTTTTACATTCTTCTTCTTCTTCTTCTACTTCCTTTTTTTACATTCTTCTTCTTCTTCTTCTACTTCCTTTTTTTACATTCTTCTTCTTATTCCTTTTTTTACATTCTTCTTCTTCTTCTTCTACTTCCTTTTTTTACATTCTTCTTCTTCTTCTTCTTCTTCTTCCTTTTCTTACATTCTTCATATTCTTCTTATTCAACAATTATTATTCTACATATTCAGCTTCTTCATCTTCTTCCTATTCTTCTTCATCATATTCTTGTTTGTGTCAGGCATTCCTGTAGTTGTTATCTAGAAAAGTTAGAAGTTTACACCTTCCGTTCTGCCTGTCACAAAAGATTTACAACAGGATTTGTCCGCGTTCAGTTTGGCCTGCAGAAGCAGGCCTTTTCCAGGGGCACCACGAGGAGGAACGGACTCACCCCCATACACTGCTTAGTCTTCTTCTGCTTATAAATAAGATAATATCATTTGCTCAGAGTATTAGTCTTATGCTTAATGTTCTTCTGCTTTGTTTTTTTTATGCTTCTTTGTCTTCTCTCTCTTGTTGTTCTGCATCTTGGTGGTTGTCTTCCTGTTCTTTGTCCTCTTGAACCAGCTGACGGTACTGGCACCCGGAGGGGCAGCAGAAGGAACAAGAGCCAATGGCACTACCGAGGACCAGCTGACGGTGCTGGAACCCGGTTACTAAGCAGGAGGTACCTGTGCTACAAAGCACTACCAAGGACCAGCAGACGTTGCCGGAACTCGGATACCGAGATGGAGGCACCTAGGCCAAAGGCTCTGACGAGAACCAGCTGACGGTGCTGGAACCCGGAGGGGTAGCATAAGCTGCAAGAGCAAATGGAAATAGCGAGGACCAGCTGACAGTGCTGGCACCCGGAGGGGCAGCAGAAGGAATAAGAGCCAATGGCACAACCGAGGACCAGCTGACGGTGCTGGAACCCGGTTACTAAGCAGGAGGTACCTGTGCTACAAAGCACTACCAAGGACCAGCAGATGTTGCCGGAACTCGGATACCGAGATGGAGGCACCTAGGCCAAAGGCTCTGACGAGAACCAGCTGACGGTGCTGGAACCCGGAGGGGTAGCATAAGCTGCAAGAGCAAATGGAAATAGCGAGGACCAGCTGACAGTGCTGGCACCCGGAGGGGCAGCAGAAGGAATAAGAGCCAATGGCACAACCGAGGACCAGCTGACGGTGCTGGAACCCGGTTACTAAGCAGGAGGTACCTGTGCTACAAAGCACTACCAAGGACCAGCAGACTACTGGCACTATGGAACAAACCTTTCTTACCAGAACCCGCAGTCCACATAGGAAGCACCTAAACTGCTGGCACCCTAGCCTCGGCTAACCCAACCGCAACACGACATGGCAACTTGGGGTGGCAAACTGACATTGACACTTCCCGGAAACAGCAGGCAGGGCTGGAACCAAGCTGGGCAGGAGGGAGTACCCGTGCCAAAGTCAGTTATGAGCAGCAACTGGCGATGTTGGAGCCCAGGACAAGCACTTAGCAGGCTGAGGCCTGATGTGCTGTCAATTGGGAGGCAGCAGGACAGATTGCCATCAAAACAGCAGGGGAACAGCTGACGTTACTGAACCCCACAAACACAGGAGCTAGTGTTTTACTCTGTGAAGACGGCACTTCCGAGCAACAACTGGCTGTGTTGAAGCCCAGGGACAAGCACGGAGCAGGCTTAGGCTGCATTGAAGAAATTTTAAGATCGGTTGTAGACTACTAATTTGAACCAAGCTCCACTTAGGCCTGTGGCTTCACTGATTTTCGTATTTCCCCTGTCCTCCAACCCCGCCAGTTACAGCTCCGAAGTGGCGTCTGCACAATCCACACTTGTTCCTGTGTTACAGGTGTTCAGTCCGGTCAGTTAATCCCCTGATGTGTGTCGGGCAATGTCGCCTGCTCTGTCCACATTCCGATAATGGGAATGTGGACAGAGCAGGCGACATTGCCGGACACACATCAGGGGATTAACTGACCAGACTGAACACCTGTAACACAGGAACAAGTGTGGATTGTGCAGACGCCACTTCGGAGCTGTAACTGGCGGGGTTGGAGGACAGGGGAAATACGAGAGACAGTGTAGCCACAGGCCTAATTGGAGCACGGTTAAAAATCAGTAGTGGTACGACTGTGTAGGCAGCAGGAGACTTTGCCATCCACACAGCAGGGGATCAGCTGACATTACTGAACCCCACTGAGACACGGGAGCAAGTGTCTCTTTCCGTGTGGACGGCACTTCCGAACTACAACTGGCTGTGTTGAAGCCCAGGAAATAGGAGGGTGTAGGCAGAGGCCTACTGTATTTTGAATGAGTTTACAGCAGGAGAGACTGCCATCCACACAGCAGGGGATCAGCTGACGTTACTGAACCCCACTGAGACACGGGAGCAAGTGTCTCTTTCCGTGTGGACGGCACTTCCGAACTACAACTGGCTGTGTTGAAGCCCAGGAAATAGGAGGGTGTAGGCAGAGGCCTACTGTATTTTGAATGAGGTGACAGCAGGAGAGACTGCCATCCACACAGCAGGGGATCAGCTGACATTACTGAACCCCACTGAGACACGGGAGCAAGTATCTCTTTCCGTGTGGACGGCACTTCCGAACTACAACTGGCTGTGTTGAAGCCCAGGAAATAGGAGGGTGTAGGCAGAGGCCTACTGAATTTTGAATGAGTTTACAGCAGGAGAGACTGCCATCCACACAGCAGGGGATCAGCTGACGTTACTGAACCCCACTGAGACACGGGAGCAAGTGTCTCTTTCCGTGTGGACGGCACTTCCGAACTACAACTGGCTGTGTTGAAGCCCAGGAAATAGGAGGGTGTAGGCAGAGGCCTACTGTATTTTGAATGAGTTTACAGCAGGAGAGACTGCCATCCACACAGCAGGGGATCAGCTGACGTTACTGAACCCCACTGAGACACGGGAGCAAGTATCTCTTTCCGTGTGGACGGCACTTCCGAACTACAACTGGCTGTGTTGAAGCCCAGGAAATAGGAGGGTGTAGGCAGAGGCCTACTGTATTTTGAATGAGTTTACAGCAGGAGAGACTGCCATCCACACAGCAGGGGATCAGCTGACGTTACTGAACCCCACTGAGACACGGGAGCAAGTGTCTCTTTCCGTGTGGACGGCACTTCCGAACTACAACTGGCTGTGTTGAAGCCCAGGAAATAGGAGGGTGTAGGCAGAGGCCTACTGTATTTTGAATGAGGTGACAGCAGGAGAGACTGCCATCCACACAGCAGGGGATCAGCTGACATTACTGAACCCCACTGAGACACGGGAGCAAGTATCTCTTTCCGTGTGGACGGCACTTCCGAACTACAACTGGCTGTGTTGAAACCCAGGAAATAGGAGGGTGTAGGCAGAGGCCTACTGAATTTTGAATGAGTTTACAGCAGGAGAGACTGCCATCCACACAGCAGGGGATCAGCTGACGTTACTGAACCCCACTGAGACACGGGAGCAAGTGTCTCTTTCCGTGTGGACGGCACTTCCGAACTACAACTGGCTGTGTTGAAGCCCAGGAAATAGGAGGGTGTAGGCAGAGGCCTACTGAATTTTGAATGAGGTGACAGCAGGAGAGACTGCCATCCACACAGCAGGGGATCAGCTGACGTTACTGAACCCCACTGAGACACGGGAGCAAGTATCTCTTTCCGTGTGGACGGCACTTCCGAACTACAACTGGCTGTGTTGAAGCCCAGGAAATAGGAGGGTGTAGGCAGAGGCCTACTGAATTTTGAATGAGGTGACAGCAGGAGAGACTGCCATCCACACAGCAGGGGATCAGCTGACGTTACTGAACCCCACTGAGACACGGGAGCAAGTATCTCTTTCCGTGTGGACGGCACTTCCGAACTACAACTGGCTGTGTTGAAGCCCAGGAAATAGGAGGGTGTAGGCAGAGGCCTACTGTATTTTGAATGAGTTTACAGCAGGAGAGACTGCCATCCACACAGCAGGGGATCAGCTGACGTTACTGAACCCCACTGAGACACGGGAGCAAGTATCTCTTTCCGTGTGGACGGCACTTCCGAACTACAACTGGCTGTGTTGAAGCCCAGGAAATAGGAGGGTGTAGGCAGAGGCCTACTGTATTTTGAATGAGTTTACAGCAGGAGAGACTGCCATCCACACAGCAGGGGATCAGCTGACGTTACTGAACCCCACTGAGACACGGGAGCAAGTGTCTCTTTCCGTGTGGACGGCACTTCCGAACTACAACTGGCTGTGTTGAAGCCCAGGAAATAGGAGGGTGTAGGCAGAGGCCTACTGTATTTTGAATGAGGTGACAGCAGGAGAGACTGCCATCCACACAGCAGGGGATCAGCTGACGTTACTGAACCCCACTGAGACATGGGAGCAAGTGTCTCTTTCCGTGTGGACGGCACTTCCGAACTACAACTGGCTGTGTTGAAGCCCAGGAAATAGGAGGGTGTAGGCAGAGGCCTACTGTATTTTGAATGAGTTTACAGCAGGAGAGACTGCCATCCACACAGCAGGGGATCAGCTGACGTTACTGAACCCCACTGAGACACGGGAGCAAGTGTCTCTTTCCGTGTGGACGGCACTTCCGAACTACAACTGGCTGTGTTGAAGCCCAGGAAATAGGAGGGTGTAGGCAGAGGCCTACTGTATTTTGAATGAGTTTACAGCAGGAGAGACTGCCATCCACACAGCAGGGGATCAGCTGATGTTACTGAACCCCACTGAGACACGGGAGCAAGTATCTCTTTCCGTGTGGACGGCACTTCCGAACTACAACTGGCTGTGTTGAAGCCCAGGAAATAGGAGGGTGTAGGCAGAGGCCTACTGTATTTTGAATGAGTTTACAGCAGGAGAGACTGCCATCCACACAGCAGGGGATCAGCTGACGTTACTGAACCCCACTGAGACACGGGAGCAAGTGTCTCTTTCCGTGTGGACGGCACTTCCGAACTACAACTGGCTGTGTTGAAGCCCAGGAAATAGGAGGGTGTAGGCAGAGGCCTACTGTATTTTGAATGAGTTTACAGCAGGAGAGACTGCCATCCACACAGCAGGGGATCAGCTGACGTTACTGAACCCCACTGAGACACGGGAGCAAGTATCTCTTTCCGTGTGGACGGCACTTCCGAACTACAACTGGCTGTGTTGAAGCCCAGGAAATAGGAGGGTGTAGGCAGAGGCCTACTGTCTTTGTAATGCGGAGACAGCAGGAGAGACTGCCATCTCCACAGCAGGGGAACAGCTGGCAGTGCTGAACCCCACTAACACTTGAACGAATGTGTTTGGCTCTGTGGAGACGACACTTCTGAACACCAACTGACGTTGTTGGAGCCCAGGATTAGGCGAGGAGCAGGCTGGGGCCTACTGGATTTTGGCAGGTGAATGCAGCAGGAGACTTGCCATCTCCACAGCAGGGGAACAGCTGGCAGTGCTGAACCCCACTAACACTTGAACGAATGTGTTTGGCTCTGTGGAGACGACACTTCTGAACACCAACTGACGTTGTTGGAGCCCAGGATTAGGCGAGGAGCAGGCTGGGGCCTACTGGATTTTGGCAGGTGAATGCAGCAGGAGACTTGCCATCTCCACAGCAGGGGAACAGCTGGCAGTGCTGAACCCCACTAACACTTGAACGAATGTGTTTGGCTCTGTGGAGACGACACTTCTGAACACCAACTGACGTTGTTGGAGCCCAGGATTAGGCGAGGAGCAGGCTGGGGCCTACTGGATTTTGGCAGGTGAATGCAGCAGGAGACTTGCCATCTCCACAGCAGGGGAACAGCTGGCAGTGCTGAACCCCACTAACACTTGAACGAATGTGTTTGGCTCTGTGGAGACGACACTTCTGAACACCAACTGACGTTGTTGGAGCCCAGGATTAGGCGAGGAGCAGGCTGGGGCCTACTGGATTTTGGCAGGTGAATGCAGCAGGAGACTTGCCATCTCCACAGCAGGGGAACAGCTGGCAGTGCTGAACCCCACTAACACTTGAACGAATGTGTTTGGCTCTGTGGAGACGACACTTCTGAACACCAACTGACGTTGTTGGAGCCCAGGATTAGGCGAGGAGCAGGCTGGGGCCTACTGGATTTTGGCAGGTGAATGCAGCAGGAGACTTGCCATCTCCACAGCAGGGGAACAGCTGGCAGTGCTGAACCCCACTAACACTTGAACGAATGTGTTTGGCTCTGTGGAGACGACACTTCTGAACACCAACTGACGCTGTTGGAGCCCAGGATTAGGCGAGGAGCAGGCTGGGGCCTACTGGATTTTGGCAGGTGAATGCAGCAGGAGACTTGCCATCTCCACAGCAGGGGAACAGCTGGCAGTGCTGAACCCCACTAACACTTGAACGAATGTGTTTGGCTCTGTGGAGACGACACTTCTGAACACCAACTGACGCTGTTGGAGCCCAGGATTAGGCGAGGAGCAGGCTGGGGCCTACTGGATTTTGGCAGGTGAATGCAGCAGGAGACTTGCCATCTCCACAGCAGGGGAACAGCTGGCAGTGCTGAACCCCACTAACACTTGAACGAATGTGTTTGGCTCTGTGGAGACGACACTTCTGAACACCAACTGACGCTGTTGGAGCCCAGGATTAGGCGAGGAGCAGGCTGGGGCCTACTGGATTTTGGCAGGTGAATGCAGCAGGAGACTTGCCATCTCCACAGCAGGGGAACAGCTGGCAGTGCTGAACCCCACTAACACTTGAACGAATGTGTTTGGCTCTGTGGAGACGACACTTCTGAACACCAACTGACGCTGTTGGAGCCCAGGATTAGGCGAGGAGCAGGCTGGGGCCTACTGGATTTTGGCAGGTGAATGCAGCAGGAGACTTGCCATCTCCACAGCAGGGGAACAGCTGGCAGTGCTGAACCCCACTAACACTTGAACGAATGTGTTTGGCTCTGTGGAGACGACACTTCTGAACACCAACTGACGCTGTTGGAGCCCAGGATTACGCATGCCGCATGCAGAGGCCAATGGGCATCGGTTTTTATGGAGGTTGTGGACTACTACTGATTCTAACCATGCTCCACTTAGGTCTCTGGCTCCACTGTCTCTACTATTTACCCTGGCCTCCAACCCCGCCAGCTACATCTCTGAAGTGGCGTCAGCACAATCTACACTTGTTCCTGTGCTACTGGTGCTCAGTCCCATCAGTTGATCCCCTGATGTTTGTCCGGCAAGTTCGCCAGCTCTGTCCTCATTCCCACTACTGGTTATGGGAATGTGGACAGAGCAGGAGACCTTGCCGGACACACATCAGGGGATAAACTGATGGGACTGAGCCACAGGAACACAGGAACAAGTGTAGATTGTGCTGACGCCACTTCAGAGATGTAGATGGCGGGGTTGGAGGTCAGGGGAAATAGTAGAGACAGTGGAGCCAGAGACCTAAGTTGGGCACGGTTAAAAATCAGTAGTGGTTTGAATGTTGATGGAGCTGGTGACTCTGCCGTCCACACAGCAGGGGATCAGCTGGCATTACTGAACCCCAGTAACACAGGAGCTAGTGTGTTTCTCTGTGCAGACGACACATCTGAGCGACAACTGGCTGTGTTGAAGCACAGGGATTATAGTTCAGGTGGTAGAAAAATGAACACACCAGCAGACCTGGATACAGTTGCCAACCACTAATTTAGTCTGTAAGAGGAATGGCAAAGTCTTTGGAGATCCAGGCCTTGTTCATTTTCAGAAAAGTCAGCCGGTCAACATTATCGGAAGATAGTCGCGTGCGACGGTCTGTTAGTACACCACCTGCGGCACTAAAGACACGTTCCGATAATACACTGGCAGCAGGGCAAGCCAGCACCTCCAATGCATACTGGCTAAGCTCTGGCCATGTATCCAGCTTAGAGACCCAAAACTTGAAGGGGGAAGAGCCATCTGGGAGTACAGCGACAGGGCAAGACATGTAGTCTGACACCATCTGATGGAAGCGTTGCCTCCTGCTGACTCGAGGCGTCGCTGATGGTGTAGACAATTGTGGTGGACACACAAAACTTTGCCACATTTGGGCCATAGTGGTCTTGCCTTGTGCTGCGGCACTGCCTCTGCTCCCTCTTTGTGCAGAGTTTCCTCCACTGCCTCGACGCACAGAGCTGCTTTGTAAAGCACTAGCAACAATGCTGTCGGGTGGAATGGAAAACATTATGGACTGCACCAGTGACTCTTCGTACTCCCGCATTTTACGCTCCCGGTTCAACGTTGGTATGAGCCTTTGTACGCTGTCCCGGTAGCGAGGATCTAGGAGGGTGTACACCCAATAATCAGCCGAGACGAGAATGTGGGCGATGCGGCGGTCGTTTCTCAGGCACTGCAGCATGAAATCAACCATGTGCTGCAGACTCCCAACTGCCAAAGAACCGCTGTCCCCTGTTTGAGGCGTGACCTCGACCTGCTCTGCATCACCCCACCCTCGCTGTACATACTGAGTAGAGGTTTGTGTACCTCCCTCCTCTGGAGAGATGTCTTCCTCCTCCATCGACTCCTCCTCATCCTCCTCACAAAGTGTCCCCTGCCTAGGCCTTTGTGAGGAAACACGTAGCGCAGACTGTCCAGAAGCAGATGGCATTTGGGACTCCTCATCCTCCACCTCTTCTGAAACCTCATCCCTTAGTGCTTGCAGTGTTTGTTGAAGCAGGCAGATAAGGGGGACAGTCATGCTGACTAGTGCATCGTCTGCACTCGCCATCCGCGTGGATTCATCGAAGGCACGCAAAACGAGGCAGATGTCCTTCATAGAGGCCCACTCAATGGTGCTGAAGTGTGAACGGCGCACAGTGCGACTTGTTTGCGCCTGATGCAGCTGGTACTCCATGACTGCTGCCTGCTGCTCACACAACCGCTCCAACATATGTAACGTTGAATTCCACCGGGTGGGTAGGTCACATATGATGCGATGTTCCGGAAGGCCAAATCGTCGCTGCAGAGCAGCGAGGCGCGATCTTGCCGTGCTGGAACGTCGCAAGTGAGCGCACTCTATGCGGACCTTGTGCAACAGTGCAGCAAGATCCGGATAGTCCCTCAGAAAGCTCTGCACGACCAAGTTAAGAACATGTGCCAGACATGGGATGTGTGTGAGGTTGCCTAGGCCAAGAGCTGCCACCAGATTTCGGCCATTGTCACACACTACCAAGCCCGGCTGGAGATTCGCTGGCCCAAACCACACATCGCTCTCCAGCTTGATAGCATTCCAGAGCTCCTGCGCTGTGTGGCTTCGATTCCCCAAAGAAATTAATTTGAGTACAGCCTGTTGACGTTTGGCCACGGCTGTGCTCATATCGGTCGTAACAGGCTCCTGCTCTGCTGTTTCTGAGGAACTTGAGTAGGAGGAGGAGTCTATGTGTACAGACTGGAGTCCTGCAATCCGTGGCGTTGGAAGAACACGTACAGCGCCACTCTCCAGATCCGTACCCGGCTCCACAACATTGACCCAGTGGGCAGTGAGGGAAAGGTATCGTCCCTGTCCATGGTTACTGGTCCACGCATCGGTGGTCAGGTGGACCTTGCTACTAACGGCGTTTAGTAGCGCATGTTTTATTTTGCCCTCAACATGTTTCTGCAGGGCAGGGACGGCTCGCCTGCTGAAATAAAAGCGGCTGGGCACGTTGTATTGGGGGACTGCCAATGCCATTAAGTCCCGGAAGGTGTCAGTGTCCACCAGCCTGAATGACAGCATTTCAACTGCCAGAAGTTTGGCAATGCCAGCATTCAGAGACTGTGCTCGGGGATGGTTTGCCGAGTAAGGGCGCCTTTTATCCCATGCCTGTGCTACCGATGGCTGTGATGGATGGGAACGTGCTGTTATGGGTGGAATCTGACAGGGTCTCCGGACAACAGTGGCAGAGGTTCTTCCTTGGCGATCCTGTGAGGAAGCCGAACCAGCAGTGTGTGAGCTGGAGGAAGAGGGCCCAACACGAACTGAAGAGGTGGTAGGTGGTGCTGTACGTTGGCCTACGTCTTCAGGGTGTCTCTGCAACTCCAACTCGTGCTTGGTGCGCACATGTTTCCACATATTTGTGGTATTGAGGTTGCTGACATTTCTCCCTCTTTTGACTCTCTGATGACACAGCTTGCATTTGACAAAGCAAATGTCATCTGCAACTGTGTCAAAAAAGGACCACGCACTGCAACTCTTGTGAGCGCCCGGTTTGCCTTTGGAAGGAGGAATGCTCCTAACGGGTGCCGAAGTGGAGGGTACAGGCAACCAAGTCTTCCCCCTCCCTCTGCCTCCTGTTTTGGCCGGTAGGGGAATCTCTTCCTCCGAGCTGCTCCCACCACCTTCCTGTTGCTCACGCCATGATGGGTCAAGGACCTCATCATCTTCCCTCCCCTCTTCAAACAGCTGCTTCTCCGGGGTTGTCTCGCCAGCACCGTACGCACCAGAAAGTGGCAACTGAGTCTCGTCATCATCTGATGCGTACTGAGGTGTGCTGACCATAGGCACTGGCCCACTCGCCTCTTCAGATTCAGAGGGACAAAGAAGTTGCGCATCACTGCATACTCCCTCTTCTTCACATTCAGGAATGCTGCTTGGCTGGCCCCCTCTTTCCAAGCCAACAGATTCCGAGAACAGAAGTAGAGACTGTGATGGCTCCTGTCCATGTCTCTCTGACTGCCTGGGCACTTTGGCAGGTGGTGAAGAGACAGATGGTTGCTCTTCGGTGCTCTGACCCTGAGAGGATGCGGAAGTAATTGAAGTCGATGCGTTAGCTGCCATCCATCCGACAACGGCTTCAATTTGTTCCTCCCGCAGCAGTGGGGTACGTTGAGGTCCTACAAAGCTGCGCATAAAGGACTGTTGCCTGCTAAAACTGGGGGATGCTGATCCACTGGTGCCCGCAGCAGGCCCAGAATCCCCACGTCCTCTACCTGTAGAATCCCCACGTCCTCTCCCTGCAGAATCCCCACGTCCTCTCCCTGCTGAAACTCCACGCCCACGCCCACGCCCCCGCGCCTTACTCCCTGCCTTCTTCATCTTGCAAGACTGCTTAAGATAGGCAAAAAAGTACAAAGGGGGGCCTTAGTGTGCTTATTCCTGAACAGCTGGTTACAGGTACAAGAAACACTAATTTTATGAAGTGTGTGTGTGTGGACTAGACTTTAATAGGAGCTGATGTGGCCTACACAAGTTCAAAATGTAGTGTTTGGTGAACTTTTTATGTGGTTTCTTTGTTTGAAACAAACTCAAAGTATGAGAACAAAGAATTGAAACTGATAGTATCACCAACTTTTTGGAGCTATTACAATGCAGGCAGGTAACCTACAATGCAAAAGATGAGGCTCCAAAAAAATTGGGTAATACTAATCTGGCTGCGCCGGCAGGGCACAAGCCAGAAAAAAAGGCTCCTCTATCTACTCCTATATAGTGTTTGCAACCAACCAATGTTGATGGATACGGATGGATGCACACTAATAGGAGAAGAAAAAATGAGCTGCACTCAGAGACAAATATGTGTGAGGCAGTGACGCACGTTGAGCGTCCTACAACCAGACGTAGCTGCAGGACACTCTACTCAGCGTGAGCTGCACTCACACACAGTCAGAGACCTCTCAGACAGCCGTCAACAGTGCAGCTAAGTGGGCACTGGCACTGACAGGCTGCAGAAAGGCTCCGCAGTGTACTCCTATATAGTGTTTGCAACCACCGTAGATGGAGACGGATGGATGCACACTAATAGAAGAAAAAATGAGCTGCACTCAAATAAAAATATGTGTGAGGCAGTGAAGCACGCTGAGTGTCCTACAGCCAGACGTAGCTGCAGGACACACTACTCAGCGTGAGCTGCACTCACACACAGTCAGAGACCTCTCAGACAGCCGTGAACAGTGCAGCAAAGTGGACACTAGCACTGAAAGGCTGCAGAAAGGCTCCGCTGTCTACTACTAGTGTTTGCAACCAACGTATATGGATACGGATGGAAGCACACTAGATTGAAATTATTTAAAAAATGCAGCTCAAAAAATAAAAGATGTATGAGGCAGCAGTGATCACACTGGGTGGCCTACAGCCTGACGTGGCTGCAGGACCCACTCCACAGCGTGAGCTGCACTCACACAGCCCTTGCAGACAGCTGTGAACACTGCTGCTAGGGCAAAGAAGGCTACAGTGGTGGTTTATGTAGCCTGGGTAAAGCACTAGATGTTTGGTGGAATCGCTATTTCTAACTGTCCCTCACAGTCTTCTACAGCAGCCTGTCCCTAACTGAATTCACAGCAGAGTGACCAGAAATGGCGGCTGCGGTGGCTTTTATAGTGCATCATGACATCATTTCGGCAGCCAATCACAGCCATGCCAATAGTTAACATGCCTACATGCCTAACAGGATGTGCCCACACTTCGGAGGATTCCCATTGGCTTAATCAAAGCAAGCAGGCTCATAGCATGATGGGAACTTCCTATTCCGATTCCGATCCCGGAATCCGATATGAAAAAAGTATCGGAATTAAGTATCGGAATTCCGATACCGCTAATATCGGCCGATACCCGATACTTGCGGTATCGGAATGCTCAACACTAGTACTGACCTCAGTCCCAGCAGTGTGCAATGCAAAATTTGTGAATTGCGTAGTCAGTATTGTGTACAGTAAGAGCATAAGGTTAACACCTACTAATTGATGGTTACATGCTATTTAGAGTAAGGAGAAATTGACAGCTGATACATGCTGCCCGATCTACAGGCAGCATGTGTCAGATGCAGAATGCATGATTTTAGCAAGGTATGTTTAATTCTGTAACGTTGCGGTGTTTCATACAAAAACATAGATTGATAGCCACTGTGGATTGAAACACATAAGAGACTAGTTGGACAGGCGTTTCCCCAGTGGCTTTTCCTCACCTGCTGCTCTTGAGTATACACATGCAGGGAGAGACTTGTCACTCCAGGGCAGCAGATGGGGAGAAGTCGCCAGAGACCCACCTGTCTGACTATTTTCCCTGCGGCTCTGACACTGGTGGCTATTATCCCCTTCACCAACTTTAACATAATTGCATGTCAAAAGTTGTGTCCCTGCCTTTAATGCAGGGTCAAACACTGAGCCCACATCTTTCCCTGCACTTGATGGATGATTTAATGAGCCATCAAATGCCTCTAAAAGTCGTGGGTAGAGTGGTACTCCACCCCCAGCAGTTAATCAGTTCAATGTCACTGTCACTTAACAGGTTCCGGGAGGGAGCTCACCATTCCATGTTCCTATCACAGTGCCCATGACACGATAGTGGGGCGCCGATGCGTTGTCATTAGAGATGAGAGACTTTGCCTTTTTTCAGGTTGAGTAGGGTTTCATGAAACCCGACTTTCTCAAAAGTCGGGTCGAACGAAATCGGCCGATTATCGTGAAAAGTCGGAGGCCGACTGAAACACGAAACCCAATGCAAGTCAATGGGGAAGCAAAGTCGGCAGGGAGTGGAGGACATTAAACACACCTACAGTCCTACAGTGCCCATTTGAATGGCAAAACATCAATTTTTATTACTTAAGCTTGTCAACCTTAATTTACTTCATAATAATAGCTACGCACTGAAAACTGGGGGTTATTTGGCTAAAGTTGTGGGGGGGTAGGGCTGGCTCCAGGTTTTCATGCGCCCCTTTAATACATACCACAACTCATGATGCTCCGATACGGCAGAGAAATAGCGGTATAATGCAATGAAAAATACTTCACTTTTTACATCTCATGACTGATATCGATTTTAAATTCTCCAATATCTCCAAAAACGGACAGTATGTAATTCCATACAGTATTATGGGCACCGCATAGTGCGCTATACAGAGTAAAGAGGCCCATATATTTCTCCATACAGAATCATTCGAAACAGTATATGATGAGCTCCACATAATGCTACAGTATATGTTGGTCCCCATGGATGAAGCTCCACTGTCTTATGGGCTCAAATAATGCTCCATATATAATGGGCCCCATTTCTAATGCTCTAGTGTATAATGGCCCCTGTGAATGCTGCTCCAGTGTCTGATGTCTACCTTTGGAATGCTCCAGTGTATGGTGGGCCTCATATATCATTTTCCAGAGTTTAGTGCTCCCCAAAAATTGCTGTCCCAACATTGAAAACAATTAAATAAGTCTCCTCGCTAGGGAATCACTGTACTAGTCTGGACTCCTCGTCGTCCCCATCTTCCATCTCACTGCACTTGGCTGTTTAGGTAGAGGGCGTGCAGACGTGATGTCATTGTGCTCTCTGATCAGAATATCACTGTCAGGACACGCGGAAGACGTCATGGTGGTGGAGCAGGTTGGGCCCACTCGTTGGCGACGGCACTGGCACAGGGCCCCTCATAGTATGGTGGTGTGTGGTGGTGTGTCTGACGGTGGGTGGCACCCTCCCACCGGCAGAGACACTTTTGCTTACTATGAGGGGCCCTGTGCTAGTGGCGTCGCCCATGAGTAAGCCCCCCACCTGCTCAAGGAACCTGCACTTTCATCTGCACCTTCCTCTTTGTCACCGTGTAAGGTGGTATAGTATGCGGGAAGGGGAACCTGAGTTTCCTCAGATTATTTGCAGTATATTTTTTACTTTTTAGTTCAGGATATGTGTGTTTTTTTCTTTTTGTTTTCTCTGGTTAATGGTCATGTGTTAATATGCACTCACATTGTGCATACACATTAACTTACATTCTCAGCTCAGATTTGTTTTTTATTCATTTTATTGTGCAATCAGTGCATATATGGGTGTGACTGCCCTCTTTCTGAGCTGGGAAAACCATCCTGTCTGGCCTAAGCTTTTACTAGTGGTTCAGCTGCTCGATCCTTATTCACATTCACGTCACTTGGCAAGTGAAAAGGTTTTAAATACTAGAGTAGGGACTGTCTCACAAGGGTTGCCGTGATGTGGCGGGATGGCTTGTATATTATTTTGATCAAAATTATGTTTACTAAATACCCTTATTATTATTATTATCTTTAATATTATTTGCAGTATATTTTTTACTTTTTAGTTCAGGATATGTGTGTTTTTTTGCTTTATGTTTTCTCAGATTCTGGCTGTGTAGAGTGTGAGGGGAATGTAGTGGTCAGGGTCAATGTACCAGCAGAATCATCTAGCAGTGGCTAGGCATCAGTGCACTTGTGGCGTCCCTAGGAGTACGGTCGCCACAGTGGCATTACCTTCCTCCTAGGGAGTGTGATGTCATGCTTGGGAGCAACAATGGATCTCTCTAGCAGTTAAACCAACACACAACACATTTCCCACTCCAGGCCAGCAGGGAGACCTCTGAACCTGACTGCTGAGGAGCTGCTCTTTGTGGTCGGGAGGAGGTAAGTTAGGGCACTCTGTGCAGGGAAGGGGAAGTGTGTGGACGTGAGAAGGGGAGCTGGAGGATGAGCAGAGTTAAGGCTCACTCCTAGCTGAAGCGCATGGTCCGGATTCCGGTCTCCGAGTTTGTAGGAACACTGACGTTCCTGCAGCAGAAACCGGAGGAGATAGCAGTTGTAAATGCTCTGTACTCAACTAAGGCTCGGAGGCCCCAGCATCGACGTGTTGGAGCCAAAAGGAAAAGGCTACGGCTGCTTGCCATATGAGAAAGTTCCAAAAGAGAGTCAACAGGGGGAACTTCATTGAACTCAGCACTGCGAGTACCTCAGATAAGCGCTAGAACAGAGGCCACACTACCTATCTGCAGAGAGAGATTTCGAAATTGGCTTCCAGGCTGACCAACTCCTCCATCTGTACTCTGGGTCCGGGACGGCACTTACCAAGTACAGGAAAAGGAACTGCACGACTGTGTCCGTCATCTTTCTCCTGCGCCTGGCGCACGGCTCTGCTACATCCTGCACTGCACACCATCTACCAACTCTTTCATCTGCCCTGCGACTACAGCCCTACCTGTGCAGGGCTTCTACATCTTAGCTGCACCACAACATCTGTCCCAGAGAAGCGACACTGCAGCGCTGGTCAATCTAATCAGAAACCACAGGTGGCGTCATGTATCATTCACCTATAAACGTAATTCACCCCTTTGCATGGACGCCGAGAGCCATGGAACGGGTCACCACCACCGTGACACATCCCTGTGAGACAACGGCCTGGTACCGATTAACCCCACTTCCCTGGCTGGCCACCCACACTCCATGTCAGATTTATCTTGGACTTGGGAATTCACAATTTGACTTGATAACCCAGGCATGGTATGATAGAAAGAGCTACATGGACTAATGTGAAGTGTGGCCTGCTGCATCATTCACTTTTGGTGAGGGTGAAGGACACAAGGAAAGGGGTTCTTCCTGACCAGGAGCCAGCACTTGATGACTCATTGCTTGCATTTTTTGAAACTTTAGAAGAGGAGGGCATATTTGCTAAAGTCTGTTTCGGCAATGTAAGCCAAAACCAGTTCCTCATGCTTCGCCTTTAAAAGCGGTTAACCTACTCCCAGAAAAGGTAGCCTTCCAGGCGTTCCAGAGCCAGACCTTGGTGCAGGCTCAACACCTCCTGCCTTAGCTGCTTGTGCTTTTGCCACTACCAGCAGATGCACCACCACCATCAGCACCAGCTGGACCCCCCACGCCCACGTCCGCGGCCTCTTCCACCAAACTTCAAAATTTTGCAGAAAATAGACCCAAAATAACATCAGATATTTGGCACTGTATCACAAGCATACAGCTCTATTCAGGCAAAGGATAATTGTCAATCTCCCTATATATTCCATCAGTCAAAGAGACGCTCACAGGCTCAGTATGGATTAGACAAGAATATAAAAATTAGACAAAGTGTACAGTATCATCAGAAAGCAGGTATATATAGTATAGTTTAAACATTCTAAATCTCGTAGATATTTGAGGAGGCACACACAGACACTCTCAGGCTCAGTATTGGATTACAGCACAATCTAAAAAGCCGTAAAACGGTAATGGATCTCAAGAGTACAGCTGTACACAGTGTAGGTGTCATTGTTGTCACTCTCAGTATTTATTTCCACAGTCAGAAAATAACTCTCACTTGGTCAGTTTGGATTAGACCAGAATAGAACAAGCAGTAAATGGGTAATGTATCACAAGCGTAGAGCTGTATACAGTGTTGGGGTAATTTTTAAATGTACATCTAAATTGCAGGAGTAACTCATAGACACTCACACGCTCAGGATGGATCACACCACAATATAACAAGGATATCCGCAAGAAATAATCACACATATGGGACAATGTTACAGGTGTCAATGATACACTTAGAGAGTTGGTTTTAGGAGGACTTCCTGGCAGAAAGGGTACAGTATCACCAGATACCAGGTATATATAGCATAGTTTAAACATTAACAATGTACGTCTATATATCAGGAGTAGTGCTGAGCCACCCCGCTAGTGTTTTGGTTCGTCGCACAGGAGGCAAGTTCGTCGAATGTTCGTCGAACGTTCGATGAACACTGTCGAACCCCATTGAAAACAATGGCAGGCAAACACAAACACATACAAACACATAGAAAACAATTACAAGACACCTTTAAAGGTGTCCCAAAGCAGACAAAATGCTCAGAAGACAAAAATAACATATGGAAAAGGGCAACTACATTTAGAAAAGAGGTGGAGGCGTAAAAGGAGGAGGTGGAAGAGACACAGATATAGGCTTGTCATGCCTTTATGAAGTCAAGAAAGGCTAGAATAAAAATGTAAAATACAAACCAAAAAAAAAAAAATTCTGAAATCGAACATGATCATATACCGTCGGACTGCCCACCAATAAATTATGCCAACTGCCGATGGGGCGGCGTTATTCCCACGAACCTCCGAACAGCGTCCATGAAGGCAAAGTGTTTGGTTTCCGGGGGCTGTATGATTGCAAAGCTGAACCTTAAAGGAATATCCAAAAGGGCACCAGCGGCAGTGGAGCCTGTGGCTTAATTGGACTCCACCCGGGAAACCACAACCATGCAAGCTACAGAAAAGATGGACAGATTGCAAGCTTTGTCGATTCTGTGTGTGGTGTGGTATGTCCATTTGTAGTTGTGCTAGCGATTTCTCAGCTTTATTCCGTTAACGACCGAGACTCCGGCATGCCCCCGCGGTACGCGTCAAGCTTACTAGAGGGATTCACGAGGCTCTGGCACGCGAGATCGAGCAATAACAGGTCTATCATGCCCTTACATGTCCGGGGCTGCATGCGCGCTACACTGAAAGGACCATCTTTTGTCTCTTATAGGTGCTGATAACCCGCTGAACACTGTTAGTGATGGGGATCTGGGATTCCAATTATTCCCCGCGAACGATGATTTCCCAGTAAGTGCAGGTCAACCGCAATTACGGAATTAGGCCTAACTGGCATTCCTGAAAAAATGAAAAAATTACGTGTCCAAGCCACAGATGCTGTAGCTTGCTTAACAGCTCGGCAGCCGTTCTCAGGCCCAGTATGGATTCGACAACATTGTAGAAATTTTGATAAAGGGTACAGTTTCACCGGATAACACGTATATATGTAGCATAGTTTACACATTAAAAACCTATGTCTATAGATCAGGAGGCAAGCTCAGATGGTCTCAGGCCCAGTATGGATTAGACGTGATTGGACAAAGGTGAGAAAGGGTAACGTATCACCGGATTACAGGTATGTATAACATAGTTTACACATTAAAACCTATGTCTATAGATCAGGAGGCAGGCTCAGATGGTCTCAGGCCCAGTATGGATTTGACCAGATTGTACAAAGTTGAGAAAGGGTACATTATCACTGGATAGCAGGTATATATAGCATAGTTTAAACATTTAAAATCTCCATGTTCTCAGTATGGATTAGAAAACAATCTAAAAAGTAGAAAAAAGGAAATGTATTTGAAGCGTACACCAGTAGACACTTTTGGTGGTATTTTTAAATCTTCATATATATTTCTGTCTCAGGAAGACAGTCCACACTCTCCGCAATAGGAAATGAGATGCATACAATTACTGACATAAAGTCTAGTGATTTCAGAAATCTAGGAATTAATAATCACGGGAAAAACTTCCGTCACAATTCTCAGAGGCGATGCTGACCCTCAATTAATTTGTGTGTGGAGACAGCGAAAACATTTCTTTGTGAAGAAAGTGTTACTGTATCGCAGTACCGTTAATCCCATCAGCGTTACTCATCTCCATCAAATTTTTATCACAGGGAGAGATGTAAACATGTTGCTCACTGCCTATCATGATCTGTCACGCAACTTTGGAGTGCAAAAGACAGAAGCCACAGGCCGTAGGCGATTCTATGGGATTGGCATGAGAGGGCACATTTAAAAATGGGCACCGGAATGTCACACGTCTGTGAGTAGTGTGGGGAATAGATAGCTCAGCTGGGATCTTTGCTTTGGCACAAGCGTGTGGCTATGAAGTCACTTCAGCAGACTAGCAATATGGACACGGCATATTTATTGTGCACACTTGTTATTCAATGTTACACATGCCAAACATGAAATAAAACATCTAAGGCCGTCTGGCCACTAACTAACAATAGCAGGCTAACTACAAAATAAACCTATATAACAGCAAACAAGTCCATGTAATCTTACTGTGTCAGCTCCCAGCTCAGCAGACGAGATAGACTGAGAGATCCCAGCTCCTCCTGATTATATCAGCTGGACCAGTCAGGAAACCAAAACCTGGATTGAATTAGTGGAGGGGGAACTACCAGTCCTTTCCATGCTGATCACTAAGGAAACCAGGACTGGATTACAGTGAAATAAACTGGCTTCATCATCAGTACAGGGAGACATATGAAATGAAACGGGGAGAAACATACTTGTTTTCTGGGTACCTCTCCCCTTGGCACCGCACAGTAGGAAAACTGTGAAAGCTGATGATAAACCACCACTGCATGTCACTGTGAGTCGACGTCCATAAGAAATGGAAGCCATTGATCATCTGAAGCTAGAGGCCGGCCAGCGGGACAGGGCATAGCTACGTCTTAACCATCATCTATCAGTTCGACAAATTTGTAGTGGCAGTCCCAGTGAAGGATTTGACAGCCCAGACTACACAGTGGAGGAGCAGGGAGAGGTAAACATTGCAAATGCTGTGGCCATGCCCAAGCAATGGGGGCACACTCGTGGGCGTTGGTACTGGCACTGGGCCCCTCATAGTACGGCGGTGTGTCTGACGGCGGGTGTGCACCCCCACCGTCAGAGACACTTGATTGCACTATGAGGGACCCTGTGCCAGTGCCTGCGCCCAAGAGTCGGCCTACCCACCTGTCCAGGGCAACGGCACTCGCACGGTTGCGTGCGCTAGGTGGTGACCCTGGCCATGGGGGGGGAGGCAGCCCAGTTAGGGAGGTTTACAAAATGGCATACATTGATGTGGGACATGCAGCTGCTGCTAACGGCGAAATTGGTCAAGTCCGAGGAAGAGGAGGACCAAAGCAAGCCATTTTTCTGGCAACCTATGTGTCATCAGGGTAAGGTGGGACAAAATCCTTGGAAACCCATGCATGGTTCATTTTAATGAAGGTTAGATCATCCACATTTTCGGTCGACGGACGGGTCCTTTTTTCTGTCAGGATTGATCCAGGTGAACTGAAGACTCTTTCCGATAGCACACTTGCAGCTGGGCAAGCGAGCTCCTGTAAGGCATATTGTGCCAATTCAGGCCAGGTGTCCAGTTTAGCGGCCCAATAGTCAAATGGGAATGACCTGTGAGGAAGAACATCGATATGGGACGAGAAGTAGTTTGTAACCATAGTTGACAACTGCTGTCTCCTGTCACTTTCAATCGATGCAGTATTACCAGTCGTGTGAGCAAGACTTGAAAAATCAGTCCACAACATAGAATCGTAGAGTTGGAAGGGACCTCCTGGGCCATCTGGTCTAACCCCCTGCTCAAAGCAGGATTCGCTAAATCATCCCAGTCAGATGTCTGTCCAGCCTCTGTTTGAAGACTTCCATTGAAGGAGAACTCACCACTTCTCGTGGCAGCCTGTTACACTCATTGATCACTCTAACTGTCAAAAAGTTTTTTCTAACATCTAATCTGTGTCTCCTCCCATTCAGTTTCATCCCGTTGCTTCTAGTCTTTACTTGTGAAAATGAGAATAAAGATGATCCTTCTACAATGTTACAACCCTTTAGATATTTGTAGACAGCTATTAAGTCTCCTCTCAGTCTTCTCTTTTGCAAACTAAACATTCCCAAATCCTGCAACCTTTCCTCATAAGACATGGTTTGCAGACCGGTCACCATTCTGGTCGCTCTTTTCTGAACTTGCTCCAGTTTGTTGATGTCTTTTTGAAAATGTGGTGCCCAAAACTGGACACAATATTCCAGATGAGGTCTGACCAAAGAGGAGTAGAGGGCAATAATGACTTCACGTGATCTAGACTGTATGCTTCTGTTAATACATCCTAGAATTGCATTTGCCTTTTTTGCTGCTGCATCACACTGTTGACTCATATTCTGTCTGTGATCTATTAGTATACCCAAGTCTTTTTCACATGTGCTGTTGCTTAGCCCTATTCCTCCCATTCTGTATATGCTTTTTTCATTTTCATTGCCCAGATGTAGTACTTTGCATTTTTCCCTGTTAAAAACCATTCTGTTAGTTGCTGCCCACTGCTCCAGTTTATTTATATCTTTTTGAATCCTCTCTCTCTTCTCTAGTATTAGCTATCCCTCCTAGCTTTGTGTCATCAGCAAATTTAATCATTTTAACCTCAATTCCTTCATCTAAATCGTTGATAAAGATGTTGAACAATACAGGGCCCAGGACAGAGCCCTGTGGTACCCCACTTGAGACATTCTTCCAACTGGATGTGCAGCCATTTACGACCACTCTTTGGGTCCGATCACTAAGCCAGTTATGAATCCACCTAACAGTTGCCTTGTCCATTCCATACTTAATCATTTTTTCAATAAGGATTGTATGAGATACTTTGTCAAATGCTTTGCTGAAGTCAAGATATACTATATCTACAGCATTTCCTTGATCCACCCAATCAGTGATTCCGTCATAGAAGGAAATTAAGTTAGTCTGACATGACTTGTTATTAGTGTTGAGCGATACCACCCGATACTGAAAAATATCGTATCGGAATGGATCGGCCGATCTAAAAAAGATATCGGGTATCGCCGATTCCGATACCGGAAGTCCCATTCAAGTCAATGGAACAGAAATATCGGAATTAAAAAAAACCCTTTCTTTCCCTGTAGGTTAATTCAACATGAAGAAAAACAACTAATAATAATGTAGACTGTATTGTGGGAGGTGTAGGAGACATTAAAGCCATAGAGGTTTAGCCCAATCAAATGGAATAGCATTTTTTTTTTTTTTTAAGACGTTCGTCGTTACAAAGATATTGACTATGTTAAAGTCTTTAATTTTGTGTCAGATATGTATGTTTCACTACTTCCATGCTATTCACCTTCTTTTTTACTTCTCCCACACTTTCTCCTTCATCATCTAGAGCAGCAGCAGTATCTTTTTCATCAACTTCTTCTTTTTCTAATTCTACTACTTCTAATACTTCTACTTCTTCCTATTCTTCTTCATCATATTCTTATTTGTGACAGGCATTCCTGTAGTTGTAATCAATAAAATTTTGAAGATAACAACTTCCGTTCAGCCTGTCACAAAATATTTACAACAGGATTTGTCCGCTTTCAGTTTGGCCTTCATCAGCAGGCCTTTTCCAGGGGCACCACGAGGAGGAACCGACTCACACCCATACACTGCTTAGTCTTCTTCTGCTTATAAATGTGATAATATCATTTGCTCAGATTTTTAGTCTTATGCTTAATGTTCTTCTGCTTTTGTTTTTTATGCTTCTTGGTCTTCTGTTTCTTGTTGTTCTGCATCTTGGTGGTTGTCTTCCTGTTCTTTGTCCTCTTGGTCATCTTCTTCAGGGTCATCTTTTAGGTATTCTTCTGTGTGGTTTTCAGTGTCGTCGTCTTCAGGGTCATTGTCATGGAGATCCATAGTGAGAATAAAAAAACATTTCCACTAGTTAGATCTTGGAAAAGTAGCAGAAGTTACAAGAAGGCTGAGGAACTGTCGAGAACCAGCTGACGGTACTGGAACCCGGAGTGGCAGCAGAATGAACGAGAGCCAATGGCACAACCGTGGACCAGCTGACGGTGCTGGAACACGGTTACTAAGCAGGAGGTACCTGTTCTCCAAAGCACTACCAAGGAACAGCAGACGTTACTGGAACTCGGATACCGAGAAGGAGGCACCTAGGCCAAAGGCACAACCGAGAACCAGCTGACGGTGCTGGAACCCAGATGGTTAGCAGAAGCTGCAAGACGCAATGGAACTAGCGAGGACCAGTTGACGGTGCTGGAACCCGTATGGGCAGCAGAAGGAACAAGAGCCAATGGCACAAACGTGGACCAGCTGACGGTGCTGGAACACGGTTACTAAGCAAGAGGTACCTGTGCTCCAAAACACTACCAAGGACCAGCAGACGTTACTGGAACTCGGATACCGAGAAGGAGGCACCTAGGCCAAAGGCACAATCGAGAACCAGCTGACGGTGCTGGAACCCAGATGGTTAGCAGAAGCTGCAAGAGGCAATGGAACTAGCGAGGACCAGCTGACGGTGCTGGAACCCGTATGGGCAGCAGAAGGAACAATAGCCAATGGCACAAACGTGGACCAGCTGACGGTGCTGGAACATGGTTACTAAGCAGGAGGTACCTGTGCTCCAAAGCACTACCAAGGACCAGCAGACGTTACTGGAACTCGGATACCGAGAAGGAGGCACCTAGGCCAAAGGCACTGCCGAGAACCAGCTGACGGTGCTGAAACCCAGATGGGTAGCACAAGGTACCCATAATATACAAAGTTGAAAGGCCGCGAGCAGGACGCAGTTACCGAAACCCACAGTCCAACAGGGGGTGCTTGTCCTATTGGCACTAGGGAACCAGCCTTTATTACCAGAACCCGCAGCCCACATAGGAAGCACCAACACTGCAGGCACCATAGACTTGGCTAACCCGACCGCAGCACGACCGGAAAACGTGTCTGTGGCAAAGTGACGTTCACACTACCCAGAAACAGCAGGCGTGCTGGAACCAGGTTGGGCAGGAGGGAGTACCCGTGCCAAAGACACTGCCGAGAACCAGCTGATGTTGCTGGAACCCGGAGGGGCAGCAGAAGGATAAAGAGCCAATGGCACAACTGTGGACCAGCTGATGGTGCTGGAACATGGTTACTAAGCAGGAGGTACCTGTGCTACAAAGCACTACCAAGGACCAGCTGACGGTGCTAGACCTCGGATACCGAGAAGGAGGCACCTAGGCCAAAGGCACTGCTGAGAACCAGTTGACAGTACTGGATCCCGGACGGGTAGCAGAAGAAGCCGCAATTACCGAAACCCACAGTCCAACAGGGGTGCTTGTCCTATTGGCACTACGGAACCAGCCTTTATTACCAGAACCCACAGCCCACACAGGAAGCACCAAAACTGCAGGCACCATAGATTCGGCTAACCCGACCGCAGCATGACCGGACAACGAGTCGCTGGCAAAGTGACATTGACACTACCCGGAAACAGCTGGCATGCTGGAACCAGGCTGGGCAGGAGGGAGTACCCATGCCAAAGACACTGCCGAGAACCAGCTGACGGTGTTGGCACCCAGATGGGTAGCAGAAGGTACCCATGATTACCAAACTTGTGCGTCCGCGAGCAGGCCGCAGTTACCGAAACCCACAGTCCTACAGGGGGTGCTTGTCCTATTGGTACTACGGAAACAGCCTTTTTACCAGATCCCGCAGCCGACATAGGAACCACCGAATCTGCAGGCACCATAGACTCGGCTAACCCGACCACAACACGACAGGACAAAGTATCGTTGGCAAAGTGACGTTGACACTACCCGGAAACAGCAGGCGTGCTGGAACCAGGCTGGGCAGGAGGGAGTACCCATGCCAAAGACACTTCTGAGCTGCAACTGGCGATGTTTGAGCCCAGGGGTCAATAATGCAGCAGGCTGAGGCCTACTTTGAGCTAGTTTTATATTGGTTGTACACAACTACTGATTTTAACCGGGCTCCACTTGGGCCTCTGGCTCTACTGTATCTAGTATTTCCCCTGGCCTCCAACCCCGCCAGTCGTTGCTCTGAAGTGTCTTGTGCACAATCCACACTTGTTCCTGTGTGACTGTGGCTCTGTCACGTCAGTTGATCCACTGATGTGTGTCCGGCAAGGTCTCCTGCTCTGTCCACATTCCCACTACTAGTAATGGGAATGGGGACAGAGCGGCAGACATTGCCGGACACACATCAGTGGATCAACTGACGTGACCGAGCCACAGTCACACAGGAACAAGTGTGGATTGTGCACACGCCTCTTCACAGCAGCGACTGGCGGGGTTGTAGGCCATGGAAAATACTAGAGACAGTAGAGGCAGAGGCCTAAGTGGAGCATGGTGGAAAATCAGTAGTAGTGTGATTTGGGAGGCAGCAGGAGACTTTGCCATCCACACAGCAGGGGAACAGCTGGCATTACTGAACCCCACTAACACAGGAGCAAGTGTTTTTATCTGTGCAGACAGCACTTCCAAGCTACAACTGGCTGTGTTGTAGCCCACGATCAATGCTCCGAGCAGGCTGAGGCCTACTTGGAGCGAGGAGAAAAATGCGTTGGAGTGTGACTTGGGAGGTAGCAGGAGACTTTGCCATCCACACAGCAGGGGAATAGCTGGCATTACTGAACCCCACTAACACAGGAGCAAGTGTTTTTATCTGTGCGGACAGCACTTCCAAGCTACAACTGGCTGTGTTGTAGTCCAGGATCAATGCTCCAAGCAGGCTGAGGCCTACTTGGAGCGAGGAGGAAAATGCGTTGGAGTGTGACTTGGGAGGTAGCAGGAGACTTTGCCATCCACACAGCAGGGGAACAGCTGGCATTACTGAACCCCACTAACACAGGAGCAAGTGTTTTTATCTGTGTGGACAGCACTTCCAAACTACAACTGGCTGTGTTGTAGCCCAGGATCAATGCTCCGAGCAGGCTGAGGCCTACTTGGAGAGAGGAGAAAAATGCGTTGGAGTGTGATTTGGGAGGCAGCAGGAGACTTTGCCATCCACACAGCAGGGGAACAGCTGGCATTACTGAACCCTACTAACACAGGAGCAAGTGTTTTTATCTGTGCGGACAGCACTTCCAAGCTACAACTGGCTGTGTTGTAGCCCAGGATCAATGCTCCGAGCAGGCTGAGGCCTACTTGGAGCGAGGAGAAAAATGCGTTGGAGTCTGATTTGGGAGGCAGCAGGAGACTTTGCCATCCACACAGCAGGGGAACAGCTGGCATTACTGAACCCCACTAACACAGGAGCAAGTGTTTTTATCTGTGCGGACAGCACTTCCAAGCAACAACTGGCTGTGTTGTAGCCCAGGATCCAGCATGCAGCAGGCGGAGGCAAACTTGCAGCTGGTTTTATAGAGGTTGTAGACTACTACAGATTGTTACCGTGCTCCACTATGGCCTGCGGCTCCACTGTCTCTAGTTTTTCCCCTGCCCTCCAACCCCGGCAGTTCATGCTCTGAAGTGGCGTCTGCAAAATCCACACTTGTTCCTGTGTAACTGTTGCTCAGTCATGTCAATTGATCCCCTGATGTGTGTCTGCCAAGGTCTCCTGCTCAGTCCTCAGTCACACTACTAGTAATGTGAATGTGGGCAGAGCAGGAGACCTTGGCAGACACACATCAGGGGATAAACTGACGTGACTGAGCCACAGTAACTCAGGAACAAGTGTGGATTGTGCAGACGCCATTTCAGAGCATGAACTGGCAGGGTTGGAGGGCAGGGGAAAAACTAGAGACAGTTGATCCACAGGCCTAAGTTGAGCACAGTTACAAATCTGTATTAGTTTGCATGTGGATGCAGCAGGAGACTTTGCCGTCTCCACAGCAGGGGAACAGCTGGCATTACTGATCCCCACTAACACAGGAGGTAGTGTGTTTTTCTCTGTGAAGACAACACTTCTGAACACCAACTAGCGTTGTTGGAGACCAGGATGAGGCATGGAGCAGGCTGAGGGCTGATGGTGTGGGCAGGTGGAGGCAGCAGGAGACTTTGCCGTCTCCACAGCAGGGGAACAGCTGGCATTACTGATCCCCACTAACACAGGAGGTAGTGTGTTTTTCTCTGTGAAGACGACACTTCTGAACACCAACTAGCGTTGTTGGAGCCCAGGAAGAGGCATGGAGCAGGCTGAGGGCTGATGGTGTGGGCAGGTGGAGGCAGCAGGAGACTTTGCCATCTCCACAGCAGGGGAACAGCTGGCATTACTGATCCCCACTAACACAGGAGCTAGTGTGTTTTTCTCTGTGAAGACGACACTTCTGAACACCAACTAGCGTTGTTGGAGCCCAGGAAGAGGCATGGAGCAGGCTGAGGGCTGATGGTGTGGGAAGGTGGAGGCAGCAGGAGACTTTGCCGTCTCCACAGCAGGGGAACAGCTGGCATTACTGATCCCCACTAACACAGGAGGTAGTGTGTTTTTCTCTGTGAAGACGACACTTCTGAACATCAACTAGCGTTATTGGAGCCCAGGAAGAGGCATGGAGCAGCCTGAGGGCTGATGGTGTGGGCAGGTGGAGGCAGCAGGAGACTTTGCCGTCTCCACAGCAGGGGAACAGCTGTCATTACTGATCCCCACTAACACAGGTGCCAGTGTGCTTTTCTCTGTGAAGACGACACTTCTGAACACCAACTAGCATTGTTGGAGCCCAGGAAGAGGCATGGAGCAGGCTGAGGGCTGATGGTGTGGGCAGGTGGAGGCAGCAGGAGACTTTGCCGTCTTCACAGCAGGGGAACAGCTGGCATTACTGATCCCCACTAACACAGGAGGTAGTGTGTTTTTCTCTGTGAAGACGACACTTCTGAACACCAACTAGCGTTGTTGGAGCCCAGGAAGAGGCATGGAGCAGGCTGAGGGCTGATGGTGTGGGAAGGTGGAGGCAGCAGGACACTTTGCCGTCTACACAGCAGGGGAACAGCTGTCATTACTGAACCCCACAGACACAGGAGCTAGTGTGTTTTTCTCTGTGAAGACAGCACTTCTGAACACCAACTGGCTTTGTTGGAGCCCAGGATGAGGCATGGAGCATGCTGAAGCAAACTTGCTGCACGTTTTAGAGAGGTTGTAGACTACTAATGATTGTAACCGTGCCACACTAAGGCCTCCGTCTCAACTGTGTCTAGTATTTCCCCTTGCCTCCAACCCCGCCAGTTACAGTTCTTAAGTGGCGTCTGCACAATCCACACTTCTTCAAGTGTAACTTGGCCTCAGTCACGTCAGTTGATCCCCTGATGTGTGTCTGGCAAGGTCTCCTGCTCTGTCCACATTCCCATTACTAGTAGTGTGAATGAGGACAGAGCAGGAGACCTTGCCGGACACACATCAGGGGATCAACTGACGTGACTGAGGCTAAGTAACACTGGAACAAGTGTGGATTGTGCAGACGCCACTTAAGAGCTGTCACTGGCTGTGTTGGAGGCCAAGGGAAATACTAGACACAGTGGAGCCAGAGGCCTAAGTGTAGCATGGTTAAAAATCCGTTGTAGTTTGAATGTTGATGGAGCCTGAGACTTTGCCGTCCACACAGCAGGGGAGCAGCTGGCGTTACAGAGCCCCACTAACACAGGAGCTAGTGTTTTTCTCTGTGCAGACTACACATCTGAGCGACAACTGGCTGTGTTGAAGCCCAGGGATTATAGTTCAGGTGTTAGAAATATGAACACAACTGGAGACCTGGATTCAATTGCCAACCTATTATTTAGTCGGGAAGAGGACTGGCAAATTCGGGGGATATCCAGGCCTTGTTCATTTTCAGAAAAGTAAGCCAGTCGACGTTATCGGAAGAAAGTCGCGTGCGACGGTCTGTTAGTACACCACCTGCGGCACTAAAGACGCGTTCCGATAACACACTGGCAGCAGGGCAAGCCAGCACCTCCAATGCATAATGGCTAAGCTCTGGCCATGTATCCAGCTTAGAGACCCAAAACTTAAAGGGGGAAGAGCCATCTGGGAGTACACTCACAGGGCAAGACATGTAATCTGTCACCATCTGACGGAAACGTTGCCTCCTGCTGACTGGAGCCGTCAGTGATGGTGTAGACAATTTTGGCGGACACACAAAACTTTGCCACATTTGGGCCATAGTGGTCTTGCCTTGTGCTGAGGCGCTGCCTCTGCTCCCTCTTTGTGCTGAGTTTCCTCCTCTGGCTCGACGCACAGAGATACTTTGTAAAGCAATAGCACCACTGCTGTCGGGTGGAATGGAAAACATGATGGACTGCACCAGTGTGTCTTGGAACTCCCGCATTTTCTGCTCCCTGTTCAACGTTGGTATGAGGGTTTGCAAGTTGTCCCGGTAGCGAGGATCTAGGAGGGTGTACACCCAATAATCAGCCGTGTAGAGAATGTGGGCAATGCGGCGTTCGTTTCTCAGGCACTGCAGCATGAAGTCAACCATGTGCTGCAGACTCCCAACTGCCAAAGAACCGCTGTCCCCTGCTTGAGGCGTGAGCTCTGCCTGCTCGGCATCACCCCACCCTCGCTGTACATACTGACTAGAGCTTTGTGTACCTCCCTCCTGTGGAGAGATGTCTTCATCCTCCAGCGACTCCTCCTCATCCTCCTCAAAAAGTGTCCCCTGCCTAGGCCTTTGTGAGGAACCACGTAGCGCAGAGTGTCCAGAAGCAGATGGCATTTGGGACTCTTCATCCACCACCTCTTCCAAAACCTCATCCCTTAGTGCTTGCAGTGTTTTTTGAAGCATGCAGATAAGGGGGACAGTCATGCTGACTAGTGCATCATCTGCACTCGCCATCCGCGTGGAATCGTCGAAGGCACGCAAAACTTGGCAGATGTCCTTCATAGAGGCCCACTCAGTGGTGCTGAAGTGTGACCGGTGCACAGTGCGACTTGTTTGCGCCTGATGCAGCTGGTACTCCATGATTGCTGCCTGCTGCTCACACAACCGCTCCAACATATGTAATGTAGAATTACACCTGGTGGGTAGGTCACATATGATGTGATGTTCCGGAAGGTGGAATCAGCGCTGCAGAGAAGCAAGGCGCGATCTTGCCATGCTGGAACGCCGCAAGTGAGCGCACTCTATGCGGACCTTGTGCAGCACTGCATCAAGATCCGGATAGTCCCTCAGAAAGCTCTGCATGACCAAGTTGAGCACATGTGCCAGACATGGGATGTGAGTGAGGTTGCCTAGGCCAAGAGCTGCCACCAGATTTCGGCCATTGTCACACACTACCAAGCCCGGCTGGAGATTCGCTGGCACAAGCCACACATCGCTCCCCTGCTTGATGGCATTCCAGAGCTCCTGCGCTGTGTGGCTTCGATTCCCCAAAGAAATTAATTTAAGTACGGCCTGTTGGCGTTTGGCCACGGCTGTGCTCATATCGGTCGGAACAGTCTCCTGCTGCACTGTTTCAGAGGAACTAGAATAGGAGGAGGAGTCAATATGTACAGACTGCATTCCTGCAATCCGGGGAGTTGGCAGAACACTTAGAGCTCCACTCTCCTGATCTGTACCCTGCTCCACCACATTGACCCAATGGGCAGTGAGGGAAAGGTATCGTCCCTGTCCATGGTTACTGGTCCACGCATCAGTGGTCAGATGGACCTTGCTACTGACGGCGTTTAGTAGTGCATGCTTGATGTTTGCCTCCACATGTTTATGCAGGGCAGGGACTGCTCACCTGCTGAAATAAAAGCGGCTGGGAACGGTGTATTGTGGGACTGCCAATGCCATGAAGTCCCGGAAGGTGTCAGTCTTCACCAGCCTGAATGAGAGCATTTCAAGTGCCATTAGTTTGGCAATGCCAGCATTCAGAGCCTGTGCTCGGGGATGGTGTGCCAAGTATGGCCGCCTTTTCTCCCATGCCTGTGCTACCGATGACTGCCGAGTGGCCTGGGAGTGTGATGATGACTTTGAACGTGGTGTTGTGGGTGGAATGTCACAGGGTCTCTGGACAACAGTGCCAGAGGTTCTTCCTTGGCGATCCTGTGAGGAAGCCGAACCAGCTGTGTGTGAGCTGGAGGAAGAGGCCCCAACACGAGCTGAAGAGGTGGTAGGTGGTGCTGTACGTTGGCCTACGTCTTCAGTGTGTCTGTGTAACTCCAACTCATGCTTGGTCCGCACATGTTTACACATATTAGTGGTATTGAGGTTGCTGACATTTTTCCCTCTTTTGACTCTCTGATGACACAGCTTGCATTTGACAAAGCAAATGTCATCTGCAACTGTGTCAAAAAAGGACCACGCACTGCAAGTCTTGGGAGAGCCAGTTTTGCATTTAGAAAGTGGAATGCTCCTAACGGGTGCCGAAGTGGAGGCTACAGGCAACCAAGTCTGCCCCCTCCCTCTCCCTCCGGTTTTGGCCATTCGGGGAATCTCTTCCTCAGAGCTGCTCCCACCACCTTCCTGTTCCTCACGCCATGATGGGTCAAGGACCTCATCATCTACACTCCCCTCTTCAAACACCTGCTTCTCCAGGGTTGTCTCGCCAGCACCGTACGCACCAGAAAGTCGTAAGTGAGTCTCGTCATCATCTGATGTGTACTGAGGTGTGCTGACCAGAGGCACTGGCCCACCCGCCTCTTCAGATTCAGAGGCACAAAGAAGTTGGGCATCACTGCATACTCCCTCTTCTTCACATTCTGGAATGCTGCTTGGCTGGCCCACCCCTTTCCAAACCAACAGATTCCGAGAACAGAAGTAGAGACTGTGATGGCTCCTGTCCATGGCTCTCTGACTGCCTGGGCAGTTTGGCGGGCGGTGAAGAGACAGATGGTTGCTCTTCGGTGCTCTGGCCCTGAGAGGATGTGGAAGGAATTGAAGTCGATGCGTTAGCTGCCATCCATCCGACAACGGCTTCAATTTGTTCCTCCCGCAGCAGTGGGGTACGGTGAGGTCCTACAAAGCTGCGCATAAAGGACTGTTGCCTGCTAAAACTGGGGGATGCTGACTCCCTGGTGCCAACAGCAGGCACAGAATCCCCACGTCCTCTCCCAGCAGAATCCCCACGTCCTCTCCCAGCAGAATCCCCACGTCCTCTCCCTGCTGAAACTCCACGCCCACGGCCACGTGCCTTACTCCCTGCCTTCTTCATTTTGCTAGACTGAGAAAGATAGGCAGAAAAGTACAAAGGGGGGCCTTAGCGTGGTTATTCCTGAACAGCTGGTTACAGGTATAAGAAACACTAATTTTATGATGTGTGTGTGTCGACTACACTTTAATGGGAGCTAATGTGGCCTACACAACTTTCAAATGTAGTGTTTGGTGAACTTTTTTTTTTTTTTTTGGTTTAGGAAAAAAAACTTAAAGGATGTGACAAAAGATTTAAAAGTCAGAGTATCACCAACTTTATGGAGCTATTACAATGCAGGCAGGTTACCTACAATGCAAAAGAGGAAAATTGTGTAATACTAGTCTGGCTGCAGCTGAAGGGCACAAGCCAGAAAAAAGGCTCCTCTATCTACTCATATATAGTGTTTGCAACCAACCTATGTAGATGGATATGGATGGATGCACACTAATAGGAGAAGAAAAAATGAGCTGCAATAACAGCAAATTACGTGTGAGGCAGTAACGCACGCTGAGCGTCCTACAACCAGACGTAGCTGTAGGACGCACTACTCAGCGTGAGCTGTACTCACACACAGTCAGAGACCTCTCAGACAGCCGTGAACAGTGCAGCTAAGTGGGCACTAGCACCAACAGGCTGCAGAAAGGCTCCGCTGTCTACTCCTACAGTGTTTGCAACCACCGTATATGGATACGGATGGAAGCACACTAATAGGAGAAAAAATGAGCTGCAATTAAATCAAAATATATGTGAAGCAGTAACGCACGCTGAGCGGCCTACAACCAGACGTAGCTGTAGGACACACTACTCAGCGTGAGCTGCACTCACACACAGTCAGAGACCTCTCAGACAGCCTAGAACAGTGCAGCTAAGGGGGCACTAGCACTGAAAGGCTGCAGAAAGGCTCCGCTGTCTACTACTAGTGTTTGCAACCAACGTATATGGATACGGATGGAAGCACACTAGATAGAATTTTTGAAAAATAAGCAGCTCAAAAAAAAAATTTTTGTATGAGGCAGCAGTGAGGCACGCTGTCCGTACTACAACCAGACGTGGCTGAAGGACCCACTCCACATCGTGAGCTGCACTCACACAGCCCTTGCAGACAGCTGTGAACACTGCTGCTAGGGCTAAGAAAGCTACAGTGGTGGTTTATGTAGCCTGGGTTAAGCACAATATGTTTGGTAGAATCGCTATTTCTAACTGTCCCTCACAGTCTTCAACAGCAGCCTGTCCCTAACTGAATTCACAGCAGAGTGACCAGAAATGGCGGCGGTGGTGGCTTTTATAGTGCATCATGACATAATTTCAGCAGCCAATCACAGCCATGCCAATAGTTAACATGCCTACATGCCTAACAGGATGTGCCCACACTTCTGAGGATTACCATTGGCTGAATCAAAGCGAGCGGGCTGATAGCATTATGGGAACTTCCGATTCTGGTATCCGATATGAAAAAAGTATCGGAAATCAGTATCGGAATTCCGATACAGCTAATATCGGCCGATACCCGATACTTGCGGTATCGGAAAGCTCAACACTACTTGTTAGTTACAAACCCATGCTGACTCTGTTTAATCACTTCATTCTTATCCAGGTACTGACATGCATGTTGTATAATAATTTGTTCAAAGATCTTTCCTGGTATAGAAGTCAGACTCACCGGCCTATAGTTGCCTGGGTCCACCTTCTTCCCCTTTTTGAAGATAGGAACAACATTTGCTCTTCTCCAGTCTTCTGGGACTTCTCCTGTTCTCCAAGAATTTTCAAAGATTATGGAGAGGGGTTCAAAAATTTCTTCTGCTATCTCCTTCAGCACTCTGGTCATGAAGCATGGTCATGAAACCCCTGACTCCAACGCCACTTCTGATGTGTGCACCACGAACACCTCTTCCAAGCTTCCCCCGGCCCCTACTGCCCGTGTGAGAACCATCACCGCTGCTGTGTGCTGGGAATGCCTCAACCAACCAGTTTACCAGAGTTGCTTATTTGTTAGCCAATATTAGGTCAATGTTCTCCTGTGGCATTATGTTTTGGAATTTGCCTTTATAGCGTGGATCCAGGATGCTGGCCAACCAGTAGTCGTCATCGTTCATCATTTTGGCAATGCAGGGGTCCCTTTTTAGGATCTGCAAGGCATAATCTGACATGTGGGTCAATGTTCCCGGTGTCAATGATGCACTGCTTTTGCTGGGTGGAGGAGCACTTTCTGGAATATCCACATCCCTCCAGTCATGCACAAACCCTGTACCAAACCTTGACACGCCAACATTTTCTCTTGCCCCATGAGAAGCATCCTCCTCCCCTAAATAATCATCCCCATCATCATCCTCCTCCTCTTCCTCTTCTTCCTCCACCTTGTCCACGAGACTTCCCTGACCAGACAATGACTGACTGTCATCAGGGCTTCCCTCCTCCTCTTCCTCCTCTGCTGCAGACGCCTGCTCCTTAATGTGCGTCAAAGTTTGCATGAGCAGATGCATAAGTGGGATGCTCATGCTTATGATGGCATCGTCTGCGCTTACCAGCCATGTGCATTCCTCAAAACACTGAAGGACTTTACAGAGGTCTTTCAGCTTCGACCACTGCACACCTGTCAACTCCATGTCTGCCCTCAAAGTTCCTGCCCATGTATCCTCCCACAAATGCATTACAGCCTGCCTCTGTTCTCACAGCCGCTCAACCATGTGCAGGGTGGAGTTCCACCTTGTTGCAACGTCGATAATTAGGCGGTGCTTGGGAAGGTGGAACAATCGCTGCAGCTTCTGCATACGACTGGAGTGTACCGGTGACCGGCGGAAGTGCGAGCACAGTCTTCGAATCTTATGGAGCAGGCCTGTTAACTCCGGATAATTATTGAGGAAGCACTGCACCACCAGGTTCAAGGTGTGAGCCAAGCAAGGTATGTGTCTCAGTTTTGAAAGGGCTATGGCTGCCACAAAATTCCGGCCGTTATCACTAACTACCTTGTCTGCCTCAAGATGTAGACTGCCCAGCCATGACTCAGTTTGTCGCTGAAAGTAGTCGGACAGTACCTCTGCGGTGTGTCTGTTGTCGCCCAAACACATCATCTTCAACACAGTCTGCTGACGCTTTCCACTAGCTGATCGATAGGGGGACACCTCGTGTGCAACACTGGCAGCTGCGGATGGAGTGCTCGTGCGACTGCGCTCTGTGGATGAGCTTTCACTTCTGGAGGAGGATGAGGAGGAGGGTCGAACGCCTACAGCCAACTGTTTCCAATACCGTGGGCTAGGCAGCACTGTCCCACCACCGCTGTCCCCTGTGAACCCTGCATCCACCACATTAACCCAGTGCGCAGTGATGGACACGTAACTGCCCTGGCCATGCCTACTGGACCATGCATCAGTTGTGAGGTGCACCTTTCCACTCACTGATTGCTAGAGTGCATGGACAATGCGGTCTTTCACATGAAGGTGGAGGGCTGGGATGGCTTTGCGAGAAAAGAAGTGGTGACTGGGTAGGTCATAGCGTGGTAGTGCATAGGCCATGAGTTCGTGGAAAGCTGTGCTTTCAACCAAGCGATAGGGCATCATCTCTAACAAGATTAGTTTGGCAATGTGGGCATTCAAACCCAGTGTACGCGGATGAGAGGATGAGTACTTTCTTGTCCTACTCATAGTCTCTGGTAGGGTGAGCTGAACTTGAGAGCTGCATATGGTGGAACTAGCGGTGGACATGGCGGACTGACAGAGGGTTGATGATGGTGATGGAGTTGGTGTTCTTTCTGATGGCCTAGATTCAGTCTTTCGTTGATATAACATTGTGATTCCCTGACTGCTTTGGCCTTGCGACGACACCTCATCATTTGCTGCTGGTGGTGTGCTAACCAGTGGCTTACAGTGGGGGAAACAATGTAGCATTGCTGACTACCTTCTTTGGGAGCAGTTGCACATGTGGTACGTGAGGTTTGGTAGTCCGTCCACGCTTGCAAGTGCATGGTTTTTAAATGTCTAAGCATGCAACTGGTATTCAAATTTCTTAGATTTTTCCCTCGGCTAAAGTTCTTTCCGCACTTCTTACAGATAACCTTTGCCTGATCATTAGGATTTTGTTAAAAAAAGTGCCACACTGCACTCTTCCTACTATGGAAGACATTTTGAGGCCTTGCATGCTGTGCTATTTTGACCTTCTGGCCAAGCTGTAATGCAACTCTTTTGGCTTTTGTAACCCGTTTTTGGACTGCTCCTGGCCTGCCAGATAACAGCTGTTGAGATGTTGATGCCTGCTGCGGATGCTCCTCCTCCTCTTCAGAGCTATTGGCAGCGGCACCCTCTTCCCCAATGGATGCCAATCTGGGTCAACAACTGGGTCATCCATCACCTCCTTTTCAATGTCATGTGCACCTTCCTCTGTGTCACTGTGTATGGTGGTATAGTATGCGGGAGGGGGCACCTGAGTTTCATCAGGGTCAGATTCTGGCTCAGTACACTGCGAGGACAATGTAGTGCTCTGAGTTAATGTACCAGCAGATAAATCTAGCAGTGGCTGTGCATCAGTGCACTCCATGTCAGATTCATCTTGGCCTGGGTAATTCACGATTTGACTTGATAACCCAGGCATGGTATGTTAAAACAGCTCCATGGAGTAATCTGTAGTGTGGCCTGCCGCATCCATCTATTTTGGTGGGGGTGAAGGAAACAAGGAAAGGTGTGGTTCATGACCATGAGCCTCCAATGACGACTCAGTGCTTTTATTTTTTAAAACTTCAGAAGAATAGGTGATAGAGCTGGAGGCTGAGTCAGCAATGTAAGCCAAAACTTGTTCCTGAAGCTCCGGCTTTAAAAGCGGTTTACCTACTCCCAGAAAAGGGAGCCTTCGAGGCCTTGTGAAGCCAGACGATGATGCAGGCTCAACACCTCCTGCATTTGGTGCTATTTTGCTTTTGCCACTACCAGCAGATCCACCACCAACACCATCATTACCAGCTGCCAACCCCCGCCCACTTCCACGGACTCTTCCACCACACTTCCTCATTTTTGGGGAAAAGGTACCCAAAATACCACCAACTGTATGGTACTGTAAAACAAGGTACAAGGTGTATATAGTAGTGGGGAGTATTTGAATCTCTCTACAGACTTCAGGACACAGTTGGATTCTGTCAGGCCCTGTGTATTTTACACCTCAAAGTAACAGGCTGATTCTGGATGGTGTAAAAAAGGTGTATAGAGGACTGGGGAGAAATGGAATCTCTCTACAGACTTCAGGACACAGTTGGATTCTGTCAGGCCCTGTGTATTTTACACCTCAAAGTAGCAGGCTGATTCTGGATGGTGGAAAAAAGGTGTATAGAGGACTGGGGAGAAATGGAATCTCTCTACAGACTTCAGGACACAGTTGGATTCTGTCAGGCCCTGTGTATATTACACCTCAAAGTAGCAGGCTGATTCTGGATGGTGGAAAAAAGGTGTACAGAGGACTGGGGAGAAATGGAATCTCTCTACAGACTTCAGGACACAGTTGGATTCTGTCAGGCCCTGCGTATTTTACACCTCAAAGTAACAGGCTGATTCTGGATGGTGGAAAAAAGGCGTATAGAGGGCTGGGGAGAAATGGAATCTCTCTACAGACTTCAGGACACAGTTGTATTCTGTCAGGCCCTGTGTATTTTACACCTCAAAGTAACAGGCTGATTCTGGATGGTGTAAAAAAGGTGTATAGAGGACTGGGGAGAAATGGAATCTCTCTACAGACTTCAGGACACAGTTGGATTCTGTCAGGCCCTGTGTATTTTACACCTCAATGTAACAGGCAGAAATTGCCCAGTGTATGACAAACTACAAGGTGTATATAGAATTGGGTAGAATTGGAATCTCCCTATAGTGTAGGTCTGTAAGAACGGACAAACTCCTTGGCTTTTCCTTACAGAGTCACACACAGATAGCTTCAATTTGGCCGTGATAACAGCCGGTACACAGTACTGTGTGAGGAGCGTACACGTACACCACTGTACGGTGTGTGTATGTAAAATTGTCAAGCTCCATGTTTTTGTATACGGACTGACACACGCTCTCTCTAGTTTTGAATGTAATCAAACAGCAAATTTATGAAACTGTTTGAAAAACAGACAAAACTCTAAGGTGTAGGTCTGTAAGAATGGACAAACTCCTCGACTTTTCCTTACAGAGTCACACTCAGGTTGTCAAGCTCCGTGTTTTTGTATACGGACTGACACATGCTGTCTCTCTCTAGTTTTGAATGTAATCAAACAGCAGATATACTAAACTGTTTGAAAAACGGACAAAACTCTAAGGTATAGGTCTGTAAGAACGGACAAACTGCTCGGCTTTTCCTTACAGAGTCACACACAGCTTCAATTTGGCCGTGATAACAGCCGGTACACAGTACTGTGTGAGGAGCGCACCCCGGTGTACGGTGTATGAAAAAATTAACGCTCAGTACCTCACCAGGACAAAACAATAAAATTTGGATTGCTTTTAAAAAAGCAGTTTGAACACCAGTGTGCACACAGCAATACAGGTAGCCTTAAAAGGCAGCCTAATCACCACCAGCGCTGCTGCACAAAAGCAAAAATCTTCACCTTTCACTGCACACTAACTACACTGAAAAGCGCTATCAGCAGAAGCAGTTTTTTTTTTCTTTTGGCCTTCCTAACGCTCTCCCTACAGAATCTGCAGCAGCAGCAGCTCTCCCTATTCTGAGATCAGCATAAGTAACATGGCGGTCGGTGTGCACGCCCTTTTATACCCCCTGTGATGCCACACAAAGCAAGCCAATCACTTGCATGCCCTTCTCAAAGATGGTGGTGACTTCTGCCTATGTCAACACGTTGCCCACAGTGTCCGTTCTTCCTGATTGGCTGAAAAAGGGCGCTAAAGCATCTTTTGAAACGTGACTTTGGCGCAATGGTCGCCGACCTCGTGGCCAACCTCACGCTAAGGTCGGGTTTCGTTTCATGAAACCCGACTTTGGCGAAAGTCGCTGACTTTTGAATTTTTTTGACCCGTTTTGCTCAATTCTAGTTGTCATGACAACCAGGGGTTTGCTGATGAAAGCCGGGGTTGGTGATTTCCCCCCCATGCCAGTCATGATGAGCCTCCTTTAAATGCCGGACTGTGGCCGAAATTCATAGGAGATAATGATTTTAGCTATACATAACAGTGCTTATCCATTGCTATGTATAGTACAGGTGATCAGATGATTGTAGCTTCAAGTCTCCTAAGATTGTAACTTCAAGTCTCCTAAGAGGACTGTTAAATTCAGGAAAAACTTAAAGAAAAGTTTTTAAAAATATGAGAAAAGAAACCCCACATATGCTCAACACCTCCTTTTTCTCAATTAAAAATAAAACAATTTGATAAAGTAATTGGGTCACCCTCCATCCCAGGGCTGTGGGGTACTCGGTACCGGGCCGGTGTCAGGGGGATGGGAACTGCAGTGGCGGTGACCCGGTCCGTGGCCCTGGGCGCCCAATGAAAATGGTGGAAGTTTATATTACAGTTTATAGGAATAGTTTGTGACGCCACCTGTGGTGCTCGGCAAGTATGGTGTTAGGCCGACGCTGCGTGCAGATCCTCTGGGACTGATGGTGTGTGCAGCAGAGGTGGTAAAGTTCCCCACAGGCGGAGCTGTAGTCCAAGGGCAGTGTAGATGAAGTAATGGCGGGGAGGCGCAGATGGTGTAGATGCGGGTACCCAGGTGTAGCGGTGCTGGAATAACTGGAGGACACCAGAGTGTGCGGTTCCAAAGCTTTACTCACTGTTTGCAGTTCACACAATTGCCTGCCTCTGCGCCGTGTTCTCCAGGTCAGGGCTCCAGCTAATCTCCAGGCAGGATAGGATTCTCCCCTCCAACACTCCGCCAACATGTACCTTACTGAATGACTCCTCCAATGCGCCTTTAGGTGCGAAGCACTCCAGTACTTAGTTATCCTGGAATGCCTCTCTCTAGGTGTTCCTAGTCTCTACTTGTTTGACAGACAGCTGTAGCCTGCTTCGGGGAACTCTAGCTCCAGAGTCCCGGCTCACTATTAAGTTGCTGTTGTGTCCCAAGTCTATGATGGGAGTAAGGCATTAGCGGCTCACTACTCCACCGGTGTCTGTTGCTGGATATGAAAGATCCGATCAACCTCGGTTGACTGGGCCCCGGCCTTTTCGCTCTGGACTGGAAGGGTTATCTATCTTTCTCAACCTGCTTCCCACCGTCCTTCTGTCTCCTTCGTTCTGATCTGTTCTATCTTTCTTATGGAAGGTTAGGTTATCAGTCTTGTCAGTCTCCTTCTCTTCCTTCCCCGTGCCAGCAGCCCAGATCACTGGGACCTGCTGCAGCACGTCCTTCAGACATCCATCTCCTTCTCCTCTCGCTAACCAACTGACTTCTAATCCTCACTCTTCTCACTCTTTTGTATCATCTTAATCCACCGCCTCCCAGTACATCTCATGTTACGAAGCAGGGTTCCACGAAGGGTGCTCTGCTACCCCCAGGCTTAAGCTGCTAGGTGGCCCTGCTGAACTATCCTGTGTGTGGAATGCCGGTGTGTAGTGTAGATGGGAGCTCCCACCTTACCTGGATGGTGTGGCACCACACCTTAGGAGAAGGTGCAGTACCTCTGTGGCGACTGAAGCCTCAGGGGTGCCACATACCCCCCTGTTAAACACAGTACGTCCGCGGGCTGCAAGACAACAAGAGTAACAATACAAGAACACAAAAGTTTTTAAATGCTGGTTAACCATACTTATCTAATCTTCCTAATGTAGGAGGCACATTTCTTTAACATTGCAAACAGGCTAACTTCCTATCTTAGTATCAAAAATTTTACTTCAAGTGCAATTCTTAATTCAAAGTGCTATGCTCAGCACATTTTCGTTATTACATTTCTATCAACTATTCTCTTTCTACTGGACGCAAGACACTGACCATCTGTACTTGGCCTGTCACCTGTCACTTTTAATTCTCTGTTCTTTATTCAATACTCACATTCTATTCTAGTTTTCTGTATCAAATATTCTATAAAAGACATTTACTTTTTATAAGACACAACATTATCAAATACTTTATCATAAAACATTCAAAGATTCTTGCAGAGGGCTGGACACTGCTCCCAGCCGGGATCCATTCAAAAGCATCATCTTCGCAAAGTGTCTATATGTAAAATCAAGAGAGAGCACCCAAAGGGGTGCAAACTATTTACAGATAAAGTTTTGGACCAATCAGCGTCTATGATCTCCACAGTTTCATTTCAAAAATAACACAGCCAATCAAAAACTAGGCAACATGATGAACAAAAGACAAAGACACAACTGGTGCAATTGACCCTCCTGGGTAACGAGAGATTTTTCTTTCTTTTCTTTACTGGTGATCCCCTCCTTGGGTTCTGGTACTGGAAATATTACCAGATGAAACACTTTGGGTATCTTCATCTTGAGGTAGAGGTGACATACTGGTTGGGGCTGGCTGGTGCCTGAGGTCTTGAAGCTGTGGTAGAGGGAACCCAGGATGCATGTCTATTCCCATCAACGGTTCCTCAGGAATGGATGGTTCTGCTGTTCTGGTGCGCAGTCTAGCACCGAGGGCTGCTGTATCTTGTTGACGCTGACAAGCAACTACATGGGAGCTCGGCAGCCAAGGGATCCCCATATCTCCGTCCCAAAGCGACACAGGGCCGTTATCCCCCACAGATGTCGGGGCCTCCGCGCCAGTTCAAACTGCACTCTGTGCAAAAGGGACCTCTTCCACCTCCCCATCTCAGAATCGGAGGGTAACCCATTCGGAGGCCCGGGGTATATACCTGGTATCTCCTGGCGATGCGGTCTCTGCTCCGGTGCAGGCGTAGTGGTGGTGGGCACTGGCTGGTTGGGTACCGGGGATGGAGAGGGAGCTACCGGCGGCTCCGGTTCCGCGGGGGGTTGCTGTGGTGGCCTGTGCGGTCACGCCGGGTCCAAGCGGGAGTTCCTCTCCCTCTGCTTCAGCTCCCTGGACTGTGTGCAGCTCCTTCGGTGGTGCCGGTATGGAGGGAACAAAGTATGCTGCCGGTGATCTAGCAGCAGCAGTATGTCCCTTTAGATCTGCCCAGAAAAGGTCCGGTACAGCTGTGACAGGTACCGGTGGAGAGGGTACCGCAGGTGTGGGCCCATCCGGAGCGCGCGGCCGTCTCAGCTCCTCCAGGGCCTCCTGCTTCAGCTGCAAACAGGTGGTCAGTTCAGTGATTTCTTCTTCCAATTGTTGACAGTCCATTCCGAATTCACGGTTGGAGCCATCAGACATGGCACCGGGGGTTTGCACTTCCCCGCGCTCCGCAGGCCTCCTTCCCTTGCTTCCCAAAATGGTGTTCTGGCATTCTTCTTCTTGCTCCACCCTCCCTCTCGCCACTGGCTTCCTCTGCCCCTCCTTCCGGGGGCGGCGTCTTCTCCATACCAAGCCAGTATACGAACCCCTCGGGGGGTGGGCCATGCGTCTGTCACATAGTAATTCAGGCAGGGAAGGCCCAATACTCTTCGCGGTCTTTTCCTAGGACCTCCCACCTCTTCACGCCCTTCTTCTCCGCGCCAGCGGCCATTTTTGAGATTCATTTCACAGTCTATTATTTTTGGTCTTTTGCACATCTTCAAAAGTTGTAAATCCAAGGCACACAGAACCCAATGGCATCGGGTCTCGTCATCCTGTTCGTGACGCCAAATTGGGTCGCCCTCCATCTCAGGGCTGTGGGGTACTCGGTACCGGGCCGGTGTCAGGGGTATGTGTGCTGCGGTGGCGGTGACCCGGTCCGTGGCCCTGGGCACCCAATGAAAATGGTGGAAGTTTATATTACAGTTTATAGGAATAGTTCGTGACGCCACCTGTGGTGATCGGCAAGTATGGTGTTAGGCCGACGCTGCGTGCAGATCCTCTGGGACTGATGGTGTGTGCAGCAGAGGTGGTAAAGTTCCCCACAGGTGGAGCTGTAGTCCAAGGGCAGTGTAGATGAAGTAATGGCGGGGAGGCGCAGATGGTGTAGATGCGGGTACCCAGGTGTAGCGGTGCTGGAATAACTGGAGGACACCAGAGTGTGCGGTTCCAAAGCTTTACTCACTGTTTGCAGTTCACACAATTGCCTGCCTCCGTGCCGTGTTCTCCAGGTCAGGGCTCCAGCCAACCTCCAGGCAGGATAGGATTCTCCCCTCCAACACTCCGCCAACATGTACCTTACTGAACGACTCCTCCAATGCGCCTTTAGGTGCAAAGCACTCCAGTACTTAGTTACCCTGGAATGCCTCTCTCTAGGTGTTCCTAGTCTCTACTTATTTGACAGACAGATGTAGCCTGCTTTGGGGAACTCTAGCTCCAGAGTCCCGGCTCACTATTAAGTTGCTGTTGTATCCCAAGTCTATGATGGGAGTAAGGCATTAGCGGCTCACTACTCCACCGGTGTCTGTTGCTGGATATGAAAGATCCGATCAACCTCGGTTGACTGGGCCCTGGCCTTTGCGCTCTGGACTGGAAGGGTTATCTATCTTTCTCAACCTGCTTCCCACCGTCCTTCTGTCTCCTTCGTTCCGATCTGTTCTATCTTTCTTATGGAAGGTTAGGTTATCAGTCTTGTCAGTCTCCTTCTCTTCCTTCCCCGTGCCAGCAGCCCAGATCACTGGGACCTGCTGCAGCACGTCCTTCAGACATCCATCTCCTTCTCCTCTCGCTAACCAACTGACTTCTAATCCTCACTCCTCACACTCTTTTGTATCATCTTAATCCACCGCCTCCCAGCACATCTCGTGTTACGAAGCAGGGTTCCACGAAGGGTGCTCTGCTACCCCCAGCCTGAAGCTGCTAGGTGGCCCTGCTGAACTATCCTGTGTGTGGAATGCCGGTGTGGAGTGTGGATGGGAGCTCCCACCTTACCTGGATGGTGGGGCACCACACCTTAGGAGAAGGTGCAATACCTCTGTGGCGACTGAAGCCTCAGGGGCGCCACATACACATATTTGATATCGCTGTATTCAGATTTGTCCGATTTCTCAAAATATAAAATAGTTTAATCTAATCTATAAATAAATTAAAAAAAAAATCCAGAATTAAATTTTTTGGGTAATTGAAACATTGCAATAAAATGCAATAAGAGGCAATCAAAACATCATAGTGACCACAAAATGAAATTATTAAAAATGTTCGCTCAGAGTACAAAAATGTATCCATCATCCAGCCCCAGATGCCAAAAAAATGAAAACGTTATGAGTCTCGGAAAATGGCAACATAAGCAAAATTATGTTGTTTCCAAATTTCCAAAAAAAATTTACACCACCTACGGTAAATTAAAAAAAACTAAATACATTTGTATCTGCAAACTCCTACTGAACTGGGGAATCATATTGACAGGTCAGTTTTACCATATAGTGAACATGGTAAATAAAATACCTAAAAAGTAAATGAATTGCACTAGTTTTGTAATTTTAATGCACTTGTAATTTTTTTTCCCCTTTTCCAGTACACTTTATAGTAAAATTAATGATGTCGTTCAAAAGTACAACTCGTTTGTAAGGGTACTTGTGAAAAACAAAGCCAGTATTTTTTTGTTTCATAAGCATATAATGCATTCAAGATGAGAAAGGGTGACATTAAGGGACATGGATGTGGTGGTGCCTGCCAAGGCCGTGTGACAGATCTGAAGGTAACTGTATCTCGTTCTAGGTTCTTGTCAAAATTTGGTCAGCGCACTGCATCATTAATGTGCTCACACCTCCTGTGAGGCCAGGCTGGGCCCTCGATCATTGTCTGCAGGGTGCACAGGGCTGAGCCTCCTCAGAACTTCAGCACTTCCACCCTGAGCCCCGCCAGGAAGCCTGCACTGAGCTCACTGTCAGAAACCCCAATGCCCCCAACGTGCAGGTAAAGCAGATGGCTTTGATGTGCTTTGATGTGCGATGACGCCCCAGAACCCATCACTATGGACTTAACAGACAATATAGCGGAACTTAAGGACGCTACATTTGTAATAAAGGAGGGCTCAAGCTAAAAAGTGAAAATTACCTTTAAGGTGAACAAGGAAATAGTTTCTGGGTTGAAGTATGTACAGCACACCTTCAGGAAAGGAATTAGGGTTGATAAAGAAACGCACATTGTCGGCAGCTACGGACCCCACACCGAGTCTTACGATTTCCTAACTCCCCTAGAAGAAGCTCCCAAAGGAATCCTTGTCCGGGGGACGTACCACATACATCCCGTTTCACAGACAATGACAAATCCGACCATTTGTCCTGGGAATGGAAGATCAATATAAAGAAGGAGTGGAAGGATTAGAGGTGGTGCGACCCTCTCCTGCAGCGGCCTAATATGAGGGGCGGATAATGCTACATATTAAACATTGTACAAGACGTACCATGATTTCTACATCTGTTTTCTAATAACTACTTGTTGTTTCTAAGAAAAGAATATACAAACCTGTAAAGACAGTGTTTAATAAAATGATGGATCTTTAACAAGTTTTTTTTTTTTCTTCTACTGGAAATTGTCCAGTGGATTCCTGAATAATAAGGGGCGATTGACAAATACAGTTTTTAATCTATACAGAGACAGCGTGTGTGTGTGACTCCAGAAAAAAATAGACAGAGATTTAAAATTTTCCATACATACATCGTATAGAGCTGTTCACTTCTCAAACAGTATTGTATATCTGCTGTTTGGATTACAGTCAAATCTATATAGAAACAACGTGTGTGTGAGACTCCGGAAATACATATACGGACATTTCCATTTTTCCATACACCGTATAGAGCTGTCCGCTTCTTAAACAGTATTGTATATCTGCTGTTGACTCCGGAAAAAAATAGACAGAGATTTAAAATTTTCCATACATACACCATATAGAGGTTTCCGCTAGAGTTGAGCGAAACGGGTCTGTCAAATTCATAAGTCGCCGACTTTCGCTGAAGTCGGGTTTCATGAAACGAAACCCGACCATAACGTGAGGTCGGCCATGAGGTCGGCGACCAGAGCACCAAAGTCGCGTTTCAAATGATGCTTCCAGCGCCCTTTTTCAGCCAATGATGGAGGACGCACACTGTGGGCAATGTGATGACATGGGCATCGGTCACCACCATCTTTAAGAAGGGCATGCAAGTGATTGACTGGCTTTGTGTGGCGTCACAGGGGCTATAAAAGGGCGTGCACGCCGACCGCCATCTTACTTCTGCTGATCTTAGCATTAGGGAGAGGTTGCAGCTGCTGATTCTGAATAAGGGAGAGCGTTAGGCAGGGAAGAAGAACCAAAAAACTGCTTCTGCTGTTAGCGATTTCCACTTACAACACAACAGTTTGTGTGCAGTGACAGGGGAGGATATATTTGTGCATCAGCTCTGTTGGTTATTAGGCTGCCTTATAAGGCTCCCTGATAGCTGCATTGCTGTTTGCACACTGCTGTGCAAACTGCTTTTTTAAAAGCAAAAATACTTTTCTTCCTATTTTCTGCACAGTTACCAAGCGTTCATTTTTCAACACATTTGTGTGCAGCAGTCCTGCTTATTAGGCTGCCTGCTGCCATACTTGGGACTGAGAGCATCATTGTCAGCCTCCTAAAATCTCTAGGGAGATTCCAATTCTCCCCAATACTATATACACCTTGTGCCTGGTCATACACCTGCCTATTTCAGCCTGTTAAATTGAGGTGTAATCTATAGTGGGCCTGAGATAATAGTTCAGCCTCATAAAATCTCTAGGGAGCTTCCAATTCTCCCCAATACTATATACACACCTTGTGCCTGGTTATACACCTGACAATTAATGCCTGTTATATTGAGGTGTAATCTATAGTGGGCCTGAGACAATAGTTCAGCCTCCTCAAATCTCTAGTGAGATTCAAATTCTCACTAATACTACATGCACCCTCCACCTTGACATACACCATCCAATTTCAGCCTGTTACATGGAGGTGTAATCTATAGTGGGCCTGAGATAATAGTTCAGCCTCCTAAAATCTCTAGGGAGAATCAAATTCTCCCCAATACTATATACACCTTGTACGTTGTCATACACCAGCCAATTTCAGCCTGTTAAATTGAGGTGTAATCTATAGTGGGCCTGAGATAATAGTTCAGCCTCCTAAAATCTCTAGGGAGATTCAAATTCTCCCCAATACTAATATACACACCTTGTGCCTGGTGAAATGGGTCACCCCCAGGGTCTCACAAGGTCGGCGGGGTACTCGGACCCGGGCCCGGTGGATTTCAATGGGAGTTGTCACGGTAGCTTTGACACGGTCTGTGGCCCTGGGCGTCCATTGTAAAAGGGGAATGTTGAATGTGTGGATGATGATTAAAGTTTATTAGTGAATGATTCGTCACACCACCTGTGGTGTTCGGCAATGAAGATGTTAAGCCGACGCTGCAGACAGATCCTCTGGGACAGATGGTGTGGTGCAGCAATGATGGTGTAGCCCTCCACAGGCAGGGCTGTAGTCCCAGTGCAGTGTAGATGGAGAGATAGTGAGGAGAGCGGTGCGGTGTTAAGCACAGAGATGTAGCAGTGCTGAATGGTTTGGTGCAGGAATAAGCGGAGTACACAAGGGCATGTAGTTTCAAAGCTTTACTCACAGTCTGTTGTGCATACAGGTGCCCGCCTCTGTGCCGTGTCCTCCAGGTCAGGGGCTCAGCCAACCTCCAGGCAAGATGAAGTACTCCGTTCCAACACTCCGCCAACATAAGTGCCTTTTCTGAGTGTCTCCCTTTTGTGCCTATAGTGAAGTACTCTCAGTACTGAGTTACACTGGAGTTCCTCCTGTCAGATGTTCCTAAGAACTCTACTTGTATGGCAGACAGCTGTAGCCTGCTTCGGGGACTCCTTGTTACTAAGTCCCGGCTCACTCTCGTTGCTGTTGTGCCCCCAAGTCTTGTTTTGGAATAAAGTGGTGACAACTTCTATTCCTCCGGTCTCTGCTGCAGGACCATTAGTATCCATACAACCTCGGGGACCGGACCCTGGCCATGCTCTGTGAACTTGGGAAGGGTTCTGCTCTAACCCTAATCTGTAGTCCTCCTCTCCTTACGTTCCGTACTAATCCTTCTTTCTTATGGAGAGAGTCAGGCTTTCCATCAATGTCTCTTTCCTGTGCTAGCGGACTCAGGTCACTGAGGTCAGCTGCAGCACTTCCTTCATCTATCCCACTCAGGGGATCTTCACTCTTCCACTGACTCTGTCAGACTGACCAAATCCTAAACTCTTCCCGCTCTTTTAGTGCCAACTAACACCATCCGCCTCCCAGCACGCTTCGTGTTGCTACACTACTACGTTGTGTGGGATGCAGGTGTTGGAGTGTGGTCAGGAGTCTCCACCTTACCTTAATGGTGGAGTACCACACCTCAGGAGGAGGTGCAGTACCTCTGTGGCGACTGAACCCTTAGGGGCGCCACACATACACCTGCCTATTTCAGCCTGTTAAATTGAGGTGTAATCTATAGTGGGCCAGAGATAATAGTTCAGCCTCCTAAAATCTCTAGGGAGCTGTCAATTCTCCCCAATACTATATACACACCTTGTGCCTGGTCATACACCTGCCAATTTCTGCCTGTTAAATTGAGGTGTAATCTATAGTGGGCCTCAGATAATAGTTCAGCCTCCTAAAATCTCTAGGGAGCTTCCAATTCTCCCCAATACTATATATGTGGCGCCCCTGAGGCTCAGTCGCCACAGAGGTACTGCACCTCCTCCTGAGGTGTGGTGCCCCACCATCCAGGTAAGTTGGAGGCTCCTGACCACGCTCCAACACTCGCACCCCACACAACAGAGTTGTTCAGCAAAGCCACATTGCGGCTCTTTGCTTAGAGAGTCGCAGAGCACCTTTGGTGGTTCCCTGCTTGGAACACGAAACGTGCTGGGAGGTGGGTGGAGTTGAGAATACATAAAAGAGCTGGAAGGTTTAGGATTACATGTCAGTCTGAGGGAGGAAGTCACTCAGAGAGGAGTGAGGAAAGGAGATCCCTGGAAGAGGGATGGAGGAAGGAGTGCTGCAGCTGCCTCAGCGATCTGAGCCAGCTGGCACAGGAAAGGAAAGAAGGAGAAAGACATTGAACTGAAACCTGAGCTTCCATAAGAAAGAAAGACAAGTACGGAACGTAGGAGTAAAAGGGAACACAGAGGACCTGGGTTAGAGGGAGAACCCTGCCTAGAAGTTCTAAGTGCAAGGCCGGGGCCTGGTCCCCGAGGTTGTATGGACACTAATGGTTCTGCAGCAGACACCGGTGGAGTAGTGGGCTGTAAATGCAGTACTCCCATCTAAGACTTGGGGGCACAACAGCAACTTGGATAGTGAGCCGGGACTCAGGAGTAGGGAGTCCCCGAAGCAGGCTACAGCTGTCTGCCGTACAAGTAGAGTTCTTGGGAACTTCTGTCAAGAGGCACTCCAGTGTAACTCAGTACTGCGAGTACTTCACACTTAAAGGCGCTATAGAGGAGACTTTCAGAAAGGCACATGTTGGCGGAGTGTTGGAAGGGAGCATTCCATCTTGCCTGTAGGTTGACTGAGTCCCTGACCTGGAAGACACGGCATGGAAGCGGGCACTACAGACTGTGAGAAAAGCTTTGGAACTACATGCCCTGGTGTCCTCCATTCATTCCTGCATCCGCCTGCCTGGCACTGCTACATTCCCTGTGCCAGACACTACACCATCTAAGTGTCACTACATCTACACTGCCCTGGGACTACAGCTTCACCTGTGGGGAGCTTTTACATCTTTGCTGCACTATACCATCGGTCCCAGCGAAATCTGCATGCAGCGTCGGCTTAACACCTCCCTTGCCGAGCACCACAGGTGGCGTCACAAACTATTCATTCAAACCATTACATTCCCCCATTACTTGGGCGCCCAGAGCCACGGACTGGGTCCCCGCTACTGTGACACATCCCGCCGACACCGACCCGGTACCGAGTACCCCACAGCCCTTGGTGTGAAGGCGACCCATATACACACCTTGTGACTGGTCATACACCTACCTATTTCATCCTGTTAAATTGAGGTGTAATCTATAGTGGGCCTGAGATAATAGTTCAGCCTCCTAAAATCTCTAGGGAGCTTCCAATTCTCCCCAATACTATATACACACCTTGTGCCTGGTCATACACCTGCCAATTATAGCCTGTTAAATTGAGGTGTAATCTATAGTGAGCCTGAGATAATAGTTTAGCCTCCTAAAATCTCTAGGGAGCTTCCAATTCTCCCCAATACTATATACACACCTTGTGCCGAGTCATACACCTGCCAATTTCAGCCTGTTAAATTGAGGTGTAATCTATAGTGGGCCTGCGATAATAGTTCAGCCTCATAAAATCTCCAGGGAGCTTCCAATTCTCCCCAATACTATTTACATCTTGTACCTTGTTTTACAGTACCATATAGCTGGTGGTATTTTGGGTACATTTTTCCAAAAATGAGGAAGTATGGGGGAAGAGGCCATGGAAGTGCGCGGGGGTTTGCCAGTTGGTACTGATGGTGGGGGTGGTGGTGGTGCATCTGCTGGTAGTGGCAAAAGCACAATAGCACCTAAGGCAGGAGGTGTTGAGCCTGCATCATTGTCTGGCTCCACAAGGCCTCGAAGGCTCCCTTTTCTGGGAGTAGGTAAACCGCTTTTAAAGCCGGAGCTTCAGGAACAAGTTTTGGCTTACATTCCTAACACAGACTCCAGCTCTATCGCCTCCTCTTCAGAAGTTTTACAAAATAAAAGCACTGAGTCATCAGTGGAGGCTCATGGTCAGGAACAACACCTTTCCTTGGGTCCTTCACCCCTACCAAATGTGAAGGATGCAGCAGGCCACACTACAGATTACTCCATGGAGCTCTTTTCACATACCATGCCTGGGTTATCAAGTCAAATCGTGAATTACCCAGGCCAAGATGAATCTGACATGGAGTGCATTGATGCACAGCCATTGCTAGATTTTTCTGCTGGTACATTCACTCAGAGCACTACATTGTCCTCGCAGTGTACTGAGCCAGAATCTGACCCTGATGAAGCTCAGGTACCCCTTCCCGCATACTATACCATCTTACACGGTGACACAGATGACGGTGCACATGAAATTGAAGAGGAGGTGATGGATGACCCAGTTGTTGACCCAGATTGGCATCCATTGGGGGAAGAGGGTGCCGCTGCCAATAGCTCAGAAGAGGAGGAGGATCCGAAGCAGGAATCGACATCGCAACAGCTGTTATCTGGCAGGCCCGGAGCAGTCCAAAAACGGTTTACAAAACCCAAAAGAGTTGCAGGACAGCTTGGCCAGACGGTCAAATTAACACAGCGTGCAAGGCCTCAAAATGTCTTCCATAGTAGGAAGAGTGCAGTGTGGCACTTTTTTGAACAAAATCCTAATGATCAGGCAAAGGTTATCTGTAAGAAGTGTGCAAAGACATTTAGCAGAGGAAAAATCTGAGAAATTTTAATACCAGTTGCATGCTTAGACATTTAACCACCATGCACTTGCAAGCGTGGACGGACTACCAAACCTCACGTACCACATGTGCACCTGCTCCGAATGAAGGTAGTCAGCAATGCTACATCGCTTCCCCCACTGTAAGCTCACCGGTTAGCACACCACCAGCAGCAAATGTTGAGGTGTCGTCGCAAGGCCAAAGCAGTCAGGGAATCGCAATGTTATTGCTACGAAAGACTGAATCTAGGCCATCAGCAAGACCACCAACACCATCACCAACCCTCTCTAAGTCTGCCAAGTCCACCGCTAATTCCACCATATGCAGCTCTCAAGTCCAGCTCACCCTACCAGAGACTCTGAGTAGGACAAGAAAGTACTCATCCTCTCATCCGCGTACACTGGGTTTGAACGCCCACATTGCCAAACAAATCTCGTTAGAGATGATGCCCTACCGTTTGTTTGAAAGCAAAGGTTTCCGCGAGCTCATGGCCTAAGCAGTGCAACGCTATGACCTACCCAGTCAGCACTTCTTTTCTTGATAAGCCATACCAGCCCTCCACCTGCATGTGAAAGACCGCATTGTCAATGCACTCAAGCAATCATTGAGTGGAAAGGTGGACCTCACAACAGATGCATGGTCCAGTAGGCATGGCCAGGGCCGTTATGTGTCCATCACAGCGCACTGGGTTAATGTGGTGGATGCAGGCTCCACAGGGGACAGCGGCGGTGGGACAGTGCTGCCGAGCCCACGGTATAGGAAACAGTTGGCTGTAGGCGTTCGACCCTCCTCCTCCTCCATAAGTGAAAGCTCGTCCACAGAGCGCAGTCGCACGAGCACTCCATCCGCAGCTGCCAGTGTTGCACATGAGGTGTCCCACTATCGAACAGCTAGTGGTAAGCGTCATCAGGCTGTGTTGAAGATGATGTGTTTGGGCGACAACAGACACACCGCGGAGGTACTGGCCAACTACTTTCAGCGACAAAATGAGTCATGGCTGGGCAGTCTACATCTTGAGGCAGGCAAGTTAGTTATTGATAACGGCCGGAATTTTTTTGCAGCCATAGCCCTTTCAAAACTCAGACACATACCTTGCCTGGCTCACACCTTGAACCTGGTGGTGCAGTGCATCCTCAATAATTATCCGGAGTTAACAGCCCTGCTCTATAAGGTGCAAAGACTGTGCTCGCATATCCGCCGGTCGCCCGTACACTCCAATCGTATGCAGAAGCTGCAGCGATTGCTCCACCTTCCCAAGCACCGCCTAATTATTGACGTTGCAACAAGATGGAACTCCATTGTTATGAGGTCATTTTCTGCTCCACCAGTTGAGAGTTACCCTTCCGAACTCCCTCTGGTGGTGACAGGAGGTGGAGAGGTTGGCTTAAGTGGTGGTGATCTGCCACCTGGTGAGGAAGATAACGATTGGATCTCTGGAGGATCAGAATGGATATAAGACAGCCGACGCCCTATCCTAGTGCTGGTGATTCAGTTTGCTTCTCAGGTCTAGGACTCAGCTCTCTTCCAGTCTTCTTAAGATAAGTTTGTTTTTTGCTAATGTTCTCACTTGCTCTTGTTGGTCATTTCATTTTTTTGTGTGGTCAGCCAGCCCGGCGGGGCTGTGCTGATTTTCCACACTTATTTGCCAAATTGTCTTTTTATCCCTTATTAGATTGGCCTCTTTTTGCTCTGTCTCAGAATATTTCAGAGTGCTGATACAGTGGAAGAAGTCTAGTGACTTCAGGGTTAATTTTGCTATAAGTTGTGTTGGACATTTTTGTAGGGTTTTTTGGCAGATTGCAGACAGCATCTTTCCATTCCTGTCCTTTCTAGTTAGTTTGGCCCCATTGTTTGCTCAGCCTATTTTCCTGCCTTTGTTTGTGTTTTCATCTTGTTTAACCGTCAATACATGAGGGGGCTGTCTCTCCTTTGGGGTCTGCTCTGGGGCAGTTAGTTTTCCTCTTTTCCTGCTTTAGGCTTATTTAGTTCTCAGGTTGTGACGTGGCGTCTAGGACCACCGTAGGAACGCTCCACGACTGCTGCTAGTTGCGTGTTAGGAACAGGGGTCTGCAGTCTGCATAGTTACCAACCTCTTTGGTTTTCTGAGACTTAGCTTGTTTGCTTTTTATTTCGTCCTCGGCTACCCGTTCATAAGAGAATCACCAGCCATACCGCAGATTCTAGGGTACTCAAAAGCAGGGGGAAAAAAAAAAAAGAAAACAAAGTGTCAGAATTTTTTTTTTTATATGCATTTTTTCCTCTTTTTCTCTGGGCCGTAGGAGGATATTTTTTTTTCTTAATGGAGATTAAGCAATTGTCTGATCATGTGGAGCAGCTCGCTGCTGAAGTGCAGGGAATTTCCGCCTATCTCGCTCAGTCACATGCTGTTGAACCAAAGATCCCTACTCCTGATGTGTTTTCAGGGGATCGGTCTAAATTTTTGTATTTTAAGAATAATTGTAAATTATTTCTTGCTTTGAAGCCTAACTCATCGGGAAACTCTGCGCAGCAGGTTAAAATTGTCATCTCCTTGCTGCGCGGCGATCCCCAAGATTGGGCGTTTTCTCTGACACCTGAAAATCCTACTCTGACTAATGTGGATTAGTGTTGAGCGATACCACCCGATACTGAAAAATATCGTATCGGAATGGATCGGCCGATCTAAAAAAAAGTATCGGGTATCGCCGATTCCGATCCCGGAAGTCCCATTCAAGTCAATGGAACAGAAATATCGGAATTAAAAAAAACCCTTTCTTTCCCTGTAGGTTAATTCTACATGAAGAAAAATAACTAATAATAATGTAGAATGTATTGTGGGAGGTGTAGCCATAGAGGTTTAGCCCAATCAAATGGAATAGCAGGATTTTTTTTTTTTTAAAGACGTTCGTAGTTACAAAGATATTGACTATGTTAAAGTCTTTAATTTTTTGTCAGATATGTATGTTTCACTACTTCCATGCGCTTCACCTTCTTTTTTACTTCTCCCACACTTTCTCCTTCATCATCTTCAGCAGCAGCAGTATCTTTTTCATCAACTTCTTCTTCTTCTTCTAATTCTACTACTTCTACTACTTCTACTTCTTCCTATTCTTCTTCATCATATTCTTATTTGTGACAGGCATTCCTGTAGTTGTTAGCTATAAAATTTTGAAGATTACACCTTCCGTTCAGCCTGTCACAAAAGATGTACAACAGGATTTGTCCGCGTTCAGTTTGTCCTGCAGCAGCAGGCCTTTTCCAGGGGCACCACGAGGAGGAACGGACTCACCCCCATACACTGCTTAGTCTTATTCTGCTTATAAATGTGATAATATCATTTGCTCAGATTTTTAGTCTAATGCTTAATGTTCTTCTGCTTTTGTTTTTTATGCTTCTTGGTCTTCTGTTTCTTGTTGTTCTGCATCTTGGTGGTTGTCTTCCTGTTCTTTGTCCTCTTGGTCATCTTCTTCCAGGTCATCTTTTAGGCATTCTTCTGTGTGTTCTTCAGTGTCATCGTCTTCAGGTTCATTGTCATGGAGATCCATAGTGAGAATCAAAAACCATTTCCACAAGTTTGATCTTGGAAAAGTAGCAGAAGTTACAAGAAGGCTGAGGAACTGTCGAGAACCAGCTGATGGTACTGGAACCCGGAGTGGCAGTAGAATGAACGAGAGCCAATGGCACAACCGTGGACCAGCTGACGGTGCTGGAACACGGTTACTAAGCAGGAGGTACCTGTGCTCCAAAGCACTACCAAGGACCAGCAGACGTTGCTGGAACTCGGATACCGAGAAGGAGGCACCTAGGCCAAAGGCACTACCGAGAACCAGCTGACGGTGCTGAAACCCGGATGGGTAGCACAAGGTACCCATAATATACAAAGTTGAAAGGCCGCGAGCAGGACTCCGTTACCGAAACCCACAGTCCAACACGGGGTGCTTGTCCTATTGGCACTACGGAACCAGCCTTTATTACCAGAACCCGCAGCCCACATAGGAAGCACCTAAACTGCAGGCACCATAGACTCGGCTATCCCGACTGCAGCACGACCGGACAACGAGTCTGTGGCAAAGTGACGTTGACACTACCCGGAAACAGCAGGCGTGCTGGAACCAGGTTGGGCAGGAGGGATTACCCGTGCAAAAGACACTGCCGAGAAACAGCTGATGTTGCTGTAACCCAGAGTGGCAGCAGAAGGATCAAGAGCCAATGGCACAACCGTGGACCAGCTGACGGTGCTGGAACACGGTTACTAAGCAGGAGGTACCTGTGCTACAAAGCACTTCCAAGGACCAGCTGACGGTGCTGGACCTCGGATACCGAGAAGGAGGCACCTAGGCCAAAGGCACTGCCGAGAACCAGTTGACAGTACTGGAACCCGGACGGGTAGCAGAAGAGGCCGCAATTACCGAAACCCACAGTCCTACAGGGGGTGCTTGTCCTATTGGCACTTAGGAACCAGCCTTTATTACCAGAACCCACAGCCCACATAGGAAGCCTCTAAACTGCAGGCACCATAGACTCGGCTAACCCGACCGCTGCATGACCGGACAACGAGTCGGTGGCAAAGTGATGTTGACACTACCCGGAAACAGCAGGCGTGCTGGAACCAGGTTGGACAGGAGGGAATACCCGTGCAAAAGACACTGCCGAGAACCAGCTGATGTTGCTGGAACCTGGAGGGTCAGCAGAAGGATCAAGAGCCAATGGCACAACCGTGGACCAGCTGACGGTGCTGGAACACGGTTACTAAGCAGGAGGTACCTGTGCTACAAAGCACTTCCAAGGACCAGCTGACGGTGCTGGACCTCGGATACCGAGAACGAGGCACCTAGGCCAAAGGCACTGCCGAGAACCAGTTGACAGTACTGGAACCCGGACGGGTAGCAGAAGAGGCCGCAATTACCGAAACCCACAGTCCTACAGGGGGTGCTTGTCCTATTGGCACTTAGGAACCAGCCTTTATTACCAGAACCCACAGCCCACATAGGAAGCCTCTAAACTGCAGGCACCATAGACTCGGCTAACCCGACCGCTGCATGACCGGACAACGAGTCGGTGGCAAAGTGATGTTGACACTACCCGGAAACAGCAGGCGTGCTGGAACCAGGTTGGACAGGAGGGAGTACCCATGCAAAAGACACTGCCGAGAACCAGCTGATGTTGCTGGAACCTGGAGGGGCAGCAGAAGGATCAAGAGCCAATGGCACAACCGTGGACCAGCTGACGGTGCTGGAACACGGTTACTAAGCAGGAGGTACCTGTGCTACAAAGCACTACCAAGGACCAGCTGACGGTGCTGGACCTCGGATACCGACAAGGAGGCACCTAGGCCAAAAGCACTGCCGAGAACCAGTTGACAGTACTGGAACCGGGACGGGTAGCAGAAGAGGCCGCAATTACCGAAACCCACAGTCCTACAGGGGGTGCTTGTCCTATTGGCACTTAGGAATCAGCCTTTATTACCAGAACCCACAGCCCACATAGGAAGCACCTAAACTGCAGGCACCATAGACTCGGCTAACCCGACCGCAGCATGACCGGACAACGAGTCGGTGGCAAAGTGACGTTGACACTACCCGGAAACAGCAGGCGAGCTGGAACCAGGCTGGGCAGGAGGGAGTACCCGTGCCAAAGACACTGCCGAGAACCAGCTGACGGTGCTGGAACCCGGAGGGGCAGCAGAAGGATCAAGAGCCAATGGCACAACCGTGGACCAGCTGACGGTGTTGGAACAAGGTTTATAAGCAGGAGGTACCTGTGCTATAAAGCACTACCAAGGACCAGCAGACATTGCTGGAACTCGGATACCGACAAGGAGGTACCTAGGCCAAAGGCTCTGGCGGGAACCAGCTGATGGTGCTGGAACCAGGCTGGGCATGAGGAAGTACCCGTGCCAAAGACACTTCTGAGCTGCAACTGATGATGTTGGAGCCCAGGGGTCAATCATGCAGCAGGTTGACGCCTACTTGGAGCTAGTTTTATATTGGTTGTACACAACTACTGATTTTAACCGGGCTCCACTTGGCCCTCTGGCTATACTGTCTCTAGTATTTCCCCTGGACTCCAACCCCGCCAGTTGCTGCTCTGAAGTGGCGTGTGCACAATCCACACTTGTTCCTGTGTGACTGTGGCTCAGTCACGTCAGTTGATCCACTGATGTGTGTCCGGCAATGTCTGCCGCTCTGTCCCCATTCCCATTACTAGTAGTGGGAATGTGGACAGAGCAGGAGACCTTGCCGGACAGGTGATGGTGGGCAGGTGGAGGCAGCAGGACACTTTGCCGTCTCCACAGCAGGGGAACAGCTGGCATTACTGATCCCCACTAACACAGGAGGTAGTGTGTTTTTCTCTGTGAAGACGACACTTCTGAACACCAACTAGCGTTGTTGGAGGCCAGGAAGAGGCATGGAGCAGGCTGAGGCCTGATGGTGTGGGCAGGTGGAGGCAGCAGGACACTTTGCCGTCTCCACAGCAGGGGAACAGCTGGCATTACTGATCCCCACTAACACAGGAGGTAGTGTGTTTTTCTCTGTGAAGATGACACTTCTGAACACCAACTAGCATTGCTGGAGCCCAGGAAGAGGCATAGAGCAGGCTGAGGTCTGATGGTGTGGGCAGGTGGAGGCAGCAGGACACTTTGCCGTCTCCACAGCAGGGGAACAGCTGGCATTACTGATCCCGACTAACACAGGAGGTAGTGTGTTTTTCTCTGTGAAGACGACACTTCTGAACACCAACTAGCGTTGTTGGAGCCCAGGAAGAGGCATGGAGCAGGCTGAGGCCTGATGGTGTGGGCAGGTGGAGGCAGCAGGACACTTTGCCGTCTCCACAGCAGGGGAACAGCTGTCATTACTGAACCCCACAGACACAGGAGCTAGTGTGTTTTTCTCTGTGAAGACGGCACTTCTGAACACCAACTGGCTTTGTTGGAGCCCAGGATGAGGCATGGAGCAGGCTGAAGCAAACTTGCTGCACGTTTTAGAGAGGTTGTAGACTACTAATGATTGTAACCGTGCCACACTAAGGCCTCCGTCTCAACTGTGTCTAGTATTTCCCCTTGCCTCCAACCCCGCCAGTTACAGTTCTTAAGTGGCGTCTGCACAATCCACACTTCTTCAAGTATAACTTGTCCTCAGTCACGTCAGTTGATCCCCTGATGTGTGTCTGGCAAGGTCTCCTGCTCTGTCCCATTACTAGTAGTGTGAATGAGGACAGAGCAGGAGACCTTGCCGGACACACATCAGCGGATCAACTGACGTGACTGAGGCTAAGTAACACTGGAACAAGTGTGGATTGTGCAGACGCCACTTAAGAGCTGTCACTGGCGGGGTTGGAGGCCAGAGGAAATACTAGACACAGTGGAGCCAGAGGCCTAAGTGGAGCATGGTTAAAAATCAGTTGTAGTTTGAATGTGGTTGGAGCGTGAGAATTTGCCGTCCACATAGCAGGGGAGCAGCTGGCGTTACTGAACCCCACTAACACAGGAGATTGTGTTTTTCTCTGTGCAGACGACACATCTGAGCGACAACTGGCTGTGTTGAAGCACAGGGATTATAGTTCAGGTGGTAGAAATATAAACACAACAGGAGACCTGGATACAATTGCCAACCTATTATTTAGTCGGGAAGAGGACTGGCAAATTCGGGGGAGATCCAGGCCTTGTTCATTTTCTGAAAAGTAAGCCGGTCAACATTATCGGAATAAATTCGCGTGCGACGGTCTGTTAGTACACCACCTGCGGCACTAAAGACGCGTTCCGATAACACACTGGCAGCAGGGCAAGCCAGCACCTCCAAAGCATACTGGCTTAACTCTGGACATGTATTCAGCTTAGAGACCCAAAACTTAAAGGGGGAAGAGCCATCTGGGAGTACACTCACAGGGCAAGACATGTAGTCTGTCACCATCTGAGGGAAACGTTGCCTCCTGCTGACTGAAGCCGTCAGTGATGGTGTAGACAATTGTGGCGGACACACAAAACTTTGCCACATTTGGGCCATAGTGGTCTTGCCTTGTGCTGAGGCGCTGCCTCTGCTTCCTCTTTGTGCCGAGTTTCCTCCTCTGGCTCGACGCACAGAGGTACTTTGTAAAGCAATAGCACCACTGCTGTCGGGTGGAATGGAAAACATGATGGACTGCACCAGTGTGTCTTGGTACTCCCGCATTTTCTGCTCCCGGTTCAACGTTGGTATGAGGGTTTGCAAGTTGTCCCGGTAGCGAGGATCTAGGAGGGTGTACACCCAATAATCAGCCGTGTAGAGAATGTGGGCAATGCGGCGGTCATTTCTCAGGCACTGCAGCATGTAGTCAACCATGTGCTGCAGACTCCCAACTGCCAAAGAACCTCTGTCCCCTGCTTGTGGCGTGATCTCTGCCTGCTCGGCATCACCCCACCCTCGCTGTACATACTGACTAGAGCTTTGTGTACCTCCCTCCTGTGGAGAGATGTCTTCCTCCTCCATCGACTCCTCCTCATCCTCCTCACAAAGTGTCCCCTGCCTAGGCCTTTGTAAGGAACCACGTAGCGCATACTGTCCAGAAGCAGATGGCATTTGGGACTCCTCATCCTCCACCTCTTCCAAAACCTCATCCCTTAGTACTTGCAGTGTTTTTTGAAGCATGCAGATAAGGGGGACAGTCATGCTGACTAGTGCATCATCTGCACTCGCCATCCGCGTGGAATCGTCGAAGGCACGCAAAACGAGGCAAATGTCCTTCATAGAGGCCCACTCAGTGGTGCTGAAGTGTGAACGGCGCACAGTGCGACTTGTTTGCGCCTGATGCAGCTGGTATTCCATGACTGCTGCCTGCTGCTCACACAACCGCTCCAACATATGTAACGTAGAATTCCACCTGGTGGGTAGGTCACATATGATGCGATGTTCCGGAAGGCGTAATTGGCGCTGCAGAGCAGCAAGGCGCGATCTTGCCGTGCTGGAACGCCGCAAGTGAGAGCACTCTATGCGGACCTTGTGCAGCAGTGCATCAAGATCCGGATAGTCCCTCAGAAAGCTCTGCATGACCAAGTTGAGCACATGTGCCAGACATGGGATGTGAGTGAGGTTGCCTAGGCCAAGAGCTGCCACCAGATTTCGGCCATTGTCACACACTACCAAGCCTGGCTGGAGATTCGCTGGCACAAACCACACATCGCTCTCCTGCTTGATGGCATTCCAGAGCTCCTGCGCTGTGTGGCTTCGATTCCCCAAAGAAATTAATTTAAGTACGGCCTGTTGACGTTTGGTCACGGCTGTGCTCATATCGGTCGGAACAGTCTCCTGCTGTGCTGTTTCAGAGGAACTAGAGTAGGAGGAGGAGTCAATATGTACAGACTGCATTCCTGCAATCCGGGGAGTTGGCAGAACACGTAGAGCGCCACTCTCCAGATCTGTACCCCGCTCCACCACATTGACCCAATGGGCAGTGAGGGAAAGGTATCGTCCCTGTCCATGTTTACTGGTCCACGCATCAGTGGTCAGGTGGACCTTGTTATTGACGGCGTTTAGTAGCGCATGCTTGATGTTTGCCTCCACATGTTTATGCAGGGCAGGGACTGCTCGCCTGCTGAAATAAAAGCGGCTGGGAACGGTGTATTGTGGGACTGCCAATGCCATGAAGTCCCGGAAGGTGTCAGTCTCCACCAGCCTGAATGAGAGCATTTCAAGTGGCATTAGTTTGGCAATGACAGCATTCAGAGCCAGTGCTCGGGGATGGTGTGCCGAGTATGGCCGCCTTTTCTCCCATGCCTGTGCTACCGATGACTGCCGAGTGGCCTGGGAGTGTGATGATGACTTTGAACGTGGTGTTATGGGTGGAATGTCACAGGGTCTCTGGACAACAGTGCCAGAGGTTCTTCCTTGGCGATCCTGTGAGGAAGCCGAACCAGCTGTGTGTGAGCTGGAGGAAGAGGCCCCAACACGAGCTGAAGAGGTGGTAGGTGGTGCTGTACGTTGGCCTACATCTTCAGTGTGTCTGTGTAACTTCACCTCATGCTTGGTCCGCACATGTTTCCACATATTTGTGGTATTGAGGTTGCTGACATTTTTCCCTCTTTTGACTGTCTGTTGACACAGCTTGCATTCGACAAAGCAAATGTCATCTGCAACTGTGTCAAAAAAGGACCACGCACTGCAAGTCTTGGGAGCGCCAGTTTTGCCTTTTGAAAGTGGAATGCTCCTAACGGGTGCCGAATTGGAGGCTACAGGCAACCAAGTCTGCCCCCTCCTTCTCCCTCCGGTTTTGGCCCTTCGGGGAATCTCTTCCTCAGAGCTGCTCCCACCACCTTCCTGTTCCTCACGCCATGATGGGTCAAGGACCTCATCATCTACACTCCCCTCTTCAAACACCTGCTTCTCCTGGGTTGTCTCGCCAGCACCGTACGCACCAGAAAGTGGTAACTGAGTCTCGTCATCATCTGATGCGTACTGAGGTGTGCTGACCATAGGCACTGGCCCACCCGCCTCTTCAGATTCAGAGGCACAAAGAAGTTGGGCATCACTGCATACTCCCTCTTCTTCACATTCTGGAATGCTGCTTGGCTGGCCCCCTCTTTCCAAACCAACAGATTCCGAGAACAGAAGTAGAGACTGTGATGGCTCCTGTCCATGGTTCTCTGACAGCCTGGGCAGTTTGGCGGTGGTGAAGAGACAGATGGTTGCTCTTCGGTGCTCTGGCCTTGAGAGGATGTGGAAGGAATTTAAGTTTATGCGTTAGCTGCCATCCATCCGACAATGGCTTTAATTTGTTCCTCCCATAGCAGTGGGGTACGGTGAGGTCCTACAAAGCTGCGCATAAAGGACTGTTGCCTGCTAAAACTGGGGGATGCTGACTCACTGGTGCCAACAGTAGGCACAGAATCCCCATGTCCTCTCCCAGCAGAATCCCCACATCCTCTCCCTGCTGAAACTCCACGCCCACGGCCACGTGCCTTAATCCCTGCCTTCTTCATCTTGCTAGACTGAGAAAGATAGGCAGAAAAGTACAAAGGGGTGCCTTAGTGTGCTTATTCCTGAACAGCTGGTTACAGGTATAAGAAACACTAATTTTATGAAGTGTGTGTGTCGACTACACTTTAATGGGAGCTAATGTGGCCTACACAACTTTCAAATGTAGTGTTTGGTGAACTTTTTTTTTTTTTTTTTTTTGGTTTAGGAAAATAAACTTTAAGGATTTGACAAAAGATTTTAAAGTCAGAGTATCACCAAGTTTATGGAGCTAGTACAATGCAGGCAGGTAACCTACAATGCAAAAGATGAGGCTCCAAAATAATTGGGTAATACTAATCTGGCTGCAGCTGAAGGACACAAGCCAGAAAAAAGTCTCCTGTATCGACTCCTATATAGTGTTTGCAACCAACCAATGTAGATGGATATGGATGGATGCACACTAATAGGAGAAGAAAAAATGAGCTGCAATAACAGCAAATTACGTGTGAGGCAGTAACGCACGCTGAGCGTCCTACAACCAGACGTAGCTGTAGGACACACTACTCAGAGTGAGCTGCACTTACACACAGTCAGAGACCTCTCAGACAGCCGTGAACAGTGCAGCTAAGTGGGCACTAGCACTGACAGGCTGCAGAAAGTCTCCGCTGTCTACTCCTACAGTGTTTGCAGCCACCATATATGGATACGGATGGATGCACACTAATAGGAGAAAAAATGAGCTGCAATTAAATCAAAATATGTGTGAAGCAGTAACGCACGCTGAGCGGCCTACAACCAGACGTAGCTGTAGGACACACTACTCAGCGTGAGCTGCACTCACACACAGTCAGAGACCTCTCAGACAGCCGTGAACAGTGCAGCTAAGTGGGCACTAGCACTGACAGGCTGCAGAAAGTCTGCGCTGTCTACTCCTACAGTGTTTGCAACCACCGTATATGGATACGGATGGATGCACACTAATAGGAGAAAAAATGAGCTGCAATTAAATCAAAATATGTGTGAAGCAGTAACGCACGCTGAGCGGCCTACAACCAGACGTAGCTGTAGGACACACTACTCAGCGTGAGCTGCACTCACACACAGTCAGAGACCTCTCAGACAGCCTAGAACAGTGCAGCTAAGTGGGCACTAGCACTGAAAGGCTGCAGAAAGGCTCCGCTGTCTACTACTAGTGTTTGCAACCAACGTATATGGATACGGATGGAAGCACACTAGATAGAATTTTTGAAAAATAAGCAGCTCAAAAAAAAAAAATTATGTATGAGGCAGCAGTGAGGCACGCTGGACGTACTACAACCAGACGTGGCTGAAGGACCCACTCCACAGCGTGAGCTGCGCTCACACAGCCCTTGCAGACAGCTGTGAACACTGCTGCTAGGGCAAAGAAAGCTACAGTGGTGGTTTATGTAGCCTGGGTTAAGCACTATATGTTTTCTATGATCGCTATTTCTAACTGTCCCTCACAGTCTTCAACAGCAGCCTGGCCCTAACTGAATTCACAGCAGAGTGACCAGAAATGGTGGCGGTGGTGGCTTTTATAGTGCATCATGACATCATTTCAGCAGCCAATCACAGCCATGCCAATAGTTAACATGCCTACATGCCTAACAGGATGTGCCCACACTTCTGAAGATTACCATTGGTTGAATCAAAGTGAGCGGGCTGATAGCATTATGGGAACTTCCGATTCCGGTATCCGATATGAAAAAAGTATTGGAAGTCAGTATGGGAATTCCGATACAGCTAATATCAGCCGATACCCGATACTTGCGGTATTGGAAAGCTCAACTCTAATGTGGATGCATTTTTTCAGGCCTTGGGGTTGTTGTATGATGAACCTAATTCCGCTGATCAAGCTGAGAGTACCCTGTTGGCATTAAACCAGGCTCAGGATCCTGCAGAGTTATATTGTCAAAGATTCCGAAAGTGGGCGGTCCTTACTACATGGAATGATAGTGCATTGGCAGCCCTCTTTCGGAAAGGTTTATCAGAGACCGTAAAAGATACTGTGGTGGGATTTCCTGTTCCCTCTGGTCTGGATGGCTCTATGGCATTAGCCATTCAAGTTGATCGGCGTTTACGTGAACGTAAAAATACACGGGAGGCGCTGACACCATTTGAATAAATGTCTGAACCTATGCAATGTGATGGGGTTTTGTCTAGGGCACAACGTCAGGAGTTTAGAAGGCGTAATAAGCTGTGTTTTTTCTGTGGAGACGCCTCTCATACTATTTCTGTCTGCCCAAAACAAGAGAAACGTTTTGCACACACATTTGCTGTGGGCAGTATACAACCTAAGTTCCTTTTAGCAATTACTCTGATCTGCTCCTTGTCCACATTTTCCACTAAGGCTTTTGTGGATTCAGGAGCAGCTCTGAATCTGATGGATTTGGACTTTGCTAAACGTTGTGGTTTGTCCATGACACCTCTGCAGATGCCTATTCCTTTGAGGGGTATTGATGCCACTCCTTGGGCGGAGAATAAACCTCAGTTTTGGACCCAGGTGATAATGCGAGTTGCCCCAGACCACCAGGAAAATTGCAGATTTTTGGTGCTGCATAATTTGCATGATACTATTGTTCTGGGGTTCCCCTGGTTGCAAACTCATAACCCAGTTTTGGATTGGAAATCTGTGTCTGTGGTGAGTTGGGGTTGTCAGTGTGTTCTTAGGGACACTCCTGTTTTCTCCTCCTCTCCTCAGTCTCATCATATTCCTGATTATCTGGCTGAATTCTCTGATGTATTTAGTGAGAGTAAGTCTGCATCTTTGCCCCCTCATAGGAGTTATGACTATGCAATTGTCACGGCGGCGGTGGTAGCTGCCGCCGTCCCAGCAACAGCGGGGCCCGCCGCCGCCTCTATTTACCCACACTCGCCGCACCGCTCTGTGCCCGCCTCCTCTTCCTTCTCCTCCGTCCGGCGTGTGCCTGCTTCCTGCGGGCGCCTTAGGCCACGGGCGCGCGCTCTGCAGATCCTTTAACCCTGCAGCGCCCGCCCAGCGGTCTGAGCGCCCAATCAGCCGACTGCAACAGGGTATATCAGGCGTCTCCAACATGGTGGAGACGCCTGATTATCGTGTGGATTTCCCTTACGGTATCCTGGCCTGGGTGTTTAGGGGTTTCTCCCCTTCTCACTCCTTCTACTCCTTTGCCCAGTCCTGTACTCCGCTGCCCAGTCCGGTACTCCATGTCTCGGTCCTGTACTCCTGTGCCCAGTCCTTTACCCCACTGCCCAGTCCTGTACTCCGGGTCTCCCTCCTGTACTCCGTGCCTCTGTCCTGTGCTCCAGTGCCCAGTCCTACGCTCCAGTACCCAGTCCTACACTCCACTGCCCAGTCCTGTACTCCGTGTCTCCCTCCTGTACTCTGTGCCTCCTTCCTGTGCTCCAGTGCCCAGTCCTACACTCCACTGCCCAGTCCTGTACTCCGTGTCTCCGTCCTGTACTCCGTGCCTCCGTCCTGTGCTCCAGTGCCCAGTCCTACACTCCACTGCCCAGTCCTGTACTCCGTGTCTCCGTCCTGTACTCCAGTGCCCAGTCCTATACTTCAGTTCTCAGTCTGGCACCCTCCACTCAGTCCTTCGAGCCGCCCCTCTTGGTTCTAGCAGTCGCGGCATCTGTCTTCCTAGGGTCTGCCCCTAACGGCCCCTGTATAGGGGTCGGCACCACCTGGCGCGCTCACCCCTGGGAGCTCCAGTGCCGCGATCCAGAGGGTCCACTCTCGGACGTAACCCATTTGTTATCACAGCATACGTCACAGCATAATCAGGCCATGGACCCTGCTAGCGCCTCGGCGGCCACTCAAAAAGAATTGCTCTTTTTGCGTGAAAATCAGACTAGAATAATGTCCTTTATGAAGTCCATGGACACCCGCCTTTCCGCCTTACAAACCACCGACCCGGGGAACGCCCCGGTGCTAGCAGGACTCCAGCAGGAGCTCGCGCAGCAGCGTGACGCCCAATCCCACATTCTTAGCTACATGGCGTCCGTGGACGACCGACTCCAATCGCTACAGTCCTCTGCTGCCGCTTCTGCCCTACCTCGGGATCCCCTATCCCATCCTCCACCACGCTTGGGCAAACCTCCCAGGTTTAGCGGTGACCCCAAGTTGTGTCGGGGGTTTCTGAACCAGTGCCGTTTGCACTTTGAGCTCCTGCCTCAGCAATACCCCTCAGATCGGGCCAAGGTAGCTTTCATTGTGTCCCATTTAGAGGGAGAGGCCTTAGCGTGGGTAAATCCCCTCTGGGAGAGAGATGACCCGGTGGTATCTAGCATCCACAACTTCGTGGATACTTTCCACAGGGTATTTGATGAGCCTGGCCGTGTGGCCTCCACCACAGAGGCTCTTTTCAATCTTCGCCAAGGCTCCCTCACCGTAGGTCAATATGCTATCCGCTTCCGGACTCTGGCCTCTGAACTGGGGTGGAATAACGAGGCTTTGGTTGGGGCCTTTTGGAGGGGACTCTCGGGTAAAATAAAGGATGAGCTGGCTGGCCGGGACACCCCTCCCACTCTGGAGAATCTCATATCCCTAGCTACCCGTATTGATTTACGGTTCCAGGAACGCTCCCTGGAGTCAGTTAGGGAGAAGAGATGTTTTCAGCTATACCAGGCGCCCATTCCCCGCTCCCCGGCGTCTTCCAGTAATTCCACTCCTGAGCCCATGCAAGTAGACCATGTAAGGTTGTCAGAGCAGGAACGCAGGGAGAGAAGGACACAGGGTCTTTGCCTTTATTGTGGTGGGGCTAATCATTTTGTGCGCACGTGCCCAGTGCGGCCGGGAAACGCCTCCGCCTAGGCCAGGTAAGAGAGGCCTCCCTAGGTGACACAGATTCCTCTCTGCCCCTTACTATTTCGGCTTTAATTGTTTTAGGTCGGGAGCGCTGATCTGTGGAGGCGTATGTGGACTCGGGTGCGGCTGGAAACTTCATCCGGCTCAAAGAAGTGGACCAGCTGCGAATTCCGGTTGTGACGTTAGAGAGTCCGCACTCCATCGCTTCCGTGAATGGCAAACCGCTACCTGAACCTATCACCATGGTCATCCTTGAGGTGGAGATACAAGTTGGAGCTCTTCACCGAGAAAAAAATCGCCTTTTATGTTTTGCCCAGTTTGTCCCATGCTGTGCTCCTCGGCTTACCCTGGCTTCGTCTACACGAGCCCGTTCTAGACTGGCATTCCGGGGAGATCCTCCGTTGGGGACACTTCTGCCGTAAATGCTGTCTGTTGCCGGTATCTCGCCCAAGTCCGCAGCAAGCTCCTATCGATCTTCCTGGGCTTCCTACGGCTTACCACTCGTTTGCCGACGTCTTCAGTAAGAAGGAGGCTGAGATACTACCGCCGCATCATGCCTATGACTGCCCTATCGAGCTGTTGCCAGGAGCAATTCCTCCCAGGGGAAGAATTTATCCCCTGTCTCCGGCAGAAACCGCGGCCATGTCTGAATATGTCCAGGAGAACTTGGCTTGGGGTTTTATTCGGAAGTCATCTTCTCCTGCTGGAGCGGGATTCTTTTTCGTCCGGAAGAAAGACGGATCCCTTCGGCCATGTATTGACTACCGAGGCCTGAACACTATCACGGTCAAGAATAGGTATTCCCTGCCTCTGATCCCAGAACTCTTTGACCGCTTGAGAAGGGCCCGGATCTTCACCAAATTGGATCTGCGGGGAGCCTACAACTTGATCCAAATCCGCTCCGGGGATGAATGTAAGACGGCCTTCAATACTCGGGACGGCCATTACGAGTATTTGGTCATGCCCTTTGGTCTCTGTAATGCCCCGGCGGTTTTTCAGGAGTTCGTTAATGAGATCTTTCGAGACCAACTCTACTCTTCTGTCGTGGTATACTTAGATGACATTCTCATCTTTTCCCCTGACTTATCCATTCACAGGAAAAGTTTTCGGCGGGTTCTGCAATGTCTACGGGAGAACAGACTCTACGCCAAACTAGAAAAATGTCTGTTCGAGCAGTCCTCGCTACCCTTCCTAGGGTATATCATCACGGACTCCGGAATAATGATGGATCCCGAAAAATTGTCTGCCGTGCCCAAGTGGCCACGTCCGGTTGGAGTAAAAGCCATCCAGCGGTTCCTGGGTTTTGCGAACTATTACAGACAGTTCGTTCCCTTCTTCTCCTCGGTAACCAAGCCCATCTCTGCTCTGACCAGGAAGGTGACCAAACCAAATGCCTGGACTCCAGAAGCTGAAGAGGCCTTTCTTGCTCTGAAGCAGTCCTTTGCTACCGCCCCGATTTTACATCGGCCGTTGGTCAATAGGCCCTTCATCCTAGAAGTGGATGCCTCTTCTACTGGTGCGGGAGCGGTGCTTTCTCAGCGGACGACTTCTGGTCAAGTGGTACCGTGTGGATTCTTCTCTAGATCGTTCTCTCCTGCAGAATGCAATTATGCCATTGGGGACCGGGAATTACTGGCCATTAAGATGGCCCTGGAGGAGTGGCGGTATATTTTAGAAGGGGCAGTTCATCCATTCATAATCTTCACGGATCACAAGAATTTGGCATATCTTCAGTCCGCGCAAAGGCTCAACTCCAGGCAAGCCAGGTGGTCGCTATATTTCTCCCGGTTTGACTTCAAACTCCATTTTCGACCTGGGGACAGAAACATCAAGGCAGATGCTCTGTCCAGGTCCCTACAATCACCTGAGGTTGAGGAGGGTTCATCTCACATCATTGAGCCTGCCAAAGTGGTCACCGTGGCGCCCGTGACGCTTTCTCCCATTCCGCCAGGCAAGACCTTCGTTCCACAGAATAAGAGGTCTGAGGTCCTGGATTGGGGGCATTCTTCCAAGGTTGTGGGTCACGTCGGGGTCAAGAAAACCCTCAGCCTTCTTTCGTGCTACTACTGGTGGCCATCCCTTCACCAAGATGTGACTGATTTTATAGCCTCCTGTACGGCTTGTGCTCTGAACAAGGTGCCAAGAAGTCTGCCGTCCGGCCTGCTCCACCCTTTGCCTCCTCCTGAAGCCCCTTGGCGACAAATTGGTATGGATTTCATCACCGATCTTCGACGTTCTTCCGGATGTACTACCATCTTAGTAGTGGTCGATCGGTTCTCCAAAATGGCCCATTTCATCCCTCTGCCCAGATTACCCATGGCATCTGAGCTGGCCAAGGTCTTCATACACCAGATCTTTAGGCTTCACGGACTCCCTCAATGAATTGTCTCCGATCGCGGAGTCCAATTTACCTCCCGTTTCTGGAGGGCACTCAGCAAGCTCATGGGTATATCTCTGGACTTCTCCTCTGCTTATCACCCTCAGTCCAATGGGCAAGTTGAGCGAATCAATCAGGTATTAACAGCCTATCTGCGTCACTTTTCTAAAGCCCATCAAGACAACTGGGTGTCTCTTCTGCCGTGGGCAGAGTTTGCCCACAACAACCATTCCATTGAGTCCACCACCAAAACGCCGTTCTTCGTGGTTTCCGGCCAGAACCCTGGTGTTCCACTACCTCTCTCTACGCCTTCTGGTGTTCCCGCAGCAGATGCCCTCGCCACCGAATTTTCTCAAGTCTGGAAGGAGACCAGAGAAGCTCTTGAAAGATCCAGTATCCGGATTAAGAGACATGCAGACAAGAGGCGCAGGGACCTTCCACCTTACCAACCTGGCGACAAAGTTTGGCTGTCAACTAAGTATATCCGTTTGAAGATGCCTTCTTACAAACTGGGTCCTCGGTACATCGGCCCGTTCCAGGTCTTGGGACGCATTAATAACGTGGCTTATAAATTGAAGTTGCCGGCTTCGCTTAGGGTCCCTAACGCCTTCCATGTCTCGCTCCTCAAACCTGTTGTGCTGTATCAGTACTGCTCAGTTCCCCCTTCTCCTCAGCCAGTAGGGGCCTATGATGTCTTTGAGGTGAAAGAGATTCTTGCCGTGAAAAATGTTTGGGGGCGTACCCTCTACCTCATTGATTGGAAGGGTTTTGGTCCCGAGGAGAGGTCCTGGGAGCCTAAAGAGAATATTAATGCTCCTCATCTTTTAAAGAGGTTTTTGTCTAACCTCAAGAAGGGGAGACGTAAAGGGGGGTACTGTCACGTCGGTGGTGGTAGCCGCCACCGTCCCAGCAACAGCGGGGCCTGCCGCCGCCTCTACTTACCCACGCTCGCCGCGCCGCTCTGTGCCCGCCTCCTCTTCCTTTCCTCCATCCGGCGTGTGCCTGCTTCCTGCGGGCGCCTTAGGCCGCGGGCGCACGCTCTGCAGATCCTTTAACCCTGCAGCGCCCGCCCAGCGGTCTGAGCGCCCAATCAGCCGACAGCAACAGGGTATATCAGGCATCTCCAACATGGTGGAGACGCCTGATTATCGTGTGGATTTCCCTTACGGTATCCTGGCCTGGGTGTTTAGGTGTTTCTCCCCTTCTCACTCCTTCTACTCCTTTGCCCAGTCCTGTACTCCGCTGCCCAGTCCGGTACTCCATGTCTCGGTCCTGTACTCCTGTGCCCAGTCCTTTACCCCACTGCCCAGTCCTGTACTCCGGGTCTCCCTCCTGTACTCCGTGCATCCGTCCTGTGCTCCAGTGCCCAGTCCTATGCTCCAGTACCCAGTCCTACACTCCACTGCCCAGTCCTGTACTCCATGTCTCCCTCCTGTACTCCGTGCCTCCGTCCTGTGCTCCAGTACCCAGTCCTACACTCCACTGCCCAGTCCTGTACTCCGTGTCTCCGTCCTGTATTCCGTGCCTCCGTCCTGTGCTCCAGTGCCCAGTCCTACACTCCACTGCCCAGTCCTGTACTCCGTGTCTCCGTCCTGTACTCCGTGTCTCCATCCTGTACTCCAGTGCCCAGTCCTATACTCCAGTTCTCAGTCCAGCACCCTCCACTCAGTCCTTTGAGCCGCCCCTCTTGGTTCTAGCAGTCGCGGCATCTGTCTTCCTAGGGTCTGCCCCTAACGGCCCCTGTATAGGGGTCGGCACCACCTGGCGCGCTCACCCCTGGGAGCTCCAGTGCCGCGATCCAGAGGGTCCACTCTCGGACGTAACCCATTTGTTATCACAGCATACGTCACAGCAATTGAGTTGATGCCTGGGTGTAAATTTCCCAAGGGTCGGCTTTTTAACTTATCTGTACCTGAACATGATGCTATGCGATCCTATGTTAAGGAGTCGTTGGAGAAGGGTCATATTAGACCATCCTAGTCACCTTTAGGTGCTGGGTTTTTTTTGTGGCCAAGAAAGATGGTTCATTAAGACCGTGTATTGATTATCCTTCCCTTAACAAGATGACGGTTAAATATCAGTACCCTTTACCTCTGATGTCTGATTTATTCTCCAGAGTTAAAAGTGCCTGCTGGTTTACTAAGCTTGACCTCAGCGGGGCGTATAATCTCATTCGCATCAAGCATGGGGATGAATGGAAGATGGCGTTTAATACTCCGGAAGGACATTTTGAGTACCTGGTGATGCCTTTTGGGCTCTCCAATGCCCCTTCTGTCTTCCAGTCCTTTATGAATGATATTTTCCGAGACTTTGTGGATAAGTTTTTGATCATCTATCTGGATGATATTTTGATCTTTTCTAGTGATTGGGATTCCCATGTGGAACATGTCCGGACTGTGTTTCGGATTTTGAGGGAGAATTCCCTGTTTGTTAAGGGATCGAAATGTCTCTTTGTTGTACAGAGGATTTCATTTTTGGGATTTATCTTATCTCCATCGACTATTGAAATGGACCCGGCCAAGGTACAGGCCATTTATGATTGGGTTCAGCCTACTTCTTTGAAGGCTCTTCAGAAGTTTTTGGGGTTTGCTAATTTCTATCGTAGATTTATAGGTAATTTTTCTAGTATTTTCAAACCACTGACTGATCTGACCAAGAAGGGAGCTGATGTGCTGAATTGGTCTCCTGAGGCTGTCTCAGCATTTCAGGAGCTTAAGCGGAGGTTTACTTCAGCTCCAGTTTTACGGCAACCTGATGTCTCACTTCCATTTCAAGTGGAGGTAGACGCTTCTGAGATTGGTGCAGGAGCTGTTTTGTCCCAAAAAGACCCTGTGACTTCTAAGATGAATCCCTGTGTCTTCTTTTCTCGAAAGTTCTCACCATCTAAACGCAACTATGACGTGGTGAATCGGGAATTGTTGGCCATCAAATGGGCATTTGAGGACTGGAAACATTGGTTGGAGGGAGCTAGACATCAATTTGTGGTCCTCACCGATCACAAGAATCTGACTTATCTGGAGTCGGCCAAACGCTTGAATCCTAGACAGGCTAGATGGGCCTTGTTTTTCGTGCGTTTTAATTTTGTGGTCTCTTTTCTTCCGGGCACTAAGAATGTTAAGGCAGACGCCCTTTCTAGGTGTTTCTTTGCTGATTCTCTTAATGTGACCGAGCCTACTACTATCCTAGGTGAGGGGTTAGTTCTTTCTGCCATTTTGCCCGATTTGAGACGCGCCCTGGAGGAATTTCAGGAGGATAAACCTGAGCGTCGCCCTATGGGATGATTGTATGTTCCGGACCAGTGGAGAAAGAGAGTGATGTCTGAAGTCCATTGCTCCGCATTGGCTGGTCATCCAGGTATTTTTGGTACCAGAGATTTGGTGAGTCGGTCGTTTTGGTGGTCTGCCTTATCTCGTGATGTCAGGAATTTTGTACAGTCCTGAGGGACTTGTTCTCGGTCTAAACCCTGTTCTCATTCTAGTGGGTTGCTGATGCCCCTGCCGGTGCCCAAGAGGCCATGGACCCATATCTCAATGGATTTTATTTCTGATCTTCCTGTCTCTCAGAGGATGACTGTTATCTGGGTAATTTGTGATAGATTTTCGAAGATGGTCCATCTTGTACCACTCCCAAAGTTGCCATCTTCCACTGAGTTGGGATTCCTGAGAACATTGTGTCCGATAGAGGGGTCCAGTTTATTTCCAGATTTTGGAAAGCCTTTTGTTCCAATCTGGGAATTCAGCTGTCCTTCTCCTCTGCGTTTCATCCCCAGACCAATGGGCAGACTGAGAGAACAAACCAGACCCTGGAGTCTTATTTAAGATGTTTTATATCTGCTGATAAAGATGATTGGTCCCTTAAAAGATACTTTATTAATTAAAAACCACAAATGTGGTAAACACCAACAAAGTGACAAAAATAGAAAAAATAATAAAAAAAGAAAAGTGTTCAAACATGAAAGCACTCTAAGGTGACACCTGAGAGTCCCTGATGTAACCCTGAGCTGAAGTCTACCTGTCTGCGGAGGTTGGCACCCTAGGGGAGAACGCTGTGGCGCCCCCGCTCAACGAAGGCTGTCCCTAAGGGCCCTGGTATACCCTACAGCCACTAGTGGTCACCTCTACCCATTGATAAGGGAACCTCTACTGCTAGACAGAGACCAATCTGCTCTACAGAGGGCCCTGTGTCCCAAAGAGAAGAAGTTAAAAAATAGAGAACACATATGGCATAAGGTGGTGTGATCAAATATTCAATTGCATAATTATGTCACCAATATTCACAATGGGGCATCATAAAAATGCTAATGGGAGTCATAGGCGGGACACTTTAGATGCACTCCTTATTGCCACACTCCCACAACTGCACAATCTCTTCACATAAAGAGAAAAGATATATATGGTGCTGGCAATTTTGACCAGTGTAGCGCAAAATAAGGATAGTGTCCCTTCATGAAATCACACGACATCCCAATAGAGAGATAAATAAACACAGAGCTGCCATAGCGATACTCATCTGTGTTCATCACCACCAGCCATCAAATGGTTAACGCCTCAACGCGTTTCGCCTGAGTAGGCTCATCAGGAGGCCCGATACTACAATGTCTTGTGTCCCATGACGGTGCAGAAGCCAACCGGTACTCATCACATTTCCTCCTTTTAAACCCGCCGCTAATACCAAAAGCTCCGCCCACTCGCGTGACATCACAGCACTAAGTGCCTATTGCGGTGTCCCTACTTTATTATCAAACCACCACTAGACAGATCTAAATGTTCCGATTGGTTGTTAGGACCCACATGCAGCGTCGCTCAAAAACAACCAATCGGATCTCTTCATGCATCCCGGCACCATCCAATCGCTGGAGCCGAGACACAATACATGGTCTGACATGCGCAGTGTCACTTCTAGAGGACCAATAGGCAGTCTCGCATCTCTCTCCAATCAATGCGGACAAAACATCCTGCCTGATATGACGTGTAGCGCCCGCACATGTGATTCACAGGGAATATTGACCTCCCCCATCTTAAACGGATGCGCCACAAATAATACCTCAGTTAACCATTGGGAATATCCACAATTTAAATGGCCAGATTGCAATCATCACTAGCTTAACCGCTGTGTCTTATATATACACCGTGCATTAGTAGATAAAAAATACGAATAATGATAAACCGCAACTAATGCTACTAGTGTGAACACGCGTCAACATGCGTTTTTTTTACCAGATACATATAATCATTTTATTGTACATATCATTGATTGCTCAAAGTCCAATGGGGAGTAAGTTAGCGTAGGGCATGATGATAAACCGCAGCTAATGCTACTAGTGTGAACAAGCGTCAACATGCATTTTTCTTACCAAATACATATAGTCGTTTTATTGGACATATCAACTGGTATTATTGATTGCTCAAAGTCCAATGGGGAGTAAGTTAGCATAGGGCAATAAAAGGGGGGACATTTGTATATATGTATAATGATCCATGTCAATACATGGGAGTCCCAAATAAATGGGAAACAACAAACAAAATCTGGAAGGTCAATATCCTCAAAAGTGGAAATCACATTATTCTATTATGGCTTATAAGAAACAGGCAAACGACATTTGGTCATTCAATCCCCTCGGCTCCAAGGACTCCATCCTGAATATCCATTCACACTCTCTCCTCAGAATATTCTTATCCACATTCCCTCCTCTGGGGTTCACATTCACAACTTCTATAATACAAAATTTGATTTCACCGGGGTCCCCTCTATGATAAGTCAACATATGTTTAGCAAGTGGGGTGTCCCTTTGATTTCTAATATCCCCCATATGTTCTCCTACTCTCCTTCTAAATTCTCTCCTTGTCTTCCCTATGTAATTTTTTGGGCAGGAGCATATGGCCATATAGACAACCCCTATGGTCTTGCAGTTCGAAAAATCTCGTTGATAAAAGGTCTTGCCAGTGCTTGCACTGCAAAAGGACTTCCCCGGTCTCATAAATTTGCAGTTACTACAATCCCCACATTTGAAGAAGCCACAAGGTCTCCTATCCAAGCAAGCACTGGCAAGACCGTTTATCAACGAGATTTTCCGAACTGCAAGACCATAGGGGTTGTCAATATGGCCATATGCTCCTGCCCAAAAAATTACATAGGGAAGACAAGGAGAGAATTTAGAAGGAGAGTAGGAGAACATATGGGGGATATTAGAAATCAAAGGGACACCCCACTTGCTAAACATATGTTGACTTATCATAGAGGGGACCCCGGTGAAATCAAATTTTGTATTATAGAAGTTGTGAATGTGAACCCCAGAAGAGGGAATGTGGATAAGAATATTCTGAGGAGAGAGTGTGAATGGATATTCAGGATGGAGTCCTTGGAGCCGAGGGGATTGAATGACCAAATGTCGTTTGCCTGTTTCTTATAAGCCATAATAGAATAATGTGATTTCCTCTTTTGAGGATATTGACCTTCCAGATTTTGTTTGTTGTTTCCCATTTATTTGGGACTCCCATGTATTGACATGGATCATTATACATATATACAAATGTCCCCCATTTTATTGCCCTACGCTAACTTACTCCCCATTGGACTTTGAGCAATCAATAATACCAGTTGATATGTCCAATAAAACGACTATATGTATTTGGTAAGAAAAACGCATGTTGACGCTTGTTCACACTAGTAGCATTAGCTGCGGTTTATCATCATGCCCTACGCTAACTTACTCCCCATTGGACTTTGAGCAATCAATGATATGTACAATAAAATGATTATATGTATCTGGTAAAAAAAACGCATGTTGACGCGTGTTCACACTAGTAGCATTAGTTGCGGTTTATCATTATGTGTATTTTTTATCTACTAATGCACGGTGTATATATAAGACACAGCGGTTAAGCTAGTGATGATTGCAATCTGGCCATTTAAATTGTGGATATTCCCAATGGTTAACTGAGGTATTATTTGTGGCGCATCCGTTTAAGATGGGGGAGGTCAATATTCCCTGTGAATCACATGTGCGGGCGCTACACGTCATATCAGGCAGGATGTTTTGTCCGCATTGATTGGAGAGAGATGCGAGACTGCCTATTGGTCCTCTAGAAGTGACACTGCGCATGTCAGACCATGTATTGTGTCTCGGCTCCAGCGATTGGATGATGCCGGGATGCATGAAGAGATCCGATTGGTTGTTTTTGAGCGACGCTGCATGTGGGTCCTAACAACCAATCGGAACATTTAGATCTGTCTAGTGGTGGTTTGATAATAAAGTAGGGACACCGCAATAGGCACTTAGTGCTGTGATGTCACGCGAGTGGGCGGAGCTTTTGGTATTAGCGGCGGGTTTAAAAGGAGGAAATGTGATGAGTACCGGTTGGCTTCTGCACCGTCATGGGACACAAGACATTGTAGTATCGGGCCTCCTGATGAGCCTACTCAGGCGAAACGCGTTGAGGCGTTAACCATTTGATGGCTGGTGGTGATGAACACAGATGAGTATCGCTATGGCAGCTCTGTGTTTATTTATCTCTCTATTGGGATGTCGTGTGATTTCATGAAGGGACACTATCCTTATTTTGCGCTACACTGGTCAAAATTGCCAGCACCATATATATCTTTTCTCTTTATGTGAAGAGATTGTGCAGTTGTGGGAGTGTGGCAATAAGGAGTGCATCTAAAGTGTCCCGCCTATGACTCCCATTAGCATTTTTATGATGCCCCATTGTGAATATTGGTGACATAATTATGCAATTGAATATTTGATCACACCACCTTATGCCATATGTGTTCTCTATTTTTTAACTTCTTCTCTTTGGGACACAGGGCCCTCTGTAGAGCAGATTGGTCTCTGTCTAGCAGTAGAGGTTCCCTTATCAATGGGTAGAGGTGACCACTAGTGGCTGTAGGGTATACCAGGGCCCTTAGGGACAGCCTTCGTTGAGCGGGGGCGCCACAGCGTTCTCCCCTAGGGTGCCAACCTCCGCAGACAGGTAGACTTCAGCTCAGGGTTACATCAGGGACTCTCAGGTGTCACCTTAGAGTGTTTTCATGTTTGAACACTTTTCTTTTCTTTTTTTATTATTTTTTCTATTTTTGTCACTTTGTTGGTGTTTACCACATTTGTGGTTTTTAATTAATAAAGTATCTTTTAAGGGATATATATACATGAGATTACATTTGACCCTTTCTAATATTATATGAGAGATTGATAAAGATGATTGGGTCTCATTTTTGCCCTTGGCCGAATTTGCGCTGAACAATAGAGCTAGTTCTGCCACCTTGATGTCACCCTTTTTCTGTAATTTTGGTTTTCATCCTCGATTCTCTTCAGGGCAAGTGGAATCTTCGTCCTGCCCAGGTGTGGACACTGTGGTTGTTAGAATGCAGCAGATATGGGACCAAGTGGTGGATAAATTGTCACTCTCTCAGGAAAAGGCCCAGCGTTTTTCCAACCGGCATAGGACCGTTGGTCCCCGGTTTAAAGTGGGTGATATGGTTTGGTTGTCGTCTAAGAATATTCCTATGAAGGTTGCATCTCCAAAATTTAATCCAAGATTTATTGGCCCTTATAGGATTTTGGAGATTCTTAATCCTGTTTCTTTGCGACTGGCTCTTCCAGTTATGTTCAAAATCCATAATGTCGTAGCTGCTTTTGTTCTGACCAAGCGTCAGCTGTCCAGATCACCAGTGAGTCTGAATTGTGTGGTTTTTTGCCCTTTCTGTTGCAAGCGCTTGGAGACAAAGAGACTTCAACACACAAGCCGTGGTCAAATCACTTTATCTGACGTAATGAAATATAAGACATGTTTTTATACCATTTACAACAATATGTGACTCTATGGAGCTCATTTGGCCCCCACCATCACCTCAGGGTCGTATGTACCTTGTTTACAATATACCCAGAACACGTTGTTGTGAACAAATATGATAACAAGTAGAGTTGAGCGACTTTTGGTTTTTTATGGTCGAGTTTCGTTTCGTGAAACCCGACTTTTCCAAAAGTCGGGTCGAGCAAGATCGGCCGATTATAGGGAAAAGTCGGGGTCGTCCCGAAACACGAAACCCAATGTAAGTCAATGGGGAATAAAAGTCGGCAGTGAGCGGAGGACAGGAAACATACCTACAGTGCTCATTTGAATGCCAAAAGCATCAATTCTTCTTACTTAAGCTGGTCAACCTTAATTAACTTCATAATACAAGTTACGCACTGAAAAATGGGGGTTATTTGGCTAAAGTTGTGGGGGGGTAGGGCTGGCTCCAGGTTTTCATGTGCCCTGGCGAAAGAGCACCCCTTTAACACATAATACCACAACTCATCATGCTCCGGTACGGCAGAGAAATAGCGGTTTAGTACAATGAAAAATACTTCACTTTTTACATCTCATGACGAGGCCCATCTATTTCTCCATACAGAATCATTGGTCCCATATAATGTTTGAAACAGTATATGATGAGCTCCACATAATGCTACAGTATATGTTGGTCCCCATGGATGAAGCTCCACTGTCTTATGGGCCCAAATAATGCTCCAAACATAATGGGCCCCATTTCTAATGCTCTAGTGTATAATGGGCCCTGTAAATGCTGCTCCAGTGTCTGATGTCCACCTTTGGAATGTTCCAGTGTATGGTGGGCCCCATCTATCATTCTCCAGAGTATAGTGCTCCCCAAAAATTGCTGTCCCAACATTGAAAACAATCAAATAAGTCTCCTCGCTAGGGAATCCCTGTACTAGTCTGGACTCCTCGTCGTCCCCATCTTCCATCTCACTGCACAGTATTTCAACCTTGCAAGTGCTGTGATCCTGAGCAAGCAGGGGGGGCCCACTCATTGGCGACGGCACTGGCACAGGGCCCCTGATAGTACGGTGGTGTGTCTGATGGCGGGTGGGCCGAACCTGCACTTTCATCTGCAGCTTCCTCTTTGTCACCGTGTAAGATGGAACTGTATATGGGAAGGGTAACCTGAGTTTCATCAGGGTCAGATTCAGGCCGGGTAGCGTGCGAGGGGAATGTAGTGGTCTGGGTCAATGTACCAGCAGATTCATCGAGCAGTGGCTGGGCATCAGTGCACTTGTGTCGCCCCCAGGAGTACGGTCGCCACAGTTGCATTACCTTCCTCCTAGGGAGTGTGATGTCATGCTTGGGAGCAACGAAGGATCTCTCTAGCAGGTTAACTGATTGGGCGGCGTTATTCCCACGAGTCATGACCCTCCAAACAGCGTTCATGAAGGCAAAGTGTTTGTTTTACGTGGGCAGTATGTTTGCAAAGCTGAACCTTAAAGGAATTTCCAGAAGGGCACCACCAGGAGTGGAGCCTACGGCGTAATTTGACTCAACACGGGCAACCTCAACCATGCCAGCTACAGAACAGATGCACACATTGCAAGCTTAATTCCGTTAAGGAACGAGACTCCGTCATGCCCCGCGGTCCGAGTCTGGCTTACTAGAGGGACACGTGAGGCTCTGGCACATGAGATTGGCCAATAACTGGTGTGTCATGCCCTTACATGTCCGTGGCTGCATGTGCGCTACACTGAAAAGGCCAGCGTTTGTCGCTTACAGGTGCAGATAACCCGCTGAACAACGTTAGTGATGGGGATCATTGATTACAATTATTACTCGCGAACGATGATTTCCCAGTAAGTGCAGGTCAACCGCAGTTCCGGAATTAGGCCTAACCATCATTCCTGAAAAAAATGAAAAACTTACGTGTGCAAACCACAGGTGCTGTAGCTTGCTTAACAGCTCGCCAGCCGTTCTCACGCCCAGTATGGGTTAAACGTGATTGCACAAAGGTGAGAAAGGGTACCTTATCCCCGGATAACATGTATGGATAGCGTACACATTCAAAATATATGTCTATACATCAGGAGGCAGGCTCAGACGGTGTTAGGCCCAGTATGGCTTGCAAGTGATTGCACAAAGGTGAGAAAGGGTACCGTATCCCCGGATAACATGTATGGATAGCGTACACATTCAAAATATATGTCTATACATCAGGAGGCAGGCTCAGACGGTGTAAGGCCCAGTATGGCTTGCAAGTGATTGCACAAAGGTGAGAAAGGGTACCGTATCCCCGGATAACATGTATGGATAGCGTACACATTCAAAAGATATGTCTATACATCAGTAGGCAGGCTCAGACGGTGTTAGGCCCAGTATGGCTTGCACATGATTGCACAAAGGTGAGAAAGGGTACCGTATCCCCGGATAACATGTATGGATAGCGTACACATTCAAAATATATGTCTATACATCAGGAGGCAGCCTCAGACGGTGTTAGGCCCAGTATGGCTTGCACGTGATTGCACAAAGGTGAGAAAGGGTACCGTATCCCCGGATAACATGTATGGATAGCGTACACATTCAAAATATATGTCTATACATCAGGAGGCAGGCTCAGACGGTGTTAGGCCCAGTATGGCTTGCACGTGATTGCACAAAGGTGAGAAAGGGTACCGTATCCCCGGATAACATTTATGGATAGCGTACACATTCAAAATATATGTCAATACACCAGGAGGCAGGCTCAGACGGTGTCAGGCACAGTATGGATTTGACGGCCCAGACTACACAGCGGAGGAGCAGGGAGAAGTAAAGATTGCAAATGCTGGGGCCCTGCCCAAGCAAGGGGGTCCCACTCGTGGGCGTCGGTACTGGCACTGGGCCCCTCATAGTACGGCGGTGTGTCTGACGGCGGGTGTGCACCACCACCGTCAGAGACACTTGATTGCACTATGAGGGACCCTGTGCCAGTGCCCGCGCCCAAGAGTCGGCCTACCCACCTGTCCAGGGCAACGGCACTCGCACGGTGTCGTGCTCTAGGTGGTGACCCCGGCCATGGGGGGGGGAGGCAGCACAGTTAGGGAGTTTTAGAAAGTGGCATATGCTGATGTTGGACATTCAGCTGATGCAAAAGGCGAAATAGGTCAAGTCCCAGGAAGAGGTGGACCAAAGCAAGCCATTTTTCTGTCACCCTATGTGTCATCAGGGGAAGGTGGGACAAAATCCTTGGAAACCCATGCATGGTTCATTTTAATGAAGGTTAGATCATCCACATTTTGGGTTGACAGACGGGTCCTTTTTTCTGTCAGGATTGATCCAGCTGCACTGAAGACTCTTTCCGATAGCACACTTGCAGCTGGGCAAGCGAGCTCCTGTAAGGCATATTGTGCCAATTCAGGCCAGGTGTCCAGTTTAGCAGCCCAATTGTCAAAGGGGAATGACCTGTGTGGGAGAACATCGATATGGGAGGAAAAGTAGTTTGTAACCATAGTTGACAACTGCTGTCTCCTGCCACTTTCCATCGATGCTGTATTACCAGTTGTGTGAGCGGTACTTGAAAAATCAGTCCACAACATTGTCATGAAACCCCTGTCTCAATCACCACTTTTGCTGTGTGCACCATTGACACCTCTGCCAAGCTGCCCCCGGCCCGTACGGCTCGTGTGAGAACCATCACCGCTGCTGTGTGCTGGGAATGCCTCAACCAACCGATTTACCAGAGTTGCTTGTTTATTAGCCAATATTAGGTCAAGGTTCTCCTGTGGCATGATGTTTTGTAATTTGCCTTTATAGCGTGGATCCAGGATGCTGGCCAACCATAGTCGTCATCGTTCATCATTTTGGCAATGCGGGGGTCCCTTTTTAGGATCCGCAAGGCATAATCTGACATGTGGGCCAATGTTCCCGGTGTCAATGATGCACTGCGAGTGCTGGTTGGAGGAGCACTTTCTGGCAAATCCACATCCCTCCAGTCACGCACAAACCCTGTACCAGACCTTGCCACGCCAACATTTTCACTTGCCCCACGAGATGCATCCTCCTCCCCTAAGTAATCATCCCCATCACCATTCTCCTCCTCCTCTTCTTCCTCCAACTCGTCCAGGAGAGGTCCCTGAGCAGACAATGGCTGAATGTCATCAAGGATTCCCTCCACCTCTTCCTCCTCGTCAACATTGGCTGCAGACGCCTGCTCCTTAAGGTGCGTCAAAGTTTGCATGAGCAGACGCATAAGTGGGATGCTCATGCTTAGGATGGCGTCGTCTGCGCTTACCAGCCGTGTGCATTCCTCAAAACACTGAAGGACTTTACAGAGGTCTTTCAGCTTCGACCACTGCACACCTGTCAACTCCATGTCTGCTCTCAAAGTGCCTGGCCGTGTATCCTCCCACAAATGCATTATGGCCTGCCTCTGCTCGCACAGCCGCTCCACCATGTGCAGGGTGGAGTTCCACCTTGTTGCAATGTCGATAATGAGGCGGTGGTTGGGAAGGTGGAGCAATCGCTGCAGCTTCTGCATACGAACGGAGTGTACAGGCGACCGGCGGATGTGCGCGCACAGTCTTCGCACCTTATGGAGCAGGGCTGTTAACTCCGGATAATTTTTGAGGAAGCACTGCACCACCAGGTTCAAGGTGTGAGCCAAGCAAGGTATGTGGCTGAGTTTTGAAAGGGCTATGGCTGCCACAAAATTACGGCCGTTATCACTAACTACCTTGCCTGCCTCAAGATGTACACTGCCCAGCCATGACTCAGTTTGTCGCTTCAAGTACTCGGCCAGCACCTCGGCGGTGTGTCTGTCGCCCAAACACATCATCTGCAACACAGCCTGCTGACGCTTTCCACTAGCTGCTCGATAGGGGGACACCTCGTGTGCAACGGTGGCAGCTGCAGATGGAGTGCTCGTACGACTGCGCTCTGTGGATGAGCTTTCGCTTCTGGAGGAGGAGGAGGAGGAGGGTGGAACGCCTACAGCCAACTGTTTCCTATACCGTGGGCTAGGCAGCACTGTCCCACCACTGCTGTCCCCTGTGGACCCTGCATCCACCACATTAACCCAGTGCGCAGAGATGGACACGTAACGGCCCTGGCCATGCCGACTGGACCATGCATCAGTTGTGAGGTGCACCTTTCCACTCACTGACTGCTTGAGTACATGGACAATGCGGTCTTTCACATGATGGTGGAGGGCTGGGATGGCTTTGCGAGAGAAGAAGTGGCGACTGGGTAGGTCATAGCGTGGTACTGCATAGGCCATGAGTTCACGGAAAGCTGCGCTTTCCACCAACCGATAGGGCATCATCTCAAACGAGATTAGTTTGGCAATGTGGGCGTTCAAACCCAGTGTACGCGGATGAGAGACTGAGTACTTTCTTGACCTACTCATAGTGTCTGGGAGGGTGAGCTGAACTTGAGAGCTGCATATGGTAGAAGTAGCGGTGGACAGGGCGGACTGAGAGAGGGTTGATGATGGTGATGGAGTTGGTGTTCTTTCTGATGGCCTAGATTCAGTATTTCGTTGATATAACAGTGGGATTCCCTGACTGCTGTGGTCTTGCAACGACACCTCAACATTTGCTGCTGTGCTAACCGGTGGGCTTACAGTGGGGGAAACAATGTAGCGTTGATGACTACCTTCTTTGTGATCAGTTGCACATGTGGCACTTGAGGTTTGGTGTTGTGTCCACGCTTGCAAGTGCATGCTGGTTAAATGTCTAAGCATGCAACTGGTATTCAAATTTTTCAGATTTTTCCCTCGGCTAAAGGTCTTTGCGCACTTCTTACAGATAACCTTGGCCTGATCATGAGGATTTTGTTCAAAAAAGTGCCACACTGCACTCTTCCTACTTTGGCAGACATTTTGCGGCCTAGCACGCTGTGATGTTTTGACCCTCTGGACAAGCTGTCCAGCAACTCTTTTGATTTTTGGAACCTGTCTTTGGAGTGCTCCGGGCCTGCCAGATAACAGCTGTTGCGATGTTGATGTCTGCTGTGGATGCTCCTCATCTGAGCTATTGGAAGCAGCACCCTCTTCCCCCAATGGATGTCAATCTGGGTCAACAACTGGGTCATCCATCACCTCCTCTTCAATGCCATGTGCACCTTCCTCTGTGTCACCGTGTATGGTGGTATAGTGTGCGGGAAGGGGCACCTGAGTCTCATCAGGGTCAGAATCAGGCTCTGTACACTGCGAGGACAATGTAGTGCTCTGAGTGAATGTATAAGCAGAATCATCTATCAGCGGCTGTGCATCAGTGCACTCCATGTCAGATTCATCTTGGCCTGGGTAATTCACCATTTCACTTGATAATCCAGGCATGGTATGTGAAAACAGCTCCATGGAGTAATCAGTAGTATGGCCTGCGTCATCCTTCAATCTTGGTTGTGGTGAAGGACACAAGGAAAGGTGTGGTTCATGAACATGAGCCTCCAATGACGACTCAGTGCTTTTACTTTTTACAACTTCAGAAGAGGAGGCGATAGAGCTGGAGGCTGAGTCAGCAATGTAAGACAAAACTTTTTCCTGATGCTCTGGCGTTAAAAGCGGTTTGCCAACTCCTAGAAAACTAAGCCTTCGAACCCTTATGGAGCCAGACGATGACGCAGGGTCAACACCTCCTGCATTCGGTCCTATTTTGCTTTTGACACTACCATCAGATCCACCACCAACACCATCATTACCAGCTGCCAACCCCCGCCCAATTCCACGGCCTCTTCCACCAGCCTTCCTCATTTTTGGTAGAAATGTAGACAAAATCCAACAAACTATATAGTAATGTAAAACAAGGTACAAGGTGTCTATAGGACAGGGGAGATTTAGATTTTCTGCACACACTAGTGGACACTGGACACTTTTGGATGTGTGAGGCCCACTGAATATCAGAGCGCTATGTCACAGGCTTGATGGCACAGGTGTGAAAAAAGTGACTACAGGATAAGGGAGATTTTGAATTTCTGGGAGATTTTGAATTTCTGCAGACACTTGTGGACACTGGACACTTGGATTGTGTGAGGCCCACTGAATATCACAGCGCTATGTCACAGGCTCGATGCAGCAGGTGTGAAAAAAGTGACTACTGGATAAGGGAGATTTAGATTTTCTGCAGACACTTGTGGACACAGGACACTTGGATTGTGTGAGGCCCACTGAATATCACAGGGCTATGTCACAGGCTCGATGGCACAGGTGTGAAAAAAGTGACTACAGGATAAGGGAGATTTTGAATTTCTGGGAGATTTTGAATTTCTGCAGACACTTGTGGACACTGGACACTTGGATTGTGTGAGGCCCACTGAATATCACAGCGCTATGTCACAGGCTCGATGCAGCAGGCGTGAAAAAAGTGACTACTGGATAAGGGACATTTTGAATTTCTGCAGACACTTGTGGACACTGGACACTTGGATTGTGTGAGGCCCACTGAATATCACAGCGCTATGTCACAGGCTCGATGCAGCAGGTGTGAAAAAAGTGACTACAGGATAAGGGAGATTTTGAATTTCTGCAGACACTTGTGGACACTGGACACTTGGATTGTGTGAGGCCCACTGAATATCACAGTGCTATGTCACAGGCTCGATGGCACAGGTGTGAAAAAAGTGACTACAGGATAAGGGAGATTTTGAATTTCTGTGAGATTTTGAATTTCTGCAGACACTTGTGGACACTGGACACTTGGATTGTGTGAGGCCCACTGAATATCACAGTGCTATGTCACAGGCTCGATGGCACAGGTGTGAAAAAAGTGACTACAGGATAAGGGAGATTTTGAATTTCTGCAGACACTTGTGTACACTGGACACTTGGATTGTGTGAGGCCCACTGAATATCACAGGGCTATGTCACAGGCTCGATGCAGCAGGTGTGAAAAAAGTGACTACAGAATAAGGGAGATTTTGAATTTCTGCAGACACTTGTGGACACTGGACACTTGGATTGTGTGAGGCCCACTGAATATCACAGCGCTATGTCACAGGCTCGATGGCACAGGTGTGAAAAAAGTGACTACAGGATAGGGGAGATTTAGATTTTCTGCAGACACTTGTGGACACTGGACACTTGGATTGTGTGAGGCCCACTGAATATCACAGCGCTATGTCACAGGCTCGATGCAGCAGGTGTGAAAAAAGTGACTACAGGATAAGGGAGATTTTGAATTTCTGCAGACACTCGTGGACACTGGACACTTGGATTGTGTGAGGCCCACTGAATATCACAGTGCTATGTCACAGGCTCGATGGCACAGGTGTGAAAAAAGTGACTACAGGATAAGGGAGATTTTGAATTTCTGTGAGATTTTGAATTTCTGCAGACACTTGTGGACACTGGACACTTGGATTGTGTGAGGCCCACTGAATATCACAGTGCTATGTCACAGGCTCGATGGCACAGGTGTGAAAAAAGTGACTACAGTATAAGGGAGATTTTGAATTTCTGCATACACTTGTGGACACTGGACACTTGGATTGTGTGAGGCCCACTGAATATCACAGCGCTATGTCACAGGCTCGATGCAGCAGGTGTGAAAAAAGTGACTACAGGATAAGGGAGATTTTGAATTTCTGCAGACACTTGTGGACACTGGACACTCGGATTGTGTGAGGCCCACTGAATATCACAGCGCTATGTCACAGGCTCGATGGCACAGGTGTGAAAAAAGTGACTACAGGATAAGGGAGATTTCGATTTTCTGCAGACACTTGTGGACACTGGACACTTGGATTGTGTGAGGCCCACTGAATATCACAGCGCTATGTCACAGACTCGATGCAGCAGGTGTGAAAAAAGTGACTACAGGATAAGGGAGATTTTGAATTTCTGCAGACACTTGTGGACACTGGACACTTGGATTGTGTGAGGCCCACTGAATATCACAGCACTATGTCACAGGCTCGATGGCACAGGTGTGAAAAAAGTGACTACAGGATAAGGGAGATTTTGAATTTCTGTGAGATTTTGAATTTCTGCAGACACTTGTGGACACTGGACACTTGGTTTATGTGAGGCCCACTGAATATCACAGTGCTATGTCACAGGCTCGATGGCACAGGTGTGAAAAAAGTGACTACAGGATAAGGGAGATTTTGAATTTCTGCAGACACTTGTGGACACTGGACACTTGGATTGTGTGAGGCCCACTGAATATTACAGCGCTATGTCACAGGCTCGATGGCACAGGTGTGAAAAAAGTGACTACAGGATAAGGGAGATTTTGAATTTCTGCAGACACTTGTGGACACTGGACACTTTTGGATTGTGTGAGGCCCAATGAATATAAGAGCGCTATGTCACAGGCTCGATGGCACAGGTGTGAAAAAAGTGACTACAGGATAATGGAGATTTTGAATTTCTGGGAGATTTTGAATTTCTGCAGACACTTGTGGACACTGGACACTTGGATTGTGTGAGGCCCACTGAATATCACAGCGCTATGTCACAGGCTCGATGCAGCAGGTGTGAAAAAAGTGACTACAGGATAAGGGAGATTTAGATTTTCTGCAGACACTTGTGGACACTGGACACTTGGATTGTGTGAGGCCCACTGAATATCACAGCGCTATGTCACAGGCTCGATGCAGCAGGTGTGAAAAAAGTGACTACAGGATAAGGGAGATTTTGAATTTCTGCAGACACTCGTGGACACTGGACACTTGGATTGTGTGAGGCCCACTGAATATCACAGTGCTATGTCACAGGCTCGATGGCACAGGTGTGAAAAAAGTGACTACAGGATAAGGGAGATTTTGAATTTCTGTGAGATTTTGAATTTCTGCAGACACTTGTGAACACTGGACACTTGGATTGTGTGAGGCCCACTGAATATCACAGTGCTATGTCACAGGCTCGATGGCACAGGTGTGAAAAAAGTGACTACAGTATAAGGGAGATTTTGAATTTCTGCATACACTTGTGGACACTGGACACTTGGATTGTGTGAGGCCCACTGAATATCACAGCGCTATGTCACAGGCTCGATGCAGCAGGTGTGAAAAAAGTGACTACAGGATAAGGGAGATTTTGAATTTCTGCAGACACTTGTGGACACTGGACACTCGAATTGTGTGAGGCCCACTGAATATCACAGCGCTATGTCACAGGCTCGATGGCACAGGTGTGAAAAAAGTGACTACAGGATAAGGGAGATTTCGATTTTCTGCAGACACTTGTGGACACTGGACACTTGGATTGTGTGAGGCCCATTGAATATCACAGCGCTATGTCACAGACTCGATGCAGCAGGTGTGAAAAAAGTGACTACAGGATAAGGGAGATTTTGAATTTCTGCAGACACTTGTGGACACTGGACACTTGGATTGTGTGAGGCCCACTGAATATCACAGCGCTATGTCACAGGCTCGATGGCACAGGTGTGAAAAAAGTGACTACAGGATAAGGGAGATTTTGAATTTCTGTGAGATTTTGAATTTCTGCAGACACTTGTGGACACTGGACACTTGGTTTATGTGAGGCCCACTGAATATCACAGTGCTATGTCACAGGCTCGATGGCACAGGTGTGAAAAAAGTGACTACAGGATAAGGGAGATTTTGAATTTCTGCAGACACTTGTGGACACTGGACACTTGGATTGTGTGAGGCCCACTGAATATTACAGCGCTATGTCACAGGCTCGATGGCACAGGTGTGAAAAAAGTGACTACAGGATAAGGGAGATTTTGAATTTCTGCAGACACTTGTGGACACTGGACACTTTTGGATTGTGTGAGGCCCAATGAATATAAGAGCGCTATGTCACAGGCTCGATGGCACAGGTGTGAAAAAAGTGACTACAGGATAATGGAGATTTTGAATTTCTGGGAGATTTTGAATTTCTGCAGACACTTGTGGACACTGGACACTTGGATTGTGTGAGGCCCACTGAATATCACAGCGCTATGTCACAGGCTCGATGCAGCAGGTGTGAAAAAAGTGACTACAGGATAAGGGAGATTTAGATTTTCTGCAGACACTTGTGGACACTGGACACTTGGATTGTGTGAGGCCCACTGAATATCACAGCGCTATGTCACAGGCTCGATGCAGCAGGTGTGAAAAAAGTGACTACAGGATAAGGGAGATTTTGAATTTCTGCAGACACTTGTGGACACTGGACACTTGGATTGTGTGAGGCCCACTGAATATCACAGTGCTATGTCACAGGCTCGATGGCACAGGTGTGAAAAAAGTGACTACAGGATAAGGAGATTTTGAATTTCTGTGAGATTTTGAATTTCTGCAGACACTTGTGGACACTGGACACTAGGATTGTGTTAGGCCCACTGAATATCACAGTGCTATGTCACAGGCTCGATGGCACAGGTGTGAAAAAAGTGACTACAGGATAAGGGAGATTTTGAATTTCGAGACACATGTGGACACTGGACACTTGGATTGTGTGAGGCCCACTGAATATCACAGCGCTATGTCACAGGCTCGAAGCAGCAGGTGTGAAAAAAGTGACTACAGGATAAGGGAGATTTTGAATTTCTGCAGACACTTGTGGACACTGGACACTTGGATTGTGTGAGGCCCACTGAATATCACAGCGCTATGTCACAGGCTCGATGGCACAGGTGTGAAAAAAGTGACTACAGGATAGGGGAGATTTAGATTTTCTGCAGACACTTGTGGACACTGGACACTTGGATTGTGTGAGGCCCACTGAATATCACAGCGCTATGTCACAGGCTCGATGCAGCAGGTGTGAAAAAATGACTACAGGATAAGGGAGATTTTGAATTTCTGCAGACACTTGTGGACACTGGACACTTGGATTGTGTGAGGCCCACTGAATATCACAGCGCTATGTCACAGGCCCGATGCAGCAGGTGTGAAAAATGTGACTACAGGATAAGTGAGATTTTGAATTTCTGCAGACACTTGTGGACACTGGACACTTGGATTGTGTGAGGCCCACTGAATATCACAGTGCTATGTCACAGGCTCTATGGCACAGGTGTGAAAAAAGTGACTACAGGATAAGGGAGATTTTGAATTTCTGTGAGATTTTGAATTTCTGCAGACACTTGTGGACACTGGACACTTGGATTGTGTGAGGCCCACTGAATATCACAGTGCTATGTCACAGGCTCGATGGCACAGGTGTGAAAAAAGTGACTACAGGATAAGGGAGATTTTGAATTTCTGCAGACACTTGTGGACACTGGACACTTGGATTGTGTGAGGCCCACTGAATATCACAGCGCTATGTCACAGGCTCGATGGCACAGGTGTGAAAAAAGTGACTACAGGATAAGGGAGATTTTGAATTTCTGGGAGATTTTGAATTTCTGCAGACACTTGTGGACACTGGACACTTGGATTGTGTGAGGCCCACTGAATATCACAGCGCTATGTCACAGGCTCGATGCAGCAGGTGTGAAAAAAGTGACTACAGGATAAGGGAGATTTAGATTTTCTGCAGACACTTGTGGACACTGGACACTTGGATTGTGTGAGGCCCACTGAATATCACAGCACTATGTCACAGGCTCCATGGCACTGGTGTGAAAAAAGTGACTACAGGATAAGGGAGATTTTGAATTTCTGGGAGATTTTGAATTTCTGCAGACACTTGTGGACACTGGACACTTGGATTGTGTTAGGCCCACTGAATATCACAGCGCTATGTCACAGGCTCGATGCAGCAGGTGTTGAAAAATTGACTACAGGATAAGGGAGATTTTGAATTTCTGCAGACACTTGTGGACACTGGACACTTGGATTGTGTGAGGCCCACTGAATATCACAGCGCTATGTCACAGGCTCGATGCAGCAGGAGTGAAAAAAGTGACTACAGGATAAGGGAGATTTTGAATTTCTGCAGACACTTGTGGACACTGGACACTTGGATTGTGTGAGGCCCACTGAATATCACAGTGCTATGTCACAGGCTCGATGGCACAGGTGTGAAAAAAGTGACTACAGGATAAGGGAGATTTTGAATTTCTGTGAGATTTTGAATTTCTGCAGACACTTGTGGACACTGGACACTAGGATTGTGTGAGGCCCACTGAATATCACGGTGCTATGTCACAGGCTCGATGGCACAGGTGTGAAAAAAGTGACTACAGGATAAGGGAGATTTTGAATTTCTGCAGACACTTGTGGACACTGGACACTTGGATTGTGTGAGGCCCACTGAATATCACAGCGCTATGTCACAGGCTCGATGCAGCAGGTGTGAAAAAAGTGACTACAGGATAAGGGAGATTTTGAATTTCTGCAGACACTTGTGGACACTGGACACTTGGATTGTGTGAGGCCCACTGAATATCACAGTGCTATGTCACAGGCTCGATAGCACAGTTGTGAAAAAAGTGACTACAGGATAAGGGAGATTTTGAATTTCTGTGAGATTTTGAATTTCTGCAGACACTTGTGGACAATGGACACTTGGATTGTGTGAGGCCCACTGAATATCACAGTGCTATGTCACAGGCTCGATGGCACAGGTGTGAAAAAAGTGACTACGGGATAATGGAGATTTTGAATTTCTGCAGACACTTGTGGACACTGGACACTTTTGGATTGTGTGAGGCCCAATGAATATCAGAGTGCTATGTCACAGGCTCGATGCAGCAGGTGTGAAAAAAGTGACTACAGGATAAGGGAGATTTTGAATTTCTGCAGACACTGGACACTTTTGGATTGTGTGAGGCCCAATGAATATCACAGCGCTATGTCACAGGCTCGATGCAGCAGGTGTGAAAAAAGTGACTACAGGATAAGGGAGATTTTGAATTTCTGCAGACACCTGTGGACACTGGACACTTTTGGATTGTGTGAGGCCCACTGAATATCAGAGCGCTATGTCACAGGCTCGATGGCACAGGTGTGAAAAAAGTGAATTGTAGAATTGGGCAGAATAGGAATCTCCCTAGAGTGTAGGTCTGTAAGAACGGAACAAGTCCTCCACAGTGACACACAGATAGCTTCACTGTGGCTGTGATAACAGCCGTTACACAGTACTGTGTGAGGAGCGTACACCGCTGTATGGTGTGAATATATGCACGCTCAGTACCTTAGCAGGACAAAAAAAAATTGGAATTGCTTTTAAAAAAGCAGTTTGCAGAGCAGTGGGGAAACAGCAATGCAGCTGTCAGGAAGCCTTAGAAGGCAGCCTAACAACCAACACCGCTGATCCACCACAATATAGCCTCCCCTTGCACTGCACACACAGTGACTGGTGTGTTGCACAGGCAAAATTGCTAGCAGCAGAAGCAGTTTTTTTGTCTTCTTCCCTGCCTAACGCTCTCCCTACAGAATCAGCAACCTCTCCCTATGCTAAGATCGGCAGAAGTAAGATGGCGGTCGGCGTGCACGCCCTTTTATAACCCCTGTGACGCCCACCAAAGCAAGCCAATCACTTGCATGCCCTTCTGAAAGATGGTGGCGACCCCTGCCTATGTCATCACGTTGCCCACAGTGTCCGTGGATCCTGATTGGCTGAAAAAGAGCGCTAAACAAACTTTTGAAACGTGACTTTGGCGCGTAAGTCGCCGACCTCGTGGCCGACCTCATCCTAGGGTCGGGTTTCGTTTCATGAAACCCGACTTTGCCAAAAGTCGACGACTTTTGAAATTGTTCGACCCGTTTCGCTCAACTCTAATAACAAGTATAGTTTCCTTGAAGACAGAGACTACTAGTCTACATAAGAATGATTCTATCAATAATAAGGCAAAAGGCAATTGAAGTCTTAAAGGCATTTAAAGGAATATAAAAGCAAACCATTAACTCTTCTATATCAATTTCCCCCTTTTGTAAATGGTATAACCTTTGCCACAGGGTCAGCTGATGTCCACAAAGGAGCTACTGTCTCATGGGTCTAGTACCCATAAGGGAGCTTCCTACCTGCTTCGCCCATCCACCCTCAGTGTGGACACTCACTTTGCCCATCAGCAATGGCTACCTGGGGTCTATGATACACTACAGAAGGTTCAGCCTTAGATTCTTTTTTCACACATACATTATTCAGTAGCTTAAGTAATACATATATTAGCGCTTTTACGGCTACATAAAATAATAAGCAAAACAACAAAATTTGCATACAAGTCTATATAATGCCAAAAAAATCCATCCTGCAAGGCCATTAACCCAATTTGCTGGATTTAGGAAAGAGAATGTGTTATCTCACCAGGAGTTTCTGTTTGCACTGTGTTGTTTTAACCATTGGTCTCTAAGTTCACCTATTTTGTCTATACTGGCCCTGATCTGGAGATTGCCAGCAGGGTCGATATAATTACAACAGGTGGGACCAATTATCTGACACATTCCTCCTTCTTTTGCCGTCAGGTAATCTAGTACTATAGTATGTTGGTTAGTAACTACGATTAATTGTCTCTGTATTGTATTAGTTTCCTTAAGAACTTCAAGAATCTGGAAAATCTGATTGTCCAGGTAGTCGGTAGCTTCCACTAATTTATCCCACATTTGGGTGAAGGGGTATATTAGCATACTACTGAATATTTTATTTGTTATCCCCATTTCCACTAGATGCGGCCTAACATGTGGCCGGGGCTTATTATCTGCAGCCCTTCTATACAAAGTGTGAATTGGAGCTGCTGCAGTGTCTATTTTACTATGAGGAACTATGAAAGTGACTGGTGTCAGTTTAGCAAGAGTGCAGACCCCTCTTATGTCCGGGCTCACCCACCTGTAGGCACGATGCCCACAAACCAAGAATACTCCGTCAGGGAGAACACAAACGTGACCAGGGGTCTGTATACATTGGTATAAACTCAAAAGTCCAGACCTACTGTAGACTTATGGGCACACCAAGTATTATTCATTTGTTTTCCACTTACACCAGATGTACATTTATCCCTTTCTTTCCTTATTATTTTACCCGTAGATGATTTACAGCCTTCAACACCATCTTGGTACACTGTCTCATTAACCTGTGTTTGATCGCGAGTGTATATGCGGAAGCAATTATTGTCCTCACCACAGGTGTCTGCTCCAGTGTGTTGAAGACTGAACTACAGTCCATCATTGGGAAAAGGGTCTGAGTGAGGGATTTCAGTCCTCCTCCTGGCGACCATATTACCGACATCTGAGTCATATTCCCGCCACCACATTTGTACCTTTAGGCCACGTTATATTAAACTGAAACCAGGGATTAGCGGCCCATTCGACTATAGCCAATGAGGCAGATATATCACGGGGCACACCTAGATTGAGTCCAAGTCTCATTGTGTATGCAGTGTGGGGTTAATACCTCCCATGGCTCCAGAGGTAAGGCTAAGTACGGCATAGTCCTCGCAGATACTGGGTTGTGTGTACAGATCCAACAGTCCTTCAGTTTCTGTCCTTCCATGTCCTTTATAAGAAGAGCATGATGCCGAATAAGTTTGTTGTCCCAATCAGCATTTAAGAGTTTGTCCTGTGTCTCTGTAGAGTGCAGTAATCCTGTCACTGCCAGCAAGGTGATGAGGAGTACAGTCATTCTGCTGTTGACAGGACCTTCTTGCAGTGACTGGCGTGGATCCAGGTGGGCTTTACCTCAAGTTTTACTGAAGTGGATGTGGTCAGCTGGACTTGGAAGGGGCCGTCAAATCGTGGGTCCAGGCTCCTTCTCACATGTCTGCGTATATCCACCCAATCACCTGGATTCAGCTGATGCACATCTGCACTGGCATTAGGATCTGGAATGTATGAGAACACATGTTTATGCACCACATTAAGTCTTTCCTGCAAGGCCTGGACATAGGCTGTCCTAGCACCGTGTTGCTTTTGTAGCACCTGTGGGAAGTACAGACCAGTCTTTGGTGCATTACCAACTGGACTTCAGAAGGAGACAAGCCTGTGTTTCTATTTGGAGTGTGTCTGACTGAAAAGAGTGCAAGAGGCAAGCACTCCACCCAGCTCTTTCCTGTGTCTGCCATGGCCTTTTGAATTTTCAGTTTAAGTGTCCCATTTAGTCTTTCCACTTTCCCACTACTTTGTGGCCTATATGGTGTATGAAATGTTTGCTGTACACTCGGGGCCTGCATGATTTCCCTCATTATTTTTCCCGTGAAGTGTGTACCCCTATCTGTTTCTGTGGCTTCTGGGACACCATACCAGCAGATCAGTTCTTTCATCAGTTTGTCTGTAGTCATTTTAGCATTTGCACATTTTACCGGATAGGCTTCCGGCCAACCAGAGAAGAGATCTCCACATACTAGGATATTTGCATACACTCCTACCTTGGTAGCTGTATGTCGTCAATCTGCAGTCTCTGAAACGGGTAGAGGCCTAGATGTCGCTTTCTTAGGGACCTGGGTTGTGCTGTGCACAGATGAGGCATGATTGTACAAGTTTCGCGGCTGCGTAACTGAAACCAGGAGCAATCCAGAAGGCATCTACCATGGCACACATGTGACTTTTTGAGGTGTGAGTGGGGCCATGTGCTGCTTGCGCCATGATTGGGAACAGGGACTTTGGTGGGCACAATTTATCCTTATTCTCCCATACTCCATTTGAGTTCAGCTCAGCTCCCAGTCTCCCCCGGTGTACCTTGTCTGTTTGGGCAGCCTTTTGCCGGAGGGATTTCAGGACATCTAGACCCAATGTGGCTGGAATACGCTGACTCCCCGCCACCGTCCACTGCTCTCTCTAGGCCGCCTTGTGCTATTTTAGCAGCCTCGTTCACCCTTCTATTGCCCTCTACCTCCACGGAGTCACCTTTGTGTGTGCTTTTACCTTGACAATGCCAACCTGGACTGGTAACATCAATGCCTCCATCAATTGTTTCACCAGCTCTGCATTTTTAATGGGCTTCGAATCTGTGAAAATATTAGCGACTTTACCTGCAGCGGCTCTACACACCTCAGTGAGTGCCTTCAACTCTGCCTCCTGCGCCGACATGTGAGGAGAGAGTGGTTCCCCTCGGATTACCTCATGTGAGGATACTACTGCATATCCAGTGTAGAATTGTCCATCCTGGTGGTATCTGCGTCCATCCACAAAAAAGAAACTCAAAGTCTGCATTAGGAACAGGTTTTTCATGAACGTGTGCAAACCCAACTGTCTCCTGACTCATCAGTTCTATGCAGACATGTTCATGTGTCATGTCAAAGTATCCTTCCTCACTCACTAATACGGTCACCAATTCCCCCTTTTCTGAATCCACAGGCAGGAGGGTGGCTGGATTCAGAACGTTACATCTTTTGAGGGTGACATACTCAGGAATTAGTAGAGCACACTCAAGTCGGAGCTGTCTGGCCATAGACAGATGTTTTGGTTGAACTTGTACGAGAATGGCATGGATGTCATGTGGGGAATAGATTGTCAAAAGAAACGTCACTGTGATCTCACATGCCTTTCCTAGTAGTATTGCAGCTGCTCCTACCGCACAGACACAATCAATTTTGTGTGAGGTCCCGGGTCTGATGACAAGCAGTCATAAAGTGATTGGAATATTTGTGAAGCGGACCTTATCCAAGGCCTACTGTAGGTCACTAAACCTAGAAAAGTGCATAGATGCTGATGTGACCTGGGTAGAGGGAGATCTTGAATTGCCTGTTTCCTGTCAGGTGTCTGGTACCTTCGGCAATATAATGTCCCAACAAATGTCACCTTTTGTTTGTAATACTGTAATTTGTCACGTGAGACCTTGCAACCCTTAGGGTCATCCACGTACTGTAATAGTACAATCAGCGGATGAGGTGATTGCCACTACTCAAGGATCCCTGCCATTGCTGCTGAATAGATGGCAGGGGATTTCTTTCCCCCTTTGTGGGAGGACTGTCCAACAATATTGTTCACCTTTATGAGTAAAGGAGAAAGATACTGACAGTCAGGGTGCAGGGGTACAGAGAAGAATGCACCTGCTAAATCAATGACTGTGAAACATTTTGACATTACTGGGATCTGTGACAGTATTGTGTGTGTTAAGGACAATTGAGGTCACACTCACTGTATCATCATTAATAGCCCTTAAGTCTGAACCTTTCTGTAAGTGTCAGCAAACCCTTGAGTCCTTTTTTTTCCTAATGGGATACAAAGTGGTGTCGAAGGGGGAAGATCTTTGCACCAGAACCCCTGCCTTAACATACTCTCTAATATCTCTGCTCAGGGCAATTGATTTGGCTAGGCTCAAGGGGTATTGCTTTAAACAAGGAGGAGTGGTTCCTTCTTTCATTTTAATCATGACAGGGGGAATGGGCAGCTGACCCACATCAGTTTTTCCCCTTGCCCAAACAGTGTCTGGCACCTGTCCCATTTCCTCATCCTCAGGCATTTTGGTGTCAGGTGTTAGTTTCACCGCTTTTGTCATATACACCATTGCCGCAATCTTACACAAATGTTTTTCTGAGAGGGGACTTGTGACTGTAATACCCTCAGGAGAGTACTGTATGATGGCCGGGATCGCACTCAGCACATCTGCTCCCAGTAAATTCATAGGGGTATTGTCATTAACAATAAGTTTTGTAAGTACCACAATTCCAGCACCTCACTGTTTCTATGTCCTTAGGTCCCTTATTACGTCTCCACTTTTTTCCTTGTGCTCCAGCATACATGACAGGTCATCTTATTGTCCTTGTTTGCTCAACTTCTTTAGCTACCTTAAGGAGGTCTTTTCGGATCTACATATCTCCATTCAGGTCTGGCTGTCTGTACTGCGTCTCGTAAGTCTTTGTTCATACCGTCAATGAATGCATTCACCAGTATTCTAACATCAAGTGGGTTTATGCAAATGTACCCCATGTCTGCCCATTTCAGCTGTAACTGTCCAAAGTACATCTCTACCCTCTCTCCTTTTTGCTGTGTCACATTAGTCAGGAGTGTTATGATTGAGTCACCGTAGGAGGCAGACACAAAAATAGAAGCTACATCCAGAAAACCAGAGAAGTTGGCAACTATCAGATTGCAGACCCCTGAACCTGTCTTACGCGTTTCGGAATCGTCGGATTCCTTCCTCAGATCTCTGAGGCACCGACTGTACACAGAAAAAGTTGCCATGGCTTCAACCTTTTTCTGCCGACAGCTCACCTTTCTTCTGAAATGCCATCCCAGTGTGCCTGGACCTCTGTCTTACAGGCCACACTTAGCAAGTCAGAGAGAGCCTGCCAAGGTGTAGCGGAAAGGCTCCTTGCCTCTCACCCGGTAGACCTACAGGATGTAACGGGAAGGCTCTCTGCCTCTCACCCGCTAGATCAGCTGACTAGATAGGAATAGGCCTTTTTCCTTCTAGCCCAGCTCCATGGATTGTGGGAAGGCTACTTCAACTTAGACAGCTCACCTTTCTTCTGAAATGCCCTTCTGTGTGTCTGGACCTCTGTCTTACAGCCCACACATAGCAAGTCAGAGTGAGCCTGCCAAGGTATATCCAGAGGGCTAATCGCCCTTGCCTCTCACCCACAACAAAAAACCCGCTGACTAAAGTAAGAAGGCCCAGGTGTGATAGGCCTCTGACCTACTTTATCAGCCATACAGTCGGCTACCTCCTCTGTTGATACACAATTTGCTATACAAATCAATAACACAACTAGAAGCAGGTTCAAACACATTAATGACCAAACAATCACTTACAATTCCCTTCTAAATTAGGCACCATGTTTTACTTTTAACTTCCAATTCAATTAAGTACTGTTGCTTTAAAATGCACAAATCTTTCAGCGCATACCTTACGGATAGAATTACAGAGAATTTTGAGCACAGCTCACACTCAGCAGAGATAAGAGCGAAGGGAGAAGAAAAACTGCGCAGCGCCATCCTTCCCCCCTCCCATCAGCATTCCGTAGTTCTTTAGACTTATCAAAATCAATTTCTACAAAAAAAACTAAAAATCACGGGATTTAACTGTAAGAGCACATAACTGTATAATGAGATTAACCATGCCTTGCCCTTTTTCTGGCCAAATGCATTCAGGAAACTTTACAATGTAATGCCACATATAACACGAGCTATATCATTACTCAATTCATTCAGTCTCAGATGTAGATTTGAAATATCTATAACGCATCTGTCCGGGATTCCACCACAACTAGAAAGGTAACAAATCTCTTGACACAAAAATGATGTGTGATGATTCATTTATACGTGCTCATTCACAGATTTTTTTATACTCAATTACTCATCTTATTCAGAGGTTCTCATAGACATATATACAAGGATTCACACAGCCTGACTATCTTGCACTTTGGATTTGATTGACACTTTAACCTACAGCAGTGTCCACTGACACTCCGAGAACACCAAAGCCCACTTCTTACACAAGAAACATTGAAAACCAGAGCAACCAAAAACCACAGCCTTATACAAATTTACTGGCAATCCAAAATAACCACTGCACAGAGTCTATCCCAGACTTTGCGCTACACAGTACACCAGTACATAACCAGTTAGTATATTAGTATATTGCCAGAACAGTTTAACAGATAACACAGATGACAGTTATTATCTTATTACTCTATTATTCAACTCTCATACAGACATACTCACCACTCACTGGTGATGTGGGTTCTTTTGCTGTTACAGTCTTACCCAGAGATATGTAGACATCCTTAGAAAGGTTGCAGATGCAGAATCAATGTAAGAATAAATGTTCTCACCTGCTGCAGCCTGGATTCTGCATTTTCAACCCTCCAGGAAGCTCCCACATACGGATTCCGAATAGACTGGTTTCCACGGCCCCATGTTGGGCGCCAAAACTGTCATAGCTGCTTTTGTTCTGACCAAGCGTCAGCTGTCCAGATCACCAGTGAGTCCGAATTGTGAGGTTTTTCGCCCTTTCTGTTGCAAGTAGGGATGGGCGAATCCTGAAATACTCGGAATCGCTAGACTCTAACGAGTCCGACTCGGAAAATCGCTATTCATTGCGAGTCTAGCGAGTCCAATGTTAATGAATGGGGATGCGAGTATTGCAGCGATTCCTGTGCTGCCATTTTTTTTACTCTTTACTCTCGCAAGTGGCCCCTAGCTTAGCAATTTAGAATTCATCCCTAAAGCACAGAAAATCGTTTCTACATCACACTAGAAGCTAAACAGGAAGTCGCCTGTGCTAACCGATTTACTGCACAGGCTGATCTGATATTCTGCACACACAGGCAGATCTGATCTGCACACACAGGGCGATCTGATCTACACACACAGGGCGATCAGATCTGCACACACAAGCCCACCAAAGATGTGTAGCAGACGTGATACAGAGAGGCTGATCGGCCTGGTTGAAGAGTGGCCCCAGCTGTGGCAGCCCACCCACCCTGGCTATGGTGATGAAAGACAGCGAAATATGGCTTGGAGGTCCATCGCCAGAAGTATGTTCCCGACATTTGATCACGCTGGAGAAGATGGGCAGGCAAACATGGGTAAGAGTTATGTGATGTCATTTCTTCTATTTTCTTTTACTGTACCCTTTTTTGGATTAGGAGAGAGTGAGATTTCTTGTGTCACCATTGGCGTCTGTGACGCACTGAAACCGTGGTACCCAGCACCGGGCCGGGGTCTGCTTCATTGGGAGATGTGATGTGAACCGTGCTGTAGTCTCAGGGGATGCACAGTGCAAAGGGGATAACTACAGGGGATGTTTTAATTAAACGTTTTTAGGAGTTATTGTTGGGACGCCACCCAGAATAAATGTGGCTATTTACTGCCACCGTTGCCTATGACTGGCTGGGGATGATGGTGAGGGACAGCTGAGGTGGAGAAGCCCTTTCTGGGTAGGGCTGGGATCCCCAGGCAGGTGGTAGTAGATGGATCTTGATGTTGGTGATGGGGAGGCTGATGCAGGTCTATGCTTGCACTTAATTGGTCTTGCAACACTTGTCTTCACACTGGATCCTGCTGCAGCTACTTTATTAAAAGCGACTCACACACTGGTCAGTGTTTACTGGATGTAACTCAGCTCTGATTTTCTGGGTCTTTTACAATCACAGATGTTACAATTCTTTTCACCTTCCTGTTACAGAGGTTCAATTCTTTACACTTCTCAATTACACCTCTTTACACTTCAACGGGGACACTCTCCTTTCCCTCAGGGACTCTCCTAAACTGCAGACAGGTTCCTTCTCTTGCCAGACCCCTCTCTCTAAATGGTCCTTCCATGTTTCTCCTTCTTCTCTCCCTTCTTTGTACGTGTACGGTATACTTAACCATGGGTACAAAGAGGGCAAGAAGTGCATGTCTATTGTATGTTTGGGCCTATTGTTTGATACCTGACAATGTGTGATCAAATCTGATGTCTGTATTTTATTTATCTGCTTGCAGTTAAAATGATAATCAAGAGATGGAGGAGCTGCCGTGACCAGCATAAGAAGGAGTACGAGCGGCAGTTATGCCGGGGCCCACAAGCTGCACCACCGTTGCGGGTTTATGACCACTATCACAGATTGTCATTCCTTCGTCCATTTGTGCGCCTTAGAAGGTAGGATATGTCAGATTTTTATTTGCCCATAACTTTAACATTTGTAAGATTAGACACTATGTCTGATGTCCCTAATTTAAAAATGTTACTTGGCCCATTACCTTAATCAGGGCTGGCAAAGTTATATTTGTTTATGTTGGACACATAAGGGTAAATGTAAGTGTAGGTTTGCATTAATGTTGGTAATTTTTACCTTGTGTTTTTCCTATCTCAATCCAGAAAATGTGGGCTGACATTTTTTTTTGTGCTTACAAATAGACCTCGCCGGCAAAATCCCCAAGATGTGGAGGTTCCCCAAGGCCAAGGCGCAGATGAGGAGGCCGGTGTTGCACCTTTGCAACAACGAGACAGACCAGCCCAGCAACAGCCTGTGGAGGAAACACGGGAGGGTATGCAGGCGGATGACAACCAACCCGTGGCTGATCAGCTTCCACCACCTTCACCACCACGGGCTGCAGAAGAACATGCTGTGAGTGGTATGGCTCTGGCAGCTCCACCAGTTCATGGGCCATCCGGTTTTCAAGATGCTGTGGTCCCCTCTAGCTCTGGCCATGATCTTGAGAACTCCAACAGTGGTCCTGGTCCAGTTCCCTCCTGCACTGCCCCAGCTAGTTTTCTGGTTAGCTCCACCCCAGCTCCATTAACTTGCTCCTCTTTCCCTGCTCTGGCTCCCTGCCACTATGTTCCTTTGCCGCTTGTGTCCACCTCTGGCCTCACTGCTCCATCCTCGTCATTTGGTCTGGATTCTGTGGCCTCCTCCAGCTTGCCCACAGTTTCCTTCACCCCCAGCTTGGCACCTTTCCCCAGATATGTAGCCCCTGAGGTTGATAAGAATTTCTTTGCTCCCTGGGAAGGGGGGGCTGGCCATCCAATGCAGAGACCAACGCAGTACAGTGGGCGGCTGCCTTTGCACACAGTCTCATAGGTAGTCTCACACATATTCCACGTGAGCGGAGACGGCATGCAAGGGCAGCCTTCCAAATACTACTTGAAGCAAATGTGCCCCCTAACAGCCCCACACGGGTATTAAATATGCTTGAGGATTGGCAGCGTTCACCACACAACCTCATGGCTACTTCAACCCGCCAGCAGCCAAGGCAACCAAGAGCCATGCAGGGCTACCAGAGTCAGGACGGACACCCTGTGGAACATAACATATGGCGTCCTGTGACATCGGCGGCTATGCCCGCCGATGCCCCTTCCAGAGCAGCGCGCACCGCAGCGCTTCCCTACCTGCGCGCCCCCGTCCGGCCCCGCGCCCGTCGTCCACGCTCCCTCACGGCGGCTCCTGGCTTCCGCTCTCTGTCACGCGCGCGCCTCCTCCCCTCCTCTGTCTCCAGCGGTGGGCGGCGCTGAGGGGTCGGCCTGGCACACGCACTTCCGGGGGCTGGTATATTTCAGGCGTCCTCGCTGTTAGGAGGACGCCTGATGATTGTGTAGCAATCTGGCCCCTACAGTTCTGCTGTAGTTTGTCCTACCTCTGCCCATTCTTCCTGCCTGTCTCTGTGTCATCCTCCCCGCTCTCCCCAGTCGGCCCAGGTCCTCCGGTTCCTCCATTCCTCTTCCCGTCCCCTGTCTCCAGTTTGCCTTGTTTCCTCCTCTTGCCATTCCGTATCTAGCCCTTCCCTGAGCCACCTGTCCCTGCTAGTACATTGTCCGCTGCTTCTCTAGGCCTTTTGTTTGTGGAGCCGTCCCTCTTGGTTCCGGCTGTCGCGCCTCCGTCCTCTGTGGTCCTGCCCCAAACGGTCCCTGTATAGGGGTCGGTCTTCACCTGGCGTGCTCGACCCGGGGGCTCCGGATCCGCGATCCAGAGGGTCCACTCTCTGACATAGTTTTCATCAGCACTACAGTATCATCAGGCCATGGACCCCGCCGGTGCCGCGGTGGCCACTCAAAAGGAACTGCTTTTCCTAAGGGAGAATCAGACCCGTATCATGTCATTCATGAAGTCCATGGACACCCGGCTCTCCGCCTTGCAAACCGCTGATCCAGCGCATGCACCCCTCTTAGTCAGTCTCCAGCAGGAGCTCGCACAGCAGCGCGATGCGCAATCTCACATTTTGGGGTATATGGCGTCTGTGGATGATCGGCTGCTCTCTTTGCAGTCCTCAGCGGCCGCTTCTAACCAAGCCCGGGACTCTGTCTCTTTCCCTCCTCCCCGTCTTGGTAAGCCGCCTAGGTACTGTGGGGACCCAAAATTATGTAGGGGATTCTTAAATCAGTGCAGATTGCACTTTGATCTTCTTCCCCAACAATACCCCACGGACCGTGCCAAGGTGGCCTTTATTATCTCCCATCTAGAAGGGGAGGCGCTGGCTTGGGTGAATCCGTTGTGGGAGAGGGATGACCCGGTGGTGACTAACATCCAGAGTTTTTTGGAGACGTTCCGTAAGGTTTTTGATGAACCCGGACGCCTTGCTTCCTCTACAGAGGCCCTTTTTAACCTCTGCCAGGGGTCCCTTACTGTAGGGCAATACGCCATCCGTTTCCGGACCCTGTCCTCGGAGCTGGGGTGGAATAACGAGGCCCTGGTTGGTGCTTTTTGGAGAGGCCTTTCTTGTAAAATCAAAGACGAGTTGGCCGGGCGTGACCTCCCAACCACCCTGGAGGATCTCATCTCCCTGGCCACCCGTATTGACCTGCGTTTTCAGGAACGCGCTAGAGAGTCAGCCAGGGAGAGGAGGTCCTTTAGGTTATACCAAGCTCCCATTCCGCGCACCGTTGCCCTTCCTAGTAACTCTGTTCCCGAGCCTATGCAGGTGGATCGCATCAAGCTGTCCGAACAACGCCGTAAGGAGAGGATGACTAAGGGACTCTGCCTATATTGCGGAGGGGCCAATCACTTCGTTCGCACTTGTCCTGAGAGACCGGGAAACGCATCCGCCTAGGCCAGGTAGGAGAGGGCCCCCTAGGTAATCTGACCCCCTCTCTCCCACTTACTCTTTCAGCTCTGCTTATTGCAGGTCGGGGGCGTGGCTCTGTGGAGGCATATGTGGACTCGGGCGCAACAGGCAACTTCATCCGCCAGGAGGAGGTTGACAAACTCCAGATTCCCGTGGTCGTCCTAAGTAACCCTCGAGCAATCACCTCCGTCGATGGCAAACCTCTTCCTGGGCTCATTACCACGGTTACCATTGAAGTAAAGCTACAAATTGGCGCACTTCATTCTGAGAAGATTGCCTTCTATGTCCTGCCTCAATTATCCCATGCCATTCTCTTAGGACTTCCTTGGCTTAGGCGGCATGAGCCAGTCATCGACTGGCGCTCCGGAGAGATCCTACGTTGGGGGCACCCCTGCCATGCCAGCTGTTTACGTACCCTGGTCCGTTCCCATCCTCAGCTTAGGCCAACGGATCTCCCCGGCCTTCCTGCTCCATACCACGCCTACGCTGATGTTTTCTGCAAAAAGGAGGCGGATTCCCTGCCTCCGCACCGGCCCTACGACTGCCCCATCGACCTGATTCCTGGAGCGGTTCCTCCCAGGGGTAGAACTTACCCTCTTTCTCCTGCCGAAACCTCTGCCATGACGGAATATATCCAAGAAAATCTGTCCAAGGGGTTTATCCGGAAATCCTCCTCTCCTGCGGGCGCAGGTTTCTTCTTCGTCCGGAAGAAAGACGGATCACTGCGGCCTTGCATTGATTACCGGGGCCTAAACAATATCACCGTAAAAAATCGTTACCCCCTTCCGTTGATTCCTGAGCTCTTTGACCGTCTGAGAGGAGCCCGGATCTTCACGAAGTTGGATCTGCGGGGAGCCTACAATTTGGTCCGGATCTGTGCAGGGGATGAGTGGAAAACGGCCTTCAACACCCGTGACGGGCATTATGAATACCTGGTTATGCCCTTCGGCCTCTGCAACGCCCCCGCCGTATTTCAAGAATTTATCAACGAGGTATTCCGGGATCTACTCTACTCCTGTGTGGTCATCTATCTTGACGACATTCTCGTTTTCTCGTCTGACTTGTCCTCCCATCGCAAGAGCGTACGCTTGGTCTTGCACCGCCTTCGAGAGAACCAACTCTACGCCAAGATTGAGAAATGCCTCTTTGAGCAGTCGTCACTGCCCTTCTTGGGATATGTCGTCACCGATTCCGGCCTAAAGATGGATCCCGAAAAACTCAGTGCGGTACTCAAGTGGCCCCGTCCAGTGGGGATTAAGGCCATCCAGCGTTTTCTTGGGTTCGCAAATTATTACCGTCAGTTTGTGCCTCACTTTTCCACGGTTACCAAACCCATCACGGCCTTGACCCGCAAGGGAGTGAAGCCCAACAGCTGGTCCCCTGAAGCTGAAAACGCTTTCCAAGCCCTGAAACGTTCCTTTGCGTCAGCACCCATTTTGCATCGGCCTGTGACCAGCAGGCCCTTCGTCCTGGAAGTGGATGCCTCCTCCACTGGAGCTGGAGCAGTCCTGTCCCAGCAGGCTTCATCCGGACGGTTGGTTCCTTGCGGCTTCTTTTCTAAAGTCTTCTCACCGGCGGAGTGCAACTACTCCATTGGAGACCGAGAATTACTGGCCATTAAGATGGCTTTGGCTGAATGGCGGTATTTACTCGAGGGGGCTGTACATCCCTTTACCATCCTCACTGACCACAAGAACCTGGCGTACCTACAGTCTGCCCAAAGACTCAATGCCCGGCAGGCCAGATGGGCCCTGTACTTCTCCCGCTTTGACTTCCAACTTCATTTTCGTCCTGGTAATAGGAACATCAAGGCCGATGCCCTTTCCAGGTCATTACAGTCATCGGAGAAGGAAGAAGTCCCATCCCATATTATCGAGCCCACCAAAATGATCACCGTGGCCCCTGTGAATTTTGCTATTCCTCCGCCCGGTAAGACTTTCGTCCCTCAAAACAGACGTACGGAGGTGTTGGGCTGGGGGCATTCCTCCAAGATTGCAGGGCACGTTGGGTCTAAAAAGACTCTCCTACTGCTGTCTCGGTATTACTGGTGGCCCACGCTTCGCCAGGATGTGATGGACTATGTTGCCTCGTGCACAATCTGTGCCCAGAACAAGGTGGCTAGGACCTTGCCCGCCGGTCTTCTTCACCCATTGCCAGTTCCTGAGGCCCCCTGGCAGCAGATCGCCATGGATTTTGTAACTGATTTACCCCGCTCAGCCGGATGTACCACCATCTTAGTCGTAGCAGATCGTTTTTCCAAAATGGCCCACTTCATTCCCTTACCAGGACTACCATCCGCTCCGAAGTTGGCCGAGATCTTCATCCACCAGATCTTCAGGCTGCATGGTCTTCCTCAGCGGATTCTGTCTGATCGGGGGGTCCAGTTCACCTCCCGCTTCTGGAGGGCTCTCTGCCGGCTTATGGGAACATCTCTCGACTTCTCCTCCGCATACCATCCTCAGACCAACGGGCAAGTGGAGCGAATTAATCAGGTGTTAACCACCTACCTACGTCATTTCGCCAACGCCCATCAGGACAATTGGGTCGCGCTCTTACCTTGGGCTGAATTCTCGCACAACAATCATCCCAGCGAATCTACCACCAAGTCACCTTTTTTTGTGGTAACCGGTCAAAACCCAAGTATTCCGTTACCTTTCTCCACGTCTACAGGAGTACCCGCAGCCGACTCTCTTGCTAAAGAATTCTCGCAGATTTGGAGAGAGACCAGGGACGCGCTCAAGGGTGCCAACAACCGAATCAAGAAGCATGCAGACAAAAGATGGAGGGACGTGCCTCCGTACCATCCAGGTGACAAAGTCTGGCTTTCAACTCGACATATCCGTCTGAGAGTTCCCTCTTATAAGCTGAGTCCTCGGTACATTGGGCCGTTTGAAATAATTGGACACATTAATGAGGTGGCTTACAAACTGAGGTTGCCTGCTTCGCTCCGGGTTCCCAACGCCTTCCATGTCTCGCTCTTGAAACCCGTAGTCCTGAATCGGTTCCAACCAGTTTCCATCGTCCCTCCTTCACCTGTAATCTCGGACAACGTCTTTGAGGTCAAAGACATCCTGGCTATGAAAAGAGTCCGGGGTAAGACCCTTTTTCTTATCGATTGGGTGGGTTTTGGTCCCGAGGAACGGTCCTGGGAACCCCGGGAGAATGTCAATGCTCCCCGGATTCTGAAGAGGTTTTTTGCCAATCTCAGTAAGAAGGGACGTGAGGAGAGGGGTACTGTGACATCGGCGGCTATGCCCGCCGATGCCCCTTCCAGAGCAGCGCGCACCGCAGCGCTTCCCTACCTGCGCGCCCCCGTCCGACCCCGCGCCCGTCGTCCACGCTCCCTCACGGCGGCTCCTGGCTTCCGCTCTCTGTCACGCGCGCGCCTCCTCCCCTCCTCTGTCTCCAGCGGTGGGCGGCGCTGAGGGGTCGGCCTGGCACACGCACTTCCGGGGGCTGGTATATTTCAGGCGTCCTCGCTGTTAGGAGGACGCCTGATGATTGTGTAGCAATCTGGCCCCTACAGTTCTGCTGTAGTTTGTCCTACCTCTGCCCATTCTTCCTGCCTGTCTCTGTGTCGTCCTCCCCGCTCTCCCCAGTCGGCCCAGGTCCTCCGGTTCCTCCATTCCTCTTCCCGTCCCCTGTCTCCAGTTTGCCTTGTTTCCTCCTCTTGCCATTCCGTATCTAGCCCTTCCCTGAGCCACCTGTCCCTGCTAGTACATTGTCCGCTGCTTCTCTAGGCCTTTTGTTTGTGGAGCCGTCCCTCTTGGTTCCGGCTGTCGCGCCTCCGTCCTCTGTGGTCCTGCCCCAAACGGTCCCTGTATAGGGGTCGGTCTTCACCTGGCGTGCTCGACCCGGGGGCTCCGGATCCGCGATCCAGAGGGTCCACTCTCTGACATAGTTTTCGTCAGCACTACACGTCCATATCAGCCATTACTTAATGTGCCCAATGTTGGAGGTTTGCCAGAGTATCACAGGCCCTTGGCTGAGGAGATACGACAGGCGCTCAACGTGATCAATGTTCCTGTAGATGAGGGTGACCTGGATGTCAATGTGGAACAGAGTGGTGGGCCAAGTTACCATGTACTCTAATTGCATATGGACATATGGAATTTTCTGCCCAAAACTTTTGTTTTTTTTTGACAATTAAACGTTTAATTGTCTATGTTTGAGATACTGTAACATTCTTTATTTTTTGGTTTGTTTTATTTTTTTTTTTTCTTATCCCCTTTCTGTTATTTTTTTTTGTTTTTTACGGTTAAGAAATGTGGCTTTTTGTGGCATTGTGATACATATGTGGAAAGAAGGAAAGAGCAAGACAAAAAATTTAAGTAAAAGAAAGCCAACAGGCATGAAAGTGAACCACAGAAATAAAAAAAGGGTTTTGCCAGCCATACAACAGTTGTATGTGTCATGTGTTCAGTACACCACTCAAAACATGTTTTTTGAACTATCACACACTTTTCACATGAGCACTTAAGCAAGACAGTTTATGTAATACACGGAAGGTGGGATTTCGGCTGCGGTTACATTTGCATTTGGAATTGGCGATCATGATCTATTATTTGGGGCCACACCACGAGGAACTCCAAAAATCAGATCCGGGTAGATTCTCCAAATTATACTTTTTCTCCAATAGGTCAACACCGGTGTTTTCTCAAAAAAACATGAACGGCATCTGCAATTGTAAACGCAAATGTAACCGTAGCATTAGCCATTTTTGAGATCCAACACGAAGCGCTTTGACAGAGGCACAACGCTTGAGTCAACAAGTAAAGTGTAAGGCTGGCCAAGCCATACGGGTGCATATTCGGGCCAATGACTTAGAGATACAGTGTAAGAAGAATGCTGAGGGCCTAGCTGCATTTGGTGACATGTTGCCAGTCCAACACCACAACATGTCCACATAGCCAAACTGATGTATGTATTTCCCCAGAATATGTACTTCTCCAATGTGCAGATGGTTTGTCAAATTTTGTACGTCAGAGTAAAGTGTTTGGCACCCCTGCCGAAATGCACATGCGAGTTCATGGTGAAAGACATAATTTGGGCGCACATGTGTGTGCCTTTTTTCCAACCAAAATCAAAACAGATAGTTGTGGTTTGGCAACTGTTGAGCAACTAATTTGATGATGTGTATTGTTTACATTGCCACATGGAGTATTACCCCCCCAAAACCATTGATGATCAGGAGGACCATGTTGTGTGATGTTTGCTAAGGTAAGCAGATATAGTATTTATGGCAACACTGGTTATCCATGAACATTCCATTGGGTGGGTTCGCCCAGGGAAATGCCCCCTCTGGGCTATTGAAATAATGTATAAAACATTCACGGACACGCAGTCCCTAGTGCTCATACAATATACTTGCTTGTACTGGGAGCATAGTACATGCACTACCCACTATGCAGGCATAGGCTTGGTGCCTGGAAAAATTAGCCCAAGGGGCTTTCGAAAAAATGTATTAAAGAATAAAGGGCGCGTGGCCCATACAATATACTGGCTTGCAGTAAGAGAAATGCCCACTATGTAGGCATAGGCTTGGTGCCTCCAAAAATTGGCTCAAGGGGCTTGAGGAAAATTTTTTAAATAAAGCAGGGCGCGTGGCCCATACTAAATACTGGCTTGCAGTAAGAGAAATGCCCACTGTGTAGGCATAGGCTTGGTGCCTCCAAAAATTGGCACAAGGGGCTTGAGGAAAATTTTTTAAATAAAGCAGGGCGCATGGCCCATACTAAATACTGGCTTGCAGTAAGAGAAATGCCCACTGTGTAGGCATAGGCTTGGTGCCTCAAAAAATTGGCTCAAGGGGCTCGAGGAAAATTTTTTAAATAAAGCAGGGTGCGTGGCCCATACTAAATACTGGCTTGCAGTAAGAGAAGTGCCCACTGTGCAGGCATAGGCTTGGTGCCTCCAAAAATTAGCCCAAGGGGCTTTCGAAAAAATGTATTAAAGAATAAATGGCGCGTGGCCCATACAATATACTGGCTTGCAGTAAGAGAAATGCCCACTATGTAGGCATAGGCTTGGTGCCTCCAAAAATTGGCTCAAGGGGCTTGTGGAAAATTTTTTAAATAAAGCAGGGCGCATGGCCCATACTAAATACTGGCTTGCAGTAAGAGAAATGCCCACTGTGTAGGCATAGGCTTGGTGCCTCCAAAAATTGGCTCAAGGGGCTTGAGGAAAATTTTTTAAATAAAGCAGGGCGCGTGGCCCATACTAAATACTGGCTTGCAGTAAGAGAAGTGCCCACTGTGCAGGCATAGACTTGGTGCCTCCAAAAATTAGCCCAAGGGGCTTTCGAAAAAATGTATTAAAGAATAAAGGGCGCGTGGCCCATACAATATACTGGCTTGCAGTAAGAGAAATGCCCACTATGTAGGCATAGGCTTGGTGCCTCCAAAAATTGGCTCAAGGGGCTTGAGGAAAAATTTTTAAATAAAGCAGGGCGCGTGGCCCATACTAAATACTGGCTTGCAGTAAGAGAAGTGCCCACTGTGCAGGCATAGGCTTGGTGCCTCCAAAAATTAGCCCAAGGGGCTTTCGAAAAAATGTATTAAAGAATAAAGGGTGTGTGGCCCATACAATATACTGGCTTGCAGTAAGAGAAATGCCCACTATGTAGGCATAGGCTTGGTGCCTCCAAAAATTGGCTCAAGGGGCTTGAGGAAAATTTTTTAAATAAAGCAGGGCGCATGGCCCATACTAAATACTGGCTTGCAGTAAGAGAAATGCCCACTGTGTAGGCATAGGCTTGGTGCCTCCAAAAATTGGCTCAAGGGGCTTGAGGAAAATTTTTTAAATAAAGCAGGGCGCGTGGCCCATACTAAATACTGGCTTGCAGTAAGAGAAGTGCCCACTGTGCAGGCATAGGCTTGGTGCCTCTAAAAATTAGCCCAAGGGGCTTTCGAAAAAATGTATTAAAGAATAAAGGGCGCGTGGCCCATACAATATACTGGCTTGCAGTAAGAGAAATGCCCACTATGTAGGCATAGGCTTGGTGCCTCCAAAAATTGGCTCAAGGGGCTTGAGGAAAATTTTTTAAATAAAGCAGGGCGCGTGGCCCATACTAAATACTGGCTTGCAGTAAGAGAAATGCCCACTGTGTAGGCATAGGCTTGGTGCCTCCAAAAATTGGCTCAAGGGGCTTGAAGAAAATTTTTTAAATAAAGCAGGGCGCATGGCCCATACTAAATACTGGCTTGCAGTAAGAGAAATGCCCACTATGTAGGCATAGGCTTGGTGCCTCCAAAAATTGGCTCAAGGGGTTTTCAGGAAAATGTTTTAAATAAAGCAGGGCGCGTGGCCCATACTAAATACTGGCTTGCAGTAAGAGAAATGCCCACTGTGTAGGCATAGGCTTGGTGCCTGGAAAAATTAGCCCAAGGGGCTGTATGGAATTGGATGCAAATACACAACTCTGAAAAATCCTCACAAGTGGATGCACTTGTAAAGTAAAATTAATCAAACTGATTGTGTATTTGTGTTATAATGCAGCAAATGTTGCATGAACATTACTAATCAAAGCGACTGAGATGAGGGACATAGAGATATTTCAAGTTAGAAAAGGGCATAATGTTAAAAGCGCAATCTCACAATCCTAATAATCATGATTATGTTACCCTAGGTTTGGGTACTGTCGTCTGGAGGACTTAGGAACTGTGATGATATCCAGTCCTTGTTGAACTTTATGAGAGTCAGCCTGTCGGCATTTTCTGTAGTAAGGCGTGACCTTGTCTCAGTGACTATACCTCCAGCGGCACTGAAAACACGCTCTGATGTCACGCTAGCAGCTGGGCAGGCCAGCACCTCCAAGGCATACAAAGACAGCTCTGTCCAAGTGTGAAGCTTCGAAACCCAGTAATTAAAGGGAACAGACGGGTCGGTAAGGAAGCTGGTACTGTCACTGACATACTCGTTCACCATGTTTGACAATGTTTGTCTCCTACTCAAGGTGACCGCATGCACACTGCGTTGCTGATTGGAAGGTCTGTTGAACATCGCCCAGTTGGTGGACATCTTACCCCCACCTCTTCTTGACATTGTGGGCGTTTGTGTCCCAACCAATTGCTGCTGTTGCAAACTGCTGCTACTTCGGTGTATAGCGGAGTCAGACGGTGATATTGTCATCAAATTCTCTACAACAAAACTCTTGAAATGATCCATAGTTAAGCCCCTTGGTGACTGCAACAGCAGCGACGGAAATTTATCTTTGTAGCGTGGGTCCAGAAATGTTGACAACCAGTAGAGGTTGCTGTCATAGATGTTAATGACGCGTGGATCTTGGGACAGACATTGATACATGAAGTCAGCCATGTGTGCTAAGCTGTAAAGACTCATCTCTTCGATTTCACCCGAATGATGGGCACTACGCATCATGGCCTCTAAATCTGTCTCCGCCTCCTCCTCCTCCTCCTCTTCAGCCCACCCATGCTGTACCGACATAAAGCTGGGGTTGGGAGTACCATCAGGGTTCACATCAGTGCCACGGAACAAGAAATCTTCATCCTCATCACCCTCATCGCATTCTTCTTCCGGACCCAATGTTGCCTGCTGATGTTGGCTTGGCTGCCTAGGATCAGCGATGTTCAAATCTGGCTCCATAGCCATCTGCTGGGCCCTCAAAGCTTCTGTTTTCAGATTCATGAGGGATTCTTTGAGCAGACAGAGCATGGGGATGGTGAGACTGATAATCGACTGATCACCGCTGACAAGTTTGGTGCAGTAATCAAAGTTCTCCAGCACCTCACAAATGTCAGCGATCCAGACCCACTCCAGACCACTAAGGTGTCTTGTCTGACTTCCGGTGTGACGGGCATGTTGCAGCTGATATTCCGCTATTGCCCTCTGCTGCTCATTCAACCTTGCTATCATATGGAATGTAGAGTTCCAGCGTGTGGGCATGTCGCAAATTAGCCGGTGTTTGGGCAAATTCAATTGGTTTTGAAGGGCAGAAAGACTTCCAACCGCCGTGGAGGAATGTCGGAAATGGGCGCAAATTCTCCTCACCTTCTCTAGTAGGTCAGATAACTCGGGGTATGTTTTAAGGAATTTCTGAACTACTAGGTTCAGCACGTGAGCCATGCAAGATACGTGTACAATGTTCCCAAGCTTCAGTGCCGCCACAAGGTTGCGACCGTTATCGCTGACAACAAGACCTGTTTGGAGTTGCAGTGGGACCAGCCACTCATCAGTCTGTTGCTTAAGACCTTTCCACAGCTCTGTTGCAGTGTGAGGTGTGTGACCTAGACAGATGAGCTTCAGAAGAGCCTGTTGTCGCCTTGCTGAAGCGCTACTGCAAAGCTCCCAACTTGGACGTGATATTGCGGGCAAGTCAGCAGTGGCAGAGGAAGTTGAAGAAGCCGATTGGGTAGTGGACGTATATGATGAGGCGGACACCCGGAATGCTGTTGTGCCCACTATTCGTGGAGTTGGTAGGATCTCACATGGTCCACTTTTAGAATTTGGGACACTCTCCACCAGGTTGATCCAGTGAGCCGTTAGTGATATGTATCTGCCCTGTCCACAAGTACTTGTCCACATGTCCGTAGTTAAATGGACTTTTCCGGTTACAGCATTTGTTAGTGCACGCTTTAAGTTGTTTACCACGTGCTGGTGTAACGCGGGGACGGCACAACGTGAGAAAAAGTACCGGCTGGGAACGAGGTATCGTGGTGCTGCCACAGCCAACAACTCCCGAAAAGACTCTGTTCCCACAAGCCTAAACGGCAACATTTCGACAGCTAACAACTTAGCAATTTGAGCCGTCATTTGTTGAGAAAATGGGTGCGTCGAATGGAACTTCCGCTGCCTTTCATACAGCTGTGGCACAGACATCTGCACGTTTGGCGCAGACTGACAAGTGGCTTGACTACTGTCATGTCTATCTTGTAACGCAGCTTCGGAGGAGTACGTCCGAGCATGACCTGCTGCATGAACACTAGATGGTGAAGGATGGATCTGAGGTGGAGTGGAAGTGTTGGGATCAGAAGCCACTGATTTTGAAACCTGACGGGCCGACCACTGAGTTGGGTGCTTAACAGACATGTGCTTACGCATACTGCTGGTGCTCAAGTTTCCTTTTCCCTGGCCTCTGCTTAGCCTTGCATAGCAGATGTTACAGATCACTACATTTGGTACTGATGGGCTATCCTTAAAAAATTCCCACACAAGGGCTTTTCGTCCTTTATGTTGTATTGGAGGCACAGGAGGATACCTCTGTCCAACACCAACTGTTGATACAGTTTGGGCAACAGTTGACACAATTTGGGCAACTGTTGTCACAGTTTGCCTTCTGGAGAAAGGAGTAAGCCTTGGTGCTTTTGGCGGTGGTACATAGCCACTTTCCTCCTCCGGGCTGCTCTGTTGGCTATGCATTCCAACAGTCCATGTTGGATCTGTGGTCTCATCATCAACCCCTTCCTCTTCAAAGTCTTCAGGATAACGTGACTGTTTAGGCTGGCCAGATGAGATGAGTGTCTCATCATCATCATCATCGTCGGCAACCTCCTGAGACGCTGTATGCCTTTGGTGAAAGTGGCTTTAATAATAATAATAATTATAAATTTTATTTTTATAGCGCCGACATATTCCGCAGCACTTTACATTTCAGAGGGGATTTATACAGACAATAGACATTACAGCATAACAATAATCACATACAGTAGATTATAACAAATACCAAGAGGAGTGAGGGCCCTGCTCGCAAGCTTACAGTCTATGAGGAAAGAGGTAGACACGAAAGGTGGGTGGTAACAGTTGCCCTGATTGTATGGACCAGTTTCTACAGTAAGAGGTGATTCCAAACTTTGTCCATGAATAGACCTTACGTCTTCTTCAAGTATCTCGTCAGGCAGTGACAAAGAAACTCCAGATTCAATCAGGGGCTGGTAAGAAGCAAATAAATCATCAGAGTGACCAAATTTGCGGTCACAATATTCCTCTGTCTGCCGATGGGTTGAGGAACTAGGAAGAGTTTGAGGATTGGATGACCCTGCGTTGTCTGTAGCGACACTAGACCTAGTTGTCAAGGACGATTGTGTGCTGCAAGAACCAGTGGTTGAGGTCTTGTCAGCCATCCAAGATGTAATCTGGTCTTGCTCTTCCGGCCTTAAGAGATGTTTTGGTTGAGTACTGGGAAATTTAGACAGAAGAAAGGTCGATCTATCAATCTTCTTCTGTCTACCTGTACCAGTGCCTTGTTGTGCATGACTGCCAAGACCACGACCTCGTCCCTGTCCCTTTGCAACCTCTTTTTTGGGAACTTGTTTTTTTTGGGACATTGTTGAGAAATTCAGATGTTAGCTGTAATAATCTGAACAATAATTAGCAGTTAATACTTGCTAATAGGAGGACAATCAAGGCTAGTGATGCGTATTGGCACAGCAGGAAGGTAACGTGCGTGCTATTAGCTGGTAGCAGAGAAGCCCTGCACTCTCCCTGAAAAAATTGTTTAGTGCGCAAAGGCAGTCACCTAGGTGGACTGTGGTGCTGTCTGCGTCACCGCTCTGGGGTGAAGTGCGTGCTGTAACTTAGCAGAGAAGCGACGCACTCTCCATGAAAAATTGCTTAGTGCGCAAAGGCAGTCACCTAGGTGGACTGTGGTGCTGTCTGCGTCACCGCTCTGGGGTGAAGTGCGTGCTGTAACTTAGCAGAGAAGCGACGCACTCTCCCTGAAAAAATTGTTTAGTGCGCAAAGGCAGTCACCTAGGTGGACTGTGGTGCTGTCTGCGTCACCGCTCTGGGGTGAAGTGCGTGCTGTAACTTAGCAGAGAAGCAACGCACTCTCCCTGAAAAAATTGTTTAGTGCACACAAGCAGGCAGCGTGCGTGCGATTAGCTGGTGGGATAGATAGCAGCAACGCACTGGTCTGCCACAGAAACAATAACGCTGCAGGGGTAAATATGACCCCAATAATATATGGTGGAAAAAAAAAGAAAATTTGCTCAGCTATGCTTCTGATTTCAGCTCTGATGGAAGCTGAGTGAGTAAGCTAAGCTCTGAGGATGGTGCTGTATGCACTGTAAGGCTGTTCCTGCCTTTCTCCCTGCCTACAGTCCTCTACAGTACTCCTCCGTCCTGGTAGTTCTGAAAAGAACTTTTGTGTTATATGTGAGGAATCTTGAGGTCCTACACTGACTAACAGTCCCTAGATCTGCTCTATGTCTCCAACTCGCCCTGCACTAGCTCAGATCGTCACAGGAATGTGCCCAAAATGGCGGGGGCAGGGTTTATATACAGCCTTGCCTGTGATACATGACATAGGCATCACGATGGACAGCAGCCAATCATAGTAGTGCTCTTCACAGTTTTCTCACCTAACAAACTAGGCTGTCTCTGAAAATTAACATATTCTGTATTCTGCGAGTCCCGAATACAGTATATAGGAGTCCTAGAATCGCTAAGACTCGCTGCTGACAGCGGGACACAAAATCGCTAAGAAACTAGGATTGCTTGTATTAAACTCTGAAAAAACTAGGATTGCCATTGATTTGCATTGGACTCGTTACTGTTCGAGTAATCGCTTGGAAACTCGCAGAGTAGCGACTCCTGCGAGTCCCCTACTACTCGCAGAGTAACGAGTCCTAACGAGTAGATTCGCCCATCCCTAGTTGCAAGCGCTTGGAGACAAAGAGACTTCAACACACAAGCCGTGGTCAAATCACTTTATCTGACGTGATGAAATATAAGACATGTTTTTATGCCATTTACAACAATATGTGACTCTATGGAGCTCATTTGGCCCCCACCATCACCTCAGGGTCGTACCTTGTTTACAATGAACCCAGAACACGTTGTTGAGAACAAATATGATAACAAGTATAGTTTCCTTGAAGACAGAGACTACTAGTCTACATAAGAATAATTCTAGCAATAATAAGGCAAAAGGCAATTGAAGTCTTAAAGGCATTTAAAGGGATATAAAAGCAAACCATTAACTCTTCTATATCAATTTCCCCCTTTTGTAAATGGTATAACCTTTGCCACAGGGTCAGCTGATGTCCACAAAGGAGCTACTGTCTCATGGGTCTAGTACCCATAAGGGGGCTTCCTACCTGCTTCACCCATCCACCCTCAGTGTGGACACTCACTTTCCCCATCAGCAATGGCCACATAAGAATGATAAGTATTTCACAAATCACTGTTGAACAGGTTTGTTGAGCCAGTAGTTCCTGTGGCAGCACCTCCTGACCCTGTGTTGGTTAAAGGCAATATGGAATATGAGGTAGAGAAAATATTGGATTCTCGTTTTGTTAGACGTAGACTCAAGTATTTGATCAAATGGAGGGGTTATGGCCAGGAGGATAATTCTTGGGTCTCTGCCTCTGATATTCATGCCAATAAATTGGTTCGTGCTTTTCACCGGTCCCATCCTGATCGGCCTGGTGGCATGGGTGAAGGTTCGGTGACACCTCCTCAAGGGGGGGTACTGTTATGAGCTCATTTTCTGCTCCACCAGTTGAGAGTTCCCCTTCCATTCTCGCTCTGGTGGTGACAGGAGGTAGAGAGGTTGATTTAAGTGGTAGTGATTTGCCACCTGGTGAGGAAGATAACGATTGGATCTCTGAAGGATCAGAATGGATATAAGACAGCCGACGCCCTATCCTAGTGCTGGTGATTCAGTCTGCTTCTCAGGTCTATAACTCAGCTCTGTTCCAGTCCTCTCAAGATAAGTTTGTTTTTTTGCTAATGTTCACACTTGCTCTTGTTGGTCATTTCAGTTTTTTGTGTGGTCAGCCAGCCTGGCTGGGCTGTGCTGAATTTCCACACTTATTTGCCAAATTGTCTTTTTTTTGTCCCTTATTAGATTGGCCTCTTTTTGCTCTGTCTCAGAATATTTCAGAGTGCTGATATAGTTGGAGAAGTCTAGTGACTTCAGGGTTAATTTTGCTATCATTTGTGTTGGACATTTTTGTAGGGTTTTTTGGCAGATTGCAGACAGTTTCTTTCCTTTCCTGTCCTTTCTAGTTAGTTTGGCCCCATCATTTGCTCAGCCTATTTTCCTGCCTTTGTTTGTGTTTTCATCTGGTTAAACCATCAATACATGTGGGGGGCTGTCTCTCCTTTGGGGTCTGCTCTGGGGCAGTTAGTTTTCCTCTTTTCCTACTTTAGGCTTATTTAGCTCTCCGGTTGTGACGAGGCGTCTAGGTCCACCGTAGGAACGCTCCACGATTGCTGCTAGTTGCGTGTTAGGATCAGTGGTATGCTGTCTGCATAGGTACCAACCTCTTTGGTTTTCTGAGACTTAGCTTGTTTGTTTTTTATTTCCTCCTCGGCTACCCGTTCATAACAGCAGACTTGTAGTTGTCTGGTGTGCAGTGGTCGAAGATGAAAGACCTCTGTAAAGTCCTTCAGTGTTTTGAGGAATGCACATGGCTGGTAAGGGCAGACGACGCCATCATAAGCATGAGCATCCCACTTATGCATCTGCTCATGCAAACTTTGACGCACATTAAGGAGCAGGCGTCTGCAGCCAAGGAGGAAGAGTAGGAGGGAATCCTTGCTGACAGTCAGCAATTGTCTGGTCAGGGAACTGTCCTGGATGAGGTGGAGGAAGAAGAGAAAGAGGAGGAGGATGATGGGGATGATTATTTAGGGGAGGAGGATACTTCTCAGGTGGCAAGAGAAAATGTTCGCGTGGCAAGGTCAGGTACAGGGTTTGTGCGTAACTGGAGGGATGTGAATTTGACAGAAAGTGCTCCTCCACCCAGCACTCGCAGTGCATCATTGACACCTGGAACATTGGCCCACATGTGTGATTATGCCTTGCGGATCCTAAAAAGGTACCCCCGTATTGCCAAAATGATGACTGATGAAGACTACTGGTTAGCGAGCATCCTAGATCCACGCTGTAAAGGCAAATTCCAAAACATCATGCCACAGGAGAACCTATAGCTAAAATTGGCTAACAAACAAGCAACTCTGGTAAACTGTTTGTTTGAGGCATTCCCAGCACACAGAGGCGGTGATGGTTCTCCCACGAGCCGTAGGGGGCAACATGGAAGAGGTGTTCGTGGTGCACACAGCCGAAGTGGCGTTGGACACAGGGGTTTCATGACCATGTTGTGGACTGATTTTTCACGTACCGCTCACACGACTGGTAATACTGCATCGATTGAAAGTGACAGGAAACAGCAGTTGTCAAATATGGTTACAAACTACTTCTCCCTTAACGATGTTCTCCCTCACAGGTCATTCCCCTTTGACTATTGGGCCTGTAAACTGGACACCTGGCCTGAATTGGCACAATATGCCTTACAGGAGCTCGCTTGCCCTGCTGCCAGTGTGCTATCCAAAAGAGTCTTCAGTGCTGCTGGATCAATCCTGACAGAAAAAAGGACACGTCTGTCGACCCAAAATGTGGATGATCTAACCTTCATTAAAATGAACCATCCATGGGTTTCAAAGGATTTTGTCCCACCTTCCCCTGCTGACACGTAGGTTGCCAGAAAAATGGCTCGCTTTTGTCCTCCTCTTCCTCGGACTTCTCCAATTCCTCCATTTGTAGCTGCTGAATGTCCAACATCAACATATGCCATTTTTTAAACCTCCATAACTGCGCTGCCTCCACCCCCAGGGCCGGGGTCACCACCTGGTGCATTCACTCATGCGAGTGCTGCTGCTCTGGACAGGATATGGGTTGAACTAGATGGACTTAAAGTCTCCCTTCAACGTTAATAACTATGTTAAGTGGGTGGTCCCACTCCTGGGCGACGGCACTGGCACAGGGTCCCTCATAGTACAATCAAGCGTCTGACGGTGGGGTTGCACACCAGCCATCAGACACACCGCCGTACTATGAGGGGCCCTGTGCCAGTACTGCCACCCATGAGTGGGCCCCCCTTGCTTGCTCAGGGCCCCAGCACTTGCAAAACTTACCTCTTCCTGCTCCACCGCTGTGTAGTCTGGGCTGTTAAATCCTTCACTGGGAGTGCCAATACAAATTTGGTGAACTGATAGATGATGGTTAAGACAGAGCTATGCCCTGTCCTGCTGGGCTCTATCTTCAGATGATCAATGGCTTCCATTTGTTATGGACGTCGACTCACAATGAGATGCAGTGGTGGTTTATCAACAGCTTTCACGGTTTTTCTACTCACAGACGTGTGACATTCCTGCCCACATTTTTAAATGTGTCCTCTCATGCCAATCCAATAGAATCGTCTATGGCCTGTGGCTCGTGTCTTTTGCACTCCAAAGTTACCTGACAGATCATGATAGGCAGTGAGAACAATGTCTACATCTGTCCCTGTGATCACAATTTGATGGAGATGAGTAATGGTGATGGGATCCACGGTACTGCGATACAGCAAACCTTTCTTCACAAGAACTGCTTTCGCTGTTTCCACAGACAAAGTAATTGAGGGTCAGCATCGCCTCTGAGAATTCTCTCGGGAGTTTTTTCCGTGATTAGTAATTCCAAAATTTCAGCAATGACTCGACTTTCCATCTGTACTTGTATCCATCTCGTTTCCTCTTGCGGAGAGTCTGGACTGTCTTACTGAGACTGAAATATATATGAAGATTGAAAAATACCCCAACAGTGTATACTGGTGTACGCTTCGAATACCTTACCCTTTTTCTACTTTTAGATTCTTGTCTAATCCATACTGAGGCTGTGAGTGTCTTTGTCGGACTCCGGAAATATACACAGAGATTTTTAATGTTTAAACTATGCTATATATACCTGGTATCCGGTGATACTGTACCCTTTCTCCACTTTCTACAATATTGTAGAATCCAGACAGGGCCTGAGACCATCTGAGTCTGCCTCCTGATATATAGACAAATATTTTTAATGTGTAAACTATGCTATATATACCTGTTATCTGGTGATACTGTACCCTTTCTCAACTTTCTACAATCTTGTCGAATCTGTCAGCCTGAGACCGTCTGAGTCTGCCTCCTGATATATAGAATAAACAATATCCTACTAAATGCAACCAGGCACTTCACACAATATTATATCAAGAATTTCCCATGGGCAACTGCATGGAAAAAATGAAGAGATCCCAAAGGTAAAATCACAATTTTTATTCATATATCCAATAAAATCCATATAATAATAAAAAAGCAAAATGCCGTATAAAGGACGCTAGAGCACACAATTTTGTAACAAAGGCTTATAAGTGAACAATCAGATCACAATATAGGCAAATAGAAAATGGCATTCCCCCTAGTACAAAAAATATATGTGTGTACATGTACCAATTATTTAATATATTAATACTACAAAATTGAGTATAAAAATATTACATCAAGAAAGTGTCCAGGATTATAGCCAAAAACAGCCTTAATTAAACATAATAAAGCCAGAATGATATATATATATATAAAGTCAGAAATAATTATTCTCAAAAACGGTAAATGTTACACTAGTATAATAATATGAGGCCCCAAGGGATGTAACGCAATAACTGCAGTGACTCCCGTGCATGATAACACTTAAAGATGTAAAGTGGAATAATTCCCATTATGGTTCCACAAAAAAGGCCCACAATACCGAATGAATAATAATATATATATATTTACCGCTGAGTAGAAAGACAGTGCTCGTGGCGTCCCCTCACCCCGACGCGCGTTTCGCCGCCAGCTTCTTCCGGGGGCGTGTCCAAGGTGAGAGGCGGCCCAGTTTTTATATATGTCAAAAAGGGCTGATCTCCGTGGGAGCCAATCGGCAAATATCGGCGCGTGACGTTTCCAACCCGCCCCCTATGTCATACTTCCTCACAACCCTCAATGACACGCAAGCCAATCCCTGCGTGTCAGTGTATGAGAGTTATCGGAAGCGACGGGAGTCAGGGAGAATCGCGCACGCGCACCTGCCAAATAGCTACAACCACAGGATCCGGTAGAAAAAATGAGAGATCCAGATCTTATATAGGCGTCAGTATATATATATATATAAAAATAATTAAGAACCATTATACCTCATATAAGGGCCTCAATAGAAGGTATGATGCAAAACACAGTGATTGTGCTCATTATTACAAAAATAATCATAATTCATATTTTATGACAGTGACAAAATATAATAAAGTGACCATATATCAAAAAATGACAATCACCAAAACATAAAAATGAAAAATAATAATAAATAATAAATATATATTTTATATTTTTTTTATTTATTATTTATTATTTATTATTATTTTTCATTTTTATGTTTTTTCATTGCTCAACGCACTTTACTAGAATTAGTGATATAAAAATAAATGGATCCGTGTTCAGGCACGGCTGTAATCATGCACTGTTACTTTATTTATTAAGACATCACTAAGAGTTTACACATTGATATAATATCAATAATATTATTATTGGTTTGAATTATAATTGTTATTTTTCGATATATGGTCACTTTATTATATATTGTCACTGTCATAAAATATGATTTATGATTATTTTTGTATGTATTATTGGAATTTATGTATGGTGATTGTCATTTTTTGATGGATATATGGATTTTATTGGATATATGAATAAAAATTGCGATCTCTTCATTTTTTCCATGCAGTTGCACATGGGAAATTCTTGATATGATCTCCTGATATATAGACATAGATTTTTAATGTGTAAACTATGCTACATTGTATTGTAATGGGTTTATGATTTATAAGATTTGTTATGCATAAAAGAAATGATTTGCACAAACTGTGTGATCAATTATTATTTGCTCAAGAATCTAAAAGATCAGTTACAATAAAAGATTACAAATAGTAAAAAGTGAAAATTAAACAGTAATCAAATCAATAAATGAAAGTAATCAAAAATACTTAGCTTCGTATATTAATCCTGGATGGTATGCGCAACTAACCCAGAATTAGAATAATGTTCTTTTGGACGTCTCCAAAGTCTGAAAATGCCTTCTTGTCTGTCTCTGTATCCCCTTCCAATAATCAGTCCTCTTTATATACCAAAAAGCATCCAATGTATCTTGGTTAAAAAGCTTTGATCTATCCTTGGATGCCAGTGAGACGACCCCCTGAGGCCAAATAGATGAGATTTCACCAGGTGACAATCCATGGGGAAAGTTAACACACCCAATCAAATCAGGGTAGTTGCTTTGAATATCAATGGTCCTTTGTTGATGGATAAACAAATGACCAGTAATTTACATTCCTTTATCTTACGTAAATTTCAGTGACCTTTTGCTTACCTCCCTGAAGTAAGGATACAGTATATATTATATTAAACTGATTGAAACCATATAAAAATCATTCTCTAGGATTACATTCCACCCCTTGGTTACAACCAGTTTAATTAACATTCCCGTATAGGTAACCTATTTACTGAGGATTTATCTACCTTACAAAACATTGAACAACAACACATACAAAGTCTCAAAACAAGATACACTAATACTAGTAATACAAATATATATACAACAGATTGTAATAAACCTCCCACCCATCCAAATATTCCCTTAAACCAATATGTTGGACTAAGCTTCTCCAACCACTCAGGAAGGCTGGATTGGTGGAGTTCTCTAAAGTTATCTTTCAAGGTCCCTACTTGTGCAATATGATCTTGAATTATTGTGTCTATGTCTGTTGCATTTGAAATGAAATGACAGCATGAAGGGCCTATACTAGCAGTCAAGTAATCTAATACAATTGTGGTCTGAGCAGCTTGTCGATGTAACATTTGCAATTCCTCTCCAATTGCTATAAAGTTATTGTCATATACTTCTGTGATGTTGTCAATTAATTGAGCCAAATCTCGTATATAATTGTAGTTTAACCCCTTCACCCCCAAGGGTGGTTTGCACGTTCATGACCGGGCCAATTTTTACAATTCTGACCACTGTACCTTTATGAGGTCATAACTCTGGAACGCTTCCATGGATCCTGGTGATTCTGACATTATTTTCTCGTGACATATTGTACTTCATGTTAGTGGTAAAATTTCATTCAAATAACTTGCGTTTATTTGTGAAAAAAATGGAAATTTGGCAAAAATTTTGAAAATTTCGCAATTTTCCAACTTTGAATTTTTATGCCCTTAAATCACAGAGATACGGCACACAAAAAACTTGATAACTAACATTTCCCACATGTTTACTTTACATCAGCACAATTTTTGAACCAAAATTTTTTTTTGTTAGGAAGTTACAGTATAAGGGTTAAAAGTTGACCAGCGAGTTCTCATTTTTACAACACCATTATATTTTTAGGACCACATCACATTTGAAGCCACTTTGAGGGGTCTATATGATAGAAAATACCCAAAAGTGACACCATTCTAAAAACTGCACCCCTTAAGGTGCTCAAAACCACATTCAAGAAGTTTATTAACCCATTAGGTGCGTCACAGGAATTTTTTTGAATATTTAAAAAGAAATGAACATCTAACTTTTTTTCACAAAAAAAATACTTCAGGTTCAATTTTTTTTATTTTACCAAGGGTAACAGGAGAAATTGGACTGCAAAAGTTATTGTGCAATTTGTCCTGAGTACGCTGATACCTGATTTGTTGGTGGGGAATGACTGTTTCGGCGCATGGCAGAGCTCAGAATGGAAGGAGCGCCGTTTGACTTTTTCAATGCAAAATTGGCTGGAATTCAGATCGGACGCCATGTCACGTTTGGAGAGTCCCTGATGTACCAAAACAGTGGAAACCCCCCACAAATGACACCATTTTGGAAACTAGACCCCCTAAGGAACTTATCTAGATGTGTGGTGAGAACTTTGAACCCCCAAGGGCTTCACAGAAGTTTATAACATAAAGCCGTACAATTAAATAATCATATTTTTTCCACAAAAATGGTCTTTCCACCCTCAATTCTTATTTTTCCAAGGGTAACAGCACCCTAAAAGTTATTGTGCAATTTGCCCTGAGTACGCTGATACCCCACATGTGGGGGTAAACCACTATTTGGGCGCATGGCACAGCTCGGAAGGGAAGCAGCGCCATTTGACGTTTTTGGCTGGAATTGAGATCGGACACCATGTCGCGATTGGAAAACCCCTGATGTACCTAAACAGTGGAAACCCCCACAAATGACACCATTTTGGAAACTAGACCCCCTAAGGAACTTACCTAGATGTGTGGTGAGAACTTTGAACCCACAAGGGCTTCACAGAAGTTTATAACATAAAGCCGTACAATTAAAAAATCATATTTTTTCCACAAAAATTATCTTTTCACCCTCAATTCTTATTTTTCCAAGGGTAACAGCACCCTAAAAGTTATTGTGCAATTTGTCCTGAGTACGCTGATACCCGACATGTGGGGGTAAACCACTATTTGGGCGCATGGCAGAGCTCGGAAGGGAAGCAGCGCCATTTGACTTTTTGGCTGGAATTGAGATCGGACACCATGTCGCGATTGGAAAACCCCTGATGTACCTAAACAGTGGAAACCCCCCACAAATGACACCATTTTGTAAACTAGACCCCCCAAGGAACTTATCTAGATGTGTGGTGAGCATTTTGAACCCCCCAGTGCTTCACAGAAGTTTATAACGCCCGGGCGTGAAAATAAAAAATTCATATTTTTTCCACAAACATGATCTTTTAGTCACCATTTTTTTTATTTTCCCAAGGGTAACAGGAGAAATTGGACCCCAAAAGTTGTTGTCCAATTTGTCCTGAGTATGCTGATACCCCATATGTGGGAGAAAACTACTGTATGGGCACACATCGGGGCTCGGAAGGAAAGTAGTGACGTTTTGGAATGCAGACATTGATGGAATGGTCTGCGGGTGTCATGTTGCCTTTGGAGAGCCCCTAATGTACCTAAACAGTGGAAACCCCCCACAAATGACCCCATTTTGAAAACTAGACCCCCTAAGGAACTTATCTAGATGTGAGGTGAGCACTTTGAACCCCCAAGGGCTTCACAGAAGTTTATAATGCCAGGGCATGAAAATAAAAAAATCGTATTTTTTCCACAAACATGATCAATTAGTCCCCAATTTTTTCATTTTCCCAAGGGTAACAGGAGAAATTGGACCCCAAAAGTTGTTGTCCAATTTGTCATGAGTACGCTGACACCCCATATGTGGGAGAAAACTACTGTATGGACACACGTCGGGGCTCGGAAGGGAAGCAGTGACGTTTTGGAATGCAGACTTTGATGGAATGGTCTGCGGGTGTCATGTGCGTTTGGAGAGCCCCTGATGTACCTAAACTATTGAAACTCCCCACAAGTGACCCCATTTTGGACACTAGACCCCCCCACGGAACTTATCTAGATGTGTGGTGAGCACTTTGAACCCCCAAGTGCTTCACAGAAGTTTATAATGCTCGGACGTGAAAATAAAAAAATCATTTTTTTCCACAAAAATGATATTTTTGCCCCCAATTTTTTATTTTCCTAAGGGTAACAGGAGAAATTGGACCCCAAAAATTGTTTTGCAATTTGTCCTGAGAAGGCTGATACCCTACATGTGGGGGTTAAACACTGTTTGGGCGCATGGCAGAGCTTGGAAGGGAAGGAGCACCATATGACTTTTTCAACTCAGAATTGGCTGGAATTGAGATCAGACGCAATGTTGCATTTGGAGAGCCCTTGATGTGCCCAAGCAGTGGAAACCCCCAATTCTAACTCCAACCCGAACCCCAACACACCCCTAACCCTAATCTCAGCCCTAACCCTAACCCAAGCCCTAACCCTAGCCCTAACCCTAGCCCTAACCCTAACCCTAACCCTAGCCCTAACCCTAATGGAAAAATGGAAATAAATACATTTTTTCTTATTTTATTATTTTTCCCTAACTAAGGGGGTGATAACGGGGGGTTTGATTTACTATTTATGACGGTTTTTATATTTGGCAGCTGTCGCACGCTAAAAGACGCTTTTTATTGTAAAAATAGTTTTTGCATCACCACATATTGAGAGCTATAATTTTTCCGTATTTTGACCCACCGAGTCATGTGAGGTCTTATTTTTTGCGGGACGAGTTGACGTTTTTATCGGTACCATTTTCGGACACGTGACATTTTTTGATCGCTTTTTATTCCGATTTTTGGGACGCAGAATGAACAAAAACCAGCATTTCATGAATTTCTTTTGGGGGAGTGCGTTTACACCGTTCCGCGTGCGGTAAAATTGATAAAGCGGTTTTATTCTTCGGGTCGGTACGGTTACAGCGATACCTCATTTAGGTCTTTTTTTATGTTTTGTCGGTTTTATGCAATGAAAACTATTTTATATAAAAAATAATTATTTTTGCATCGCTTTATTCTGCGAGCTATAACTTTTTTATTTTTTCGCTGATGATGCTGTGTGGTGGCTCGTTTTTTGCAGGACAATATGACGTTTTCAGCGGTACCATGGATATTTATATGCGTCTTTTTGATCGCGCGTTATTACACTTTTTGTTTGGCGGTATGATAATAAATGATTATTTTTTGCTTCGTTTTTTATTTTTCTTTTTTAAGGGGTTCGCTAAAGGGGTTAACAAATGGGATAGTTTTATAGGGCTGGTCATTACGGACGCGGCGATACCTAATATGTGTACTTTTATTGTTTTTTTTTTTATTTTCAAAAAATGAATTTATTGGGGAACATTTTTTTTTTTTTTTACTAATTTATTTGGCGAGTTTTTTAAAATTATTTTTACCCTTTTTTTAATTTTTTTTTACTTTATTACATAGTCCCAGGTGGGACATCACTGTCCTGTGACAGATCGCTGATCTGTCACATCACAGATCACTGTGACAGATCAGGCAGTGCCGAAGGCTTCCTCATGCCTGCGCTTTGCAGGCACTGAGGAAGCCAGCTTCCTGCAGGCCCCCGAAGGCCCCCGTCGCCATCTTGGATTCGGGGGCCTGGAGGAAAGGAGCCCCCCGCAGCAGCGCTGCACATTGCGCTGCCGTGGGGGGCTCAGGGAAGCACGGAGGGAGCCCCCTCCCTGCCGATGCTTCCCTTTAACTCCCGGTACACCGCGATCATGTTTGATCGCGGTGTGCAAGGGGTTAACGTGTCGGGGGCGGTCCATGACCGCCCCTGCACATTGTGCCGGGTGTCAGCTGTGATAATCAGCTGACACCCGGCCGCGATCAGCGGCGCTCACCATGTGGGCTCCGCTGATCGATATGACGTAATATTCCGTCCATGGGCATAGGGGCCAGGTCCCATGGACGGGATAGTACGTCGGATGGCAGGAAGGGGTTAAAGTACCTCGGGCAATATGTGTAAAATCGATGGCAATTAAAAATTGATATGCATTAGATTCGTATATTAACTTCCTTGCGTGTCCTCTTTCCCCATGTGCTCGTTTCATTAAATGAGGAAGAGTTTTGTCCAATGGGAAACTGTCTTTAGGAAAATCGCTAGTACATATGTAAATATGTACATATGTGTCGCTAGTACATATGTAAATATGCATAAAAAGTGGAGGCTCACCAAAACACGTGGAGCCAATTGTGTCGGTATATGAACAATTTAAAGCAGTTTCAATGTCCTCGAATGTTGCTGGTACTCCCATCATTTTCATGGCTTGTGATGAAACCGGAGCATGGGTACACAACCAACAATTAGTTTCATTGAATGTTTTAGCTGCCGTCCAATGATACTTCACCAACTGGTTTTCAGCCAAGTCTCTCTTTAAACGTGTATTGATGTGAGCATGTCCAGATTTAAAGCTTTCAGAGATGATCTAAAGTAATCCCATGGAAAAGGCGATACTCCCAAACACCATAATTAGTCTCCTGCAGGAAGTTCTTGGACCGAACCATTCCTCATAGATAGACATCTTATAGTACTGGAATCAGCCTGTGGGAGGGAAAATAAACAGGTTTAGCATCTCCTTCCTCTAATACTAGGAAAGTAGACCCTGGTCCTGCTGCTATAATCTCTCCATTCCTTAACTTGTTCCTAGAATCTCCTGCACTAGGCTGTATCTTTACTCTACTGCCCTTTTCTAAAATGATCACACTCTCAGTTATTTTTGGGCAATATGCCAGCATTAGCTGACAGATCTCCTGTCCCTTTTCAATAGACCCATTACAAAGCGGAATGACCCTAACAAAATGTTCTCCTAACTCATCTACTTCTGTCATTTCCTGAAACTGACACCATGGTGCCAGTTGAGCATGTGGCAAAACTAACAGCTTGTACCCCTTGGGGATCTCAACAATGCCAGTGTAGAATCGCTAGCATTCACCATTTTCAGGAACCTCATTTTCATAATCCCAATCCTCCCCCCTTTCCTTGTCCTCAAAGCTAGACACTGAGATTTTGTTTTCTGTTTGACTGAGAACCTTCTTAGTTCTAATAATCACTTGTAAAGGCAAAGCCTTGCCTTCTCTGTCTGAGTGCAATCCTATCATCCTCTGGTATGGAGTGTGATCCTGAATCACCCTGTTGTTCAAAAGGAAAACTGCTTCCTCAAGTACTTTGTCCCACCCCCTCAGTGTATGTGTAGGTGTGAGTTTGCGTATCTGTTCTTTTAGTAAACCATTCATTCTTTCAATAAGTCCAGCCGCTTGAGGGTAATAGGGAATATGGTAGACCCAGTGCACATCGTTTTCTTTGGTCCACTCTCGAACTTTGAGTCCTGTGAAATGAGATCCATTGTCACTCTGTAACTCTTGTGGGAGTCCATAACTCATTTTTAATTTTTGTAGTAACCGCAAGGTAGTGTCTTGGTCAGCATGCTTAGTAGGATGAGTGAGCATCACTCCTGAATAAGTGTCCACTGCTGTAGCACAATACCGTACACTACCTTTCCCCACTGGAAGTGGTCCAATAAAATCAACTTGCCATACTTGGCCTCCATGATGACCTCTATGTATCTGGCCCAAAGGTTGCTTCCATTGTCGTTTTTTAACCTCTTGGCACACGCGACAATCAGCTGCAATATTTTCTGCATCTTTGAATGTTAGTGGCACTCCTCTCTGTTTAGCCCATTTGTAAGTGGCTTGAATTCCACCATGACCACTTTGCCCATGTACCCATTTGCCTAGGGTAGTTAATTCTTCTGAATTCGCTTTTCCAATTTTTGATAAATTGTCTGCTTCAATGTTTCAATAAGGCACATTAGTATGTGCATTTACATGGCCAATATAGATAGTTCTTTTAGTTACTTCTTCCCACAACTTATTCCATACCTCTGGACCTCCCCAGAGTGGTTTCCCATTAACTGTCCATTTATTTTGGTGCCATGTGCGCATCCACACACTTAGGCCTTGATACACTGTCCAACTATCAGTGTAGATATACACTTCACCTTTAGTTTCTTCAATGACCATCAATACAGCCATGAGTTCTGCAAACTGACTTGATCCAGCATCTCCTGTTTCATGTAGTACAGTCTCTGTGGAAGGTTGGATAGCAGCTGCAGTCCAAGAGCGTCCTCTATATGTCACTGTAGCAGAACCGTCTGTGAACCAGCTTTTACCTCTCTGTTCTTCATTTAGCTGATCCCAGGGAGGGGCTTCCAGATAGGGACCCCCTTCTACTTGTAAGGGTGGCTCCTCCATCTGTTGAGACTCGAAATCCACTAGTCCTGCCAGTTGTTGGTTGACGGCTGAAGGTGCTTGTCCGCACAGCTTTCCTCTTTCAGACAAATACCATTTCCACTGCTGTAAAGTCTGCCTTTGGGCAACTGTGGTACGAGCCACAAAGCCTTATTGATGCACCCAGTTACTTATAGGCAAGTCTGTATGAACAGTGACTGGCTGAAGTCCCGTTGTTGCTTCTGTGTGTTGTAAAGCGGTACAGGTTGCTAAAAGTTGTTTCTCAAAAGGGCTGTATCGTCATTGGGTCAATGTAAATTGCTTAGACCAGAAACCTATAGGGACTTTTCTTGCCCCTGCAGTTGAGGCCTTTTGCCACAGTCCCCAGGACATGCCATGATCAGTCACTGACACATCCAAGATGAAAGGTTGGTCTGGTCTGATAGGCCCTAATCTATTATGGGCTTGTATAGCTTGTTTGGCACAGTTCAAAGCATCCTCCTGGGCCTTGTTCCAAGAAAAACTGGCTATCTTTCTTGTCACATCATATATTGGTCTGAGAATCAGTCCAAGATGAGGCACAAATGATCTCCAGAAGCCAAATAAACCCAGCAAAGGCTGAGCCTCTTTCACATTGGTAGGTTCCTTCAGATTTGAAATAGTGTCCAAAATTGGTTGTGGTATTATTTTCTCTGGTCCATGCCAAATCATTCCCAGAAACTTTACTTGTTGGGCGGGCCCTTGCACCTTATCTTTGTTAATTGCCCACCCCCGACTCAACATCCACTCGATCAGTATATTTAAGTCCACTTGAACAGTCTCTTGGGTATTACCTGACACCATAATGTCATCAATGTAATGGTACATGCTGCAGGTCAAAGGTGTTGGTATGTTTTCAAGGTCTCGTGCCACTAGTCCATGACATATTGCTGGTGAATGTACATACCCCTGTGGTACAACAGTTGGTGCATATTGCTGTCCTTCCCAAGTGAAAGCAAACTGATCCTGAGAGCTGTTGTCGATAGTGATGGAAAAAAATGCATTAGCCAAGTCTATTACTGCATGCCATTCGCCTGCAGTTTGTGCAATATTCTCCACCAAAGAAACCATGTCTGGGACTGCTGCATGCAGTGGTGGGGCCATTTTGTTCAGTCCTCTGTAATCAATAGTTAAATGCCAGGAACCATCTGGTTTTCGGACTGGAAATACCGGACTGTTGAATGGGCTAACTGAGTGCCTGAAAACTCTAGCTTGTAATAGCAGATGAATTGTCTCTGTGATTTCTTTGTGTCCTCCAGAGATGTGATACTGCTTCAGGTTCACTGGGATTGCTGGAGCTGGGATGTGCACTGGAGTCCACTTGGCCTTCCCTCTCACAATGGGCTTAATGGCTGAAATACAAAGAGCACGGATGACAGTACCAAATGTAAAGCGCCCACTTTCAGTATCAACTGTTTGTCCTCGCAAAATGTCCATACCCAGAATATTATCAGGTAAATCTGAGGTGAGTACAGAAGCCTTGAACACAGGCCCTTTTCCGATACGCATTCGGCAATTTACCTTATATGCGGGAGTTCGAGTACCTCCTAAACCCTCAATCATTACACAGCTAGAGGATTGTCCTTTCCCAGGGCCTTGGAATAGTGATACCTCGGCCCCAGTATTAAGCAAAGCAGTCACATGTGGTTTAGTCAGTTGTCCCCAATACAGGGTTACATTCACATATGGGCGCAGGTCCCCTGGTTTCCTTGCTTGTATATTTACAATTTTTGACACACTTGGAGATACGGGCCCGCCTTCAAGTCATAAAGGCTGAGGTATATTCCATTGTTCCAATAATTCTTGTACCTCTGTATATGGGGATGTCTGTCTGTGCGTAGTGACAGGGGGTGTGGTGTGAGTTTGTGAAGGGGGGAATGAAGGGGCTGTCAATGTAGGGGCTGTTCCGTATGTGCCTTCCTCCCATGTCCTCCCTTTCTCCTCCCACCCTTCTACGTCACTTGTCGCCACCCTCTTTGGTGGGGCTGTCTGCAACTTCCCTTTCGTCTTCAGATCATTCCATCTCTTGAACAAATCGCTAGTGCTGATCCCATATATATCCTGTGTTGGTATCCCACTAGCTATCAAATCAAAGAATAACTGCTTCCTGGATATTTGGATGCGAGTATCATACTTTTTTTTCCTTTCCGTTCCACTTTTTCTGCAATTCTATTCTTTGGCACTGTTATTTTCTCTAAAGCACCAAGTTGAGAGATTAGATTACATGCTGTGTAGACATTAGTGGAATTTCCCATCAGTGCACTGAACATAGTGAATAATGGGGCTTTATAAGAAAGTGGGGCACTTTCTATGAATTTATTTTTCATTATTACTGTGAACGGTGCAGCATCTGGTCCCTTCCAATCCTCTACAACAGGAAAGTCATTATTCGAACCTGGCAAAGGATCGCGAGTTATACCACCTATGCATGCAATTTCTTTCAATCTCTGAACTCCGCCTGCAAGAGACTCCCATCGTGTCTGTGGTATTAATTCCATGGGAGAGTCATACACTTGTGCCACAGAATCCCTCACCAAATGCAATAGGGAAAAATTCTCTGCAGTGTCCCTGGCACGTCTCATTTTTAGACGTACCATAGGATCAGTACAAATACTCCCAATGCCTACTGCTTCGCGGCTAGACAAGATTATTGTATCTGCCCCATGATCCCATAACCTGAGAATCCATGTTAACAAACTTTCACCTGGTTGCTGCCTGTACCTGGTACCCAGTTCGGTTAATTCTCCGGCTGTATAACCTCTAGTTTCTTCGGTCATAGCGGCTTCTGATCCTGTAGCTGCGTTTCCTGCATCCATCCTATCTCCACTACGCTGTGTGACTTCTCTCTTAGTTTTAGTAGTCACAATCGGTCTGGCTTGCTTTTCATCCTCATCTGTCTCACTGTCAGAGCCATCCCATTCTAACAAATCTGACCATTTCTCATGTGCAATCATGGTCCTAATCTGTGCAGTACGAATATCTGACACTTGCTCTTGTCTCCTCCTGCGCCTATTCTTATTCACATTTTTAACCACATAAGATTCAAAACTGTTACACTGTCTTGGTGTTTTATTTGATCTCTCAAAATGGATTGCAACCCAACTCTCTGCTCTAGAGCTGCCTGCAGCTCGAGGCGGAGGTTATCCATTTCTTCTTGCTGACTCTGCAATGCTTGCACACATACCCATCTAACGGCAGCGGCAGCTTCTCTTTGTGCAGCATCATATTTTGAGAGATCAAATTTGACAATCGCTTCCATATATTTGTTACATTCTCGTGCCATTGGGGCCCAGGGTCCGGAACTAGTCACCCACTCTGGCAGAGATCTGGCATCAACATTTTTACTCTGTTTCTCTTTCTTACTCTTAGCAAACAAATTAAGTTTAGCAAACATTTTTTTTTTTTATCCAAAACAATCCCACTTCTGACACCAACTTTGTATTGTAATGGGTTTATGATTTATAAGATTTGTTATGGATAAAAGAAATGATTTGCAGAAACTGTGTGATCAATTATTATTTGCTCAAGAATCTAAAAGATCAGTTACAATAAAAGATTACAAATAGTAAAAAGTGAAAATTAAACAGTAATCAAATCAATAAATGAAAGTAATTAAAAATACTTAGCTTCGTATATTAATCCTGGATAGTATGCGCAACTAACCCAGAATTAGAATAATGTTCTTTTGGACGTCTCCAAAGTCTGAAAATGCCTTCTTGTCTGTCTCTGTATCCCCTTCCAATAATCAGTCCTCTTTATATACCAAAAAGCATCCAATGTATCTTGGTTAAAAAGCTTTGATCTATCCTTGGATGCCAGTGAGACGAACCGCTGAGGCCAAATAGATGAGATTTCACCAGGTGACAATCCATTGGGAAAGTTAACACACCCAATCTAATTAGGGTAGTTGCTTTGAATATCAATGGTCCTTTGTTGATGGATAAACAAATGACCAGTAATTTACATTCCTTTATCTTACATAAATTTCAGTGACCTTTTGCTTACCTCCTTGAAGTAAGGATACAGTATATATTATATTAAACTGATTGAAACCATATAAAAATCAATCTCTAGGATTACATACATGTATACCTGTTATCTGATGATACTGTACCCTTCCTCAACTTTCTACAAACTTGTCGAATCCATACTGGGCCTGAGACCGTCTGAGTCTTCCTCCTGATTAGAGATGAGCGGTGTTCGAGTCGACCTGTTTGCCAAGTTCAAATTCGAGCTGTTTTGGGCGGTGTTCGAGCCGTTCGTCGAACTTGAACACTTTGCTTAAAATTTGGCTGTTCGAGGTTCCGTTCGAGAACGGTTTGTTCACCAAAAGCGTAACTTCATTTTCACATTAATAATGGTTTTCAAAGTTAATAGACAGTTTCATGGCATAGTAGCGGTGTCTGGTAGCCAGCGGTGTAGTGCACCTGTCAAGGAGCTACACCGTGTGTGTTTCTAATAATTTTTTACCACATCTTGTCCAGAAAATCCTTTTGGGCCTTGTAGCACTGTCTGCTACTCAGCAGAGGAGCCCACCCGTGAACCTAGCTATGCCGCCTGTTTATGAAAGAACCAGTTTTTGACTGCATTTAGCCCAATTAATACTTTGGGCCTAGTAACTGTGTCTGCTACTCATCAGAGGAGCTCACCCGTGAACCAAGCTGTGCCGCCTGTTTATGTAAGAACCATTTTTTAACTCCATTTAGCCCAGTGAATACTTTGGGCCTAGAATCTGTGTCTACTGCTCAGCAGAGGAGCCCACCCGTGAACCTAACTATGCCACCTGTTTATGTAAGCGCTGTCTGCTACTCAGCAGAGTTGCCCACCCGTGAACCAAGCTATGCCGCCTGTTTATGTAAGAACTGTGTGCTAGGACACAAAGCTAGGAGGGATATCTAATACTAGAGAAGAGAGAGAGAGGATTCAAAAAGATTTAAATAAACTGGAGAAGTGGGCAGCAACTAACAGAATGGTTTTTAACAGGGAGAAATGCAAAGTACTACATCTGGGCAATAAAAATGAAAAAAGCATATATAGAATGGGAGGAATAGGGCTAAGTGACAGCACATGTGAAAAAGACTTGGGTATACTAATAGATCACAGACTGAATATGAGTCAACAGTGTGATGCAGCAGCAAAAAAGGCAAATGCAATTCTAGGATGTATTAACAGAAGCATACAGTCTAGGTCACGTGAAGTCATGATTTCCCTCTACTCCTCTTTGGTCAGACCTCATCTGGAATATTGTGTCCAGTTTTGGGCACCACATTTTAAAAAAGACATCAACAAACTGGAGCAAGTTCAGAAAAGAGCGACCAAAATGGTGACCGGTCTGCAAACCCTGTCTTATGAGGAAAGGTTGCAGGATTTGGGAATGTTTAGTTTGCAAAAGAGAAGACTGAGAGGAGACTTAATAGCTGTCTACAAATATCTAAAGGGCTGTCACATTGTAGAAGGATCAACTTTATTCTCATTTGCACAAGGAAAGACTAGAAGCAATGGGATGAAACTGAATGGGAGGAGACACAGATTAGATATTAGAAAAAACTTTTTGACAGTTAGAGTGATCAATGAGTGGAACAGGCTGCCACGAGAAGTGGTGAGTTCTCCTTCAATGGAAGTCTTCAAACAGAGGCTGGACAGACATCTGACTGGGATGATTTAGCGAATCCTGCTTTGAGCAGGGGGTTGGACCAGATGGCCCAGGAGGTCCCTTCCAACTCTACGATTCTATGATTCTATGATTCTACTCAGCAGAGGAGCCCAGCTGTTAAGCAAGCTACAGCACCTGTGGTTTGGGCACTTAATTTTTTCACATATTTTCTGGAATGCCGGTTAGGCCTAATTACGGAATTCAGATTGACCTGTACTTACTGGGAAATCCTCGTTCGCGGGGAAGAATTAGAATCCCACATCCCCATCACTAACGGGGTTCAGCGGGTTATCCGCACCTGTAAGCGACACATGCTGGTCCTTTCAGTTTAGTGCGCATGCAGCCCCGGACATGTAAGGGCACGACAGACCTGTTATTGCTCGATCTCGCGTGCCAGAGCCTCGCGTGTCCCTCTACTAAGCTGGACGCGGACCGCGGTGGCATGCCGGAGTCTCGTTCGTTAACGGAATTAAGCTGACAAATCGCTAGCACAACTAAAAACAGCCATGCACCGCCCACAGAATCGACAAACCTTGCAGTCTGTCCATCCTTTCCGTGGCTGGCATGGTTAAGGATGCCCATGTGGAGCCTAATTAAGCTGCAGGCTCCACTCCTGGTGATGCCCATCTGGACATCCCTTTAAGGTTCAGCTTTGCAACCATACTGCCCCAGAAAGCCAAACACTTTGCCTTCATGGACGCTGTTCGGATGGTCGTGGGAATAACGCCACCCGATCGGCAGTTGGCATAATTTATGGTGGGAAGTCCGACGGCATATGATAGTCTTCGATTTTAGAATTTTAGATTTTTTTTTATTTTAGATTTTTATTCCAGCCTTTCTTGACTTTATAAGGGCATGACATGCCTATATCTGTGTCTCCTCCTCCTCCTTTTACTCCTCCACCTCTTTTCTATATGTAGTTGCCCTTTTCCATATGTTATTTGTGTCTTCTGAGCATTTTGTCTGCTTTGGTACACCATTTAAGGTGTTTTGTAATTGTTTTCTATGTGTTTGTATGTGTTTGTGTTTGCCTGCCATTGTTTCAATGGGGTTCGACGGTGTTCGTCGAACGTTCAACAAACATTCGACGAACTTGCCTCCTCCTAGCAGGGTGGCTCAACACTACTCCTGAGATATAGACATACATTTTTAATGTTTAAACTATGCTATATATACCTAGTATCTGGTGATACTGTACCCTTTCTGCCAGGACATCCTCCACCCACCACTCTAAGTGTATCATTGACACCTGGAACATTGTCCCACATGTGTGATTATTTCTTGCGGATCTTCTTTTTATATTGTGGTGTAATCCATCCTGAGCATGTGAGAGTCTGTGGGTTACTCCTGCAATTTATATGTAGATTTAAAAATTACCCCAACATTGTATACAGCTCTACGCTTGTGATACATTACCCATTTACTGCTTTTTATATTCTGGTCTAATCTAAACTGACGAAAGTGAGAGTCTGTTTCTGACTGTGGAAATAAATACTGAGATTGACAATGACCCCTACACTGTGTACAGCTGTACGCTTCAGATCCATTACCGTTTTACGGCTTTTTATATTGTGCTGTAATCCATACTGAGCCTGAGAGTGTCTGTGTCTGCCTTCTGAAATATATAAGGAGATTTAGAATGTTTAAACTATACTATATATACCTGCTATCTGATGATACTGTATCCTTTTTCTACTTTTTATATTCTTGTCTAATCCATACTGAGCCTGTGAACGTCTCTGTGTGACTCATGAAATATATAGGGAGATTGACAATTATCTTTTGACTGTATGAGTTGTGCGCTTCTGATACAGTACCATATATCTGTTGTTATTTTGGGTACATTTTCTCTAAAATTTTGAAGTATGGTGGAAGAGGCCGCGGACATGGGTGTGGGGGGCAAGCTGATACTGATGGTGGTGGTGCATCTGCCGGTAGTGGCAAAAGCACAATAGCAGCTAAGGCAGGAGGTGTTGAGCCTGCATCATGGTCTGGCTCCGGAACGCCTGTAAGGCTACCTTTTCTGGGAGTAGGTTAACCACTTTTAAAGCCAGAGCATCAGGAACTGGTTTTGGCTTACATTGCCGAAACAGACTCCAGCTAATATGCCTTTCTCTTCTGAAGTTTCAAAAAATGCAAGCACTGAGTCGTCAAGTGCTGGCTCCTGGTCAGGAAGCACCCCTTTCCTTGTGTCCTTCACCCCCACCAAAAGTGAATGATGCAGAAGGCCACACTTCACATTAGTCCATGTAGCTCTTTCTCACATACCATGCCTGTGTTATCAAGTCAAATCGTGAATTCCCCAGTCCAAGATGAATCTGACATGGAGTGTGGGTGGCCAGCCAGGGCAGTGGGGTTAATCGGTACCGTGTCGGTGTCTCAGAGGGATGTGTCATGGTGGTGGTGACCCGGTCCGTGGCCCTGGGCATCCATGCAAAGGGGCGAATAACGTTTATAGGTGAATGATACATGATGCCACCTGTGGTTTCTGTTCAGATTGACCAGCGTTGCAGTGTTGCTTCTCTGGGACAGATGTTGTGGTTCAGCTAAGATGTAGAAGCCCTGCACAGGTAGGGCCGTAGTCGCAGGGCAGATGATAGAGTTGGTAGATGGTGTGCAGTGCAGGATGTAGCAGAGCCATGCGACAGGCACAGGAAAAGGTGACAGACACAGTCATGCAGGTCCTTTACCTGTACTTGCTAAGTGCCGTCTAGGACCGAGAGTACAGAAGGAGAAGGAGATGGTCAGCCTGGAAGCAAATTAGGAATTCTCTCTCTGCCGATAGGTAGTGTGGCCTCCGTTCTAGCGCTTATCTGAGGTACTCGCAGTACTGAGTTCACTGAAGTTCCCCCTGTTGATTCTCTTTTGGAACTTTCTCGTATGGCAGGCAGCCGTAGCCTTTTCCTTCTGGGTCACACAAGTCGATGCTGGGGCCTCCGAGCCTTAGTTGGGAACAGAGCATTTACAGCTGCTACTTCCTCTGGTTTCTGCTGCAGGACCGTCAGTGTCCCTACAAACTCGAAGACCGGAATCCGGACCATGCACTCCAGCTAGGAGTGAGCCTTAACTCTGCTCATCCTCCAGCTCCCCTTCTCACATCCACACACTTCCCCTTCCCTTCACAGACTGCCCTAACTTCCCTCCTTCCGACCACAGAGAGCAGCTCCTCAGCAGTCAGGTTCAGAGCTCTCCCTGCTGGCCTGGAGTGGGAACTGTGTTGTGTGTTGGTTTAACTGCTAGAGAGATCCTTCGTTGCTTCCAAGCATGACATCACACTCCCTAGGAGGAAGGTAATGCCACTGTGGCGACCGTACTCCTAGGGACGCCACAAGTGCACTGATGCCCAGCCACTGCTAGATGATTGTGCTGGTACATTGACCCAGACCACTACATTCCCCTTGCACTCTACACAGCCAGAATCTGACCCTGATGAAACTCAGGTTCCCCTTCCCGCTTACTATACCACCTTACACGGTGACAAAGAGGAAGGTGCAGATGAAAGTGCAGGTTCCTTGAGCAGGTGGGGGGCATACTCATGGGCGATGGCAATGGCACAGGGCCCCTCATAGTATGCAAAAGTGTCTCTGCCGGTGGGAGAGCCCACCCGCTGTCAGCCACACCGCCGTACTATGAGGGGCCCTGTGCCAGTGCCGTCGCCAACGAGTGGGCCCCCCTGCTTGCTCAGGTTCACAGCACTTGCAAAGTTGAAATGCGTACCTCTCTCTGCTCCACCGTCGTGACGTCTTCCACGTTTCCTGACAGTGACATTCTGGTCAGAGAGCGCGATGACATCACGTCTGTACGTCCTCTGCCTAAACAGTCCAAGTGCAGAGAGATGGAAGATGGGGATGAGGAGGAGGTCATACTAGTACAAGGATTCCCTTGTGAGGAGACTTATGTAGTTGTTTTAAAGGTTGGGAGCAATTTTGGAGGAGCAATATACTCTGGAGAATGATATATGGGGCCCACCATACACTGGAGCATTCCAAAGGAGGACGTCAGACTCTGGAGCAGCATTTACAGGGCCCTTTATACATTGGAGCATTAGAAATGGGGCTCATTATACATGGAGCATTATTTGGGCCCATAAGACAGTGGAGCTTCATCCATGGGGACCAACATATACTGTAGCATTATGTGGAGCTCATCATATACTGTATCTAACATTATATGGGACCAATGATTCTGTTTGGATAAATACATGGGCCTCATTATTCTGTATAGCGCACTATGCGGTGGCCATAATACTGTATGGAGTAATATACTGTCTGTTTTTGGAGCTATTGGACAATTTAAAATGGATATCAGTCATGTGATGTAAGAAGTGAAGTATTTTTCATTGTACTATACCGCTATTTCTCTGCCGTATCAGAGGATCGTGAATTGTGGCATGTGTTAAAGGAGCCCATTGACACTCTTTGACCCGGGGCCCACGAAAATCTGGAGCCAGCCCTACCCCCCCACAACTTTAGCCAAATAACCCCAAGTTTTCAATGCCTAACTATTATTAAAAAGTAAATTAAGGTTGAAAAGCTTAAGTAATAAGAATTGATGTTTTTGGCATTAAAATGGGCACTGTAGGTGTGTTTCCTGTCCTCCACTCACTGCCGACTTTTCTTCCCCATTGACTTGCATTGGGTTTCGTGTTTCAGTCGGCCTTCGACTTTTCACAATAATCGGCCGATTGCGTTCGACCCGACTTTTGCGAAACCCGACTCGACCCGAAAAAAGGCGAAGTCGCTCATCTCTCTGTCCGCTTCTCAAACAGTATCATATATCTGCTGTTTGGATTACGGTCAAATCTATACAGAGACAGCGTGTGTGTGTGTGAGAGGCTCCGGAAATACATTTACAGACAATTCTATTTTTCCATACACCGTATAGAGCTGTCCGCTTCTCAAACAGTATCGTATATCTTCTGTTCGGATTACGGTCACATTTAAACAGAGAGATCATGTGTGTGTGAGTCCGTAAATATATATATGGACATTTCCATTTTTCCATGTCTGCTGTTTACATTAAGGTAAAATCCACACTGAGACAGCATCTGTGTGTGACTACGGAAAAAAATAGACGTAGATATTCATTTTTCCATACGTACACTGTATAGAACTTTACATTCCTCACACATTACCGTGTACCGGCTGGTATCACAGACAAATACATGCTGTCTGTGGGTGATTCTGTAAAAAAATATAAGGAGATTTTCATTTTTCAATACATACACCGTTTAGAGCTGTCCGCTTCTGGTACAGTACCGTATATCTGCTGGATGGATTACGGTTAAATACATACTGGGTGAGCGTCTGTGACTAAGGAAATATATATGGAGTTTTAAATTTTTAACAACATCTTATACAGCTTTACAGTCCTCATACAGTACCATATATCTGTTGGTATTTTTGGTACATTTTCCCAAACATGAGGAAGTATGGTGGAAGAGGCCGAGGACATGGGCGGAAGGGGCTGCTGGTACTGACAGTGGTGGTGGTGCATCTGCTGGTTATGCCAAAAACACAATAGCAGCTAAGGCAGGAGGTGTTGAGCCTGCGGCATCGTCTGGCACAAGAAGGCCTGTAAGGTTCCCATTTCTGTGAATAGGTAAACCGCTTTTAAAGCCGGAGCATCAGGAATAGGTTTGGGCTTACAATGCCGAAACAGCCTCCAGCTCTATTGCTTATTCTTCTGATGTTTCAAAACTGCAAGCACTGAGTTGTCAATGCAGGCTTCAGGTCAGGAACACCCCTTTCCTTGTGTCCTTAACCCACAAAAAAAGTGAAGGATGCGGCAGTCCACTCTTCAGATTACTCCATGGAGCTCTTTTCACATACGATGCCTGGGTTATCAAGTCAAATCCTGAATTCCCCAGTCCAAGATGAATCTGACATGGAGTGCACTGATGCACAGCCATTGCTAGATGATTCTGCTGGTACATTCAACCACAGCACTACATTTCCCTCACAGTCTTCTGAGCCAGAATCAGACCCTGATGAAACTCAGGTGCCCCTTCCCGCATACTATACCTTACATACCTTACACAGTGACACAGAGGAAGGTGCAGATGAAATTGAAGAGGAGGTGATGGATGACCCAGTTGTTGACCCGGATTGGCATCCATTGGGGGAAGAGGGTGCTGCTGGCAATAGCTCAGAAGAGGAGAAGGATCCGCAGCAGGCATCGACATCGCAGCAGCGGTTATCTGGCAGGTCCGTAGCTGTCCAAAACTGAGGTAAAAAAACAAAAGAGTTGCAGGACAGCATGGCCAGACGGTCAAATTAGCACAGCGTGCAAGCCCTGAAAATGTATATCATAGTAGGAAGAGTGCAGTGCGGCACATTTTTGTCCAAAATCCTATTGATGAGGCAAAGGTTATCTGTAAGAAGTGTGGAAAGACCTTTAGCCGAGGGAAAAATCTCAGAAATTTGAATACCAGTTGCATGCTTAGACATTTAACCACCATGCACTTGCAAGCGTGGACTGACTACAAACCTCAGGTAGCACATGTGCACCTGCTCTGACTGAAAGTAGCCAGCAACACTCCATCGCTTCCTCCACTGTAAGCCTACTGGTAAGCACACCACCAGCAAGAAATGTTGAGGTGTCGTCGCAAGGCCAAAGCAGTCAGGGAATCACAATGTTTTTGCAGCGAAAGACTGAATCTAGGCCATCACCACCACCACCATCACAAACCCCCTCTCAGTCCGTCAGGTCCACCGCTAGTTCCCCCATATGCAGCTCTCAAGTCCAGCTCACCCTACCAGACACTCTGAGTAGAACAAGAAAGTACTCATCCTCTCATCCGCGTACACTGGCTTTGAATGCCTACATTGCCAAACTGATCTCACTAGAGATGATGCCTGTTATGATTGAGTCACCGTAGGAGGCAAAAACAGGAATGCTAGCTAAGTCCAGAAAACCAGAGAAGTTGGCAACTATCAGATTGCAGACCCCTGAACCTATCAACACAACTAGCAGTAGCCGTGGGGGGTTCCTACGATGACCTAGACCCCTCGATCACAGCCGGAGAGATACATAGGCCTAAAGAAGGAAAGGGGAAAATCTAACTGCCCCAGAGCAGACCCCAAAGCAATAGGCAGCCCCCCACATATAATGACGGTGAAGCAAGATGAAAACACTTACACAGACAGAAAGACAGGCTGAGCAAAGACGGGGCCCAAAAACTACCTAGATAGGAACGGATAGGAAGGCTGCTGTCTGCAATCTGCCAAAACCCTATCAGAGACAAAAGCCAACAAGCTGATATAAAAATGGCCCTGAAGCAACTAAGCTTCAAAAACTAAATCAGAACTCAGGTACTTTCAGAAGACAGAGCTAACGGAACACTGCACACTCCAGCAGGGAGTGGCAGAATCCAAAAAGCAAGAAAAACAAAAACAAATCTTAAATGCAAAAATGCAAAACAGAAAACTTAGCTTTAGGAGAGCAGGAATCAGACTGGAGTCCAAGAGTCCACAGAGAAATCACCCGCAGGGCAGAAAGGGCGTAGGCTGCCTTAAATCCAGTCAGTGACTCCACTCAGCCAATCGTCTTCATTAGTCCCAGGTGCCTGATAATCAGGCTCACTACCTTCCTTCACTAGAATAGGGAGTTCACCAGGCCTCAGTGACGGAGGGGAGAATGAACTCACAACAGTACCCCCCCTTGAGGAGCGGTCACCGAACCCTCAACAACGCTACCAGGGCGATCAGGGTGAGCCCGATGAAAGGCACGCACCAATCTTTTGGCATGAATATCAGAGGCAGAGACCCAGGAATTATACTCCTGACCATAACCCTTCCACTTAACCAAATACTGGAGTCTCCGTCTAGCCAGACAGGAATCCAGAATTTTCTCTACCTCATATTCCAAGTTACCTTCAACCAACACAGGGTCCGGAGGTGCCACCTCAGGCACAACTGGCTCAACAAACCTCTTCAACAAGGACTTATGGAACACATTATGGATCTTAAATGTGACAGGAAGAGCCAAACGAAAAGAGACCGGATTAATAATCTCCAAAATCTTGTAAGGTCCAATAAATCTAGGCTTAAACTTAGGAGAAGCCACCTTCATAGCAATATTTTTTGATGATAACCACACCATATCACCAATCTTAAACTGGGGACCAATGGTCCTATGTCGATTGGAAAACCGCTGGGCCTTTTCCTGGGAGAGAGATAACTTATCCACCACTTGGTCCCAGATCTGGTGCATTCTCTCCACCACAGTGTCAACACCTGGGCAGGCAGAGGGCTCCACCTGCCCTGAAGAAAATCGAGGATGAAACCCAAAGTTACAAAAAAAAGGTGACATCAAAGTGTCAGAACTAGCTCTATTATTTAAAGCAAATTCGGCCAAGGGCAAAAATGAAACCCAATCATCCTGATCAGCGGAAATAAAACATCTCAAATACGACTCCAAGGTCTGGTTTGTTCTCTCTGTCTGCCCATTGGTCTGAGGGTGAAAAGCAGAGGAGAAGGACAACTGAATTCCCAACTTGGAACAGAACGTCCTCCAAAATTTAGACACAAATTTAACTCCTCTGTCAGATACAATGTTCTCAGGAATCCCGTGCAAGCGAACCACCTGTTGCAAAAAAAGGGGCACCAACTCAGAGGAAGATGGCAACTTAGGGAGTGGTACAAGATGAACCATCTTAGAGAACCTATCACAAATCACCCAAATAACAGTCATTCTTTGAGAGACCGGCATATCAGAGATGAAATCCATTGAAATATGGGTCCATGGCCTCCTGGGGACCGGCAAAGGCATCAACAACCCACTAGAGCGAGAACAAGATTTAGACCGGGAGCAAGTCCCACAGGACTGCACAAAATTCCTGACATCATGAGACAAGGTGGGTCACCAAAAAGAGCGACTCACCAGATCTCTAGTACCAAAAATACCCGGATGACCAGCCAATGCAGAGCAATGAACTTCAGACATCACTCTCTTCTTCCACTGGTCAGGAACAAACAATTTTCCACTGGGGCAACGCTCAGGTTTGTCCTCCTGGAACTCTTGCAGAGCAAGTCTCAAATCGGGCGAGATGTCAGAAAGAACTACCCCTTCGCCTAAGATGGTAGCAGGCTTGGTCACCACAGGAGAATCAGCAAAGAAACTCCTAGAGAGGGCGTCTGCCTTGACATTCTTAGTTCCAGGAAGGAAAGAGACCACAAAATCAAAACATGTAAAAAACAAGGCCCACCTAGCCTGTCTAGGGTTCAAGCGATTAGCCGACTCTAGGTAAATCAAATTTTTGTGGTCAGTGAGGACCACAACTTGATGTTTGGCTCCCTCCAACCAATGTCTCCAGTCCTCAAATGCCCATTTCATGGCCAACAGTTCCCGATTCCCCACATCATAGTTACGTTCAGATGGAGAGAACTTTCGGGAAAAGAAAGCACAGGGATTCATTTTAGATGTTACCGGATCCTTTTGGGACAACACTGCTCCTGCACCAATCTCAGAAGCATCCACCTCTACCTGAAACGGGAGTGAGACATCAGGTTGCCGCAGAACCGGGGCGGAGGTAAATCTACGCTTCAGCTCCTGAAAGGAAGCAACCGCCTCCGGAGACCAATTCAACACATCCGCACCCTTCCTGGTCAGGTCAGTCAATGGTTTGGCAATACTAGAAAATTTTGCTATAAATTTCCGATAAAAATTAGCAAAACCCAAAAACTTCTGGAGGGCCTTCAAAGAAGTGGGCTGAACCCAATCATAAATGGCCTGTACCTTGGCCGGGTCCATTTCAATAGTTGACGGAGACAAAATAAATCCCAAAAAAGAAATCCTCTGTACTCCAAAAAGGCATTTTGATCCTTTGACATACAGAGAATTCTCTCTCAAGATCCGGAACACAGTCCGAATATGTTCCACATGAGCATCCCAATCCTTGGAGAAGATCAAAATATCGTCCAGATAGATAATCAAAAATTTATCGACAAAGTCTCGGAAAATATCGTTCATGAAGCACTGGAAGACAGAAGGGGCATTAGTGAGCCCAAAAGGCATCACCAGGTACTCAAAATGTCCCTCCGGAGCATTAAACGCCGTCTTCCATTCATCCCCCTGCTTAATGCGGATAAGATTATACGTCCCCCTGAGGTCAAGCTTGGTAAACCAGCAAGCACCTCTGACTCTAGAGAATAGATCCGAAATCAGGGGTAACGGATACTGATATTTAATAGTAATTTTATTGAGGGCATGATAATCAATACAAGGCCTTAAAGAACATCCTTCTTGGCCACAAAAAAAAAACCGGCACCTAAGGGTGAAGAGGATGGTCTAATATGACCCTTCTCCAACGCCTCCTTAATATAGGACCGCATAGCCTCGTGCTCGGGTACAGATAAATTGAAGAGCCGACCCTTAGGAAATTTACACCCCGGGCTTAGTTCAATTGCACAGTAATAACTCCTATGAGGAGGCAAGGCGCAGACTCATTCTCACTAAATACATCATAGAAGTCCGCCAAATAGTCAGGAACCTCATGCGACTGAGGAGAGGTGGAAAAAACCGGAGCCTCACTAAAGGTACACCGGCAACCCCAACTCACCACAGACACAGACTTCCAATCCAAAACTGGATTATGAATCTGCAACCAGGGAAACCCCAGAACAACGGCATCATGCAGACCATGCAACACCAAAAATCTGCAATTTTCTTGATGGTCTGGGGCGACCCGCATGACCAACTGGGTCCAAAACTCAGGTTTATTTTTAGCCAGAGGGGAAGCATCAATCCCCCTCAAAGGGATAGGCGTCTGCAGAGGTGTCAACGGAAATCCACAACATTTAGCAAAATCCAAGTCCATTAGGTTTAGCGCTGCTCCCGAATCCACAAAAGCTTTGGCGGAAAATGTGGACAGGGAACAGATCAGAGTAATCGCCAAAAGAAACTTAGGCTGAACCCCACCAACAGAAAACGTGTGTGCAAAGCGTTTCTCACATTTAGGACAAACAGAAATAATATGCGAGGCATCTCCACAGAAAAAACACAGCTTATTGCGCCTTCTGAATTCCTGACGTTGCGCCTTAGACAAAACTCTATCACATTGCATAGGTTCAGACGTCTGTTCAACCGGTGGCAACACCTCTCGTGTAATCCTGCGTTCACGTAAACGCCGATCAACCTGAATGGCTAAAGACATAGAATCGTCCAGACCAGAGGGAACAGGAAATCCCACCATAATATCTTTTACGGCTTCTGGCAAACCCTTCCGAAAGAGAGCAGCCAAGGCACTCTCAATCCAGGTAGTAAGGACCGCCCACTTTCGGAACTTTTGACAGTACAACTCTGCAGACTCTCGACCCTGGTTCAACGCTAACAGGATCTTTTCAGCCTGATCAATAGCATTAGGTTCATCGTACAGCAACCCCAAGGCTTGAAAAAATGCGTTCACATTAGTCAGAATAGGGTCATCTGGTTTCAAAGAAAACGCCCAATCCTGGGGATCGCCGCGCAGCAAAGAGATGACAATTTTAACCTGCTGCGCGGGGCTCCCTGACGAGTTAGGCTTCAAAGCAAAAAATAATTTACAATTATTTTTGAAACTCAAAAATTTAGATCGATCCCCAAAAAATACATCAGGTGTGGGGATCTTTGGTTCAACAGCATGTGAACGAGCAAGATAGGTGGAAACTCCTCGCACTTCAGCAGCGAGCTGCTCCACACGATCAGACACTTGCTTTATCTCCATTGAGAGAAAAAAAAAATTCCCCCTACGGCCTCAGAGATATAGAGGAAAGAATATACAAACTCCTCTTTTTTTTTTTTTTAAACACAATTCTTTCCTGCTATTGAGTACCCCAGGATCTGCGGTTAGGCGGGTGATTCTGTTATGAATGAGTCACCGTAGGAGGCAAAAACAGGAATGCTAGCTAAGTCCAGAAAACCAGAGAAGTTGGCAACTATCAGATTACAGACCCCTGAACCTATCAACACAACTAGCAGTAGCCGTGGGGGGTTCCTACGATGACCTAGACTCCTCGATCACAGCCGGAGAGATACATAGGCCTAAAGAAGGAAAGGGGAAAATCTAACTGCCCCAGAGCAGACCCCAAAGCAATAGGCAGCCCCCCACATATAATGACGGTGAAGCAAGATGAAAACACTTACACAGACAGAAAGACGGGCTGAGCAAAGACGGGGCCCAAAAACTACCTAGATAGGAACGGATAGGAAGGCTGCTGTCTGCAATCTGCCAAAACCCTATCAGAGACAAAAGCCAACAAGCTGATATAAAAATGGCCCTGAAGCAACTAAGCTTCAAAAACTAAATCAGCACTCAGGTACTTTCAGAAGACAGAGCTAACGGAACACTGCACACTCCAGCAGGGAGTGGCAGAATCCAAAAAGCAAGAAAAACAAAAACAAATCTTAAATGCAAAAATGCAAAACAGAAAACTTAGCTTTAGGAGATCAGGAATCAGACTGGAGTCCAAGAGTCCACAGAGAAATCACCCGCAGGGCAGAAAGGGCGTAGGCTGCCTTAAATCCAGTCAGTGACTCCACTCAGCCAATCATCTTCATTAGTCCCAGGTGCCTGATAATCAGGCTCACTACCTTCCTTCACTAGAATAGGGAGTTCACCAGGCCTCAGTGACGGCGGGGAGAATGAACTCACAACAGATGCCCTTCTGTTTGGTTGAAAGCGAAGCGTTCCAAGAGCTAATGGCCTACGCTGTCCCACGCTATGACCTACCCAGTCAGCACTTCTTTTCTCGAAAAGCCATCCCTGCCCTCCACATGCATGTGAAAGACCACATTGTCCATCCACTCAAACAATCAGTGAGTGGAAAGGTGAAGCTCACAACAGATGCATGGGCCAGTAGGCATGGCTAGGGCCATTACATGTCCATCACTGCGCACTGGGTTAATGTGGTGGATGCAGGCTCCACAGGGGACAGCGGCGGTGGAATAGTGCTGCCTAGCCCACGGTATAAGAAACGGTTGACTGTAGGAGTTCGACCCTCCTCCTCCTCCAGAAGCGAAAGCTCGTCGACAGAGCGCAGTCGCATGAGCACTCCATCCGCAGCTGCCATTGCTGCACACGAGGTGTCCCACTATCGAACAGCTAGTGGTAAGCGTCAGCAGGCTGTTTTAAAGATGATGTCTTTGGGAGACAACAGACACACCGCGGAGGTACTGGCCGACTACTTGCAGCAACAAACTGAGTCATGGCTGGGCAGTCTACATCTTGAGCCAGGCAAGGTAGTCAGTGATAACGGCCGAAATTTTGTGGCAGCCATAGCACTTGCAAAACTCACACACATACATTAAAAACACATGTGAAATGCCCAAATGTGAACACGTCGGTCAGACAATGTTCACACCACCCATTAACTAAGATATAACAAGAGAACATAGAATGGCAGATTTGCAAAAATTTGCAAAAATTCTCTGCAGCCAAAAATATGGCAGTAATCAGCAAGTGCTGAACAACAAATACAGGGTATTTAGTCAATACGTTTTTTTGCAAAAAAATCTATACCAAGCTGCCTCACCAACGTCAAGGTAACCCGTGTCGAAGCAGTCCCTATCTAATGTGTTTAATACCTGAACATCTGAACAGTGTCTTGACATGAACAGGATTCAGACAGGCTGCTCCACAGTATGGGCTTATGGTATGAGACAGCTCCTTTGTACACCTCACACAGGAGAGGGGTGGGGTCTCCCAAACCATGCTAAGCAAGGAAAAAACGGATTAAAAACACATGTGAAATGCACAAATGTGAACACATCGGTCAGACAATGTTCACACCACCCATTAACTAAGATATAACAAGAGAACATAGAAAGGCAGATTTGCAAAAATTTGCAAAAATTCTCTGCAGCCAAAAATATGGCAGTAATCAGCAAGTGCTGAACAACAAATACAGGGTATTTAGTCGATACGTTTTTTTGCAAAAAAAATGTATACCAAGCTGCCTCACCAACGTCAAGGTAACCCGTGTCGAAGCAGTCCCTATCTAATGTATTTAATACCTGAACATCTGAACAGTGTCTTGACATGAACAGGATTCAGACAGGCTGCTCCACAGTATGGGCTTATGGTATAAGACAGCTCCTTTGTACACCTCACACAGGAGAGGGGTGGGGTCTCCCAAACCATGCTAAGCAAGGAAAAAACGGATTAAAAACACATGTGACCACGTCGGTCAGACAATGTTCACACCACCCATTAACTAAGATATAACAAGAGAACATAGAATGGCAGATTTGCAAAAATTTGCAAAAATTCTCTGTAGCCGAAAAGATGGCAGTAATCAGCAAGTGCTGAACAACAAATACAGGGTATTTAGTCGATACATTTTTTTGCAAAAAAATGTATACCAAGCTGCCTCACCAACGTCAAGGTAACCCGTGTCGAAGCAGTCCCTATCTAAAGTATTTAATACCTGAACATCTGAACAGTGTCTTGACATGAACAGGATTCAGACAGGCTGCTCCACAGTATGGGCTTATGGTATGAGACAGCTCCTTTGTACACCTCACACAGGAGAGGGGTGGGGTCTCCCAAACCATGCTAAGCAAGGAAAAAACAGATTAAAAACACATGTGAAATGCACAAATGTGAACACGCCGGTCAGACAATGTTCACACCACCCATTAACTAAGATATAACAAGAGAACATAGAATGGCAGATTTGCAAAAATTTGCAAAAATTCTCTGCAGCCAAAAATATGGCAGTAATCAGCAACTGCTTTGACACGGGTTACCTTGACGTTGGTGAGGCAGCTTGGTATACATTTTTTTGCAAAAAAAGTATCGACTAAATACCCTGTATTTGTTGTTCAGCATTTGCTGATTACTGCCATATTTTTGGCTGCAGAGAATTTTTGCAAATTTTTGCAAATCTGCCATTCTATATTCTCTTGTTATATCACACACATACATTGCCTAGCTCACACTTTGAAACTGGTGGTGCAGTGCTTCCTAAATAATTATCCGGAGTTAACAGCCCTGCTCCATAAGTGCGAAGACTGTGCTCGCACATCCGTCACTCGCCCGTACACTCCAGTCGTATGCAGAAGCTGCAGCGATCGCTCAACCTCCCCTATCACCACCTAATCATAGACGTTGCAACAAGGTGGAGAGGCTGTGCGAACAGAGGCAGGCTGTAATGCATTTGTGGGAGGATACACGGGCAGGCAGTTTGAGGGCAGACATGGAGTTGTCGGGTGTGCAGTGGTCAAAGCTGAAAGACCTCTGTAAAGTCCACACGGCTGGTAAGCGCAGACGACGCCATCATAAGCATGAGCATCCCACTTATGCGTCTGCTCCTGCAAACTTTGATGCACATTAAGGATCAGGCGTCTGCAGCAGAGGAGGAGGAAGAGGAGAAGGGAAGCCTTGATGACAGTCAGCCATTGTCAGCAAGGGCTACTGACCTGGATGAGGTGGAGGAAGAAGAGGAAGAGGAGGAGGAGGATGAGGGGATGATTATTTTGGGGAGGAGGATGCTTCTCAGGGGGCAAGAGAAAATGTTGGCGTGCCAAGGTCAGGTACAGGGTTTGTGCATGACTGGAGGGGTGTGGATTTGCCAGAAAGTGCTCCTCCACCCACCACTGGCAGTGCATCATTGACACCTGGAACATTGGCTCACATGTGTGATTATGCCTTTCGGATCCTAAAAAGGGACCCCTGCATTGCCAAAATGATGAAGGGTGGCGACTACTGGTTGGCCACCATCCTCGATCCACACTATAAAGGCAAATTACACAACATCATGCCACAGGAGAACCTAGAGCTAATGTTGGCTAACAAACAAGCAACTCTGGTAAACCGTGTGAGGCATTCCCAGCACACAGCAGTGGTGCTTGTTCTCCCATCAGCCGTAGTGGCCAAAATGGAAGAGGTGTTCATGGTGCACACAGCCGAAGTGGCGTTGGAGACAGGGGTTTCCTGACCATGTTGTGGACTGATTTCTCAAGTACCGCTCACACGACTAGTAATACTGAATCGATTGCAAGTGACATGAGACAGCCGTTGTCAACTATGGTTCCAAACTACTTCTCCTCCCATATCGAGTGTCTCCTTCACAGGTAATTCCCCTTTGACTATTGGGCCTCTAAACTGGACACCTGGCCTTATTTGGCACAATATGCCTTACAGGAGCTCGCTTGCCCTGCTGGTAGTGTGTTATCTGAACGAGTCTACATTGCTGCTGGATCAATCCTGACAGAAAAAAGGACCATCAGTCTACCAAAAATGTTGATGATCTAACCTTCATTAAAATGAACCATGCCGTGGGCCCACTCTTGGGCGACCGCACTGGCACGGGGCCCCTCATAGTACAATAAAGTGTCTCTGACGATGGTGGGGCTCACTCGCCATCAGACACACATGCATACTATGAGGGGCCCTGTGCCAGTACCGGCGTCCAAGAGTGTGCCCCCTCTGCTTGCTCAGGGCCACAGCACTTGCAATACTTACCTCTCCCTGCTCCACCGCTGTGTAGTCTGGACAGTTAAATCCATCACAGGGACGGCCACTACAAATTTGGTGAACTGATTGATGATGGTTAAGACATAGCTATGGCCTGTCCTGCTTGGCTCTACCTTTAGATGATCAATGGCTACCATTTGTAATGGACGTCGACTCACAGTCGTATGCACTGGTGCTTTATGATCAGCTTTCACAGTTTTCGTAGTCACAGACGTGTGACATTCCTGCCACCATTTTCAATGTCTCCTCTCATGCCAATCCAATAGAATCACCTACGGCCTGTGGCTTCTGTCTTTTGCACTCCAAAGTGACCAGACAGATCATGATAGGCAGTGAGGACCATGTCTACATCTCTCCCTGTGATCACAATTTGATGGAGACGAGTAACCGTGATGGGATCCATGCTACTGCGATACAGCAACCCTTTCTTCACAAGCAACCATTTTTGCGCTGTGTCCACAGACAAAGTAATTTAAGGTCAGCATTGCCTCTGCGAATTCTCCCGGGAGGTATTCCCATGATTACTAATTCCCAAATTTCTACAATCACTCGACTTTCAGTCTGTACTTGTATCCATCTAGTTTCTTGCAGCGGAGAGTCTGGACTGGCTTACTGAGAATGAAATATATACAAAGATTTAAAAGTACCCCTACACTGAATACTGGTGTACGCTTCGAATACATTTCCCTTTTTCTACTTTGTATATTCTGGTGTAATCCATACTGAGCCTGTGAGAGTTTGTGCCTGACTCTGGTAAAATATAAGGAGATTTAAAATAACCCCAACACTGTATGCAGCTGTACACTTGTAATACATTACCCTTTTTAGATTTTTTATAATTCTTGTCTAATCCATACTGACCCTGTGAGTGACTCTGTCTGACTCCGGAAATATAGACGGAGAATTACATTTACCACTAGACTGGATACACCTGGTATCTGCTGATGCAGTACCTTTTTTCAACATTTTGAATTACGGTTACATCCATACTGACTGAGTGAGCGTCTGAGGGTGACTCCTGAAATATGTATATACAGAGTGTGTATAAAAGCCCTCACCGCCGACCGCCATTTTTCTGCTGCCCATCTTTACAGTAGGGAGAGGTTACTGACGCTGTTTATCATTAGGGAGACACTTAGGCCTGTAAACAGAAGTTCTTATGTGCTTGTGCTGAACGCAAAAGTTGTGTACAGTTAGTGTGCAGTGACAGGAGAGGATTTTCTTGTGTGCAGCAGCGTTAGTTATTAGGCTGCCTGCCAGTGACAGGGAGGATTTTCTTGTGTGCAGCAGTGCTGAATATTAGCCTGCCTTATAGCAGTATTGCTGTGTGTACACTGCTGTGCAGACTGCTTTTTACACAGCACTAATACTTTTATTTTTATTTTTTGCACAGTGAACGAATGTTAATTATTTCCCACACCGTATAGAGCTGTACGCTCCTCACACACTACCGTGTACCGGCTGGTATCATGGAGAAATACATGCTGACTATCTGTATGTGACTCCAGAAATATATAGGGAGATTTAGACCTATACTACAAACATCTGGTATCTGCTGATACAGTATCTTTGTTCTAAATTTTTTATTATGGTATAATCCATACTGAGTGAGCGTGTGTGGTGTACTCCTTTAATATATACGGCGATAAAAATTTTACCCTATACTATATAAACCTCCTATCTTGTGATCCAGTATCTTTTTTCAACATTTTGTATTATGGTCAAATCCAGACTGATTGAGCGTCTGAGGGTGACTCCGGAAATATATACAGAGATTTAAAATTTGCCCAACACTGTATACAGCTGTACGCTTCTGATACAGTACCCTTTTTTGCTATTTAGATTTTGGTGTAATCCATACTGAGCCTGTGAATGTCTGTCTGTTACTCCTGAAATATATTTGGAGATTTAATCTTACCCCAACACTGTATACAGCTGTGCACTTGTGATACATTACCCATTTACTGCTTTTTATATTCTGGTCTAATCAATACTGAGCCAGTGAGAGTCTGTTTCTGACTCTGGAAATATATACGGAGATTAACAATTACCCCTACACTGTAAACAGCTGTATGCTTCTGATCCATTACCCTTTTACTGTTTTTTATATTCTTGTCTAATCCATACTGGGCCTGAGAGCGTCTGTGTCTGCCTCCTGAAATATATCCGGAGATTTAGAATGTTTAAACTATACTACATATTCCTGGTATCTGGTGTTACTGAGCCCTTTCGCAACTTTCTATATTCTTGTCGAATCCATACTGTGCCTGAGAGTGTCTGTGTAACGTGGTCTTCTGTGCCGTAATACCTCTTACATTACCACCCCGCGTTTCAAGAGGTCCACTCTGCTTTTCCTCACTTCTGGATGAAGGACGCTGGCTCGAAAGGCTTTGTAACATGGGAACATTTAAAAGATCACTGCTTCTCCACGTATTTCCAGTGTGACAACAATTTATTCACCGGTCCCAGAATATATATACATACAGAGGACAGGACAATCAATATGTGGTGGGCCAGTAGATAACAGGCTCCAATTGAGACGCCAGATGTACATTACAATAACCGCAGGTGGCCAGTGACCCCTGATCATTTACCATGGGATTTACAAAGGTGGGGGAAGGTCAGAAGTGGGATATCTCGTTTACCTCTGACCAGGGGTCACAGCCGGTCGGTTGCTGTATTAGGGGTATGCATCTCATATTGCACCTATCATTCATGCATCTCCTATTTGGGGTGCTGGGGGGTTCTGTAACACCAGGTATCTGTTGATACAGTACCCTTAGTGCTAGACCGTCCTCCTCTACCCACCACTCTAAGTGCATCATTGACACCTGGAACATTGGGCCACATGTGTGATTATTTCTTGCGGATCTTCTTTTTATATTATGGTGTGATCCATACTGAGCCTGTGAGATTCAGTGTGTTACTCCTGAAATATATATGTAGATTTAAAAATTACCCCAACACTGTATACAGCTGTACGCTTGTGATACATTACCCATTTACTGCTTTTCATATTCTGCTCTAATCCATACTGAGCCAGTGCCAGTCTGTTTCTGACTCTGGAAATAGATACGGAGATCTACAATGACCCCTACACTGTATACAGCTGTACGCTTCTGATCCATTACCCTTTTACTGCTTTTTATATTGTGCTGTAATCCATACTGAGCCTGAGAGTGTCTGTTTCTGCCTTCTGAAATATATACAGAGATTTAGAATGTTTAAACTATACTATATATACCTAGTATCTGGTGATACTGTACCCTTTTTAAACTTTCTATATTCTTGTCAAATCCATAGTGGGACTGAGAGCGTCTGTGTCTGCCTCCTGAAATATATACAGAGATTTAGAATGTTTAAAATATACTATATATATACCTGGTATCTGGTGATACTGTACCCTTTTTAAACTTTTCATATTCTTGGCTAATCCATACTGGGCCTGAGAGCATCTGTGTCTGCCTCCAAAAATATATACGAAGATTTAGAATGTTTAAACTATACTATATATATCTGGTATCTGGTGATACTGAAGCCTTTTTAAACTTTTTATATTCTTGGCTAATCCATACTGGGCCTGAGAGCTTATGTGTCTGCCTCCAAAAATATATACGGAGATTTAGAATGTTTAAACTATACTATATATATCTGGTATCTGGTGATACTGAAGCCTTTTTAATCTTTCTATATTCTTGTCGAATCCATAGTGGGACTGAGAGTATCTGTGTCTGCCTCCAGAAATATATACGGAGATTTAGAATGTTTAAACTATACTATATATACCTAGTATCTGGTGATACTGCACCCTTTTTAAACTTTTTATATTCTTGGCTAATCCATACTGGGCCTGAGAGCGTCTGTGTCTGCCTCCAAAATATATACGGAGATTTAGAATGTTTAAACTATACTATATATGTCCTTGTGGACTGATTTACGTAGGAATGACCACTCGGGAGCTAAAAATTTGTGTCCGTGAACACGTACGTGATATTGAAAAGGCAAAGAATATGGATTCCATGGATACGTTGAAGACTCTCGCGAAACATTTTAAAGTTCACCATAAGTCTGACTCAAGTAAGCTGATTATTAAAGCTATTGATCAAGTGTCTTTGGGTCCTAGGGGTGGGGATCTATTTAAAAGTTTATCTCAGGTAGAAAGTAAGTGGATATACCGTTTACATTCCATCACCCCTTTTGGGTTAAATGAAAGTTTCGGGTTCAGCTCTTTTTTATAATATAGTTTGTGGGCCTTTTTTGTGGTTGGGATTTCGTTGTTTTTTATTCTGCTTGTGTTATTTTAACTTTATTTCTTATTCATTTGATTTTAGTTGGAAAGCTTATCGTCTGACTTTTCCTTCCATTGAATCATCCTCCTGAAATAGGACGCGTTGAACAGGGATCTCTTGAAGAATCTTATGCATTATTCAAGAATAATATTTTTACTACAGCATATTTTATTATATATAGTATTACATGTTTGAAGATCAACCTTGTTGATCATAATCGGATTATATTTTATTTGAATACATATTATTTCACTTATATCACTTCTGTTTTATCACTTTTGATGTACTATTATTAGTAGTCCGTAATCACTGTATTATTATTTGTTATATAAATGTATCACATTTGTTACCTTATTTTTTATTTTTATTGTTATTCATCATATTATGCTTTAGTTTTTCCCGAGTTCCCCCAATGGATGATACAATGTGTTGCTTAACCGCTCTGTCGAGTGCGCATGTCTGGCTTAGTCTAACTCCGACCTCTGGCAGGCGGACAATTGGAAAGTAGTGCGCTTGCGCGGTCGTCTTGACGACGCGCTGCTGCTTCTGGTCTAAGTCCGTTAACCTGTGGTCTTCTTTCAAGGAGTGTGACGTCAGCGGCACATGCGCCATAAAGGCAGGAAGCGGTGTCACATAGTGGGGAAGGATCATATGTATATTTAGTGACGTGCACATTTTGTCAATTTTTGATTGGCCGTCCAGTATATTTAATACCCACCCACCTAGCCCTTAGACACGCCTCCTGACGAAGAAGCGAAACGCGCGTTGGGGCGAGTGGGAAGCCAGCGCCTTTACTCACATCTTGTAAGTGCCCTTGTTATACTGTCCGCATGTTTCTACATTGTCTTTACAATTTAGCGATCTTGTTCTGGGCGCTTTTAGTCATTGATATGTGATCACGGATTGGCCATGTTCATTCCCACTGTGGAAAGCACTGTGAGTTCAGAGGCATTCGCGCTGTTCTCATCTTTATAATGGCTACTAGTTTAAGTGCAGCATATTTCATGCCATTCCTTGATCAATAATTGTAATTGTTTTGTACCTTTATTCGCATTTGTTTATTTGGGCACGTGTGCAATATGGCTCCCGCTTTGGATAGCAGTGACCCATGCATGTAATTTTTATTTATTTTTTGTGCTTTTGCATTCAATAAAATTGTATTTTTGGCGATTTATACTTATTCTCGTGGTTTATGGATTCTATTTTGAGTTTTTGCCGTGTTAATTATTTATTGGGTTTGTGTTGGTTATATATATCTGGTATCTGGTGATACTGAAGCCTTTTTAAACTTTCTATATTCTTGTCAAATCCATAGTGGGACTGAGAGCGTCTGCCTCCTGAAATATATACGGAGATTTAGAATGTTTAAACTATACTATATATACCTAGCATCTGGTGATACTGTACCCTTTTTAAACTTTCTATATTCTTGTCAAATCCATAGTGGGCCTGAGAGCGTCTGTGTCTGCCTCCTGAAATATATACAGAGATTTAGAATGTTTAAACTATACTATATATATGCCTGGTATCTGGTGACACTGTACCCTTTTTAAACTTTTTATATTCCTGGCTAATCCATACTGGGCCTGAGAGCGTCTGTGTCTCCCTCTTGAAATATGGAGCAGCTTAGTATATATTTTTTTGCAAAAAAACGTATCGACTAAATACCCTGTATTTGTTATCATCTTTTTATCAGCACTTGCTGACTGCTGTTACATGTTTTACTGCAGGATATTTCTGCACAATTGTCATTCTGTGCTCGCTGCTTGTGTTTGAGTCAGTGGGTGGTGTGAACAGTTTCTTACCGACTTGTCCATATGTGTGCATGTCACATGTGTTTTTAATCCTCTTGAAATATATACGGAGATTTAGAATGTTTAAACTATACTATATATACCTGGTATCTGGTGATACTGTACCCTTTTTCAACTTTTTATATTATTGTCTAATCCATACTGAGCCTGTGAGCGTCTGTGTCTGACTCATGAAATATATACAGAGATTTACAATTATCCCTAGACTGTATACAGCTGTACGCTTCTGATACAGTACCATATATCTGCTGGTATTTTTGGTCCATTTTCACAAAAAATAGGAAGTATGGTGGAAGAGGCTGCAGACGTGGGCATGGGGGGCCAACAGGTACTGATGGTGGTGGTGGTGCATCTGCTGGTAGTGCCAAAAGCACAATAGCAGCTAAGGCAGAAGGTGTTGAGCCTGCGTCATGGTCTGGCTCCTGAAGGCCAGGAAGGCTCCCTTTTCTGGGAATAGGTAAACTGCTTTTAAAGCCGGAGCATCAAGAACAGGTTTTGGCTTACATTGCCGAAACAGCCTCCAGATCTATCGCCTCCTCTTCTGAAGTTTCAAAAAATGCAAGCACTGAGTCATCCTTGTGTCCTTCACCTCCACCAAAAGTGAAGGATGCGGCAGCCCACACTTCAGATTACTCCATGGAGCTCTTTCACATTCATGCCTGGGTTATCAAGTCAAATCCTGAATTCTCAAGTCCAACATCAATCAGAGATGGAGTGCACTAATGCACAGCCACTGCTGGATGATTCTGCTTGTACATTCACCCACAGCACTACATTCCCCTCACACTCTACAGAGCCAGAATCTGATCCTGATGAAACTCAGGTGCCCCTTCCCGCATACTATACTACCTTACACGGTGACACAAAAAGGAAGGTGCAGATGAAAGTGGCAGTTCCCTGAGCATGTGGGGGGCATACTCGTGGGCGACGGCACTGGAACAGGGCCCATCATAGTACGCAAAAGTGTCTCTGCCGGTGGGAGGGCCCAATCGCCGTCAGACACACCGGTGTACTATGGGGGCCCTGTGCCAGTGCTGTCGCCCATGAGTGGGCCCCCCTGCTTGCTCAGGGCCACACCACTTGCAATACTTACCTCTCCCTGCTCCACCGTCTTGACATCTTCAGCGTTTCCTGACAGTGACATTCAGGTCAGAGAGTGCGATGACATCACGTCTGTATGCCCTCTGCCTAAACAGTCCAAGTGCAGAGAGCTGGAAGATGGCGACGCTGAGGAGTCCAGAGTAGAGCAGTGCCCAGCGAGGAGAGGTATTTAATTTTTGTAAAGGTTGGGAGCAATTTTTGGGGAGCACTGTTGTGAGCTCATCTGTTCATTCATCTTTTGTGTCCGAGGATCTCCCTCTTCTGGTGAAGGAAGGTAGTGAGGCTGATTACCAAACACCTGATCAGGTGGATGGTGACTGGGTAACGGGAACTTCTGACTGGATATAAGCCAGCCGACGCCCTTCTGAGTCGCTGGTGATTTCTCTGCTGGATTCTTGGAGACCAGTCTGATTCCTGCTTCCCAAAGATAAGTTTTGCTATTGAACTTATTAGTTTTGGTTTTGTTTACCTTGTTTTTTGGAGTTCAGCCATCCCCGGCCGGGGGTGTGCTGGATTCTTTTTCCTTGATCAGTGTTCTCTTTTGCTCTGCTTCCAGAATATTCTGAGTGCTGATATAGGGTTTGAAGTCTAGTGACTTCAGGGTCCTTTTTGCTTATCAGTTGTGTTGGTAATATTTTTTAGCAGGGTTTTCTCGTATTGCAGACAGCAGCTTTTCTATCCTGTCCTTTTTAGTTAGCTTGGGCCCCATCGTTTGCTCAACCTATCTTTCTATCTGTGTTAGTGTTTTCATCTTGCTTCACCGTCATTATATGTTGAGGGCTGCCTGTTGCTTTGGAGTCTGCTCTGGGGCAGTCAGTTTTTCCCTTTTCTCTCTTTAGGCTTATGTAGATCTCCGGCTGTGATGAGGTGTCTAGGATCACCGTAGGAACACTCCACGGCTACTGCTAGTTCTGTGATAGGATTAGGGGGTCTGCAATCCGCTAGTTTCCAACCTCTCTGATTTTCTGGGCTGAGCTTGTGTTTTGTTTTTTCCTCCTCGGTGACTCAGTCATAACAGAATTACCAGCCATACCGCAGATTCTAGGCTACTCAAAAGCAGGAAGGAATTGTTTAAAAAAAAAAAAAAGGGGAAAAAAAAAGTGTCAGAATTTTTTTTTGTGTATATTTTTTCCTCTTTTTCTCTGAGGCCGTAGGAGGAATTTTTTTTTTCTGATGGAGTTTAAGCAATTGTCTGATCGTGTGGAGCAGCTCGCTGCTGAGGTGCAGGGAATTTCCACCTATCTTGCTCGTTCACACGCTGCTGAACCAAAAATCCCCACTCCAGATGTTTTTTTTGGGGATCGGTCTAAATTTTTGAATTTTAAGAATAATTGTAAATTATTTCTTGCCTTGAAGCCTAACTCATAGGGGAGCTCTGCGCAGCAGGTTAAAATTGTCATCTCCTTGCTGCGCGGCGATCCCCAGGATTGGGCGTTTTCTTTAGTGCCAGATGATCCTATTCTAACTAATGTGGATGCATTTTTTCAGGCCTTGGGGTTGTTGTATGATGAACCTAATGCGACTGATCAAGCTGAAAAGACCCTGTTGGCATTGAGCCAGGGTCAAGATTCTGCAGAACTGTACTGTCAAAAATTCCGAAAGTGGGCGGTCCTTACTACATGGAATGATAGTGCCTTGGCAGCTCTCTTTCGGAAGGGTTTGTCAGAAACCGTAAACGATACTATGGTGGGATTTCCTGTTCCCTCTGGCCTTGACGATTCTATGTCATTAGCAATTCAGGTTGATCGGCTTTTGCGTGAACGTAAAATTACATGGGAAATGCTGCCATCTGTTGAACAAATGTCTGAACCTATGCAATGTGATAGAGTTTTGTCTAGGGCGCAACGTCAGGAGTTCAGAAGGCGTAATAAGCTGTATTTTTTTCTGTGGAGCTCACATATTATTTCTGTCTGCCCTAAACGAGAGAAACGTTTTGCACATACATTTGCTGTAGGTGGTGTACAACCTAAGTTTCTTCTGGCAATTACTCTGATCTGCTCCCAGTCCACATTTTCTGCTAAAGCCTTTGTGGATTCAGGAGCAACCTTGAACCTAATGGATTTAGATTTTGCTAAACGTTGTGGTTTCCCTATGACACCCCTGCGGACGCCTATTCCTTTGAGGGGTACTGATGCTACTCCTTTGGCGAAGAATAAACCTCAGTTTTGGACCCAGGTGGTAATGCGGGTCGCCCCAGACCATCAAGAAAATTGCAGATTTTTGGTGTTGCATAATTTGCATGATACCATCGTGCTGGGGTTCCCCTGGTTGCAAATCCGTAATCCAGTTTTGGATTGGAAATCTGTGTCTGTGGTGAGTTGGGGTTGTCGGTGTGCTCTTAGTGACACTCCTGTTTTCTCCACCTCTCCCTAGTCGCATGAGGTTCCTGACTATTTGGATGATTTTTATGATGTGTTTAGTGAGAGTAAGTCTTCATCTTTGCCTCCTCATAGGAGTTATGACTGTGCAATTGAGCTGAGTCCGGGGTTTAAATTTCCCAAGGGTCGACTTTTTAATTTATCTGTACCCGAACATGAGGCTATGCGTTCTTATATTAAGGAGTCGTTGGAGAATGGTCATATTAGACCATCCTCTTCACCCTTGGGTGCTGGGTTTTTTTTTGTGGCCAAGAAGGATGGTTCATTAAGGCCCTGTATTGACTATCGCTCCCTTAGCAAAATTACTGTTAAATATCAGTATCCGTTACCCCTGATTTCTGACCTATTTTCTAGAGTTGAAGGTGCTTGCTGGTTTACCAAGCTTGACCTCAGGGGGGCATATAATCTTATTCGTATTAAGCATGGGGATGAATGGAAGACAGCGTTTAATACTCCGGAGGGACATTTTGAGTACCTGGTGATGCCTTTTGGGCTCACTAACGCCCCTTCTGTCTTCCAGTGCTTCATGAATGATATTTTCCGGGACTTTGTGGATAAGTTTCTGATCATCTATCTGGATAATATTTTGATCTTTTCTAGTGATTGGGATTCCCATGTGGAACATGTCCGGACTGTGTTTCGGGTTATGAGGGGAATTCCATGTTTGTTAAGGGATCGAAATGTCTCTTTGGTGTACAGAGGATTTCATTTTTGGGATTTATCTTATCTCCATCGAATATTGAAATGGACCCGGCCAAGGTACAGGCCATTTATGATTGGGTGAAGCCCACTTCTTTGAAGGCTCTCCAGAAGTTTTTGGGTTTTGCTAATTTTTATCGTAAGTTTATAGCCAATTTTTCTGATATTGCCAAACAATTGACTGATTTGACTAAGAAGGGCGCTGATTTGCTGAATTGGTCTCCAGAGGCTGTTTCTTCTTTTCAGGAGCTGAAGCGGAGGTTCATTTCTTCTCCGGTTTTGCGACAACCCGATGTCTCACTTCCATTTCAGATGGAGGTGGATGCTTCAGAGACTGGTGCAGGAGATGTTTTGTCCCAAAAAGATCCTGTAACATCTAAAATGAACCCCTGTGCCTTCTTTTCCCAAAAGTTCTCTCCTTCGGAACGCAACTATGATGTGGGGAATCGAGAACTGTTGGCCATGAAGTGGGCATTTGAGGAGTGGAGACATTGGTTGGAGGGAGCTAGACATCAAGTTGTGGTCCTCACTGACCACAAGAATTTGATCTACCTTGAGTCGGCTAAATGCTTGAATCCGAGACAGGCCAGGTGGGCCTTGTTTTTCACACGTTTTGATTTTGTTGTCTCCTTTCTCCCGGGCACTAAGAACGTTAAGGCTGATGCCCTCTCTAGGAGTTTTTGGCCGATTCTCCTATTATGACCAAGCCTGCTACCATCTTAGGTGAGGGGGTGGTTCTTTCTGCCATCTCGCCTGATTTGAGACGTGCTCTGGAGAAGTTTCAGGAGGATAAGCCTGAGCATTGTCCCAGTGGTAGGTTGTATGTTCCTGACCAGTGGAGGAGGAAAGTGATGTCTGAGGTTCATTGCTCCGCGTTGGCTGGTCATCCAGGTATTTTTGGTACTAGAGATTTGGTGAGTCGGTCTTTTTGGTGGCCTGCCTTGTCTCGTGATGTCAGAAATTTTGTGCAGTCCTGTGGGATTTGCTCCCGATCTAAGCCTTGTTCTCGTTCTAGTGGGTTGTTGATGCCTTTGCCGGTGCCCAGGAGGCCATGGACCCATATTTCAATGGATTTTATTTCTGATCTGCCTATCTCTCAGAGGATGACTGTTATCTGGGTGATCTGTGATAGATTCTCTAAGATGGTCCATCTTGTACCACTCCTAAGTTGCCATCTTCCTCAGAGTTGGTGCCCTTGTTTTTGCAACAGGTGGTTCGCTTGCACGGGATTCCAGAGAACATTGTATCGGACAGAGGAGTTCAGTTTGTCTCTAGATTCTGGAGGACCTTTTGTTCCAAGTTGGGAAATCAGTTGTCCTTCTCCTCTGCATTTCACCCTCAGACCAATGGGCAGACGGAGAGAACAAACCAGACTTTGGAGGCTTATTTGAGATGTTTTATATCTGCTGATCAGGATGATTGGGTCTCATTTTTACCCTTGGCCGAATTTGCTTTAAATAATAGAGCTAGTTCAGCCACTTTGATGTCCCCCTTTTTCTGTAACTTTGGGTTTCATCCTCGATTTTCTTAAGGGCAGGTGGTGTCTTCTGCCTGTCCAGGGGTTGACACTGTGGTGGAAAGAATGCAGCAGATTTGGGACCAAGTGGTGGATAAGTTGTCTCTTTCCCAGGAAAAGGCCCAGCGGTTTTCTAACCGGCATAGGACCATTGGTCCCCAGTTTAAGGTGGGTGATATGGTCTGGTTGTCATCAAAGAATATCTCTATGAAAGTGGCTTCTCCAAAGTTTAAACCTAGATTTATTGGACCTTACAAGATTTTGGAGATTATTAATCCGGTCTCTTTTCGGTTGGCTCTTCCTGTCACATTTAAGATTCATAATGTGTTTCATAAGTCCTTGTTGAAGAGGTTTGTTGAACCAGTGGTTCCTATGGCAGCACCTCCTGACCCTGTGTTGGTTGAAGGTAACATGGAATATGAGGTAGAGAAGATACTGGATTCCCGTCTGGCTAGACGGAGACTCCAGTATTTGGTTAACCCTCCGTCAGGAACAATGGATCTGACAGGCGCAGCTCTTCTACTTTCATTTCTCCCTTCTCACCAGATTTTCAGGAAACCCCCTCCCTCTAGATAGTCTCCTGGCTCTAGCTGCTGTGTGAAACTTGATACCACAGTTGGTCTGCAGAGCTTCAGGAAGGAAGATCATAGAATCATAGAATCATAGAATCATAGAATCGTAGAGTTGGAAGGGACCTCCTGGGCCATCTGGTCCAACCCCCTGCTCAAAGCAGGATTCGCTAAATCATCCCAGTCAGATGTTTGTCCAGCCTCTGTTTGAAGACTTCCATTGAAGGAGAACTCACCACTTCTCGTGGCAGCCTGTTCCACTCATTGATCACTCTAACTGTCAAAAAGTTTTTTCTAATATCTAATCTGTGTCTCCTCCCCTTCAGTTTCATCCCATTGCTTCTAGTCTTTCCTTGTGCAAATGAGAATAAAGTTGATCCTTCTACAATGTGACAGCCCTTTAGATATTTGTAGACAGCTATTAAGTCTCCTCTCAGTCTTCTCTTTTGCAAACTAAACATTCCCAAATCCTGCAACCTTTCCTCATAAGACAGGGTTTGCAGACCGGTCACCATTCTGGTCGCTCTTTTCTGAACTTGCTCCAGTTTGTTGATGTCCTTTTTAAAATGTGGTGCCCAAAACTGGACACAATATTCCAGATGAGGTCTGACCAAAGAGGAGTAGAGGGAAATAATGACTTCACGTGATCTAGACTGTATGCTTCTGTTAATACATCCTAGAATTGCATTTGCCTTTTTTGCTGCTGCATCACACTGTTGACTCATATTCAGTCTGTGATCTATTAGTATACCCAAGTCTTTTTCACATGTGCTGTCACTTAGCCCTATTCCTCCCATTCTGTATATGCTTTTTTCATTTTTATTGCCCAGATGTAGTACTTTGCATTTCTCCCTGTTAAAAATCATTCTGTTAGTTGCTGCCCACTTCTCCAGTTTATTTAAATCTTTTTGAATCCTCTCTCTCTTCTCTAGTATTAGCTATCCCTCCTAGCTTTGTGTCATCAGCAAATTTAATCAGATTACCCTCAATTCCTTAATCTAAATCGTTGATAAAGATGTTGAACAATACAGGGCCCAGGACAGAGCCCTGTGGTACCCCACTTGAGACATTCTTCCAACTGGATGTGCAGCCATTTACGACCACTCTTTGGGTCCGATCACTAAGCCAGTTATGAATCCACCCAACAGTTGCCTTGTCCATTCCATACTTAGTCATTTTTGCAATAAGGATTTTATGAGAGACTTTGTCAAATGCTTTGCTGAAGTCAAGATATACTATATCTACAGCATTTCCTTGATCCACCCAATCAGTGATACCGTCATAGAAGGAAATTAAGTTAGTCTGACATGACTTATTAGTTACAAACCCATGCTGACTCTGTTTAATCACTTCATTCTTATCCAGGTATTGACATACATGTTGTTTAATAATTTGTTCAAAGATCTTTCCTGGTATAGAAGTCAGACTCACCGGCCTATAGTTGCCTGGGTCCACCTTCTTCCCCTTTTTGAAGATAGGAACAACATTTGCTCTTCTCCAGTCTTCTGGCACTTCTCCTGTTCTCCAAGAATTTTCAAAGATTATGGAGAGGGGTTCAAAAATTTCTTCTGCTATCTCCTTCAGTACTCTGGGGTGTAATTCATCTGGTCCTGGAGACTTGAATTCATTTAGGTTAGCTAAGTGTTTCCTTACTCTCTTTCTGTTTATAGATATCCTGGATTCTTCTATTCCCTTAATAGGACAGTGAATAACAGTTGATGTTACATTTCCTTTCTCAGAGAAAAAGATATAGCTGTGCTGGCTTCTCAGGCTCATTGGTCCCGAACAGATTGGTCCGTGCTTTTCATCGAGCTCATCCTGATCGGCCTGGTGGCTTGGATGAGGGTTCGGTGATCCCTCCTCAAGGGGGGGTACTGTTGTGAGCTCATCTGTTCATTCATCTTTTGTGTCCGAGGATCTCCCTCTTCTGGTGAAGGAAGGTAGTGAGGCTGGTTACCAAACACCTGATCAGGTGGATGGTGACTGGGTAACGGGAACTTCTGACTGGATATAAGCCAGCCGACGTCCTTCTGAGTCGCTGGTGATTTCTCTGCTGGATTCTTGGAGACCAGTCTGATTCCTGCTTCCCAAAGATAAGTTTTGCTATTGAACTTATTAGATTTGGTTTTGTTTACCTTGTTTTTTGGAGTTCAGCCATCCCCGGCCGGGGGTGTGCTGGATTCTTTTTCCTTGATCAGTGTTCTCTTTTGCTCTGCTTCCAGAATATTCTGAGTGCTGATATAGGGTTTGAAGTCTAGTGACTTCAGGGTCCTTTTTGCTTATCAGTTGTGTTGGTAATATTTTTTAGCAGGGTTTTCTCGTATTGCAGACAGCAGCTTTTCTATCCTGTCCTTTTTAGTTAGCTTGGGCCCCATCGTTTGCTCAACCTATCTTTCTATCTGTGTTAGTGTTTTCATCTTGCTTCACCGTCATTATATGTTGGGGGCTGCCTGTTGCTTTGGGGTCTGCTCTGGGGCAGTCAGTTTTTCCCTTTTCTCTCTTTAGGCTTATGTAGATCTCCGGCTGTGACGAGGTGTCTAGGATCACCGTAGGAACACTCCACGGCTACTGCTAGTTCTGTGATAGGATTAGGGGTCTGCAATCCGCTAGTTTCCAACCTCTCTGATTTTCTGGGCTGAGCTTGTGTTTTGTTTTTTCCTCCTCGGTGACTCAATCATAACGGAGAATGGTATATGGGGCCCACCATACACTGGAGCATCATACATGAGGCCCATCATATACTGGAGCATTCCAAATGGAGGACATCAGACACTGGAGCAACATTTACGGGGCCCATTTTATACTGGAGCATTGGAAATGGGGCCCATTATATAGGGAGCATTATTTGGGCCCATAAGACACTGGAGCATCATCCAGGGGGCCCATCATATACTGGAGCACTCTAAATGGGGCAGATTATATATGGAGCATTATTTGGGCCCATCATACACTGGAGCATCATCCATGAGGCCCATCATATACAGGAGCATTCCATTTGGGGGACATCAGACACTGGAGAAGCATTTATGGGGTCTATTATACACTGGAGCATTAGAAATGGGGCCCATTGTATATGGAGCATTATTTGGGCCCATAAGACACTGGAGCATCATCCATGGGGCCCATCATATACGGGAGCATTCTAAATGGGGCAGATTATATATGGAGCATTATTTGGGCCCATAAGACACTGGAGCATCATCCATGGGGCCCATCATATACTGGAGCATTCTAAATGGGGCAGATTATATATGGACCATTATTTGGGCCCATCGTACACTGGATCATCATCCATGAGGCCCATAATATACTAGAGCATTCCAAATGGGGAACATCAGACACTGTGATGTGGAGCTCATCATATACTGTATGGAACATTATATGTGACCAATAGAGTTGAGCATTCCGATACTGCAATATCGGGTATTGGCCGATATTCGCGGTATCAGAATTCCGATACTGAGTTCCGATACTTTTAGTATATCGAATACCGGAATCGGAAGTTCCCATAATGCAATGAGCCAGTTTGATTTTATTCAGCCAATGAGGATCCTAAGACGTGTGGGCACATCCTGTTATGCATGTTAGGCATGTAACTACTGGCATGGCTGTGATTGGCTGCTGAAATGATGTCATGATGCACTATAAAAGCCACCGCCGCCATTTTGGGTTAACTCTGCTGTGAATTCAGTTAGGGATAGGACGCTGCTGTTCTGAGGGACAGTGTGACCTAGCGATTTGCTATATTGTGCTTTACTCAGGCTACTTTATCAACAGCTGTAGCTTTCTTTTGCCTTGCAGCGCTGTTCACAGCTGTCTGCGAGGTCTCTGTGTGTGAGTGCAGCTCACGCTGTAGTGTGTTCTGCAGACAGCCACCTCCGTTTGTAGTCCACTCAGCGTGCGTCACTGCCTCATACATTGTCCTTTTTTGCATTAGTGCTGCTCATTTTTCCTGATTTCTCCTATTAGTGTGGTTCCATCCGTATCCAGCTAGATTGCTTGCAAACACTATATAGGAGTAGATAGAGGAGGCTTTCTGCAGCCGTGCAGTGCTAGTGCACAGTTCTCTGCACTGTTCACGGCTGTCTGTGAAGTCTCTCTGTGTGAGTGCAGCTCACGCTGTAGTGTGTTCCGCAGCCAGCCACCTCCGGTTGTAGTCCGCTCAGCGTGCGTCACTACCTCATACATTGTTCTTTTTTGCATTAGTGCATCTCATTTTTCCTGATTTCTCCTATTAGTGTGGTTCCATCCGTATTCAGCTAGCTTGCTTGAAAACACTATATAGGAGTAGACAGAGGAGCTTTTCTGCAGACTTGCAGCGCTGTTCACGGCTGTCTGCTAGGTCTCTGTGTGTGAGTGCAGCTCACGCTGTAGTGTGTTCTGCAGCCACCTCCGGTTGTAGTCCGCTCAGCATGCATCACTGCCTCATACATTGTCCTTTTTTGCATTAGTGCTGCTCATTTTTTCAGATTTCTCCTATTAGTGTGGTTCCATCCGTATCCAGCTAGAATATTTGCAAACACTATATAGGAGTAGATAGAGTAGCCTTTCTGCTGGCTTGTGCCCTGCAGCCCTAGCCAGATTAGTATTAGCCTATTTTTTGGAGCCTCATCTATTGCATTGTAGGTTACCTTCCTGCATTGTAATAGCTACAAAAGTTTGTGATACTATCGGTTTTACATCTTTGGGCACATCCAGTGTCTTTTTGTGAAAAAAAAAGTTAATAAAGTTCACCAAACACTCCACTTTACAGTTGTGTAGGCTACATTAGCTCATATTAAAGTCTAGTCCACACTTTATAAAATTAGTGTTTCTTTTACCTGTTAGCAGCTGTTCAGGAATAAGCACACTAAGCCCTTAGTACTTCTCTGCCTATTTTTATCAGTCTACCAAGATGAAGAAGGCAGGGAGTAAGGCACGTGGTCATGGTCGTGAGCGTGGAGTTTCTGCAGGGAGAGAACGTGGGGATTCTGTGCATGCTGCGGGCACCAGTGACTCAGCATCCCCCAGTTTTCCCAAGGAAAAGTCCTTTATGGGCATCTTTGTAGGAGCTCGCCGTCCCCCACTGCTGCGGGACGAACAAATTGAAGCCGTTGTCGGATGGATGGCAGCTAACAAATTGACTTCAATCAGTTCCAGGTCCTCTCAGGTCCAGAACACTGAAGAGCACCCATCTGTCTCTTCACCACCTGCCAAATTACAAAGGCAGTCAGAGAGCCCTGGACAGGAGCCATCTCTACTTCTGTTTTCTGAATCTGCTTGGAAAGAGGGGGCCAGCCAAGCAGCATTCGAGAATTTGAAGAAGAGGTAGTATGCAGTGATGCGCAACAGCTTTGTCTCTCTGAATCTGAAGAGGCGGGTGCGCCAGTGCCTATGGTCAGCACACCTTAGTACGAATCTGATGATGAGGCTCAGGTGCCACTTTCTGGTGCGTACTGTGCTGTCAAGACTACCCAGGAGAAGCAGTCGTTTGAAGAGGGTAGTGTAGATGATGAGGTCCTTGACCCATCGTGGTGTGAGGTGCAGGAAGGTGGTGGGAGCAGCTCTGAGGAAGAGATTCCCCAAACAGCCAAAAAAGGAGGGAGAGGGAGGGGGCAGACTCGGTTGCCTGTAGCCTACACTTCGGCACCCATTAGGAGCATGCCTCTTCCAAAACCCAAAACGGGCGCTCCCAAGACTTGCAGTTCCTGGTCCTTTTTAGACACAGTTACAGATGTCATTTGCTTTGTCAAATGCAAGCTGTGTAATCAGAAAGTGAAAATATGGAAAAGTGTCAGCAACCTCAAAACCACAAATATGTGGAAACATGTGCGGACCAAGCATGTGGTGGAATTGCAAAGACACATTGAAGACCTAGGCGAACCTACAGCGCCACCTACCACCTCTTCAGCTCGTGTTGTAGCCTCTTCCTCCAGCTCACACACAGCTGGTTCGGCTTCCTCACAGGATCGCCATGGAAGAACCTCTGGCACTGTTGTACAGAGACAGTGTCATTCCACCCACAGCACCACATTCCCTGTCATCCTCACACTCCCAGGCCAGTCTACATCCATCGGTAGCACAGGCATGGGAGAAAAGGTGCCCATACTCGGCAAACCACCCTCGAGCACAGGCTCTGAATGCTGGCATTGCAAAACTACTGGCCCTTGAAATTCTCTCATTCAGGCTGGTGGAGACTGACAGCTTCCGTAACTTCATGGCATTGGCAGTCCCACAATACAACGTGCCCAGCCGCTTTAATTTCAGCAGGCAAGCCATCCCTGCCCTGCAAAGCATGTGGAGGGAATAATTAAACATGCGCTACTAAACGCCGTCAGTAGCAAGGTACACCTGACCACCGATGCGTGGACCAGTAACCATGGACAGGGACGATATCTTTCCCTCACTGCCCATTGGGTAGATGTTGTGGAGCCAGATAAAGATCTTGAGAGAGGCGCTGTACGTGTTCTGCCAACTGCAACGATTGCAGGAATCCAGTCTGTACACATTGACTCCTCCTCATACTCCAGTTCCTCTGAATCAGCGCTGCAGGAGCCGTCAGTCTACCTCCACATGGACCCGTGAACGCTTACCTGTTACAACCGATATGAGCACAGCCGTGGCCAAACGTCAACAGGCCGTATTGAAATTAATTTCTTTGGGGAATCGAAGCCACACAGCGCAGGAGCTCTGGAATGCCATCAAGCAGGAGAGCGACATGTGGTTTGTGCCAGCCAGGCATGGTAGTGTGTGACAATGGCCGAAATCTGGTGGCAGCTCTGGGCCTAGGCAACCTCACTCACATCCCATGTCTGGCACATGTGCTCAACTTGGTCGTGCAGAGTTTTTTGAGGGACTATCTGGATCTTGATGCACTGCTGCACAAGGTCTGCATAGAGTGCACTCACTTGCGGCATTCCAGCATGGCAAGATCGCGCATTGCAGCTCTGCAGCGCCGATTCCGCCTTCCGGAACATCGCATCACATGTGACCTACCCACCAGGTGGAATTCAATGATACATATGTTGGAGAGGTTGTGTGAGCAGCAGGCAGCAGTAATGGAGTACCAGCTGCATCAGGTGCAAACAAGTCTCACTGCGTGCCGTTCACACTTCACCACCACTGAGTGGGCCTCTGTGAAGGACATCTGCCATGTTTTGCGTGCCTTCGATGATTCCACGCAGATGGCGAGTGTAGATGATGCACTAGTCAGCATGACTATGCCCCTTATCTGCCTGCTTGAAAAAACACTGCAAGCACTAAGGGAGGAGGTTGTGGAAGAGGTGGAGGATGAGGAGTCACAAATGCCATCTGCTTCTGGACAGTCTGCGCAACGTGGTTCCTCACAAAGGCCTAGGCAGGGTACACTTTGTGAGGAGGATGAGGAGGAGTCAATGGAGGAGGAATACATCTCTCCAGAGGAGGGAGGTACACAATGCTCTAGTAGTCAGTATGTAAAGCGAGGGTGGGGTGATGCAGAGCAGGCAGAGATGACGCCTCAAGCAGGGGACAGCGTTTCTTGGCCAGTTATAAGTCTGCAGCAAATGGTTGATTTCATGCTGCAGTGCCTGAGAAACGAATGCCGCATCGCCCACATTCTTAACACGGCTGATTATTGGGTGTACACCCTCCTAGATCTTCGCTACCGGGACAACTTACAAAGCCTCATAACACCGTTGAACCGGGAGCGTAAAATGCGGGGGTACCAAGACACACTGGTGCAGTCCATCATGTTCTCCATTCCACCCGACAGCAGTGCTGCTAGTGCTTTACAAAGCAGCTCAGTGCGTCGAGGCAGTGGAGGAAGCTCTGCACAAAGAGGGAGCAGAAGCAGCACCTCAGCACAAGGCAAGACCAGTATGGCCCAAATGTGGCAAAGTTTTGTCTCCCCGCCACAAATGTCTACACCATCACAGACGGCTCCAGTCAGCAGGAGGCATTGTGTCATTGTGGCATTGAGGCATTGTGAGGGGGTGTCGCATTGTATGTTAGAAACGCGTATATCTGCACAGAGATTGAAGCTTCAGAGACGGGGAGTCCTGTGGAAACTGTTTGGGTAAGAATACAAGGACAGAACAATGGAAAGGACACCATTGTAGGCATTTACTACAGGCCGCCTGTGCAAGCTGAAGATATGGATGAACTCTTTATGCATCAAATGGCCAAGTTCTCCAAAAAATATGACATAGTTGTCATGGGAGATTTCAACTATCCAGAAATTTGTTGGGAATCTCTCTCAGGCAAAACTAACAGGTCAAGGAAATTCTTATCCTCTCTTGCTGACAACTTTATCTTCCAAAAGGTAAGGGAGAAAACAAGGGGAACTGCTACCTTGGATCTAATCCTTATAAACAGGGAGGAAATGGTTGAGGAGGTAAAAGTGGCTGGGACCCTAGGAGGTAGCGACCATGCTATTTTAGAATTTTGCATAACTAGAGGCAGAAGACCTGTGAAGACTCAGACATCAAGGTTAGATTTCAGAAAGGCAGATTTTAAGGGATTCAGAAAGAGAATTGGAGGGATCCAATGGCTGGATATCCTTAAAGACAAAAATGTCCAGGAAGGATGAGAAATCTTGAAAAATGAAATTCTCAAAGCACAGTTGTTAACAATTCCGAAAAGAGGGAAGAATAGGAAGCATTTGAGGAAGCCAGGATGGATGAACACAGAACTTAAGCACATGCTAAAAAGGAAGAAAAAAATGTTTATAAAATGGAAGGAGGGAGGCATATCTAAAGAAGAATATAATGCGGTCTGCAGAACCTGCAGAGCACAAATCAGATTAGCTAAAGCTGAAAATGAATTGAGGCTTGCAAGAGATGTCAAAAGCAATAATAAAGGATTTTGGGGATATGTCAAAAGTAAAAGAAAAGTCAAAGATGCTATAGGATTTTTACAGGATGAAAATGATGAAATGGTAAGACAGGATGTTGAGAAGGCTGAACTTTTAAATTCCTATTTTGCATCTGTTTTCTCTCAGAAAGGAAATGTAACATCAACTGTTATTCACTGTCCTATTAAGGGAATAGAAGAATCCAGGATATCTATAAACAGAAAGATAGTGAGGAAACACTTAGCTAACCTAAATGAATTCAAGTCTCCAGGTCCAGATGAATTACACCCCAGAGTACTGAAGGAGATAGCAGAAGAAATTTTTGAACCCCTCTCCATAATCTTTGAAAATTCTTGGAGAACAGGAGAAGTGCCAGAAGACTGGAGAAGAGCAAATGTTGTTCCTATCTTCAAAAAGGGGAAGAAGGTGGACCCAAGCAACTATAGGCCGGTGAGTCTGACTTCTATACCAGGAAAGATCTTTGAACAAATTATTAAACAACATGTATGTCAATACCTGGATAAGAATGAAGTGATTAAACAGAGTCAGCATGGGTTTGTAACTAATAAGTCATGTCAGACTAACTTAATTTCCTTCTATGACGGTATCACTGATTGGGTGGATCAAGGAAATGCTGTAGATATAGTATATCTTGACTTCAGCAAAGCATTTGACAAAGTCTCTCATACAATCCTTATTGAAAAAATGACTAAGTATGGAATGGACAAGGCAACTGTTAGGTGGATTCATAACTGGCTTAGTGATCGGACCCAAAGAGTGGTCGTAAATGGCTGCACATCCAGTTGGAAGAATGTCTCAAGTGGGGTACCACAGGGCTCTGTCCTGGGCCCTGTATTGTTCAACATCTTTATCAACGATTTAGATGAAGGAATTGAGGGTAAACTGATTAAATTTGCTGATGACACAAAGCTAGGAGGGATAGCTAATACTAGAGAAGAGAGAGAGAGGATTCAAAAAGATTTAAATAAACTGGAGAAGTGGGCAGCAACTAACACAATGGTTTTTAACAGGGAGAAATGCAAAGTACTACATCTGGGCAATAAAAATGAAAAAAGCATATATAGAATGGGAGGAATAGGGCTAAGTGACAGCACATGTGAAAAAGACTTGGGTATACTAATAGATCACAGACTGAATATGAGTCAACAGTGTGATGCAGCAGCAAAAAAGGCAAATGCAATTCTAGGACGTATTAACAGAAGCATACAGTCTAGATCACGTGAAGTCATTATTTCCCTCTACTCCTCTTTGGTCAGACCTCATCTGGAATATTGTGTCCAGTTTTGGGCACCACATTTTAAAAAAGACATCAACAAACTGGAGCAAGTTCAGAAAAGAGCGACCAGAATGGTGACCGGTCTGCAAACCCTGTCTTATGAGGAAAGGTTGCAGGATTTGGGAATGTTTAGTTTGCAAAAGATAAGACTGAGAGGAGACTTAATAGCTGTCTACAAATATCTAAAGGGCTGTCACATTGTAGAAGGATCAACTTTATTCTCATTTGCACAAGGAAAGACTAGAAGCAATGGGTTGAAACTGAATGGGAGGAGACACAGATTAGATATTAGAAAAAACTTTTTGACAGTTAGAGTGATCAATGAGTGGAACAGGCTGCCACAAGAAGTGGTGAGTTCTCCTTCAATGGAAGTCTTCAAACAGAGGCTGGACAGACATCTGACTGGGATGATTTAGCGAATCCTGCTTTGAGCAGGGGGTTGGACCAGATGGCCCAGGAGGTCCCTTCCAACTCTACGATTCTATGATTCTATGAACATTTCCGTCAGATGGTGACAGACTACATCTCTTGCCCTCTCAGTGTTCTCCCACACGGCTCTTCCACCTTCAAGTTTTGGGTCTCTAAGCTGGATATATGGCCAGAGCTTAGCCAGTATGCATTGGAGGTGCTGGCTTGCCCTGCTGCTAATGTATTATCGGAACATGTCTTTAGTGTTATGAGTCTGATTTCTGCCTCTCCTATCTTGAAATCTAGACTCTTACATTCTGCAGTCTCCTGCGCTTCATCTGCTGCAGAGGAGATTACAGAGGAGAGTGCCTTGTGGCAACTCTCTCCAGAGGCTAAGTCCTTTGTTCCCTCAACTGAGCATGCTCATGGGACGAACTCTCATTGGAGTTCGGGAGTCAGGTGCTCAGGTCCTGTGTCGAATCCTATTGGCTCCTCTTGGAGCCTTGGAGATTTCCGGAAGGTCCCGTTTGGTATAAAAAGTGCGCATGGCTATTCCGCCATGCGCTAGTATTTCATACTTGCTGCTGTGTGTATGGTGATGGATGCTTGGACTGGTGACTGACTTATTAAGAAACCCCTTCCCTCTGACAATACGTCTGTGTGAGTGTTTGGGTATCGGCCAGTAGCAGCGCTAGCGCCAGCGCGCTTATGCTCCATCTACTTCAGCAGCTAGCATCCTGCATCGCACTAGCGACATAGCGGTGCCTTCTCTGCGGCTCAGTTCACGCCGCGCTGCAGTTGCAGTCCTGCCGGGCGTTCGCAGTTGCGACGCCATGCACCTTATTTTACGTTAGGTCTAGACGGAGTAGTCCTGTTGCCTAAGGCTACTCCTGTGTCCCTGAATACCGTGTCTGCATCATTGAGAGTCTGTTACCTTGAACAGACTCAGCGTTTTGTGTATGCTTTATGCCTGCAGCTCCGTGAGTATAACAGAGCTTGCTTCAGTGCACATTGGGTGCAGTTAAACCCTGTGCATATTACTGCCATAGTGCTCTGCCTCTACCAGCTGCGGTTTTTCCATCCACCGCACAGTGGACCCCGAGTGGCGAAGGCACTTTATTTATATTTTTATTTAGTGCCTTTCGCCACTCCTAACATTTAGTGCTGCAGGTGGTGTACTAACAGACCGTCGCATGCGACTATCCTCCGATAACGTTGAGCGGCTTACTTTTCTGAAAATGAACAAGGCCTGGATCTCGCAGGAATTTGCCAGTCCTCTTCCAGATTAAATAATTGGTTGGCAACAGTATCCAGGTCTCCTGTTGTGTTCATGTTTCTACCACCTGAACTGTAATCCCTGGGCTCCAACACCGCCAGTTGCTGCTCAGAAGTGCCGTCTGCACAGTCAACACTTGCTCCTGTGTTATTGGGGTTCAGTAATGTCAGCTGATCTCCTGCTGTGTCTGGCAATTTCTCCTACTCCGACCACACTCACACTACTACAGATATTAAACTTGCTCCAATTAGGCCTCTGGCTACACTCTGTTTCTCCTGTAATCCCTGGGCTCCAACATGTTACGGCGGCGGAACACGCTTAAAAAAATATAAATAAACGTGTTCGCCGCCCGGGGTCCACCGTGCGGCAGGTGATATAACCGCTGCTAGAGAGGCAGAGCACTATGGCGGTAATGTGCATGGGGTTAACTGCACCCTAAGTGCACAGAAGTGAGCTCTGTTATGCTCACAGAGCTGCAGACAAAAGAATAAAGTGATACGCTAAGTCTGTTCGGGGACACAGACTAACAGCGAAACTGTCACGGTATAAATAGTCACAGAAGTAGCCTTAAGCAGCAGGACTACTCCCTCTAGACCTACCGTGAAATCAGACAGGAGGCGTCGCAACTGCAGACGTGAAAAAACTGCAACCGCAGCGCGGTGTGAACGGAGCCACAGAGAAGTCACCGCAATCTCGCTGGCGCGATGCAGGACGCTAGCTGCTGAGAACGTATAGCTGGAGCGCGCTGACGCTAGCGCTGCTACTGGCGGCTGCCCAATCACTCACACAGTCGTAATATCAGAGGGAAGGGGTTTCATAATAAGTCAGCCACCAGTCCAAGCATCCATCACCATACATACAGCAGCAGTATGAAAATACTAGCGCATGGCATAGCGGCCATGCACACTTTTTATAGCATACGGGACCTGCCAGAAATCTCCAGAGCCCTGAGCTAAGCCAATGGAATCAGGAGCAGGACCTGAGCACCTGACTCCTGAACTCCAATGGGAGCTCATTCCAGGAGCATGCTCAGAAGCTGGCTGAAAGGACTTAGCCTCTGGAGACAAATGTGAGGATCTGGATCTCTGCATAAGTATGGCAGGACACAGATTCCTAACACAACACCGCCAGTTGCTGCTCAGAAGTGCCGTCTGCACAGTCAGCACATGATCCAGTGTTATTTGGGTTCAGTAACGTCAGCTGATCCCCTGCTGTGTGTCCGGCAATTTCTCCTGCTCTGTCCAGATTCACACTACTACAGATATTAAACTTGCTCCAATTAGGCCTCTGGCTACACTCTGTTTCTACTGTAATCCCTGGGCTCCAACATCGCCAGTTGCTGCTCAGAAATGTCTTTGGCACGGGTACTCCCTCCTGCCCAGCCTGGTTCCAGCACACCAGCTGTTTCCGGGTAGTGTCAACGTCACTTTGCCTCCAATACGTTGTACTGTCGTGTTGCGGTCGGGCTAGCCGACTCTATGGTGCCTGCAGTTTAGGTGTTTCCTCTGTGGGCTGCGGGATCTGGCAATGAAGGCTGGTTCTGTAGTGCCAATAGGACAAGCTCCCCCTGTAGGACTGGGGGTTTCGGTAACTCCATCCGGCTCGTGGCCTTGCAACTTTTTTTTTCATGTGTACCTTCTGCTGCCTATCTGAGTTCCAGTACCATTAGCTGGTTCTTTGGAAGTCAATCTTGAATATGCCCCCCTGGGTTACAGTAATGTCAGCTGGTTCCAGGCAGAGTCTTTGGCTTAGGTGCCTCCTTCTCGGTATCCGAGTTCCACCACCGTCTGCTTGTCCTTGGTAGTGCTTTCTGGCACAGGGACCTCCTGCTTAGTAACCGGGTTCCAGTACCATCAGCTGGTCCTCGGTAGTTCCATTGGCTCTTGTACCTTCGGCTACCCATCCAGGTTCCAGTACCGTCAGCTGGTTCTCAGCAGTTGCTCAGCCTTCTTGTACCTTCTGCTACATTTCCAAGTTCAAGCTTTTTGAAATAGTTTTTGGTAATCACTCTGGATCTCCCTGACGATGACCCTAAAGACGACGACCCTGAAGATCACCCCGAAGAAGACGACGACCCCGAAAATGACGACCCTGGAGACAACGACCCTGAAGACCACCCCAAAGAAGATGACGACCCCGAAAATGATGACCCTGGAGACGACGATGCTGAAGACCACCCCGAAGAAGACGACGACCCCGAAAACGACGACCCTGGAGACGACGACCCTGAAGACCACCCCGAAGAAGACCAAGAAGATGACCCTGAAGAGGATGATGAAGGAGATAGTGTGGGAGAAGCTTAACATAGTTAATATCTTTGTAACTCTGAGCGTCTTAAAATACAATTAATTCCTGCTATACCATTTGATTGGGCTAAACCTCTATGCCTTTAATGTCTCCTCCACCTCCCCCAATACATTCTACATTATTCTTAGTTGTTTTTCTTCATGTAGAATTAACCTACAAGGAAAGTAAGGGTTTATTTTCATTCCGATATTTGTGTCCCATTGACTTACATTGGTTTCCGGTATAGGAATCGGCGATATCCGGTATTTTTGGGGTATCGGTCCGATCCAATCCGATCCGATATTTCCCGATATCTGAAGGTATCGCTAAACACTAGTGACCAATTATTCTTTATGGAGAAATATATGGGGCTCATTATTCTGTATGGCGCACTATGTGGTGGCCATAATACTGTATGGAGTAATATACTGTCCATTTTCTGAGCAATTGTAGAATTTAAAATAGAAATCAGTCATGTCATGTAAGAAGTGAAGTATTTTTCATTGACAAGCTTAAGTAATAATGACTGATGTTGTTGGCATTGAAATGGGCACTGTAGGTGTGTTTACTGTCCTCCAGTCCCTGTCAACTTTGCTTCCCCATTGACTTGCATTGGGTTTCATGTTACAGTCGGACCTCCGACTTTTCCCTATAGTCGGCCGATTTCGTTCGACTCGACTTTTCAGAAAGTTGGGTTTCATGAAACCCGTCTCGACCCTAAAAAAGGCAAAGTTGCTCATCTCTAGACGTGAGTGTGGACCAAATATTACTCACCCTGCTCCTCCTTCCTCCCACCATGCCGAGTGCCCTAAGACAACTGATGCCACACTCGGGCACTCAGAAGAGCTGTTCAGTCATCCATTTGTAGATTCGTGTCTCTCGCCCGCTCAACTTGAAGCTGGGCAAGATGATATTCCATGTAGCAATTCACAAATATTTGATCAGCCAGTCAACTGAGGTGGATGATGAGACACAATTGCCGGAAAGTCAGGAGGAGAAGCAGGGTGCAGATGTGGAAGACGAGTTGGTGGATGACATAGTGACTGACCCAACCTGGCAGGAGGACATGCAGAGCGAGCAGAGCAGCACACATGGGGAAGGAGGCTTATCACCCCAACAGGCAGGAAGATGCAGTGTGGTAGCCCCAGACCACATCAGCAGGGGTAGCAAAACTACTAGCCTAACCACCACTAGCATGATTAGGCACATGGCAGCAAAGCACCTGACTTTGTGGGCAGAAACACAGTCTCCAGGAACACTGTCTTGAGGTGACAACTAGGGATGAGTGAGTAGTGAAGTATTCGGACTCGCTGTACTCGTTACGAGTACCTCCTAATACTCGGGTACTCGTAATGAGTGACGAGTCCAATGTAAGTCTATGAGAAATATGATTAATGGTCTGTGTGTGTGTGCTGGACTGGGCGGGAACTGTGCCAGGCTGTTCGGGACTGTACTGGCCTGTGCGAAGACTGTTCCGGGCTGTGCAGGACTGTGCCAGGCTGTGTGGGACTGTGCCAGTCTGTACGGGACTGTGCTGGGCTGTGCGGGGACTGTGCGGGGACTGTGCTGGGCTGTGTGGGGACTGTGCGGATACTGTGCTGGGCTGTGTGGGGACTGTGCCGAATATTGAGAGACGAGTGGTGAAATTCTCGCCAGGCTTCGAATACCGCGAGTACCGCATTACTCGCCAAGTACCAAATTCTAACGAGTATACTCGCTCATCCATAGTGACAACACTTCTTCTTCCTCTGTTTTGCGTGCATGCCAATCCCCAGTTCCACGTGCCTGTGAAGATGCCTCGAGCCCTGCACCTGTTGTTGCCCACAGTCCACGTCCTTGTCCCAGCCCAGCCTTCAGTTGTCTATACCCCAGTCATTGGAACGCAAGCGGAAATACCCAGCCAATGCACCACAGGCCACCGTACATAATTTGCACATTTCTCGTCTGCTCGTGGAGACGGAAGCTTTAATGGCTTGATAGCGGAGGCCGTCCCAAGGTACTTGGTCCCCAGTCGCCACTATTTCTCACATTGTGCCATACCGGCATTACACCAGCATGTGTCCCACAACATTTCCCGTGCCCTCAACAATGCTGTTACTGGTAAAGTCCACCTAACCACGGACACGTGCTGGTGGGCAGGGACGGTACATCTCACTGACGGCACACTGGGTTAATATAGTGGAAGCTGGCACCCTGTCGGACCTTTGGATGGAACACATCCTTCCCACTCCGAGGATTGCTGGCCCTACATCAGTCAGGGTTGCCCCCACAGTCTACAGCTCCTGCACCTCCTCCTCCTCTTCTTCAGCCTCCATCTCTGAAATGAACACATCAGTCAGAAGCTGTAAGCACTGCAGCACTGCCTCAGCCAAGCGGCAACAGGCTGTGCTGAAGCAAATCTGCAAAGTTGACAAACCACGCAATGTAGAAGAGTTGTGGACAGCGCTGAAGGAGCGGTCAAATATTTGTCTGACACCGCTGAACCTACAGCCAGGCATGGTGGTGTGTGACAATGGCTTGAACCTCGTGGCAGCTCTGAGGCAAGGTCAGCTCACACACGTACCTTGCCTGGCCCATGTGCTTAACCTCGTGGTTCAACATTTTCTCTAAAGCTACCTGGAGCTGCCTGATCTGCTGTTGAAAGTACGCCATATGTGTGCCCATTTTCGAAAGTCAGCGACAGTTTCACCAAACTTGCTGGGCTTCAGCAGCGTTTTTAGCTTCCACCTCACCAACTGGTGTGTGATGTCCCCATGCATTGGAACTCTACACTTCATATGTTGCAAAGGATTTGTGAGCAGCAGAGGGCAGTTGTTGAGTACCAGCTTCAACAAGGTCATCGATATTCAGGTCAGACACAACATATAAGACCTCAGGAGTGGATATGGAGGTCAGACATATGTACCGTCCTCCAGAACTTTGAGGACTGCACCAAGATGGTGAGCGGCGATGATGCCATAATTAGCGTGACCATCCCGCTTCTCAGCAGTCTGAAAACCTCTCTGCTCACAATAAAAGAGGATGCATTGCAGGAAGGCCACAAGGACATTGAGCTAGGAAAAATACCGGATGATTACACTCAGCCCATTTACATGTCGTCGCAACGTGGATTGGTAGACAATGAAGAGGAGGAGGAAGAACAGGAGCTACTTTCATGCGCTGCAGAACGTACTACAAGCACAGCTGTCATACCGTCTGTTCACCGTGGATGGCCTGAGGACAGGGGGGAGGAGTATGAGGATGAGGAGGAGGCAGACACCATGGTCAGTCGTCCTGTTGGTGAGGACATGGAAGGCATGTCTGTTAGTAGTTTGGCAAGCATGACTGACTTTATGTTGCTCTGCGTTTCCCATGACCCTCGCATTATAAAAATTGTCTGGGACACTCATTACTGGTTGTGACACTTTTAGACCCACGCTGCAAGGAAAATTTTCAGTCTCTTATTCCAGAGTCAGACAGGGGTCTAATAATGGTTCCTTTACCATAGGGCCCTTGTATTGGAATTATTAAAAAAATTGCCATGTGAGAACGCTGGCAGTAGACGTCAGAGTTTGTTGTATAGCCAAGTCCAAGCGAGAAAGACAGAAGCTCAATCCAGGTCAGGCAGGGGAACAATGGCTAAGTCGTGGGAAAATTTTCTCCGACCCTCCCATCGTGCCGCCACAGAGGCAAGGGGTGCTGTCACAAGAAGATTGTACACACGTTCTCCGGGATTCCTCTGTACCTTTTAATTATTGGGTATCCAAGCTGGACATGTGGCATGAACTGGCTCTCTATGCCTTGGAGGTCCTGGTCTGCCCTGATGCTAACGTTCTGTCAGAGCAGGTTTTTAGGTCCACTGGGGGAATTATAACAGATAAGCACATCCGCCTGTCAACTGACAATGCTGACAGGCTGACCCTTATCAAAATGAACAAGAGCTGGATTGGCTCAGACTTCTGTACTCCTCCAAGTGAAAACACCGAAATATAACCTTAAATGCATTGTCTTTTTTGGGGAGGTGTTTTCTCAGGTACTTCTTCACAACCACACATGGGTATCTATCTGCTTCCTGAGTCGGTCTCTTTGCTATTAGCCTCTTCCTTATCCTCATCATCCACAACCAGTCGAATACCATGGAGAATGGATTGTGTCATGCAAAAGTAACTCAATTTTTGGCAAGGGTATTATATAATATTTCTATTTATATCACTGTCTCTGAGCTGTTGCTAGGGACAAACCTATCTCGTCGAACACATTGTGGCTTGATATCTATGAACCTGTTTTCACCACTCCGTTTTGTTATTTTCTTTCATACGTGGCTTCACATTTGGAATTTATTAGTGTAATTTCGATATGATTTCTCATTATGTCTCCTCATTGTCCACGGCTACATGATCTTGGTTAACGTGTTCTGTGCTGCTACAGGCATTCCAATTTTTGGCAAGGGTGTCCATGAAGCCCATAGTCTATTTTTAATAAAGGTAACCCCCATTGGCGAATTGTTTGTCAGGTCATGCACTGCATTACAAGGCTCAGAGACCCACACCCTACATTGGGCCTACTTTTTGACTTGGGTTCCAGATATGCCTCTTCCTTATCTCCGACTACATAACCTGGGTGAACATGTTCTGTTCTGTTGTAGGCCGGTGAATTTTGGGCAAGGGGGAATGTGATGGCAATAGTAGATGTTTAAAAAAGGTACCCCCATTGGCTTATCAGCCTATGCCCTCCATTACAAGGCTCAGAGACCCACACACCTACATTGTGCCTACTTTTTAAATCATTTTTCCTGCTATGTCTCTTCCTTATCTCAGACTACATGACCTGGGTGAACGTGCTTTGCACTGTTAATAAGCCGGCGAATTTTGGGCAAGGGGGGCTGTGATGGCAATATTATATTTTTAAAAAAGGTACCCCCCATTGGGCAAATGCTTGTCAGGCCATGCACTCCGTTACAAAGCTCAGAGACCCACACCCCTACATTGGGCCAACTTTTTAAATCATTTTCCTGCAATGTCTCTTCCTTGTTTCCGACTACATGACCTGGGTGAACGTGTTGTGTACCGTTATAGGCCGGTGAATTTTGGGCAAGGGGGCTGTGATGGCAATAGTATATTTTCAGAAAAGGTACCCCCATTGGTGAAATGCTTGTCAGCCTATGCACTCCATTACAAGTCTCGGTGACCCACACCCTTACATTTGGGCATACTTCTTAACTTGGTTTCCTGCAATGTCTCTTCCTTACCTGCCACTAGATGACCAGGGTGAACGTGTTCTGTATTATTATAGGCCATAGAATTTTGGCCAAGGGGGGCTGTGATGGCCATAGTTTATTTATTGAAAAAGGTATCCCCCATTGGTGAAATGCTTGCCAGCCTATGCACTCCATTACAAGTCTGGGAGACCCACACACCTATATGCCACAGTGCATCCCAGTCCTCAGCACTTTCTAGCGTCCGATTGTGCCTCTCAGCTCAGAGCACAGTCGTACCGCGCCAGGTAGCAGTAGCTGCCAGTGTGGCGCCGTGAGCAACTCTAGCACTTTCCTCCCCACTCTGGGTGGTTAGTGGCATCTGCCGAAGCGGTACTGTGCGCACCTGGCGCGATTATATATTCCGTCCTTCTGCTGGCACCGCAGCCGCGGTGCCGAGCGCTGATGGTCTAGAGGAACTCAAGTCCTGTGCCTCTGGGACAGAGTTCTGTGACCTTTAATTAGCGCTCACCCAGCCGAGCTCTGTAAGGTCAACATGCTCCAGCGTTTATTTTAGCGGCTCTGTGAAGCAACAGCGTTCGCTTCCATGCACACTGGGTGAAGTGAACCCACGTGTGAGCAAGCGTTCAACCACCATCTTGTTCCACCATTGCTCAGCAGCAGGTTCCATCTCTGCACAGCGGACCCCGAGCTGCGAACACACCTCATATCTACGCTTATAATATTTGGTGCGTTCTGCAGGCCCTAACATTATACTAACACCAGGGTCTGGCTAGTAATGGCGGACAAACAGTGACTGCTGCAGTACATCCTGCAGCTGGAGGGCAGGTTGGCGACTCTTGAGCGTTCAGCCTCAGCTGCGGATGTTTCTGCGGTTGCTGTTCAGGCAGGCACGGAGGCTGTCTCCCATGTGACCGATGCCATTCCTGCGTCAACTCTGTCACGCCTCCCGCTGCCCGAGAAGTTCTCGGGCAATAGTGCTGCTTGTAGGGGTTTCGTGAGCTAGTGCACTATACAGCTGGAGCTGCTGGCTGCATGATTCCCCTCCAAGTGGGCTTGGGTTGGATCTATTATTTTCCTCTTGTCGGGCAGGGCTTTGGAGTGGGCAACACTGCTGTGGGAGAGTGGTGATCATGTGGTGCAGAGTGCCTCGCAGTTCTTGGGCACTCTGAAACAGGTCTTCCTGGGACCGCGAGTAACACATGACACCGCGTTCCGGCTGCTGGCATTGTCACAGGGCTCGTCCATGATCAGCCACTTCGCCATCCAGTTCCGGACGCTGGCCTCAGAGTTGGAGTGGCCAGATAAGGTCCTCATTCCGGCATTCTGGAGAGGTTTGGCTGACCATGTGATGGATGCCCTGGCCACCAGGGTGATTCCCGCCACACTGGAGGAGCTTATCACCGTCTCCTCCCGTATAGACCTTCGCTTGCCGAGCGAAGGTTGGAGCGGTCCCAGTGTAGGCAGATGTTTAGGTTGGCACCCAATTTTGCTAAACCTCTGGAATCTCTCAATCGGGCGTCCGAGCGTCAGGGCGCTTCCCGTGAGAGATCCCGGCCCCGGTCCGCTCGAGCCCCTGTGATCTGTCATGTTTGCCGGCAGTCCGATCACCTTGTCAACCGGTGCCCACAGCAGCTAGGAAAACACTGGCGCCTAGTGGCCGTAGGAGGTGGCTCACTAGAATCAGTGGCATTTTCCTCCAAGTTGTCCTTTAAAGGAACACTTGAGTTTGGTTCTTCCACTCTGGCAGTGGAAGTTTGCGTGGATTCCGGAGCAGAGGGCAATTTTATGTCATCTGCCTTCGCTCAATGGCACGCAATACCCCTGGTTAGGTTATCTAAGCCAGTCACCGTCAGAGTGGTGAACGGCCCAACTCTGCCCTCACAGATTACCCACCAGACCGTCCCATTGTTGCTCTCATTGTCTCCATCTCATCAGGAGACGATATCCCTCCTCGTTATGCACGAGGTTATCGACCAGGTCCTTCTTGGGGTCCCCTGGTTGTGGTATCACTCACCCCATATAGAGTGGTCCTCGGGGAAGATTCTTGGTTGGAGTGAATCATGTGAGGGTAGATGTATGAGGGAGTGCATTCAGGTTGCCTCCACCGAGGTCCCCGCAGATCTTTCCCCGATCCCCAAAAACTATCGTGAGTATGCAGATGTGTTCTCCAAAAAGGCAGCAGAAACCCTTCCACCGCATCGCTCCTATGACTGTCCTATTGACCTCTTGCCAGGTGCTGAGCCTCCCCGGGGTCGAGTCTACCCATTATCTCTCCCGGAGACAGAGGCCATGTCTCAATACATCAGGGAGAATCTGGCAAGAGGATTCATTAGGAAGTCAGTGTCACCAGCGGGGGCGGGATTCTTCTTTGTCCAGAAGAAGAATGGAGAACTGCATCCCTGCATCGATTACATGGGTCTTAATGCCTTAACCGTTAAGAATAAGTATCCTCTGCCCCTGATATCGCAACTGTTCGATAGGTTATGAGGAGAGAGGGTTTTTTCCAAAATGGATCTGCGGGGAGCCTATAACCTGATACGCATCAGTGAGGAAGATGAATAGAAGATGGCCTTTAACACCAGGGATGGCCATTACGAATAACTTGTCATGCCCTTTTTGCTCTGTAATGCCCCTGCCGTCTTCCAAGACTTAGTAAATGATATCTTTCGAGATATGCTCTCCACCTCTGTGATGGTCTATTTGGATGCTATTCTCATCTTCTCACCAGATATTGACTCCCACCGGAGAGAGGTTTCCAAGGTCTTCGACCGCTTAAGGGCCAACTCCCACTACACCAAATTGGAGAAGTGCCTGTTCGAGCAGGAGTCCTTGCCTTTCCTGGGCTGTATTATCTCTGCCCAGGGTTTGGCTATGGATCCTGCCAAACTGCAGGCGGTAATGGACTGGCAGGAACCCCACTCTCTCAAAGCGGTGCAGCGCTTTCTGGGGTTCATGAACTACTACCGTCAGTTCATTCCCCACTTCTCTCCACCTTGGTAGCTCCCTTGGTTGCCCTCACCAAGAAGGGAGTAAACCCCAAGTTATGGTCGGAACAGGTCACCAAGGCCTTTTCCTTCATCAAGTCTCACTTTGCTACCACTCCCATTCTATATCGCCCCAATGTACATAAGCCATTCATCTTGGAGGTGGATGCTATTCCGTCGGTGCTGGAGCGGTCCTCTTTCAGAAGGACGCTCAGGGTCGGAAGCACCCTTGCTTCTTCTATTCCAAGACCTTTTCACCGGCGGAGAGGAATTATTCCATCGGGGACAGGGAGTTGCTAGCAATGAAATTGGCCTTCTCGGAGTGGAGACACCTCCTGGAAGGGGTTCGGTTCCCTTTCCAGGTATTTACCGACCATAAGAACTTAGTATACCTACAGACAGCCCAGCGGCTGAATTCTCACCAGGCCAGATGGTCCCTTTTCTTCTCCCGGTTCCACTTCACCCTTCATTTCCTTTCTGGTGAGAAGAACGTTCGGGCCGATGCTCTCTCTCGCTCCATGGTGTCAGCGGAGGAGGATGATGAGGATTCTCAGCTAATTGTCCCGTCTGAGAGTCTGAGGACTGTGGCTCCTGTCGCCCTTGAGTCGGTGCCTCCAGGCAAGACTTTTGTCCCTGCCTATTTGCGACCGGAGGTCCTCTCTTGGGCTCACGCATCCAGGGTGGGTGGACACTTTGGGACGAAGCGGACCTCTGAGCTACTGGCGAAGACCTATTGGTGGCCGCATATGGCCCGAGACGTCAGAGACTACATTCGGGCATGCATCTCCTGCGCCAAGAATAGGTCTCCCCGACAACGGCCTGCTGGCCTACTTTACCCCCTGCCGGTGGCAGACAGGCCCTGGTAAATGGTTGGCATGGACTCCGTGGTGGGCCTGCCCAAGTCCAGTGGCAGCAATGTGATTTGGATTGTCACCGACCATTTCTCTAAGATGGTGCGCCTGGTTCCCCTATCTTGGCTACCTTCCACACGGGGCCTGGTAGTGTTGTTCATCAAACATATCTTTCGACTTCACGGCATGCCGGACAAGATTGTCAGTGACCGGAGTCCCCAGTTTGTGTCTCGGTTCTGGAGAGAGCTCTGTCGCTTGCCCAGCATTGAGCTAAATCTCTCCTCAGCTTATCATCCCGATATGAATGGGTTGGTGGAGAGGGCCAACCAGACCTTCGTCACATATCTACGACTCTTGAGCATTCAGCCTCAGCTGCGGATGTTTCTGCGGTTGCTGTTCAGGCAGGCACGGAGGCTGTCTCCCATGTGACCGATGCCATCCCTGCGTCAACTCTGTCACACCTCCCGCTGCCCGAGAAGTTCTCGGGCAATAGTGCTGCTTGTAGGGGTTTCGTGAGCCAGTGCACTATACAGCTGGAGCTGCTGGCTGCATGATTCCCCTCCAAGTGGGCTTGGGTTGGATCTATTATTTTCCTCTTGTCGGGCAGGGCTTTGGAGTGGGCAACACCGCTGTGGGAGAGAGGTGATCATGTGGTGCAGAGTGCCTCGCAGTTCTTGGGCACTCTGAAGCAGGTCTTCCTGGGACCGCGAGTAACACATGACACCGCGTTCTGGCTGCTGGCATTGTCACAGGGCTCGTCCATGATCAGCCACTTCGCCATCCAGTTCCGGACGCTGGCCTCGGAGTTGGAGTGGCCAGATAAGGTCCTCATTCCGGCATTCTGGAGAGGTTTGGCTGACCATGTGATGGATGCCCTGGCCATCAGGGAGATTCCCGCCACACTGGATGAGCTTATCACCGTCTCCACCCGTATAGACCTTCGCTTGCCGAGCGAAGGTTGGAGCGGTCCCAGTGTAGGCAGATGTTTAGGTTGGCACCCAATTTTGCTAAACCTCTGGAATCTCTCAATCGGGCGTCCGAGCGTCAGGGCGCTTCCCGTGAGAGATTCCGGCCCCGGTCCGCTCGAGCCCCTGTGATCTGTCATGTTTGCCGGCAGTCCGATCACCTTGTCAACCGGTGCCCACAGCAGCTAGGAAAACACTGGCGCCTAGTGGCCGTAGGAGGTGGCTCACTAGAATCAGTGGCATTTTCCTCCAAGTTGTCCTTTAAAGGAACACTTGAGTTTGGTTCTTCCACTCTGGCAGTGGAAGTTTGCGTGGATTCCGGAGCAGAGGGCAATTTTATGTCATCTGCCTTCGCTCAATGGCACGCAATACCCCTGGTTAGGTTATCTAAGCCAGTCACCGTCAGAGTGGTGAACGGCCCAACTCTGCCCTCACAGATTACCCACCAGACCGTCCCATTGTTGCTCTCATTGTCTCCATCTCATCAGGAGACGATATCCCTCCTCGTCATGCACGAGGTTATCAACCAGGTCCTTCTTGGGGTCCCCTGGTTGTGGTATCACTCACCCCATATAGAGTGGTCCTCGGGGAAGATTCTTGGTTGGAGTGAATCATGTGAGGGTAGATGTATGAGGGAGTGCATTCAGGTTGCCTCCACCGAGGTCCCCGCAGATCTTTCCCCGATCCCCAAAAACTATCGTGAGTATGCAGATGTGTTCTCCAAAAAGGTAGCAGAAACCCTTCCACCGCATCACTCCTATGACTGTCCTATTGACCTCTTGCCAGGTGCTTAGCCTCCCCGGGGTCGAGTCTACCCATTATCTCTCCCGGAGACAGAGGCCATGTCTCAATACATCAGGGAGAATCTGGCAAGAGGATTCATTAGGAAGTCAGTGTCACCAGCGGGGGCGGGATTCTTCTTTGTCCAGAAGAAGAATGGAGAACTGCATCCCTGCATCGATTACATGGGTCTTAATGCCTTAACCGTTAAGAATAAATATCCTCTGCCCCTGATATCGCAACTGTTCGATAGGTTATGAGGAGAGAGGGTTTTTTCCAAAATGGATCTGCGGGGAGCCTATAACCTGATACGCATCAGTGAGGAAGATGAATAGAAGATGGCCTTTAACACCAGGGATGGCCATTACGAATAACTTATCATGCCCTTTTTGCTCTGTAATGCCCCTGCCGTCTTCCAAGACTTAGTAAATGATATCTTTCGAGATATGCTCTCCACCTCTGTGATGGTCTATTTGGATGATATTCTCATCTTCTCACCAGATATTGACTCCCACCGGAGAGAGGTTTGCAAGGTCTTCGACCGCTTAAGGGCCAACTCCCACTACACCAAATTGGAGAAGTGCCTGTTCGAGCAGGAGTCCTTGCCTTTCCTGGGCTGTATTATCTCTGCCCAGGGTTTGGCTATGGATCCTGCCAAACTGCAGGCGGTAATGGACTGGCAGGAACCCCACTCTCTCAAAGCGGTGCAGCGCTTTCTGGGGTTCATGAACAACTACCGTCAGTTCATTCCCCACTTCTCTCCACCTTGGTAGCTCCCTTGGTTGCCCTCACCAAGAAGGGAGTAAACCCCAAGTTATGGTCGGAACAGGTCACCAAGGCCTTTTCCTTCATCAAGTCTCACTTTGCTACCACTCCCATTCTATATCGCCCCAATGTACATAAGCCATTCATCTTGGAGGTGGATGCTATTCCGTCGGTGCTGGAGCGGTCCTCTTTCAGAAGGACGCTCAGGGTCGGAAGCACCCTTGCTTCTTCTATTCCAAGACCTTTTCACCGGCGGAGAGGAATTATTCCATCGGGGACAGGGAGTTGCTAGCAATGAAATTGGCCTTCTCGGAGTGGAGACACCTCCTGGAAGGGGTTCGGTTCCCTTTCCAGGTATTTACCGACCATAAGAACTTAGTATACCTACAGACAGCCCAGCGGCTGAATTCTCACCAGGCCAGATGGTCCCTTTTCTTCTCCCGGTTCCACTTCACCCTTCATTTCCTTTCTGGTGAGAAGAACGTTCGGGCCGATGCTCTCTCTCGCTCCATGGTGTCAGCGGAGGAGGATGATGAGGATTCTCAGCTAAATGTCCCGTCTGAGAGTCTGAGGACTGTGGCTCCTGTCGCCCTTGAGTCGGTGCCTCCAGGCAAGACTTTTGTCCCTGCCTATTTGCGACCGGAGGTCCTCTCTTGGGCTCACGCATCCAGGGTGGGTGGACACTTTGGGACGAAGCGGACCTCTGAGCTACTGGCGAAGACCTATTGGTGGCCGCATATGGCCCGAGACGTCAGAGACTACATTCGGGCATGCATCTCCTGCGCCAAGAATAGGTCTCCCCGACAACGGCCTGCTGGCCTACTTTACCCCCTGCCGGTGGCGGACAGGCCCTGGTAAATGGTTGGCATGGACTCCGTGGTGGGCCTGCCCAAGTCCAGTGGCAGCAATGTGATTTGGATTGTCACCGACCATTTCTCTAAGATGGTGCGCCTGGTTCCCCTATCTTGGCTACCTTCCACACGGGGCCTGGTAGTGTTGTTCATCAAACATATCTTTCGACTTCACGGCATGCCGGACAAGATTGTCAGTGACCGGAGTCCCCAGTTTGTGTCTCGGTTCTGGAGAGAGCTCTGTAGCTTGCCCAGCATTGAGCTAAATCTCTCCTCAGCTTATCATCCCGATATGAATGGGTTGGTGGAGAGGGCCAACCAGACCTTCGTCACATATCTACGACATTTTGTCTCGGCCAGGCAGGATGACTGGACATCCTTGCTACCATGGGGGAATTTGCCTTGAACAACTCTGTGTCCGATTCCAACAGCCAAACCCCATTCCTCCTTAATTACGGCCAGCATCCGCGGGTCCCTGTGCCCATGCCCGTGTCGTCCACTGACTCTAGGGTGGCAGACTGGGCAGTGGAGGCATGTGATATTTGGGACCCCAATCAGGATGCCATCCGGGCCTCCAAGGAGAGAATGAGGGTCTCCGCGGACACACATCGGCGCCCTGCTCCGATCTTTACCCCTGGTGACTTAGTGTGGCTCTCCGCCCATAACATCGGGCTGAGGCTTGAGTCCACTAAGTTCGCGCCTCGCTACATAGGTCCCTTCAAGGTTCTCGAACAGGTTAACCCTGTGGTCTACCGGCTGGCCCTTCCTCCACGCCTGGGTATCAGCGACACCTTCCACGTTTCCCTCCTTAAACCCGTTCACATGTCCCCGTTCTCCGAGTTATCTGCTGGGACATTGGGCTTGTCCTCGGACGAGTATGAGGTAGAGGCCATTGTGGGGTGCCAGGTGGCACAAAGTATTATCTGGTGGACTGGAAGGGTTATGGCCCAGAGGATCGGACCTGGGAACCCGTGGAAACCATCCACGCTCCTCTGCTCATTGCGGCCTTTGAGCGTAGCGAGGATTAGGGGGGAGGTGGCCCTAGGAGGGGGGTAATGTTAGGCGACGAGTTTCCCCCACTGCACAGGGGGAATCTCAAGCCATGTCCTCTGCAGTCTCCCATTCCTCCGCAGCCGCAGAGATGTCGGTCCCGGCATTTTGCCCAGGCTGGTGCTAGGCGTCTTGGTGCTCCTTCTGACTCTGCTTTAACTCCATCCTTGAGTCAGCAGCAAGAAGACGCTTCTGGGACTAAGTCCTGTCCTTTCCTTACTTAGCATGCCCATGGGACGACCTCTCATTGGAGGTCGGAGGTCACATGCATTGTACATTCTAGTGAAGCACTGGTGTAAAAACAATCGTGCAGCCCCAACCAGGTGCCCCCATGTTATATACATTTGTTTACAGCATACATTTTTTTAACATTTACACATTTTTTAGCCTTTTCCTCAGCCCCCAGACCGCTTTGTAGGGTCCAGAAGACAATTACTCGCATTTTCCATTGACTATCATTGGACTCACTATTTATACTGAATACCCGAGTATTAAGGTATACTCGGTACGAGTATAGCGAGTCCGAATACTTCAGTACTCGCTTGTCCCTAGTTCTGTACTATTATAGGCCGTAGAATCTTGGCCAAGGGGGAGTGTCATGCTGAAATGCTTGTCAGCCTATGCCCTCCATTACAAGTCTTTGGAGACCCACACCCCTACATTTGGGCCTACTTTTTAACTCGGTTTCCTGCAATGTCTCTTCCTTACCTGCCACTAGATGACCAGGGTCCATGTTTTCTGTACTGTTATAGACTGGCGAATTTTGGGCAAGGGGGCTGTGATCGCAATAGTATATTTTTAAAAAACATACCCCCCATTGGTGAAATGTTTGTCAGCCTATGCACTCCTTTACAAGTCTCAGAGACCCACACCCCTACATTAGGCCTACTTTTTAGTTTCAATAAGTTTTATTTGAAACATCACATGAAAACATGGCAAGATCGCGCATTGAATCTCTGCAACGCCGATTCCACCTGCCAGAACATCGCATCATATGTGACCTCCCCACCAGGTGGAATTCAACGTTACATATGTTGGAGCGGTTGTGTGAGCAGCAGGCAGCAGTAATGGAGTACCAGCTGCATCAGGCGCAAACAAGTCGCACTGTGCGCCGGACACACTTTACCACCACTGATTGGGCCACTATGAGGGACATCTGCCAAGTTTTGCGTGCCTTCTATGACTCCACGCAGATGGCCAGTGCAGATGATGCACTAATCAGCATGACTGTTCCCCTCATCTGTCTGCTTCAAAAATCCTTACAAGCACTAAGTGAGGAGGTTTTTGAAGAGGTCGAGGATGAGGAGTCAGAAATGCCATCTGCTTCTGGCAAGTCTGCGCAACGTGCTTCCACACAAAGGCCCAGGCAGGGGACACTTAGTGAGGAGGATGACGAGGAGTCAATGGAGGAGGAGGAACACATCTCTCCAGAGGAGGGAGGTACACAAGGCTCTAGTAGTCAGTGTGTACAGCGAGGGTGGGGTGATGCTGAGCAGGCAGAGATGCTGCCTCAAGCTGGGGACAGCGTTTCCGGTCCAGTTGGCAGTCTGCAGCACATGGTTGAGTTCATGCTGCAGTGCTTGTTAAATGACCGCCGCATCGCCAACATTCTCCACACGGCTGATTATTGGGTGTACACCCTCCTAGATCCTCGCTACCGGGACAACTTACAAAGCCTCATACCACAGTTGAACCGGGAGCGAAAAATGCGGGAGTACTAAGAAACACTTGTGCAGGCCATCATGTTCTCCATTCCCCCCGCAAGTGTTGCTGGTAGTGCTTTTCAAAGCAGCCATGTAGGTAGAGGCAGTGGAGGAAGCTCTGCACAAAGAGGTAGCAGAGGCAGTGCCGCAGGACAAGGCAAGGCCAGTATGGCCCAAATGTGGAAAAGTTTTGTGGGACCGCCACAAATGGCTACACCATCACAGACGGCTCCAATCAGCAGGAAGCAACGTTTCCGTCAGATGGTGACAGACTACTTGTCTTGCCCTGTGAGTGTACTCCCAGACGGCTCTTCCCCGTTCAAGTATTGGGTCTCTAAGCTGGATACATGGCCAGAGCTTAGCCAGTATGCATTGGAGGTGCTGGCTTGCCCTGCTGCCAGTGTATTATCGGAACGTGTCTTTAGTGCTGCAGGTGGTGTGGTAACAGACCGTCGCACGCGACTATCCGCTGATAATGTTGACCGGCTTACTTTTCTGAAAATGAACAAGGACTGGATCTCACCTGAATTTGCCAGTCCTCTTCCAGAATAAATAATTGGCTCTCAACAGGATCCAGGTCTACTGTTGTGTTCATGTTTCTATGACCTGAACTTTATTTCCTGGGCTACAGCAACGCCCGCTGTTGCTCAGAAGTGCTGTCCACACAGACAAAACACTCGCTCACGTGTAAGTGGGGTTCGGTAACGTCAGCTGATCCCCTGCTGTGTGTATGGCAAAGTGTCCTGCTCCCTCCACAGTCAAACAACCTCAGATTTACACCTGGCTCCAAGTAGGCCTCGGCCTACTACCTGATTTTCCCTGGGCTCCGACACCGCCAGTTGGTGCTCAGAAGTGCTGTCCGCACAGACAAAACACTCGCTCATGTGTAAGTGGGGTTCGGTAACGTCAGCTGATCCCCTGCTGTGTGTACGGTAAACTCTCCTGCTGCCTACAACTTCTGACTACCTCTGATTTAATATGTTCTCTGATTTGCCTTCTGTCTCCACTCTGTTTTGAGTATTTCCTCCGGCCTACAACAACGCCTGTTTCTGCTCTCAAGTGCCGTCTGCACAATCCACACTTGTTCCTGTGTTACCTGGGTCCTGTAACATCTGCTCATCTCCAGAGGTGAGCACGGCAATGTCTCCTGCTTTGTCTACATTCCCACTACTTGTAGTGGAAATGTGGACAGAGCAGGAGACATTGCCTGACTCACCTCTAGGGAGAAGCTGCTGTTACAGAACCCCAGTAACACAGGAACAAGTGTGGGTTGTGCAGATGGCATTTCAGAGCAGCAACTGGCGTGGTTGGAAGCCTGAGGAAATACTCGAAACAGAGTGAAGACAGAGGCCTAATTGGAGTACGTTGACAGTTAGTAGTAGTCTAGAAACAATCGCAAACTGCCACCAAGTAGGCCTCGGCCTACTACCTTATTTTCCCTGGGCTCCAACACCTCCAGTTGGTGCTCAGAAGTGCTGTCCGCACAGACAAAACACTCGCTCATGTGTAAGTGGGGTTCGGTAACGTCAGCTGATCCCCTGCTGTGTATATGGCAAAGTGTCCTGCTCCCTCCACAGTCAAACAACCTCAGATTTACACCTGGCTCCAAGTAGGCCTCGGCCTACTTCCTGATTTTCCCTGGGCTCTGACACCACTTGTTGGTGCTCAGAAGTGCTGTCCACACACAAAAAAACAATCGTTCATGTGAAAGTGGGGGTCGGTAACGTCAGCTGATCCCCTGCTGTGTGGAGGGCAAAGTGCTGCTGCCTCAAAATTGTAACTACTTCAGATTTAAACATTCTCTGATTTGGCCTCTGTCTCCACTCTGTCTCTAGTATTTCCCCTGACCTCCAACACCGCCAGTTCCTGCTCACAGTTGCCGTCCGCGCATTCCACACATGTTCCTGTGTTACTGGGGTTCTGTAATGTCAGCAGATCCCACAATGTGTGTCCGCCACAGTCTCCTGCGCTGTCCACCTTCCCACTGCAAGTGGTGGGAATGTGGACAGAGCAGGAGACATTGGCAGACACACATCAGGGGATCTGCTGACATTACAGAACCCCAGTAACACAGGAACACGTGTGGATTGGGCAGACGGCTGCTGTACGCATAAACTGGCGGTGTTGGTGGTCACGTGAAATCCTGGAAACAGAGTGGAGACAGATGCCTAATTGGAGCACGTTGACAGTCTGTTATAGCCTACAAACAATCTAAAACTGCCACCAAGTAGGCCTCGGCCTGCACCCTGATTGTCCCTGGGCTCCAACAACGCTAGTTGTTGCTCGGAAGTGCTGTCCACACAGAAAAACACACTTGTTCATGTGAAAGTGGGGGTCAGTAATGTCAGCTGATCCCCTGCTGTGTGGAGGGCAAAGTGTCCTGCTCCCTCCCAAGTCAAAATGCCTCAGCTTTACACCTGGCTCCTAGAAGGCCTCGGCCTGCACCCTGATTGTCCCTGGGCTCCAACAACGCTAGTTGGTGCTCGGAAGTGCTGTCCACACAGAAAAACACACTTGATCATGTGAAAGTGGGGGTCAGTAACGTCAGCTGATCCCCTGCTGTGTGGAGGGCAAAGTGTCCTGCTCCCTCCCAAGTCAAAATACCTCAGCTTTACACCTGGCTCCTAGTAGGCCTCGGCCTGCACCCTGATTGTCCCTGGGCTCCAACAATGCTAGTTGGTGCTCGGAAGTGCTGTCCACACAGAAAAACACACTTGTTCATGTGAAAGTGGGGGTCAGTAACGTCAGCTGATCCCCTGCTGTGTGGAGGGCAAAGTGTCCTGCTCCCTCCCAAGTCAAAATACCTCAGCTTTACACCTGGCTCCTAGTAGGCCTCGGCCTGCACCCTGATTGTCCCTGGGCTCCAACAACGCTAGTTGGTGCTCGGAAGTGCTGTCCACACAGAAAAACACACTTGTTCATGTGAAAGTGGGGGTCAGTAACGTCAGCTGATCCCCTGCTGTGTGGAGGGCAAAGTGTCCTGCTCCCTCCCAATTCAAATTACCTCAGCTTTACACCTGGCTCCTAGTAGGCCTCGGCCTGCACCCTGATTGTCCCTGGGCTCCAACAACGCTAGCTGGTGCTCGGAAGTGCTGTCCACACAGAAAAACACACTTGTTCATGTGAAAGTGGGGGTCAGTAACGTCAGCTGATCCCCTGCTGTGTGGAGGGCAAAGTGTCCTGCTCCCTCCCAAGTCAAAATACCTCAGCTTTACACCTGGCTCCTAGTAGGCCTCGGCCTGCACCCTGATTGTCCCTGGGCTCCAACAACGCTAGTTGGTGCTCGGAAGTGCTGTCCACACAGAAAAAAACACTCGTTCATGTGAAAGTGGGGGTCAGTAACGTCAGCTGATCCCCTGTTGTGTGGAGGGCAAAGTGCTGCTGCCTCCCAATTGTAACTACTTCAGATTTAAACATTCTCTGATTTGGCCTCTGTCTCCACTCTGTCTCTAGTATTTCCCCTGACCTCCAACACCGCCAGTTCCTGCTCACAGTTGCCGTCCGCGCATTCCACACGTGTTCCTGTGTTACTGGGGTTCTGTAATGTCAGCAGATCCCACAATGTGTGTCCGCCACAGTCTCCTGCGCTGTCCACCTTCCCACTGCAAGTGGTGGGAATGTGGACAGAGCAGGAGATATTGGCAGACACACATCAGGGGATCTGCTGACATTACAGAACCCCAGTAACACAGGAACACGTGTGGATTGGGCAGACGGCTGCTGTACGCATAAACTGGCGGTGTTGGTGGTCACGTGAAATCCTGGAAACAGAGTGGAGACAGATGCCTAATTGGAGCACGTTGACAGTCTGTTGTAGCCTACAAACAATCTAAAACTGCCACCAAGTAGGCCTCGGCCTGCACCCTGATTGTCCCTGGGCTCCAACAACGCTAGTTGTTGCTCGGAAGTGCTGTCCACACAGAAAAACACACTTGTTCATGTGTAAGTGGGGTTCGGTAATGTCAGCTGATCCCCTGCTGTGTGTACGGCAAACTCTCCTGCTGCCTCCAAATTCAAACAGAGTCTTATCTTAAACTGCCTCCAAGTAGGCTTCAGCCTACAAAATGACTGTCCCTGGGCTCCAACATCATCAGTTGTTGTTCGGAAGTGCTATCCACACAGAAAAAAACACTCATTCATGTGAAAGTGGGGTTCGGTAATGTCAGCTGATCCCCTGCTGTGTGGAGGGCAAAGTGTCCTGCTCCCTCCCAAGTCAAAATACCTCAGCTTTACACCTGTCTCCTAGTAGGCCTCGGCCTGCACCCTGATTGTCCCTGGGTTCCAACAACGCTAGTTGGTGCTCGGAAGTACTGTCCACACAGAAAAACACACTTGTTCATGTGAAAGTGGGGGTCAGTAACCTCAGCTGATCCCCTGCTCTGTGGAGGGCAAAGTGTCCTGCTCCCTCCCAAGTCAAAATACCTCAGCTTTACACCTGGCTCCTAGTAGGCCTCGGCCTGCACCCTGATTGTCCCTGGGCTCCAACAACGCTAGTTAGTGCTCGGAAGTGCTGTCCACACAGAAAAAAACACTCGTTCATGTGAAAGTGAGGGACAGTAACGTCAGCTGATCCCCTGCTGTGTGGAGGGCAAACTGCTGCTGCCTCCAAATTGTAACTACTTCAGATTTAAACATTCTCTGATTTGGCCTCTGTCTCCACTCTGTCTCTAGTATTTCCCCTGACCTCCAACACCGCCAGTTCCTGCTCACAGTTGCCGTCCACGCATTCCACACTTGTTCCTGTGTTCTTGGTGTTCTGTTACATGAGCAGATCCCCCAATGTGTGTCTGGCACTGTCTCCTGCGCTGTCCACCTTCCCACTGCAAGCGGTGGGAATGTGGACAGAGCAGGAGACAGTGGCAGACACACATCAGGGGATCTGCTGACATTACAGAACCCCAGTAACCCAGGAACACATGTGGATTGGGCAGACGGCTGCTGTACGCATAAACTGGCGGTGTTGGTGGTCACGTGAAATCCTGGAAACAGAGTGGAGACAGATGCCAAATTGGAGCACGTTGACAGTATGTTGTAGCCTACAAACAATCTAAAACTGCCACCAAGTAGGCCTCGGCCTGCACCATGATTGTCCCTGGGCTTCAACAACGCCAGTTGGTGCTCGGCAGTGTCTTTGGCACAGGTACTCCCTGTTGCCCAGCCTGGTTCCAGCACGCCTGCTGTTTCCGGGTAGTGTCAAGGTCACTAAGCCACCAATCCGTTGTCCTGTCGTCTTGCGGCCGGGTTAGCCGACTCTAGGGTGCCTGAAGTTTAGGTGACTCCTATGTGGGCTGCGGGAACTGGAACTGAAGGCTGGATCCGTAGTGCCAATGGGACATGGACCCCCTGTAGGACTGTGGTTTTCGGTAACTGCAGCCGGCTTGCGGCCTGGCTACTTTGCTTTGGATGGGTACCTTCTGCTACCCACCCGGGTTCCGGCACTGTCAGCTGGTTCTCGCCAGAGCCTTTGGCCTAGGTGCCTCCATCTCGGTATCCAAAGTCCAGCACCGTCAGCTGGTCCTTGGTAGTGCTTTTTAGCACAGGTACCTTCTGCTTAGTAACCGTGTTCCAGCACCGTCAGCTGTTCCTCGGTAGTGCCATTGGCTCTTGTTCCTTCTGCTACCCATCCGGGTTCCAGCACTGTCTGCTGGTTCTCGCCAGAGCCTTTGGCCTAGGTGCCTCCATCTCGGTATCCGAGGTCCAGCACCGTCAGCTGGTCCTTGGTAGTGCTTTTTAGCACAGGTACCTTCTGCTTAGTAACCGTGGTCCAGCACCGTCAGTTGGTCCTCGGTAGTGCCATTGGCTCTTGTTCCTTCTGCTACCCATCCGGGTTCCATCACTGTCTGCTGGTTCTCGCCAGAGCCTTTGGCTTAGGTGCCTCCATCTCGGTATCCGAGGTCCAGCACCGTCAGCTGGTCCTTAGTAGTGCTTTTTAGCACAGGTACCTTCTGCTTAGTAACCGTGGTCCAGCACCGTCAGGTGGTCCTCGGTACTGCCGTTGGCTCTTGTTCCTTCTGCTACCCATCCGGGTTCCAGCACTGTCTGCTGGTTCTCGCCAGAGCCTTTGGCCTAGGTGCTTCCATCTCGGTATCCGAGGTCCAGCATCGTCAGCTGGTCCTTGGTAGTGCTTTTTAGCACAGGTACCTTCTGCTTAGTAACCGTGGTCCAGCACTGTCAGTTGGTCCTCGGTAGTGCCATTGGCTCTTGTAGCTTTTGCTACCCATCTGGGTTCCAGCACCGTCAGCTGTTCCTCAGTAGTGCCATTGGCTCTTGTTCCTTCTGCTGCCACTACGGGTTCCAGTACTGTCAGCTGGTTCTCGCCAGTTTTTCAGCCTTCTTGTACCTTCTGCTACATTTCCAAGATCAAGCTTTTTGAAATTGTCTTTGGTAATCCGTATTGGTCTCCATGACGACAACCCTGATGACGACGAACCCTGAAGACCACACCAAAGAAGACCAGAAATATGACCCTAAATAATATGACCAAGAGGACAAAGAACATGAAGACAACCACCAAGATACAGAAGAAAAGACAGAAGAACAAGAAGCAGAAGAAGTAAAAGCAGAAGAACAAAAAGCAGAAGAACATTAAGCATAAGACTAAAAATCAGCATAGAAGAAATCAAAATTATAAGCAGAAGAAGACTAAGCAGTAAATGGGGGTGAGTCCGTTCCTCCTCGTGGTGCCCCTGGAAAATGCCTGCTGCTGCAGGCCAAACTGAACACGGACAAATCCTGTTGTAAATCTTTAGTGACAGGCAGAACGTTATGTGTAATCTTCTAATTTTTATAGATAAGTACTACAGGAATGCCTGTCACCATAAGAAAATGAAGAAAAAGAAGAATAGGAAGAAGATGAAGAAATAGCATATGAAAATTAATAATAGCTGAATAAGAAGAATATGAAGAATGGAAGAAAAAAAATTAATAGGAAGAAGATGAAGAAGAAGAAGATGAATAAGGTGAAGAAAAAGTTGATGAAAAAAATGCTACTGCTGCGGATCATGAAGGAGAAAGTGTGGGAGAAGTACAAAAGAAGGTGAAGAGCATGGAAGTTGTGAAACATACATATCTGACTAAATATAAAAAAGGTTAACATAGTCAATATCTTTTTAACTCCGAATGTCTTGAAAAAAAAAATTGGAATTAATGCTACGCCATGTGATTTGAATAAACCACTATGCCTTTAATGTCTCCTCCACCTCCCACAATACATTCTACATGACTCTTATTTGTTTTCAATTATGTAGAATTAGCCAACAAGGAAATAAAGGGCTTTTTTAAATTCCGATACCGGAAGTCCCATTGACTTGAATGGGACTTCCGGTATCGGAATCGGCGATACCCGATATTTTTTTCATATCGGGCGATGCCATCCGATACGATATTTTTGGGTATCGAACGGTATCGCTCAAAACTACTAATAATCCTTTCAGTTACAATAAATGTGAAAATTTTTAAATCTATATTTAAAAGTGATATGGGTCTATAGTTTTTAGTTAGAAGGTCATCTATTTTGGGTTTCGGCATTACAGTTACGTGTGCTATATAAAACTCTGAGGGCATTTGTACACCATGTAAATGTGAATTACAGAAACTTTTTATAAAAGGTGCAAGCGTCTCACTAAATTTTTTATAATACATTGCAGTAACGCCATCTGGTCAGGGTGCTTTACCTTTTTTCAGTTTTTTAATTACTGCTGCAATTTCTTCCACTGACATATCATGATGAAGATGTTGAGCGGCAGAATCAGTGATTTTAGGGAGGTTGAGGTTATTGAGGAAGGACTCTAGTAGCAACGGAGGGGGAGGCTGTGGGTCAGAATACAGGCTTTGGTAATAGGCATGAAAGGTATCATAAATTGTATCAGGGTGGGCCGAAATTTGTCCATTAGATTTTATACAGCCGGGATGATATTGAGTGACTCTCTTGCCCTAAGCTTCCGAGCTAACATTCTATTAGGTTTGTTAGCATATCTGTAAAATGTAGCCTTAGTCCAGGTCAGGTCCCTCTCCGTTTTAGTGGTGAGGATAGCATCTAGCTGTAATTTAGTATCATAAATTTGTTTAGTTAAATATATAGAAGGAGAAAGCTGGTTAGCAAATTCTAATTTAAACAACTTATTTTCTAATCTAGTCTGGAGTTCCGACCTTTCCTTTTTTTTAGTTGTTGCAAGCTTAATTTTGGAGCCAGTGATACATTTTTTTTGGGTTAGCCATAATATTCCAGGGGAGGGATCTCCCGGTTTGTTAGTTTCAAAAATTTTTTCTAGATCCACCTTAATTAATGTAATGTTAACCGGGTCTACCAAAAGAGATTTGTTCAATCGCCATCTATATAACCTGGACGTGGTGATATTAAATTTGAAAACAGAAAGGACCACATCATGGTCTGACCATGAGGACGGGATATGATGTGTGTATAGCACTGAAGGAAGTGTGGTCGCTGTTATCAGATGTATATCAATCTTAGAGTACGTTTTGTGTGCTGGAGAAAAATACGTAAAACCTTTCGACAACCCATGCAGCTCCCTCCAGAGATCTGCTAAACAATACTCTTTCATAAGACTAAGAAATCACCAAATCAGGTGATGGTATGAGAGCGTGGCGAGCCTTGACAGAATCAACTGAAAGACTGAGAATTGAGCAGAGGCAGGAAGGTACCTGTTTACAATACAAATATTGTGTCCTTGTAGTGTTCCTTTTAGGATACGGAATCTACCCTCATTATCTGCGTATGATTGGATGGGTTGTAATGGGAAACTTTTCTTAACAAAAATGGCCACACCTCTCGTCTTATGCTCCCAGGCGGACAGAAAAAACAGGAATAAGCAGAGTCAAAAAACCTCGGGTAAGAGGAATTAGAAAAATGGGTCTCCTGGAGACAAATAAAGTCAGGGCTATTTTTCCGGTATTTTAAAAAACTCTTTTTTTGTTTTAAAGGGGAGTTAAACCCCTTACATTATGTGACAAAATCTTACACATGGTAAATTAACTTTTTAATGCTAAATAATAACTCATATATCACAAAGGTCATGTCACTGTGAGGTGACACATGAACCAAGAGTGTCACTCATCTCATAAAGTTAGAAAAATCATTTTATTAAACAATTATAAACATACAAACATAAAACCGTTGCCTCAAACCAATGAATACATAGGCAGAAAAAGCAGCTGATGAACGATCCACTTCTAGTTATACAATATATCAAAATTTTGCGTAAATTACAAAGGTATCCAAAATACTATGCTCATTAATATGCTTACTCAGTTTGCTAATAACAACTGTTAAACAGAAGACTAGATGGCTACAAAATTAATAGAATAATAAATAAACCTAATGAAAGGCAAATTTAAAAAAAATAATGAATAAGGACAGAGGACTATTGATAAAGTGTCAAGTGCAGAATTCCAAACCTACACAAATGTAGATTAGATTATAATATCCTTCATTCAGAAACCAAGGCCTTCAGACAATTCACACCATCAGAGTTTAGAGATATCCATCAACTATAGATCAGATAACAAGCAGACACAGCTGCTACTATGCCACCATAGCCTCTCATGTCTAGAGAATATAATCACCTTAAACATAGAAATGAACAAGTGGCCAAATACATATTACCTGAGTCGCGAGCACAATTGAGCTGGACATCAGATGACATGCTGCTTCCCCGCAGTCCCGACACGTGTTTCGCCCGTGCTTCTTCCTGGGGGTATGTTTAGTTCTCCCATATCACCCTTCTCATATCAGCAGTGGTCCAATAGAGATGGAAAAAGGGGGTGTTCTTAGTAAGTAGGTTGAGACGTCATATCCAATGAAATCATTGGAGAGGAGGTATAATGTTAATTAAGACCACCCACTTGCGGTCACAATATTAGGAGTGAGTGTTTAATAGGCATAATCCCTCCCATCAATCCAATTACTCTGCTAAACCACTGCTAGCCTCAGCGTACACTGTAGCAAACACGCAACGCTGACCATATGACCTGCACATGGATGAGAAGAGCGCGGACAGCCTCCCCTGCAGGAAAGAGACACACCACACTCTTACCCACCAAATGCCTGTAAAATGGCCAACCGTGCATGTGAAACAGAGCAAGCTGACTTACCATAATGAAGGGGTAATTTAGATATTTTAACCCATAAAGTACAAACTATATTTTGAATATTACTACATAGTAAATCCTACATTGAATAATCTAAATTACAATAATCCAACATAACAAAAAATATTTATAATGAAAATCATATGCAAATTTTGACAATCCACCTATAAAAAATGTAATATTTTTTCAAATAACAATTCAAACATATAATGACCAAAATTACATGACATCTAAAATCCTTGTAAGGAATACAGTGTCATATTATATTCATAGACTTGAAATTGCACTCTACATCATTTCCACACTCTAAATATTCAATAAATAAAGTGCAAGTGAGTTGCGCTTATAATGATTCAGTAAACCATTATAACATCAGTGCATAGATTTATAATAAATATATATATATATATATATATATATATATATATCACTAACCTTAATATTTAAAGTGCCCAGTGACATAAAAATTGCAGGAGGTGATAATAGATATGTGATATACTTCAATTTATTTAAAAAAAAATAAAAAAATTTAAGTGTATAATAAACCTGTCCATTCATATAGTGGTAGTGCATATTAGTGCAAAGGTGAAATAGCACAAACAATTAATTTTCTTTTAAATACTCAATTAAAATTTATTTTTGACTAGCTGAAGAGTCCGGCGCTGCCCGGGCATAGTAACTAACTGTGGTTAGTTATAGCAAATTATGATTATCCACCATCCCATACTCCTTTGCCCATATACCCATCATACATATCCACGATCCCATAGGCCTGTGCCCATATACCCATCATACATATCCTCCATCCCATAGTCGAGTGCCCATATACCCATCACACATCCTCCATCCCATAGTCCCATGCCCATATACCCATCACACATGCTCCATCCCATAGTCCCGTGCCCATGTACCCATCATACATATCCACCATCCCATAGGCCCGTGCCCATATACCCATCATACATATCCTCAATCCCATAGTCGAGTGCCCATATACCCATCACACATCCTCCATCCCATAGTTCCATGCCCATATACCCATCACACATCCTCCATCCCATAGTCCCGTGCCCATGTACCCATCATACATATCCACCATCCCATAGGCCTGTGCCCATATACCCATCATATATATCCTCCATCCCATAGTCGAGTGCCCATATACCCATCACACATCCTCCATCCCATACTCCCATGCCCATATACCCATCACACATCCTCCATCCCATAGTCCCATGCCCATATACCCATCATACATATTCGCCATCCCATAGTCGAGTGCCCATATACCCATCACACATCCGTCATCTCATAGTCCCATGCCCACATACCCATCATACATATCCGCCATCCCATAGTCCCGTGCCCATATACCCGTCATACATATCCTCCGTCCCATAGTCCAGTGCCCATATACCCATCACACATCCTCCATCCCATAGTCAACAATTATGACATCATAATGAGGGGCGGGGCATGACACACACACACACTTTTTCCCCATTATGTAGAAATGGGCAAAATTGTTTGGTGAATTGGAATGCACGGGGTTAAAATTTCACCTCACAGCATAGCTTAGGACACTCTCGGGGTCCAGACGTGTGACTGTGCCAAATTTTGTGGCTGTAGCTGCGACGGTGCGGAACCAATCTCGGACATACACACACACACACACACACACACACATACATACACACACACTTGAGCTTTATATATTATATTAATTGTGGTGACAGTGTAAGGTGAACCCATATTAACAGTCTAAATATAGTATTCCTTTTATAACTAGAAGTGAAAGCTGAAGAAGAGAGAAAACATATTCTGAGATTATGACACATGGATCAACTGTAATACTGTATAATGGTGCAGCCATCAATAAACATATCCATAGCATACTTAGCTCTGACCTGTAAACCCCACCTTTAACAATCACAATCCCATGAATAATATAACATTCATGAAAACGACGAAATAGGAAATGGAATAAAAATAGTCTTTTTCTTTGGAATATAAACACAGCAATCTTGAAGAACAAATGATGTCACACATAGTTCCAAATTCCGATGAACTTATAATGATTAACTTTCTGAATCTTCGCTTCTATAATTTATTATTCGATTTTTCTTTTATCCACCCTGGAAACTTGGGTTAAATCACATCCATTGGAGATACTAATCCAACTGCTGATAATGGGTGATCCATCTAGGTGAGACAAATAACAATTAATCTAAAGCTGAAAAATACATAAACAACATATGACAAACCAAAGTCCCACCCTGATAAAACTAGGTAAAATCATATAAAAACTAATACCCCAATAAGAAAGAGATCAAAGACCACAGAAAATATAAACGACTTACAGAAATGCCCCTAAGGCTGGTTTCACACTTGCGCTTTTTTTTGTGGGATTTTAGCGCTAAAAAACGCATGCGATTTTTTTTCCTATACTTTGCATGGGATGCGCTTATGTGCGCATACACATGCGTTTGTATGCGTTTTTCCGCGCATGCGTTTTTTTGCAGTATGCGCTCGGGCGCACAAAATGCATCCTGTTGTATTTTTTGAGCGTCCGACTTGCCTCAAAAAAACGCATGCACACGCAATGCGTTTTTTTACAGCAAGACACCCATTATAAGTCTATGGGTGCGCATATGTGCGCATTGGCATGCTTATGTATGCGTTTTTTTGCGCATGCGGTTTTTTTTTACCATTAGTTGGACAATGGAATTTAGGGGTTTGGGTTAGAGTTAGGGTTAGTTAAGGGGGTTTAGGGCTAGGGTTAGGGTTAGCTAGGGTTTAGGGTTAGGGTCAGGGTTAGGGTTAGGGTTAGGGTCAGGGTTAGGGTTAGAGTCAGGGTTAGGGTTAGGGTTAGGGTCAGGGTTAGGGTTAGGGTCAGGGTTAGGGTTAGGGTTAGGGTCAGGGTTAGGGTTAGGGTCAGGCTTAGGGTTAGGGTTAGGGTTAGGGTCAGGGTTAGGGTTAGGGTTAGGGTTAGGGTCAGGGTTAGGGTTAGGGTTAGGGTCAGGGTTAGGGTTAGGGTCAGGGTTAGGGTTAGGGTTAGGGTCAGGGTTAGGGTTAGGGTCAGGGTTAGGGTTAGGGTTAGGGTCAGGGTTAGGGTTAGGGTCAGGGTTAGGGTTAGGGTTAGGGTCAGGGTTAGGGTTAGGGTCAGGGTTAGGGTTAGGGTCAGGGTTAGGGTTAGGGTTAGGGTCAGGGTTAGGGTTAGGGTTAGGGTTAGTAAAGTCATGGTTTGGGTTAGTGTGAGGGGCCACCTAATGTTGGAAAAAAACGCAAACGCGGTAAAAACGCACTAAAAACACATACAAACGCATAAAAACGCTGCGTTTTTTTCATGCATGCTCATAAAAATGCTTGAAAAAAACGCAGCATTTGTATGCGTTTGTATGCGTTTTTTCAATGCGTTTTTTTGCGGGAAAAACGCGCTGGAAAAAAAAGCAAGTGTGAAATTAGCCTAAGCCAAGATTCTCATTGAGGCCCTAAGAAGTTAAGGTGCCCAATCTAAATATCCATCAACTTTCTATCTTAGGCTGGTTTCACACTTGCGTTTTTTGCGCTGTATTTTTGCGCAAAAAAAGCATGCGTTTTTTTTTTTCCTATCTTTTACATGGGTGCGCATACATATGCGTTTGTACGCGTTTGTATGCGCATGCGTTTTTTTGTAGTGTGCGCTCGGGCGCACAAAATGTATCCTGTTGCTTTTTTTGTGCGTCCGACCTGTCCCAAAAAAACGCATGCGCACGCAATGCTTTATTTTTCACCCAAACACACATTATAGTCTATGGGTGTGCTGACATGCGCCTAAACCCACAAAAAAACGCACACAAACACATGATGCATTTTTATGTGCGTTTACACTGCGCACAGTGCGCAGCGCAAAAAAACACAAGTGTGAAAGTAGCCTGAGCCATCTGTTTTCCCAGATCCCCACCCCTTGGTCCTAAAGACACCATATCTATGCCTTTAATCTGCAGACTGTGAAAATCACAACTATGACATTGTTTATAGTGTCTGGGAATGGTTTTAAGATTAGTTATGTCCTCCAAAGTTTTTGCCTTTTCTGTATGTAGGATATGTTCTCGAACACGAATCCTCAATTCTCAGGTAGTTAATCCTATATATATTTTCCTGCAGGCACAGGTGGCATGATAAATAACTCCTTTAGATGTACAAGTAATACATTTTCTAATCGTATAAGTTCTTAATCCATTAAAATTTTTAAAATCTTTAACCTTTATACAGTTTGGACATGCCTTACAGAGCCCACACGGGAAAAAAAAATAGGCATCTTGGAGTCCATAGTTGGTTGTTGGTGTTTTGGGTCATAGTGACTATGCACCAATATATCCCTTAGATTTCTAGATCTTCTTGCTGCAATAGATGGAGTTGCTGGCAGTAGACCTTTAAGCACAGGATCCGTATGTAATATTGACCAATGCTTGGTAACAATGTTGCGAAATTCTTGCCACTTGTTGTGATATGTGGTTATGAGACGTACTTGGTCATTCTTGTTGATTTGCCCTTTCGGTTTATTTTTATATAAAAGCTCATTTCTTGTTGTGCTCTTTGCCTGACTATATCCCCTGTAGATAGTCCTTTTGCCATATCCTCATTCTTGGAACCTTTCCACCAGGTCCTTAGACTGTCTTTCAAAATCATTTTCTTGAGAGCAGATTCGCTTTACTCTGAGGAACTTGCTATAGGGATTCCTCTTATTGTTGTCTGTGGGTGGGCCAACTGAGCATGCAACACTGAGTTTGTGGCCGTGGCTTTACGGAACACATCTGTGGATATACTTCCGTCAGGCAGGATACCAATCTGCAGGTCCAGGAAATCCACCATGTAGCCATATTTGAAAGAGAGTTTTATATTTAATTTATTTTGATTCAAATTAGCCATTAATCCTTCTAAATTCTCAATGTTCCCCTCCCATATAAACAGAATATCATCAATGTATCTTATCCATTCTTGGTTGAGATGATTTTGGGGAATAGGGTTACATTGAAACATATCTCTTTCCCATGCCCCCAAAAACGATTGGCGTAAGAGGGGGCACAACAAGCCCCCACTGTGGTCCCCTGGAGTTCCAAATAGGTATCCCGCCTGAACAGAAAAACATTGTGTGTCAATATGAAGTTCAATAACTCCCAAAAAAACCTACCATTGATTTGTCCAGATTGCTTGCTTCCAGGTAAGTTGAAGCTGCTTTTATCCCATCCACATGCTTGATTGACGTGTATAGCACCTCTCCATCTGCCATAAAAAAAATACTGTTCGAATTCAAATGTAGATTATCAAGTCTTCGTAACACTGCCGTAGTATCTTTGATGAAAGATGGAAGTTCACTTACCAAAGGTTTTAAATAGTAGTCCAAATCTTGTGTTATGATTTCACACAGTTCCCCATTCCCAGACACAATCGGTCTCTCTGGGGGAACTGAGGTGTCTTTATGAATTTTTGGGATCAGATATAGCGTAGGCATACGCGCATGCAGATTCTTTATTGTATCCCACATTTTCCTAGTGATAATTCCCTCCATGAACGCTCTTTCCAATATGCTGCACAATTCCTCCTGAAATGATTTAATGGGATTAGTTAACATCTTCTTGTAGCAATGTTTATCATTAAGAAGTTTCAACACCTGTTTTTCGTACATAGTATGAGGCCATATCACAAGATTCCCGCCTTTGTCGGCGGGTTTGAAAACTACATAATCCCAATTTTTCATTTCTTCCAGTGCTACTCTGTCAGACTGATTGAAATTAGTGTTTCCATACCCCCTTTGATTGAGTGATTCAATATCTTGTGATACCATTTTGGTAAACACTTCTACTGCTGGACACAGGCTCAGTGCTGGAAATTTTTTGGATTTTCCTATTAAATGTGCCGGGAAATTACTCACCTCAATAGACTCATTCTCCATAGCCAGAGATTCAAGGACAGCTAATGCTTTTTTTTTTCTTCAACAGTATTAAAAGTATCTTTCCTTTGGCATTTATGATGCCATCTCTTTAAAATCAACTTTCTTGAAAACAAGTGTAAATCCTTTATGGATAAAAACGCATCTGGAGAATATGAGGGAGAGAAAGTGAGTCCCTTTTCTAAAATTTTAATTTGCTCATCAGATAAAATATGAGAAGACACATTTATCACCTTAAACTGATCATTTCTTTTGCTCGTTTTTTTCTTAAAGAAGTCTGTAGCTTTCTGATTACCACCATATTTTCTCCGTCCATTCCAAGATGCATTATTTTCAATGTTGGACTGGGATGTGCTTGTATCAGAAACAGATGATAATCAGCTATGTGAAGTCTTTCTTGAACTCTTATCCTTCTCTCCAGTTTTGAAACCCTGCCATTTATAAACCTTCTGATTCTCATAATCCACAAGGTCCCTTTGGTATTTCTTTGCTTTAGTTTGACATACGCTACCATTCAAAAGTTTAGGGTCACTTAGAAATTTCCTTATTTTTGAAAGAAAAGCACAGTATTTTCCAATGAAGCTAACATTAAATGATTCAGAAATACATTCTATACATTGTTAATGTGGTAAATGACTAATCTAGCTGCAAACGTCTGGTTTGTAATGCAATATCTTCATAGGTGTATAGAGGCCTTTTTCCAACAACCATCACTCCAGTGTTCTTATGGTACTTTGTGTTTGCTAACTGTGTAAGAAGGCTAATGAATGGTTAGAATACCCTTGAAAACCCTTATGCAAGTATGTTAGTACAGCTGAAAACAGTTTGGCTGATTAGAGAAGCTATAAAACTGACCTTCCTTTGAGCTAGTTGAGAATCTGGATCATTACACTTGTTGCTTCCATTAAACTCTCAAAATCGGCAGCAAAAAAGAACTTTCATGTGAAACTCGACAGTCTATTCTTGTTCTTAGAAATGAAGGCTATTCCATGTGAGAAATTGCCAAGAAACTGAAGATTTCCTACAACGGTGTGTACTACTCCCTTCAGGAGAGAGCACAAACAGGTTCTAACCAGAGTAGAAAGAGAAGTGGGAGGCCCTGCTAAACAACTGAGCAACAAGACAAGTACATTAGAGTCTGTAGTTGGCGAAATCGACGCCTCACAGGTCCTCAACTGGCAGCTTCTTTAAATAGTACACGCAAAATGCCAGAGTCAAGTCTACAGTAAAAAGGCGACTCCGGGATGCTGGACTTCAGGGCAGATTGGCATTGGAAAAAGCCATATCTGAGACTGACTAATAAAAGGAAAAGATTAATATGGGCAAAAGGGCACAGACATTGGACAGAGGAAGATTGGAAAAAAGTGTTATGGACAGACGAATTGAAGTTTGAGGTGTTTGGATCACACAGAAGAACATTTGTGAGATGCAAAACAACTGAAAAGATATTGGAAGAGTGCCTGACGCCATCTGTCATGCACGGTGGAGGTAATGTGATGGTCTGGGGTTGCTTTGGTGTTGGTAAAGAGGGAGATTTGTACAAGGTAAAAGGGATTTTGAATAAGGAAGGCTATCACTCCATTTTGCAACACCATGCCATACCCTGTGGACAGTGCTTGATTGGAGCCAATTTCATCTTACAACAGGACAATGACCCAAAGCACACCTCCAAATTATGCAAGAACTATTTAGTGAGGAAGCAGGCAGGTGGTATTCTATCTGAAATGGAGTGGCCAGCGCAGTCACCAGATCTCAACCCCATTGAGCTGTTGTGGGAGCAGATTGACCTTATGGTACGCAAAAAGTGCACATCAAGAAAAGCGAACTTGTGGAAGGGGCTTCTGGAAGCATGGGATGAAATTTCTCCAGATTAACTCAGCAAATTAACTGTTAAAATGCCAAAGGTCTGCAATGCTGCAATTGCTGCAAAAGGAGCATTCTTTGATGAAAACAAAGTTTAAAGGAGAAAATTATTATTTCAAATAAAAATCTTTTTTTCGAAAATTTTCAATGTCTGGACTAGATTTTAAATTCATTTGGTAACTCATTTAATTAATAAAAGTATGAGTTTTCATAGAAAACACAAAATTTTCTGAGTGACCCCCAAACTTTTGAACGGTAGTGTATATCTTTCTCCCATCTTTCAAGATCATTATTTATTTCTTTCAAAAATGTCATCCAAATCCTCTCTTCTCATATCTTTTTTAAAAATAGCTTCCAATCTTCCTATTTCTTCCTCAATCTTGTTAATTGACAAGGAATTGCTTTCAATGATAACTTGAAGAAATTCCATGGAGCTGATTGGGATGATGTAGTTTTCAAACCCGCCGACAAAGGCGGGAATCTTGTGATATGGCCTCATACTATGAACAAAAAACAGGCGTTAAAACTTCTTAATGATAAAAATTGCTACAAGAAGATGTTAACTAATCCCATTAAATCATTTCAGGAGGAATTGTGCAGCATATTGGAAAGAGCATTCATGGAGGGAATTATCCCTAGGAAAATGTGGGATACAATAAAGAATCTGCATCCGCATATGCCTACGCTATATCTGATCCCAAAAATTCATAAAGACCCCTCAGATCCCCCAGGGAGACCGATTGTGTCTGGGAATGGGGGACTGTGTGAAATCATAACACAAGCTTTGGTATACTATTTAAAACCTTTGGTAAGTGAACTTCCGTCTTTCATCAAAGATACTATGGAAGTGTTATGAACACTTGATAATCTACATTTGAATTCGAACAGTATTTTTGCTACAGCAGATGGAGAGGCGCTATACATGTCAATCAAGCATGTGTATGGGATAAAAGCAGCTTCAACTTACCTGGAAGCAAGCAATCTGGACAAATCAATGGTAGGTTTTTTATTGGAGTTATTGGACTTCATATTGATACACAATGTATTTCTGTTAGGGCACGAAACCTATTTGCAACTCCAGGGGACCGCAATGGGGGCTGTTATGAATGAGTCATCGAGGAGACTAGACTTCAATTCCCTATATCAGCACTCAGGTATATTCTGAAGACAGAGCAAAAGAGATCAACTGATCAGGGACAAAAGCAAAGTGAAATAATCAGAGACAAAATGGAAATTCAGCACAGCCCCCGCCGGGGCTGGCTGAACACAAAAAACCAAGTAAACCAGACAGAAACTCAAATGAACAATAGCTGAGCAAAACTTAGCTTGAGAAGGCAGGAACCAAACTGGAAACCAGAAGCCCCAGGCAGGCGAAATCACCAGCAAGAAAATAGGGAGTCGGCTGCCTTAAATCCAATCAGAGACTCCTGATGCCCAATCGCAGTCCTCCTCAGGTGGCAGGTCTCTGCCATTTATATCAGCTTCATTACCTCTTGTCACCAACAGAGGGAGTCCAGATAGAGAACTCACGACTAGTGTTGAGCGATACCGTTCGATACCCAAAAATATCGTATCGGATGGTATCGCCCGATACGAAAAAAATATTGGGTATCGCCGATTTCGATACCGGAAGTCCCATTCAAGTCAATGGGACTTCCGGTATCGGAATTAAAAAAAGGCCTTTATTTCCTTGTTGGCTAATTCTACATAATAGAAAACAAATAAGAATCATGTAGAATGTATTGTGGGAGGTGGAGGAGACATTAAAAGCATAGTGGTTTATTCAAATCACATGGCATAGCATTAATTCCAATTTTTTTTTCAAGACGTTCGGAGTTAAAAAGATATTGACTATGTTAACCTTTTTTATATTTTGTCAGATATGTATGTTTCGCAACTTCCATTCTCTTCACCTTCTTTTGTACTTCTCCCACACTTTCTCCTTCATGATCCGCAGCAGTAGCATTTTTTTCATCAACTTTTTCTTCACCTTATTCATCTTCTTCTTCACCTTCTTCCCATTAATTTTTTTTTTCCATTCTTCACATTCTTCTTATTCAGCTATAATTAATTTTCATATGCTATTTCTTCATCTTCTTCCTATTCTTCTTTTTCTTCATTTTCTTATGGTGACAGGCATTCCTGTAGTACTTATCTATAAAAGTTATAAGATTACACCTTACATTCTGCCTGTCACAAAAGATTTACAACAGGATTTGTCCGCGTTCAGTTTGGCCTGCAACAGCAGGCATTTTCCAGGGGCACCACAAGGAGGAACGGACTCACCCCCATTTACTGCTTAGTCTTCTTCTGCTTATAATTTTGATTTCTTCTATGCTGATTTTTTGTCTTATGCTTAATGTTCTTCTGCTTTCTGTTCTTCTGCTTTTGCTTCTTCTGCTTCTTGTTCTTCTGTCTTTTGTTCTGTATCTTGGTGGTTGTCTTCATGTTCTTTGTCCTCTTGGTCTTATTATTTAGGGTCATATTTCTGGTCTTCTTTGGTGTGGTCTTCAGGGTCGTCATCATCAGGGTCATCGTCATGGAGATCAATAAGGATTACCAAAGACAATTTCAAAAAGCTTGATCTTGGAAATGTAGCAGAAGGTACAAGAAGGCTGAGAAACTTCGGATACCGAGATGGAGGCACCTAGGCCAAAGGCTCTGGCGAGAACCAGCAGACAGTGCTGGAACCCGGGTGGGTAGCAGAAGGTACCCATTGAAAGCAAAGTAGCCAGGCCGCAAGCCGGCCGCAGTTACCGAAACCCACAGTCCTACAGGGGGTCCATATCGCATTGGCACTACGGATCCAGCCTTCAGTGCCAGTTCCCGCAGCCCACATAGGAGTCACCTAAACTGCAGGCACCGTAGAGTCGGCTAACCCGGCCGCAAGATGACAGGACAACGGATTGGTGGCATAGTGACCTTGACACTCCCCCGGAAACAGCAGGCGTGCTGGAACCAGGCTGGTCAACAGGGAGTCCCGTGCCAATGACACTGCCGAGAACCAGGTGACGGTGCTGGAACCCAGATGGGTAGCAAAAGCTACAAGAGCCAATGGCACTACCGAGGAACAGCTGACGGTGCTGGACCACGGTTACTAGGCAGGAGGTACCTGTGCTAAAAAGCACTACCGAGGACCAGCTGACGGTGCTGGACTTCGAATACCGAGATGGAGGCACCTAGGCCAAAGGCTGTGGCGAGAACCAGCAGACAGTGCTGGCACCCGGATGGGTAGCAGAAGGAACATGAGCCAATGGCACTACCGAGGACCAACTGACAGTGCTGGACCACGGTTACTAAGCAGAAGGTATCTGTGCTAAAAAGCACTACCGAGGACCAGCTGACGGTGCTGGACCTCGGATACCGAGATGGAGGCACCTAGGCCAAAGGCTGTGGCGAGAACCAGCAGACAGTGCTGGCACCCGGATGGGTAGCAGAAGGAACATGAGCCAATGGCACTACCGAGGACCAACTGACAGTGCTGGACCACGGTTACTAAGCAGAAGGTACCTGTGCTAAAATGCACTACCGAGGACCAGCTGACGGTGCTGGACCTCGGATACCGAGATGGAGGCACCTAGGCCAAAGGCTCTGGCGAGAACCAGCAGACAGTGCTGGAACCCGGGTGGGTAGCAGAAGGTACCCATTGAAAGCAAAATAGCCAGGCCACAAGCCGGCCGCAGTTACCGAAACCCACAGTCCTACAGGGGGTCCATGTCCCATTGGCACTACGGATCCAGCCTTCAGTGCCAGTTCCCGCAGGCCACATAGGAGTCACCTAAACTGCAGGCACCGTAGAGTCGGCTAACCCGGCCGCAAGACGACAGGACAACGGATTGGTGGCATAGTGACCTTGACACTACCCGGAAACAGCAGGCGTGCTGGAACCAGGCTGGGCAACAGGGAGTCCCCGTGCCAAAGACACTGCCGAGAACCAGGTGACGGTGCTGGAACCCAGATGGGTAGCAAAAGCTACAAGAGCCAATGGCACTACCGAGGAACAGCTGACGGTGCTGGACAACGGTTACTAGGCAGGAGGTACCTGTGCTAAAAAGCACTACCGAGGACCAGCTGACGGTGCTGGACCTCGGATACCGAGATGGAGGCACCTAGGCCAAAGGCTGTGGCGAGAACCAGCAGACAGTGCTGGCACCCGGATGGGTAGCAGAAGGAACAAGAGCCAATGGCACTACCGAGGACCAACTGACGGTGCTGGACCACGGTTACTAAGCAGAAGGTACCTGTGCTAAAAAGCACTACCGAGGACCAGCTGACGGTGCTGGACCTCGGATACCGAGATGGAGGCACCTAGGCCAAAGGCTCTGGCGAGAACCAGCAGACAGTGCTGGAACCCGGGTGGGTAGCAGAAGGTACCCATTGAAAGCAAAGTAGCCAGGCCGCAAGCCGGCCGCAGTTACCGAAACCCACAGTCCTACAGGGGGTCCATGTCCCATTGGCACTACGGATCCAGCCTTCAGTGCCAGTTCCCGCAGGCCACATAGGAGTCACCTAAACTGCAGGCACCGTAGAGTCGGCTAACCCGGCCGCAAGACGACAGGACAACGGATTGGTGGCATAGTGACCTTGACACTACCCGGAAACAGCAGGCGTGCTGGAACCAGGCTGGGCAACAGGGAGTCCCCGTGCCAAAGACACTGCCGAGAACCAGGTGACGGTGCTGGAACCCAGATGGGTAGCAAAAGCTACAAGAGCCAATGGCACTACCGAGGAACAGCTGACGGTGCTGGACCACGGTTACTAGGCAGGAGGTACCTGTGCTAAAAAGCACTACCGAGGACCAGCTGACGGTGCTGGACTTCGGATACCGAGATGGAGGCACCTAGGCCAAAGGCTGTGGCGAGAACCAGCAGACAGTGCTGGCACCCGGATGGGTAGCAGAAGGAACAATAGCCAATGGCACTACCGAGGACCAACTGACGGTGCTGGACCACGGTTACTAAGCAGAAGGTACCTGTGCTAAAAAGCACTACCGAGGACCAGCTGACGGTGTTGGACCTCGGATACCGAGATGGAGGCACCTAGGCCAAAGGCTGTGGCGAGAACCAGCAGACAGTGCTGGAACCCGGGTGGGTAGCAGAAGGTACCCATTGAAAGCAAAGTAGCCAGGCCGCAAGCCGGCCACAGTTACCGAAACCCACAGTCCTACAGGGGGTCCATGTCCCATTGGCACTACGGATCCAGCCTTCAGTGCCAGTTTCCGCAGCCCACATAGGAGTCACCTAAACTGCAGGCACCGTAGAGTCGGCTAACCCGGCCGCAAGACGACAGGACAACGGATGGGTGGCATAGTGACCTTGACACTACCCGGAAACAGCAGGCGTGCTGAAAACAGGCTGGGCAACAGGGAGTACCCGTGCCAAAGACACTGCCGAGCACCAACTGGCGTTGTTGGAGCCCAGGGACAATCATGGTGTAGGCCGAGGCCTACTTGGTAGTAGTTTTAGATTGTTTGTAGGCTACAACAGACTGTCAACGTGCTCCAATTAGGCATCTGTCTCCATTCTGTTTCCAGGATTTAACGTGACCACCAACACCGCCAGTTTATGCGTACAGCAGCCGTCTGCCCAATCCACACGTGTTGCTGTGTTACTGGGATTCTGTAATGTCAGCAGATCCCCTGATGTGTGTCTGCCACTGTCTCCTGCTCTGTCCACGTTCCCACCGCTTGCAGTGGGAAGGTGGACAGCGCAGGAGACAGTAGCGGACACATATTGGGGGATCTGCTGACGTTACAGAACCCCATTAACACAGGAACACGTGTGGAATGCGTGGACGGCAACTGTGAGCAGGAACTGGCGGTGTTGGAGGTCAGCGGAAATACTAGAGACAGAGTGGAGACAGAGGCCAAATCAGAGAATGTTTAAATCTGAAGTAGTTACAATTTGGAGGCAGCAGCAGTTTGCCCTCCACACAGCAGGGGATCAGCTGACGTTACTGAACCCCACTTTCACATGAACGAGTGTGTTTTTCTGTGTGGACAGCACTTCCGAGCACCAACTAGCGTTGTTGGAACCCAGGGACAATCATGGTGCAGGCCGAGGCCTACTAGGAGCCAGGTGTAAAGCTGAGGTATTTTGACTTTGGAGGGAGCAGGACACTTTGCCCTCCACACAGCAGGGGATCAGCTGACGTTACTGACCCCCACTTTCACATGAACGAGTGTGTTTTTCTGTGTGGACAGCACTTCTGAGCACCAACTAGCGTTGTTGGAGCCCAGGGAGAACCAGGGTTCAGGCCGAGGCCTACTTGGTGGCAGTTTTAGATTGTTTGTAGGCTACAACAGACTGTCAACGTGCTCCAATTAGGCATCTGTCTCCACTCTGTTTCCAGGATTTCACGTGACTACCAACACCGCCAGTTTATGCGTACAGTAGCCGTCTGCCCAATCCACACGTGTTCCTGTGTTACTGGTGTTCTGTAATGTCAGCAGATCCCCTGATGTTTGTCTGCCAATGTCTCCTGCTCTGTCCACCTTCCCACCGCTTGCAGTGGGAAGGTGGACAGCGCAGGAGACAGTGGCGGACACACATTGGGGGATCTGCTGACATAACAGAACCCCAGTAACACAGGAACACGTGTGGAATGCGTGGACGGCAACTGTGAGCAGGAACTGGCGGTGTTGGAGGTCAGGGGAAATACTAGAGACAGAGTGGAGACAGAGGCCAAATCAGAGAATGTTTAAATCTGAAGTAGTTACAATTTGGAGGCAGCAGCAGTTTGCCCTCCACACAGCAGGGGATCAGCTGACGTTACCGAACCCCACTTTCACATGAACGAGTGTGTTTTTCTGTGTGGACAGCACTTCCGAGCACCAACTAGCGTTGTTGGAACCCAGGGACAATCATGGTGCAGTCCGAGGCCTACTAGGAGCCAGGTGTAAAGCTGAGTTATTTTGTCTTTGGAGGGAGCAGGACACTTTGCCCTCCACACAGCAGGGGATCAGCTGACGTTACTGACCCCCACTTTCACATGAACGAGTGTGTTTTTCTGTGTGGACAGCACTTCCGAGCACCAACTGGCGTTGTCGGAGTCCAGGGAAAATGAGGTAGTAGGCCGAGGCCTACTTGGAGCCAGGTGTAAATCTGAGGTTGTTTGACTGTGGAGGGAGCAGGACACTTTGCCATACACACAGCAGGGGATCAGCTGACGTTACCGAACCCCACTTACACATGAGCGAGTGTTTTGTCTGTGCGGACAGCACTTCTGAGCACCAACTGGCAGTGTCGGAGCCCAGGGAAAATCAGGTAGTAGGCCGAGGCCTACTTGGTGGCAGTTTGCGATTGTTTCTAGACTACTACTAACTGTCAACGTACTCCAATTAGGACTCTGTCTTCACTCTGTTTCGAGTATTTCCGCTGGCTTCCAACCACGCCAGTTGCTGCTCTGAAATGCCGTCTGCACAACCCACACTTGTTCCTGTGTTACTGGGGTTCTGTAACAGCAGCTTCTCCCTAGAGGTGAGTCAGGCAATGTCTCCTGCTCTGTCCACATTTCCACTACAAGTAGTGGGAATGTAGACAAAGCAGGAGACATTGCCGTGCTCAACTCTGGAGATGAGCAGATGTTACAGGACCCAGGTACCACAGGATCAAGTGTGGATTGTGCAGACGGCACTTGAGAGCAGAAACAGGCTGTGTTGTAGGCCGGAGGAAATACTCAAAACAGAGTGGAGACAGAGGGCAAATCAGAGAACATATTAAATCAGAGGTAGTCAGAAGTTGTAGGCAGCAGGAGAGTTTGCCGTACACACAGGAGGGGATCAGCTGACGTTACCGAACCCCACTTACACATGAGCGAGTGTTTTGTCTGTGCGGACAGCACTTCCGAGCACCAACTGGCGTTGTCGGAGCCCAGGGAAAATGAGGTAGTAGGCCGAGGCCTACTTGGAGCCAGGTGTAAATCTGAGGTTGTTTGACTGTGGAGGGAGCAGGACACTTTGCCATACACACAGCAGGGGATCAGCTGATGTTACCGAACCCCACTTACACATGAGCGAGTGTTTTGTCTGTGCGGACAGCACTTCTGAGCACCAACTGGCGGTGTCGGAGCCCAGGGAAAATCAGGTAGTAGGCCGAGGCCTACTTGGTGGCAGTTTGCGATTGTTTCTAGACTACTACTAACTGTCAACGTACTCCAATTAGGACTCTGTCTTCACTCTGTTTCGAGTATTTCCGCTGGCTTCCAACCACGCCAGTTGCTGCTCTGAAATGCCGTCTGCACAACCCACACTTGTTCCTGTGTTACTGGGGTTCTGTAACAGCAGCTTCTCCCTAGAGGTGAGTCAGGCAATGTCTCCTGCTCTGTCCACATTTCCACAACAAGTAGTGGGAATGTAGACAAAGCAGGAGACATTGCCGTGCTCAACTCTGGAGATGAGCAGATGTTACAGGACCCAGGTACCACAGGAACAAGTGTGGATTGTGCAGACGGCACTTGAGAGCAGAAACAGGCGGTGTTGTAGGCCGGAGGAAATACTCAAAACAGAGTGGAGACAGAGGGCAAATCAGAGAACATATTAAATCAGAGGTAGTCAGAAGTTGTAGGCAGCAGGAGAGTTTGCCGTACACACAGCAGGGGATCAGCTGACGTTACCGAACCCCACTTACACATGAGCGAGTGTTTTGTCTGTGCGGACAGCACTTCTGAGCAACAACGGGCGTTGCTGTAGCCCAGGAAATAAAGTTCAGGTCATAGAAACATGAACACAACAGGAAACCTGGATCCTGTTGCCAGCCAATTATTTATTCTGGAAGAGGACTGGCAAATTCAGGTGAGATCCAGGCCTTGTTCATTTTCACAAAAGTAAGCCGGTCAACATTATCGGCGGAGAGTCGCGTGCGACGGTCTGTTACCACACCACCTGCAGCACTAAAGACACGTTCCGATAATACACTGGCAGCAGGGCAAGCCAGCACCTCCAATGCATACTGGCTAAGCTCTGGCCATGTATCCAGCTTAGAGACCCAATACTTGAACGGGGAAGAGCCGTCTGGGAGAACACTAACAGGGCACGACAAGTAGTCTGTCACCATCTGACGGAAACGTTGCCTCCTGCTGACTGGAGCCGTCTGTGATGGTGTAGCTGTTTGTGGAGGTCCCACAAAACTTTTCCACATTTGGGCCATACTGGCCTTGCCTTGTCCTGCGGCACTGCCTCTGCTACCTCTTTGTGCAGAGCTTCCTCCACTGCCTCTACCCACATGGCTGCTTTGAAAAGCACTACCAGCAACACTTGTGGGGGGAATGGAGAACATGATGGCCTGCACAAGTGTTTCTTGGTACTCCCGCATTTTTCGCTCCCGGTTCAACAGTGGTATGAGGCTTTGTAAGTTGTCCCGGTAGCGAAGATCTAGGAGGGTGTACACCCAATAATCAGCCGTGTGGAGAATGTTGGCGATGCGGTGGTCATTTAACAAGCACTGCAGCATGAAATCAACCATGTGCTGCGGACTGCCAACTGGACTGGAAACGCTGTCCCCAGCTTGAGCCATCATCTCTGCCTGCTCAGCATCACCCCACCCTCGCTGTACACACTGACTACTAGAGCCTTGTGTACCTCCCTCCTCTGGAGAGATGTGTTCCTCCTCCTCCATTGACTCCTCATCATCCTCCTCACTAAGTGTCCCCTGCCTGGGCTTTTGTGTGGAAGCACGTTGCGCAGACTTGCCAGAAGCAGATGGCATTTCTGACTGCTCATCCTCGACCTCTTCAAAAACCTCCTCACTTAGTGCTTGTAAGGTTTTTTGAAGCAGACAGATGAGGGGGACAGTCATGCTGATTAGTGCATCATCTGCACTGGCCATCCGCGTGGAGTCATCGAAGGCACGCAAAGCTTGGCAGATGTCCCTCATAGTGGCCCACTCAGTGGTGGTGAAGTGTGTCCGGCGCACAGTGCGACTTGTTTGCGCCTGATGCAGCTGGTACTCCATTACTGCTGCCTGCTGCTCACACAACCGCTCCAACATATGTAACGTTGAATTCCACCTGGTGGGGAGGTCACATATGATGCGATGTTCTGGCAGGCGGAATCGGCCTTGCAGAGATGCAATGCGCGATCTTGCCATGCTGGAACGCCGCAAGTGAGCACACTCTAGGCGAACCTTGTGCAGCAGTGCATCAAGATCCGGATAGTCCCTCAGAAAGCTCTGCACAACCAAATTGAGCACGTGTGCCAGACATGGTATGTGAGTGAGTTTGCCTAGGCCCAGAGCTGCCACTAGATTTCGGCCATTGTCACTCACTACCAAACCTGGCTGGAGATTCGCTGGCACAAACCACACATCGCTCTCCTGCTTGATGGCATTCCAGAGCTCCTGTGCTGTGTGGCTCAGATTCCCCAAAGAAATTAATTTAAGGACGGCCTGTTGACGTTTGGCCACACCTGTGCTCATATCTGGCCTAACAGGCTCACGCAGTGCTGATTCCGAGGAACTAGAGTAGGAGGAGGACTCAATATGTACAGACTGCATTCCTGCAATCCTTGGAGTTGGCAGAATACGTACAGAGCCACTCTCCAGATCTGTACCCGGCTCCACAACATTGACCCAATGGGCAGTGAGGGAAAGGTATCGTCCCTGTCCATGGCTACTGGTCCACGCATCGGTGGTCAGGTGGACCTTGCTACTGACAGCATTTAGTAGCGCATTTTTAATTTTTCCCTCCACATGCTTTTGCAGGGCAGGGACAGCTTGCCTGCTGAAATAAAAGCGGCTGGGCACATTGTATTGTGGAACTGCCAATGACATAAAGTTCCGGAATGTGTCAGTCTCCACCAGCCTGAATGACAGCGTCTCAAGGGCCAGTAGTTTGGCAATGCCGGCATTCAGAGCCAGTGCTCGGGGATGGTTTGCCGAGTATGGCCGCTTTTTCTCCCATGCCTGTGCTACCGATTGCTGGTGAGTGGCCTGGGAGTGTGCTGATGACTGCGAACGTGGTTCAGTGGGTGGAATTTCACTGGGTCTCTGGACAACAGTGGCAGTGGTTCTTCCATGGCGTTCCAGTGAGGAAGCCGAACCAGCTGTGTGTGAGCTGGAGGAAGAGGCCCCAACACGAGCTGAAGAGGTGGTAGGTGCTGCTGAAGGTTGGCCTACATCTTCAGTGTGTCTGTGTAACTCCACCTCGTGCTTGGTACGCACATGTTTCCACATATTTGTGGTATTGAGGTTGCTCACATTTTTCCCTCGTTTCACTTTCTGATGACACAGCTTGCATTTGACAAAGCAAATGTCATCTGCAACTGTGTCAAAAAAAGACCGCGCACTGCAAGTCCTGGGAGTGCCGTTTTGTGTGTCAAGGACCTCATCATCTCCACTCCCCTCTTCAAGCACCGGCTGGTCCTGGGTTGTCTCGCCAGCACCGTACGCACCAGAAATTGGCAACTGAGTCTCATCATCATCTGATGCATACTGAGGTGTGCTGACCATAGGCACTGGCCCACCCGCCTCTTCAGATTCAGAGGGACAAAGCAGTTGCGCATCACTGCATACTCCCTCTTCTTCACGCTCTAGAATGCTGCTTGGCTGGCCACCTCTTTCCAAGCCAACAGATTCTGAGAACAGAAGTAAAGATTGAGATGGCTCCTGTCCAGGGCTCTCAGACTGCCTGGGCAATTTGGCAGGTGGTGAAGAGACAGATGGTTGCTCTTCAGTGCTCTGGCCTTGGGAGGATGCGGAAGTAATTGAAGTGGATGCGTTAGCTGCCATCCATCCGACAACGGCTTCAATTTGTTCGTCACGCAGCAGTGGGGTACGGCGAGGTCCTACAAAGCTGCGCATGAAGGACTGTTGCCTGGTAAAAGTGGGGGATGCCGGGTCACTGGTGGCCGCAGCAGGTACCGAATCCCCACGTCCTCTCCCTGCTGAATCCCCCCATCCTCTCCCTGCTGAAACTCCATGGCCACGACCACGTGCCTTACTCCCTGCCTTCTTCATCTTGGTAGACTGATAAAGATAGGCAGAAAAGTAAAAAAGGGCTGGCTTAGTGTTCTTATTCCTGAACACCTGCTAACCAGTATAAGAAACACTAATTTGGCTAAGAGTGTGTGTACTACACTTTAATATGATCTAATGTGGCCTAGACAACTGTAAAGTGGAGTGTTTGGTGAACTTTATTTCCTTTTTTTTTTTTGGGTGGGGGGAAAGGAAAGGATGTGACCAAAGTTTGAAAGCTATAGTATCACAAACTTTTTGGAGCGATTACAATGCAGGAAGCTAACCTACAATGCAATTGATGAGGCTCCAAAAAATAGGGTGATACTAGCCTGGCTGGCCCTGAAGGGCACAAGCCAGCAAAAAGGCTCCTCTATCTAATCCTATATAGTGTTTGCAACCAACCAATGACAATGGATGCAGTTGGAAGCACACTAATATAGGAGCAAAAATCTGGCTAAATTTGCTGCAAAAAAAGGACTATGTATGAGGCAGTGACGCACGCTGAGCGGACTACAGCTAGCGGTGGCTGTAGAACACACTGCAACATGAGCTGCACTCACACACAGAGAGACCTATCAGACAGCCAAAAACAGTGCAGAGAAATGGGCTATAGCACTGAAAGGCTGCTGAAAGGCTCCGCTGTCCACTCCTTTAGTGTTTGCAACCAATGTATATGGATACGTATGGAAGCACACTATACAGGAGAAAAAAAAAGCAGCAATAAAAGAAAAATGTGTATGAGGCAGAGACACACGCTGGCCGGCCTACAAGCAGACGTGCCTGCAGGACACACTACACAGCGTGGGTCTGCACTCACACAGCCCTTGCAGACAGCTGTGAAAACAGCGCTGCTAGGGAAAAGCAAGCTACAGTGGTGGTTTATGTAGCCTGGATAAAGCACAATATTGTTTTTAGAATCGCTATTTCTAACTGTCCCTCACAGTCTTCAACAGCAGCCTGTCCCTAACTGAATTCACAGCAGAGTGACCAGAAATGGCAGCTGCAGCGCTTTTTATAGTGCATCATGACATCATTTCAGCAGCCAATCACAGCCATGCCAGTAGTTAACATGCCTACATGCCTAACAGGATATGCCCACTCTTCTGAGGATCCCCATTGGCTGAATCAAATCGAGCGGGCTCCTAGCATTATGGGAACTTCTGATTCCGGTATTCGATATGAAAAAAGTCTCGGAACCAAGTATCGGAATTCCGATACAGCTAATATCGGCCGATACCCGATACTTGCGGTATCGGAATGCTCAACACTACTCACGACTCCTCTGTCAGCACAGCCAGCTCCATCCCCCTCACCAGAAGCCAGAGGTAAACCCAAAAATGAGTTCACAACAGGGGGCTTGTTGAGCACTCTCCTACACCAATCTTTTTTTGGGGTCGTGAGAAAGAGATATGTTTCAATGTAACCCTATCCCCCAAAATCACCTCATCCAAGAATGGATGATATACATTGATGATATTCTGTTTATATGGGAGGGGAACATTGAGGATTTAGAAGGATTAATGGCTAATTTGAAACAAAATAATTTAAATATAAAACTCTCTTTCAAATATGGCACCATGGTGGATTTCCTGGACCTGCAGATTGGTATCCGGCCTGGCAGAAGTATATCCACAGATGTGTTCCGTAAAGCCACGGCCACAAACTCAGTGTTGCATGGTCAGTCGGCCCACCTGCAGTCAACATTAAGAGGAATCCCTATTCGCAAGTTCCTCAGAGTAAAGCGAATCTGCTCTCAAGAAAATGATTTTGAAAGACAGTCAAAGGACCTAGTGGCAAGGTTCCAAAAATGAGGATATGGCAAAAGGACTATCTACAGGGGATATAATCAGGCAAAGAGCACAATGAGAAATGAGCTTTTATATAAAAATAAACAGAAAGGGCAAATCAACAAAGATGACCAAGTACGTCTCATAACCGCATATCATAACAAGTGGCAAGAATTTTGCAACATTGTTACCAAGCATTGGTCAATATTACATACGGATCCTGTGCTTAAAGGTCTACTGCCAGCAACTCCATCTATTGTAGCAAGAAAATCTAGAAATCTAAGGGATATATTGGTGCATAGTCACTATGACGCAAAATGCCAGCAACCGGCCATGGACTCCAAGATGCCTGTTTTTTTCCCGTGTGGGCACTGTAAGGCATGTGCAAACTGTATAAAGGCTAAAGATTTTAAAAATTTTGATGGATCAAGAACTTATATGATTAGAAAATGTATTACTTGTACATCTAAAGGAGTTATTTATCATGCCACCTGTGCCTGCGGGAAAATATATATAGGATTAACTACCCGAGAATTGAGGATTTGTGTTCGAGAACACATCCTAGATATAAAAAAGGCAAAAACTTTGGAGGACATAAATAATCTTAAAACCATTCCCAGACACTATAAAAGATGTCATAATTGTGATTCTCGCAGTCTGCAGATTAAAGGCATAGATATGGTGTCTTTAGGACCAAGGGGTGGGCATCTGGGAAAACAGCCTGCTCAGATAGAAGGTTGATGGATCTTTAGATTGGGCACCTGATCTCCTCTGGGCCTCAATGAGAATCTTGGCTTAGGGGCATTTCTGTAAGTCGTTTATATTTTCTATGGTCTTTGATCTCTTTCTTATTGGGGTATTAGTTTTTATATGATTTTACCTAGTTTTATCAGGGTGGGACTTGGGTTTGTCATATGTTGTTTATGTATTTTTCAGCTTTAGATTAATTGTTATTTGTCTCACCTAGATGGATCACCCATTATCAGCAGTTGGATTAGTATCTCCAATGGATGTGATTTAACCCAAGTTTCCAGGGTGCATAAAAGAAAAATCGAATAATAAATTATAGAAACGAAGATTCAGAAAGTTAATCATTATAAGTTCATCGGAATTTGGAACTATGTGTGACATCATTTGTTCTTCAAGATTGCTGTGTTTATATTCCAAAGAAAATTCCATTTCCTATTTCGTCGTTTTCATGAATGTTATATTATTCATGGGATTGTGATTGTTAAAGGTGGGGTTTACAAGTCAGAGCTAAGCATGCTATGGATATGTTTATTGATGGCTGCACCATTATACAGCATTACAGTTGATCCATGTGTCATAATCTCAGAATATAAAAAAGTTGTTTTCTCTCTTCTTCAGCTTTCACTTCTAGCTATAAAAGGAATACTATATTTAACTTGTTAATATGGGTTCACCTTACACTGTCACCACAATTAATCAAAAATAAACTTTAATTGAGTATTTAAAAGAAAAATAATGGTTTGTGCTATTTCACCTTTGCACTAATATGCACTACCACTATATGAATGGACAGGTTTATTAATCACTAAAAAACTCTTTTTTTTTTAAATAATAAAAGCATATCACATATCTATTATCACTTCTTGCATTTTTTATGTCACTGAGCACTTTAAATATTAAGGTTAGTGATATATATATATATATATATATATATTATAAATCTATGCACTGATGTTATAATGGTTTGCTGAATCATTATAAGAACAGCTCACTTGCACTTTATTTATTGTATATTTAAAGTGTGGAAATGAAGTAGAGGGTAAATTTCAAGTCTATGAATATAATATGACACTGTATTCCTTACAAGTAGAGATGAGCGACTTTGCCTTTTTTAGGGTCGAGTCGGGTTTCATGAAACCCGACTTTCTCAAAAGTCGAGTCAAACGGAATCGGCCAACTATAGGGAAAAGTCCGAGGCCGACTGAAACACGAAACCCAATGCAAGTAAATGGGGAAGCAAAGTCGGCAGGGAGTGGAGGACAGTAAACACACCTACAGTGCCCATTTCAATGCCAACAACATCAATTCTTATTACTTAAGCTTGTCAACCTTAATTTACTTTATAATAATAGTTACGCATTGAAAACTGGGGGTTATTTGGCTAAAGTTGTGGAGGTGGTAGGGCTGGCTCCAGGTTTTCGTGTGCCCCGGGCCAAAGAGTGTCAGTGGTCCCCTTTAACACATAACACAATTGATGATGCTCTGATAGGGCAAAGAAATAGTGGTATAATACAATGAAAAATTCTTCACTTCTTACATGACATGACTGATATCTATTTTAAATTCTCCAATAGCTCAAAAAACATGCAGTATATTACTCCATACAGTATTATGGCCACCACATAGTGCGCCATACAAAATAATGAGCCCCATATTTGCTCCATACAGAATAATAAGTCCGATATAATGTTCCATACAGTATATGACGAGCTCCACATAATGCTACAGTATATGTTGGTCCCCATGGATGATGCTCCACTGTCTTATGGGCCCAAATAATGCTCCATATACAATGGGCCCCATTTCTAATACTCCAGTGTATAATGGGCCCCTTAAATGCTGATCCAGTGTCTGATGTCCCCTACTTGGAATGCTCCACTATATGATGGGCCTCATGGATGATGCTCCAGTGTATGATGGGCCCAAATAAAGCTCCATATCTAATGGGCCATATTTCTAATGCTCCAGTGTATAATGGGCTCCATAATTTCAGCTCCAGTGTCTGATGTCCCCCATTTGGAATGCTCCAGTATATGATGGGCTTCATGGATGATGCTCCAGTGTATGATGGGCCCAAATAATGCTCCATATATAATCTGCCCCATTTAGAATGCTCCAGTATATGATGGGCCCCATGGATGATGCTCCAGTGTCTTATGGGCACAAATAATGCTCCATATCTTATGGGCCCCATTTCTAATGCTCCAGTGTATAATGGGCCCCATAAATGCAGCTCCAGTGTCTGATGTCCCCAATTTGGAATGCTCCAGTATATGATGTGTAGTGGTCATTGGAAATATCCGTATATATTTCCAGAGTCAGACACAGACGCTCACAGGCTCAGTATGAATTGGACAATACTATAAAAAGTTGAAAAAGGGTACACTATCACCAGATACAAGGTATATATAGTACAGTTTTAACATTCTAAAGCTCCGTATATATTTCAGTAAGCAGACACAGATGCTCTCAAGCTCAGTATGGATTACACCACAATATAAAAAGCAGTAAAAGGGTAATGGATCAGAAGCGTACATCTTTAGACAGTGTAAGGGTCATTGTAAATCTCTGTATATATTTCAGGAGGCAGAAACAGACTTTCACAGGCTCAGTATGGATCACACCATAATATAAAAAGAAGATACACAGGAAATAATCACACATATGGGCCAATGTTCCCGATGTAAATAATGCACTGCCAGTGGTGGTTGGAAGAGCACTTTCTGGCAAATCCACATCCCTCCAGTCACGTACAAACCCTGTACCAGACCTTGGCACGCCAACATTTTCTCTTGCCCCCTGAGAAGCATCCTCCTCCCCAAAATAATCATCCCCCTCATCATACTCCTCCTCTTCCTCTTTTTTCTCCACCTCTTCCAGGATAGTTTCCTGAGCACACAATGGCTGACTGTCAGCAAGGCTTCCCCCCTCCTCCTCCTCCTTTTCCTCCTCCTCTGCTCCAGACGCCAGATCCTTAAAGTGCATCAAAGATTTCATGAGCAGATGCCTAAGAGGGATGCTCAGGCTTATGATGGCGTCGTCGGCGCTTACCAGCCATGTGCATTCCTCAAAACACTGAAGGACTTTACAGAGGTCTTTCACCTTTGACCACTGCAAACCCGACAATTCCATATCTTCCCTCAAACTGCCTGCCCGTGTATCTCCCATAAATGTATTACAGCCTACCTCTGTTCGCACAGCCTCTCAAGCATGTGCATGGTGGAGTTGTACCTTGTTGCAACATCTATGATTAGGCGGTGCTTGGTGAGGTGGAGTAATCGCTGCACCTTCTGCATACGACTGGAGTGTACGGCGAGCGATGGATGTGCGAGCACAGTCTTCGCACCTTATGGAGCAGGGCTGTTAACTCCGGATAATTATTTAGGAAGCACTTCACCACCAGGTTCAAGGTGTGAGCAAGGCAAGGTATGTGTGTGAGTTTTGAAAGGGCTATGGCTGCCACACAATTCCGGACATTATCACTGACTACCTTGCCTGGCTCAAGATGTAGACTGCCCAGCCATGACTCAGTTTGTCGCTGCAAGTAGTCGGCCAGTACCTCCGCTGTGTGTCTGTTTTCGCCCTGCTGCTGCTTACCAATAGCTGTTCGATAATGGGACACCTCGTGTGCAACACTGGCAGCTGCGGATGGAGTGCTCATGCGACTGTGCTCTGTCGATGAGTTTTCGCTTCTGGAGGAGGAGGAGGGTAGAACACCTACAGCCAACTGTTTCCTATACCGTGGGCTAGGCAGCACTGTTACACCGCCGCTGGCCCCTGTGGAGCCAGCATCCACCACATTAACCCACTGTGCAGTGATGGACACGTAACGGCCCTGGCCATGCCTCTGTTGTGAGGTGCACCTTTCCACTCACTGATTGTTTGAGTGCATGGACAATGCGGTCTCTCACATGCAGGTGGAGGGCAGGGATGGCTTTTTGAGAAAAGAAGTGCTGACTGGGTAGGTCATAGCGTGGGACAGCGTAGGCCATGAGCTCTCGGAAAGCTTCGCTTTCAACCAAGCGGAAGGGCATCATCTCTAATGAGATCAGTTTGGCAATGTAGGCGTTCAAAGCCAGTGTAAGAGGATGAGTACTTTCTTGTCCTACTCAGAGTGTCTGGTAGGATGAGCTGGACTTGAGAGCTGCATAGGGAGAACTAGCAGTGGAGATTAAGGATTGAGAGGGGGTTGGTGATGGTGATGGTGGTGTTGGTGATGGCCTAGATACAGTCTTTTTTTGCAAAAACATTGTGATTCCCTCATTGCTTTGGCCTTGCGACGACACCTCAACATTTCTTGCTGGTGGCGTGCTTAGCGGTGGCCTTTCAGTGTGGGAAATGTGGTAATAGCAGGTACGCAGGATGCAGTGACGAGACGCGAGACAAATTAAACTTTAAATAGTAACTTTTATAGATAAATGCCATTAAGGCTATTTCAAGCAACCAAACACAATAACAGTAGTTGTCCTCGCAGGCAGCAAATACACATAAGCAAGGATTGGGAGAACACGACTACTCCGGCTAATACCAGTACTATAGGGCCGCGGAATGGCCGACTACGGGTCCTTAGTAGTGTTGAGCATTCCGATACCGCAAGTATCGGGTATCGGCCGATATTCACTGTATCGGAATTCCGATACTGAGTTCCGATACTTTTAGCATATCGAATACCGGAATCGGAAGTTCCCATAATGCTATGAGCCAGTTTGATTTGATTCAGCCAATGACAATCTTCAGAAGTGTGGGCACATCCTTTTAGACATGTAGGCATGTTAACTAATGGCATGGCTGTGATTGGCTGCTGAAATGATGTCATGATGCACTATAAAAGCCGCCGCCGCCATTTCTAGTTCACTCTGCTGTGAATTCAGTTAGGGAAAGGCTGCTGTTCAAGACTGTGAGGGACAGTTAGAGATAGCGATTTTCACAATCATAGTGTGCTTTACCTAGGCTACATAAAAAAACACTGTAGCTTTCTTTTGCCTTGCAGCAGTGTTCACAGCAGTCTGCAAGGTCTGTGTGAGTGCAGCTCACGCTGTTGTGTGTCCTGCAGGCACGTCTGCTTGTAGGCTGCTCAGTGTGTCACTGCCTCATACATATTTTTCTTTTACAGCTGCAAATTTTTCATTCTCCTATTAGTGTGCAATTGCATCCATCCGTATCCATATACGTTGGTTGCAACCACTATAGGAGTAGAGAGCGGAGCCTTTCTGCAGCCTTTCATTGCTAGTGCCCATTTATCTGCTCTGTTCACGGCTGTCTGAGAGGTCTCTGTGTGAGTGCAGCTCACGTTGTAGTGTGTCCTGCAGGCACGTCTGCTTGTAGGCTGCTCAGCGTGCGTCACTGCCTCACACATATTTTTCTTTTAATGCAGCTAATTTTTAATTCTCCTATTAGTGTGCATCCATCCGTATTCATATACGGTGGTTGCAAACACTATAGGAGTAGACAGCGGAGTCTCTCTGCAGCCTTTCAGTGCTAGTGCCCACTTATCTGCACTGTTCACGGCTGTCTGAGAGGTCTCTGTGTGTGAGTGCAGCTCACGCTGAGTAGAGTGTCCTGCAGCTACATCTGGTTGTAGGCCGCTCAGCATGCGTCACTGCCTCACACATATTTTTCTTTTATTGCAGCTCATTTTTTATTCTCCTATTAGTGTGCATCCATCCGTATCCATCTACATTGGTTGATTGCAAACACTATATAGGAGTAGATAGAGGAGCCTTTTTTCTGTCTTGTGCCCTTCAGCTGCAGCCAGATTAGTATTACCATATTTTTTGGAGCCTCATCTTTTGCATTGTAGGTTACCTTCCTGCATTATAATAGCTCCAAAAAGTTTGTGATACTATCGCAATTAAATCTTTGGTCACATCCTTTTAGCTTTTTTTCCAAAAAAAAAACAAAATAAAGTTCACCAAACACTACATTTGACAGTTGTGTAGGCCACATTAGCTCCTATTAAAGTGTAGTCCACACACACTTCATAAAATTAGTGTTTCTTATACCTGATACCAGCTGTTCAGGAATAAGCACACTAAGCCCCCCTTTGTACTTTTCTGACTATCTATATCAGTCTACCAAGATGAAGAAGGCAGGGAGTAAGGCACGTGGGCGTGGAGTTTCAGCAGGGAGAGGATGTGGGGATTCTGCAGGGAGAGGACGTGGGGATTCTGCAGGGAGAGGACGTGGGGATTCTGTGCCTACTGCGGGCACCAGTGAGTCAGCATCCCCCAGTTTTAGCAGGCAACAGTCCTTTATGCGCAGCTTTTTAGGACCTAGCCGTACCCCACTGCTGCGGGAGGAACAAATTGAAGCCGTTGTCGGATGGATGGCAGCTAAAGCATCGACTTCAATGACTTCCACATCCTCTCAGGGCCAGAGCACTGAAGAGCAACCATCTGTCTCTTCACCACCTGCCAAAGTGCCCAGGCAATCAGAGAGCCCTGGACAGGAGCCAACACAGTCTCTACTTCTGTTCTCTGAATCTGTTGGCTTGGAAAGAGGGGGCCAGCTAAGCAGCATTCAAGAATGTGAAGAAGAGGGAGTATGCAGTGATCTGCAACTTATTTGTCCCTCTGAATCTGAAGGGGTGGGTGGGCCAGTGCCTATGGTCAGCACACCTCAGTACGCATCAGATGATGACGAGACTCAGGTGCCACTTTCTGGTGCGTACGGTGCTGGCGAGACAACCCAGGAGAAGCAGGTGTTTGAAGAGGGGAGTGTAGATGATGAGGTCCTGGACCCATCATGGCGTGAAGAACAGGAAGGTGGTGGGAGCAGCTCTGAGGAAGAGATTCCCAGAACGGCCAAAACAGGAGGGAGAGGAAGGGGGCAGACTTGGTTGCCTGTAGCCTCCACTTTGCCACCCGTTAGGAGCATTCCTCTTCCAAAAGCCAAAACGGGCGCTCCCAAGACTTGCAGTGCGTGGTCCTTTTTTGACACAGTTGCAGATGACATTTGCTTTGTCAAATGCAAGCTGTGTCATCAGAAAGTCAAAAGAGGGAAAAATGTCAGCAACCTCAATACCACAAATATGTGGAAACATGTGCGGACCAAGCACGAGGTGGAGTTACACAGACACACTGAAGACGTAGGCCAATGTACAGCACCACTTACCACCTCTTCAGCTCCTGTTGGGACCTCTTCCTCCAGCTCACACACAGCTGGTTCGGCTTCCTCACAGGATCGCCAAGGAAGAACCTCTGGCACTGTTGTCCGGAGACCCAGTGACATTCCACCCACAGCACCACGTTCCCAGTCATCCTCACACTCCCAGGTCACTCTACAGCCATCGGTAGCACAGGCATGGGATAAAAAGCGGCCATACTCGGCAAACCATCCCCGAGCACAGGCTCTGAATGCTGGCATTGCCAAACTACTGGCCCTAGAAATGCTCTCATTCAGGCTGGTGGAGACCGACACCTTCCGTAACTTCATGGCATTGACAGTCCCACAATACACCGTGCCCAGCCGCTTTTATTTCAGCAGGCAAGCCGTCCCTGCCCTGCAAAAGCATGTGGAGGGAAAAATAAAACATGCGCTACTAAACGCCGTCAGTAGCAAGGTACACCTGACCACCAATGCGTGGACCAGTAACCATGGACAGGAACGATACCTTTCCCTCACTGCCCATTGGGTCAATGTTGTGGAGCCGGGTACAGATCTGGAGAGTGGCGCTGTATGTGTTCTGCCAACTCCACGGATTGCAGGAATCCAGTCTGTACACATTGACTCATCCTCCTACTCAAGTTCCTCAGAAACAGCCGTAGCCAAACGTCAACAGGCCATACTCAAATTAATTTCTTTGGGGAATCGAAACTACATAGCGCAGGAGCTCTGGAATGCCATCAAGCAGGAGAGTGATGTGTGGTTTGTGCCAGCGAATCTCCAGCCAGGCTTGGTAGTGTGTGACAATGGCCGAAATCTGGTGGCAGTTCTGGGCCTAGGCAACCTCACTCACATCCCATGTCTGGCACATGTGCTCAACTTGGTCGTGCAGAGCTTTCTGAGGGACTATCCAGATCTTGATGCACTGGATGCACTGCTGCACAAGGTCCGCATAGAGTGCGCTCACTTGCGGCGTTCCAGCACGGCAAGATCGCACCTTGCTGCTCTGCAGCGCCGATTGCGCCTTCCAGAACATCGCATCATATGTGACCTACCCACCAGGTGGAATTCAACGTTACATATGTTGGAGTGGTTGTGTGAGCAGCAGGCAGCAGTCATGGAGTACCAGCTGCATCAGGCGCAAACAAGTCGCACTGTGCGCCGGTCACACTTCAGCACCACTGAGTGGGCCTCTATAAAGGATATCTGCCTCGTTTTGCGTGCCTTCGATGATTCCACGTGGATGGCGAGTGCAGATGATGCACTAGTCAACATGACTGTCCCCCTTATCTGCCTGCTTCAAAAACACTGCAAACGCTAAGGGAGGAGGTTTTGGAAGAGGTGGAGGATGAGGAGTCACAAATGACATCCGATTCTGGACAGTCTGCGCTACGTGGTTCCTCACAAAGGCCTAGGCAGGGGACACTTTGTGAGGAGGATGAGGAGGAGTCAATGGAGGAGGAAGACAACTCTCCAGAGGAGGGAGGTACACAATGCTCTAGTCAGTATGTACAGCGAGGGTGGGGTGATGCAGAGCAGGCAGAGATGACGACTCAAGCAGGGGACAGCGTTTCTTTGGCAGTTGGGAGTCTGCAGCACATGGTTGATTTCATGCTGCAGTGCCTGAGAAACGACCGCTGCATAGCCCACATTCTCAACACGGCTGATTATTGGGTGTACACCCTCCTAGATCCTCACTACCGGGACAACTTACAAAGCCTCATACCACCATTGAACCGGGAGCGTAAAATGCGGGAGTACCAAGACACACTGGCGCAGTCCATCATGTTCTCCATTCCAACTGACAGCAGTGCTGCTAGTGCTTTACAAAGCAGCTCTGTGCATCGAGGCAGTGGAGGAAGCTCTGCACAAAGAGGGAGCAGAGGCAGCGCCTCAGAACAAGGCAAGATCAGTATGGCCCAAATGTGGCAAAGTTTTGTGTGTCCGCCACAAATGTCTACACCATCACAGATGGCTCCAGTCAGCAGGAGGCAACGATTCCGTCAGATGGTGACAGGCTACCTGTCTTGCCCTGTCAGTGTACTCCCAGATGGCTCTTCCCCCTTTAAGTTTTGGGTCTCTAAGCTGGATACATGGCCATAGCTTAGCCAGTATGCATTGGAGGTGCTGGCTTGTCCTGCTGCCAGTGTATTTATCGGAATGCGTCTTTAGTGCCGCAGGTGGCGTACAATCAGACCGTCGCACGCGACTATCCTCCAATAACGTTGACCGGCTTACTTTTCTGAAAATGAACAAGGTCTGGATCTCACCAGAATTTGTCAGTCCTCTTTCAGAATAAATAATTGGTTGGCAATTGTATCCAGGTCTCCTGTTGTGTTCATGTTTCTACCACCTGAACTATAATCCCTGGGCTTCAACACAGCCAGTTGTCACTCAGAAGTGCCATCTGCACAGAGAAAAACACTAGCTCCTGTGTTGGTGGGGTTCAGTAACGCTTGCTGCTCCCCTGCCGTGTGGGCGGCAAAGTCTACAGCTCCCTCCACAGTCGAACTACTACTGAATTTTCACCGTGCTCCACTTAGGCCTCTGGCTCCACTGTCTCTAGTATTTACCCTGGCCTCCAACCACGCCAGTTGCTGCTCTGAAGTGGCGTCTGCACAATCAACACTTGTTCCTGTGTTACTGGGGCTCAGTCACGTCAGTTGATCCCCTGATGTGTGTCCGGCAATGTCTCCTGCTCTGTCCACATTCCCATTACTAGTAGTGGGAATGTGGACAGAGCAGGAGACCTTGCCGGACACACATCAGGGGATCAACTGACGTGACTGAGCCCCAGTAACACAGGAACAAGTGTGGATTGTGCAGAAGCCACTTCAGAGCAGTAACTGGTGGGGTTGGAGGCCAGGGGAAATACTAGAGACAGTGGAGACACAGGCCATAGTGGAGCACGGTTACAATCAGTAGTAGTCTACAACCTATATAAAACTTGCTGCAAGTTGGCCTCCGCCTGCTGCATGATTGATCCTGGGCTCCAACAATGCCAGTTGGTGTTCAGAAGTGCCGTCTTCACAGAGAAAAACACACTAGCTCCTGTGTTAGTGGGGTTCAGTAACATCAGCTGTTTCCCTGCTGTGTGGATGGCAATTTCTCCTGCTGCCTCCACATTCAAAAAACAGCAGGCCTCAGTCTGCTCCATGCTTGAACGTGGGCTCCAACAACGCCAGTTGGTGTTCTGAAGTGCCGTCTTCACAAAGAAAAACACACTAGCTCCTGTGTTAGTGGGGTTCAGTAATGCCAGCTGTTCCCCTGCTGTGTGGACAGCAATTTCTCCTGCTGCCTCCACATTCAAAAAACAGCAGGCCTCAGCTTGCTCCATGCTTGATCCTGGGCTCCAACCACGCCAGTTGGTGTTCAGAAGTGCCGTCTTCACAGAGAAAAACACACTCACTACTGTGTCTGTGGGGTTCAGTAATGCCAGCTGTTCCCCTGCTGTGTAGACGGCAAAGTCTCCTGCTCCATCCACATGCAAACTAAAGAACAGCAGGCCTCAGTCTGCTCCATGCTTGATCGAGGGCTCCAACAACGCCAGTTGGTGTTCTGAAGTGCCGTCTTCACAAAGAAAAACACACTAGCTCCTGTGTTAGTGGGGTTCAGTAACGTCAGCTGTTCCCCTGCCGTGTGGACGGCAATTTCTCCTGCTGCCTCCACATTCAAAAAACAGCAGGCCTCAGCCTGCTCCATGCTTGATCCTGGGCTCCAACCACGCCAGTTGGTGTTCAGAAGTGCCGTCTTCACAGAGAAAAACACACTAGCTCCTGTGCTAGTTGGGTTCAGTAACATCAGCTGTTCCCCTGCTGTGTGGACGGCAATTTCTCCTGCTGCCTCCACATTCAAAAAACAGCAGGCCTCAGCCTGCTCCATGCTTGATCGTGGGCTCCAAAAACGCCAGTTGGTGTTCAGAAGTGCCGTCTTCACAGAGAAAAACACACTAGCTCCTATGTTAGTGGGGTTCAGTAATGTCAGCTGTTCCCCTGCTGTGTGGACGGCAATTTCTCCTGCTGCCTCCACATTCAAAAAACAGCAGGCCTCAGCCTGCTCCATGCTTGATCCTGGGCTCCAAACACGCCAGTTGGTGTTCAGAAGTGCCGTCTTCACAGAGAAAAACACAACAGCTCCTGTGTTAGTGGGGTTCAGTAATGCCAGTTGCTCCCCTGCCGTGTGGACGGAAAAGTCTCCAGCTCCCTCTACAATCGAACTACTATTGATTTTTAACCGTGCTCCAATTAGGCCTCTGGCTCCACTGCCTCTAGTATTTCCCCTGGCCTCCAAACCCGCCAGTTGCTGCTCAGAAGTGGTGTCTGCACAATCCACACTTGTTCCTGTGTTACTGGGGCCCGTTCACATCAGTTGATCCCCTGATGTGTGTCCGGCAATGTCTCCTGCTCTGTCCACATTCCCACTAATAGTAGTGGGAATGTGGACGGAGCAGGAGACATTGCCGGACACACATCAGGGGATCAACTGACGTGAATGGACCCCAGCAACACAGGGACAAGTGTGGATTGTGCAGACGCCACTTCTGAGCAGCAACTGGTGGGGTTGGAGGCCAGGGGAAATACTAGAAACAGTGGAGTCAGAGGCCTAAGTGGAGCACGGTTACAATCAGTAGTATCGTACAACCTATATAAATCTTGCTTCAAGTAGGCCTCAGCTTGCTCCATGATTGATCCTGGGCTTCAACACAGCCAGTTGTTGCTTGGAGGTGCCGTCTGCACAGAGAAAAACACATGCTCCAGTGTTAGTGGGGTTCAGTAACGCCAGCTGCTCCCCTGCCGTGTGGATGGCAAAGTCTACAGCTCCCTCCACAATCGAACTACAACTGAATTTTCACCGTGCTCCACTTAGGCCTCTTGCTCCACTGTCTCTAGTATTTACCCTGGCCTCCAACCACGCCAGTTGCTGCTCTGAAGTGGCGTCTGCACAATCAACACTTGTTCCTGTGTTACTGTGGCTCAGTCACGTCAGTTGATCCCCTGATGTGTGTCCGGCAATGTCTCCTGCTCTGTCCACATTCCCATTACTAGTAGTGGGAATGTGGACAGAGCAGGAGACCTTGCCGGACACACATCAGAGGATCAACTGACGTGACTGAGCCCCAGTAACACAGGATCAAGTGTGGATTGTGCAGACGCCACTTCAGAGCAGTAACTGGTGGGGTTGAAGGCCAGGGGAAATACGAGAGACAGTGGAGACACAGGCCATAGTGGAGCACGGTTACAATCAGTAGTAGTCTACAACCTATATAAAACTTGCTGCAAGTTGGCCTCCGCCTGCTGCATGAACGATCCTGGGCTCCAACAACGCCAGTTGGTGTTCAGAAGTGCCGTCTTCACAGAGAAAAACACTAGCTCCTGTGTTAGTGGGGTTCAGTAACATCAGCTGTTCCCCTGCTGTGTGGACGGCAATTTCTCCTGCTGCCTCCACATTCAAAAAACAGCAGGCCTCAGCCTGCTCCATGCTTGATCGTGGGCTCCAAAAACGCCAGTTGGTGTTCAGAAGTGCCGTCTTCACATAGAAAAAAACACTAGCTCCTATGTTAGTGGGGTTCAGTAGCGTCAGCTGTTTCCCTGCTGTGTGGACGGCAATTTCTCCTGCTGCCTCCACATTCAAAAAACAGCAGGCCTCAGCCTGCTCCATGCTTGATCCTGGGCTGCAACCACGCCAGTTGGTGTTCAGAAGTGCCGTCTTCAAAGAGAAAAATACACTAGCTCCTGTGTTAGTGGGGTTCAGTAACGTCAGCTGTTCCCCTGCTGTGTGGACGGCAATTTCTCCTGCTGCCTCCACAATCAAAAAACAGCAGGCCTCAGCCTGCTCCATGCTTGATCCTGGGCTCCAACAACGCCAGTTGGTGTTCAGAAGTGCCGTCTTCACAGAGAAAAACACACTAGCTCCTGTGTTAGTGGGGTTCAGTAACGTCAGCTGTTCCCCTGCTATGTGGACAGCAATTTCTCCTGCTGCCTTCACATTCAAAAATCAGCAGGCCTCAGCCTGCTCCATGCTTGATCGTGGGCTCCAACAACGCCATTTGGTGTTCAGAAGAGCCGTCTTCACAGAGAAAAACACACTAGCTCCTGTGCTAGTTGGGTTCAGTAACATCAGCTGTTCCCCTGCTGTGTGGACGGCAATTTCTCCTGCTGCCTCCACATTCAAAAAACAGCAGGCCTCAGCCTGCTCCATGCTTGATCGTGGGCTCCAAAAACGCCAGTTGGTGTTGAGAAGTGCCGTCTTCACAGAGAAAAACACACTAGCTCCTATGTTAGTGGGGTTCAGTAATGTCAGCTGTTCCCCTGCTGTGTGGACGGCAATTTCTCCTGCTGCCTCCACATTCAAAAAACAGCAGGCCTCAGCCTGCTCCATGCTTGATCCTGGGCTCCAACCACGCCAGTTGGTGTTCAGAAGTGCCGTCTTCACAGAGAAAAACACAACAGCTCCTGTGTTAGTGGGGTTCAGTAATGCCAGTTGCTCCCCTGCCGTGTGGACGGAAAAGTCTCCAGCTCCCTCTACAATCGAACTACTATTGATTTTTAACCGTGCTCCAATTAGGCCTCTGGCTCCACTGCCTCTAGTATTTCCCCTGGCCTCCAAACCCGCCAGTTGCTGCTCAGAAGTGGTGTCTGCACAATCCACACTTGTTCCTGTGTTACTGGGGCCCGTTCACGTCAGTTGATCCCCTGATGTGTGTCCGGCAATGTCTCCTGCTCTGTCCACATTCCCACTAATAGTAGTGGGAATGTGGACGGAGCAGGAGACATTGCCGGACACACATCAGGGGATTAACTGACGTGAATGGACCCCAGCAACACAGGGACAAGTGTGGATTGTGCAGACGCCACTTCTGAGCAGCAACTGGCGGGGTTGGAGGCCAGGGGAAATACTAGAAACAGTGGAGTCAGAGGCCTAAGTGGAGCACGGTTACAATCAGTAGTAGCGTACAACCTATATAAAACTTGCTTCAAGTAGGCCTCAGCTTGCTCCATGATTGATCCTGGGCTTCAACACAGCCAGTTGTTGCTTGGAGGTGCCGTCTGCACAGAGAAAAACACATGCTTCAGTGTTAGTGGGGTTCAGTAACGCCAGCTGCTCCCCTGCCGTGTGGATGGCAAAGTCTACAGCTCCCTCCACAATCGAACTACAACTGAATTTTCACCGTGCTCCACTTAGGCCTCTTGCTCCACTGTCTCTAGTATTTACCCTGGCCTCCAACCACGCCATTTGCTGCTCTGAAGTGGCGTCTGCACAATCAACACTTGTTCCTGTGTTACTGTGGCTCAGTCACGTCAGTTGATCCCCTGATGTGTGTCCGGCAATGTCTCCTGCTCTGTCCACATTCCCATTACTAGTAGTGGGAATGTGGACAGAGCAGGAGACCTTGCCGGACACACATCAGAGGATCAACTGACGTGACTGAGCCCCAGTAACACAGGATCAAGTGTGGATTGTGCAGACGCCACTTCAGAGCAGTAACTGGTGGGGTTGAAGGCCAGGGGAAATACAAGAGACAGTGGAGACACAGGCCATAGTGGAGCACGGTTTCAATCAGTAGTAGTCTACAACCTATATAAAACTTGCTGCAAGTTGGCCTCCGCCTGCTGCATGAACGATCCTGGGCTCCAACAATGCCAGTTGGTGTTCAGAAGTGCCGTCTTCACAGAGAAAAACACTAGCTTCTGTGTTAGTGGGGTTCAGTAACATCAGCTGTTCCCCTGCTGTGTGGACGGCAATTTCTCCTGCTGCCTCCACATTCAAAAAACAGCAGGCCTCAGCCTGCTCCATGCTTGATCGTGGGCTCCAAAAACGCCAGTTGGTGTTCAGAAGTGCCGTCTTCACATAGAAAAAAACACTAGCTCCTATGTTAGTGGGGTTCAGTAGCGTCAGCTGTTTCCCTGCTGTGTGGACGGCAATTTCTCCTGCTGCCTCCACAATCAAAAAACTGCAGGCCTCAGCCTGCTCCATCCTTGATCCTGGGCTCCAACAACGCCAGTTGGTGTTCAGAAGTGCCGTCTTCACAGAGAAAACACACTAGCTCCTGTGTTAGTGGGGTTCAGTAACGTCAGCTGTTCCCCTGCTGTGTGGACGGCAATTTCTCCTGCTGCCTCCACATTCAAAAAACAGCAGGCCTCAGCCTGCTCCATGTTTGATCGTGGGCTCCAACAACGCCAGTTGGTGTTCAGAAGTGCCGTCTTCACAGAGAAAAAAACACAAGCTCCTGTGTTAGTGGGGTTCAGTAACGTCAGCTGTTCCCCTGCTATGTGGACAGCAATTTCTCCTGCTGCCTCCACATTCAAAAATCAGCAGGCCTCAGCCTGCTCCATGCTTGATCGTGGGCTCCAACAACGCCATTTGGTGTTCAGAAGAGCCGTCTTCACAGAGAAAAACTCACTAGCTCCTGTTTTAGTGGGGTTCAGTAACGCCAGCTGTTCCCCTGTTGTGTGGACGGCAATTTCTCCTGCTGCCTCCATATTCAAAAAACAGCAGGCCTCAGCCGGCTCCATGCTTGATCGTGAGCTCCAACCACGCCAGTTGGTGTTCAGAAGTGCCGTCTTCATAGAGAAAAACTCACTAGCTCCTGTGTTAGTGGGGTTCAGTAACGTCAGCTGTTCCCCTGCTGTGTGGACGGCAATTTCTCCTGCTGCCTACGCATTCAAAAAACAGCAGGCCTCAGCCTGCTCCATGCTTGATCCTGGGCTCCAACAATGCCAGTGGGTGTTCAGAAGTGCCGTCTTCACAGAGAAAAACACACTAGCTCCTGTTTTAGTGGGGTTCAGTAACGTCAGCTGTTCTCCTGCTGAGTGGACGGCAATATCTCCTGCTGCCTCCACATTCAAAAAACAGCAGGCCTCAGCCTGCTCCATGCCTGATCCTGGGCTCCAACAATGCCAGTTGGTGCTCAGAAGTGCCGTCTTCACAGAGAAAAACACACTAGCTCCTGCGTTAGTGTGGTTCAGTAACGTCAGTTGTTCCCCTGCTGTGTGGACGGCAATTTCTCCTGCTGCCTCCACATTCAAAAAACAGCAGGCCTCAGCCTGCGTCATGCTTGATCCTGGGCTCCAACAATGCCAGTTGCTGTTCAGAAGTGCCGTCTTCACAGAGAAAAACACACTAGCTCCTGTGTTAGTGGGGTTCAGTAGCGTCAGCTGTTCCCCTGCTGTGTGGACGGCAATTTCTCCTGCTGCTTCCACATTCAAAAAACAGCAGACCTCAGTCTGCTCCATGCTTGATCCTGGGCTCCAACAACTCCAGTTGGTGTTCAGAAGTGCCGTCTTCACAGAGAAAAACACACTAGCTCCTGTGTTAGTGGGGTTCAGTAATGTCAGCTGTTCCCCTGCTGTGTGCACGCAATTTCTCCTGCTGCCTACACATTCAAAAAACAGCAGGCCTTAGCCTGCTCCATGCTTGATCCTGGGCTCCAACAACACCAGTTGATGTTCAGAAGTGCCGTTTTCACAGAGAAAAACACACTAGCACCTGTTTTAGGGGGGTTCAGTAATGTCAGCTCTTCCCCTGCTGTGTGGATGGCAATTTCTCCTGCTGCCTCCACATTCAAAAAACAGCAGGCCTCAGCCTGCTCCATGCTTGATCCTGGGCTCCAACAACACCAGTTGGTGTTCAGAAGTGCCGTTTTCACAGAGAAAAACACACTAGCACCTGTTTTACTGGGGTTCAGTAATGTCAGCTCTTCCCCTCCTGTGTGGATGGCAATTTCTCCTGCTGCCTCCACATTCAAAAAACAGCAGGCCTTAGCCTGCTCCATGCTTCATCCTGTGCTCCAACCACGCCAGTTGGTGATCAGAAGTGCCGTCTTCACAGAGAAAAACACAACAGCTGCTGTGTTAGTGGGGTTCAGTAATGCCAGATGCTCCCCTGCCGTGTGGATGGCAAAGTCTCCAGCTCCCTCCACAATCGAACTACTACTGACTTTTAACCGTGCTCCACTTAGGCCCCTGGCTCCACTGTCTCTAGTATTTCCCTTGGCCTCCAACCCCGCCAGTTGCTGCTCAGAAGTGGCGTCTGCACAATCCACACTTGTTCCTATGTTACTGGGGCCCCTTCACGTCACTTGATCCCATGATGTGTGTCCGGCAATGTCTCCTGCTCTGTCCACATTCCCACTAATAGTAGTGGGAATGTGGACAGAGCAGGAGACATTGCCGGACACACATCAGGGTATCAACTGACGTGAATGGGCCCCAGTAACACAGGAACAAGTGTGGATTGTGCAGACGCCACTTCTGAGCAGCAGCTGGCGGGGTTGGAGGCCAGGGGAAATACTAGAGACAGTGGAGCCAGAGGCCTAAGTGGAGCACGGTTACAATCAGTAGTAGCGTACAACCGATATAAAACTTGCTTCAAGTAGGCCTCAGCCTGCTCCATGATTGATCCTGGGCTTCAACACAGCCAGTTGTTGCTTGGAAGTGCCGTCTGCACAGAGAAAAACACATGCTCCAGTGTTAGTGGGGTTCAGTAACGCCAGCTGCTCCCCTGCTGTGTTGACGACAAAGTCTCCTGCTGCCTTCAAAATCACACAACATCTTATTTACTACTTTCTCCAAGTAGGCCTCAGCCTGCTGCATGATTGACCCTGGGCTCCAACATCGCCAGTTGCTGCTCTGAAGTGTCTTTGGCACGGGTACTCCCTCCTGCCCAGCCTGATTCCAGCACGCCTACTGTTTCCGGGGAGTGTCAACGTCACTTTGCCACCAATACATTGTCCTGTCGTGTTGCGGTCAGGTTTGCCGAGTCTATGGTGCCTGCAGTTTAGGTGCTTCCTATGTGGGCTGCGGGTTCTGGTAATAAAGGCTGGTTCCGTAGTGCCAATAGGACCAGCACCCCCTGTTGGACTGTGGGTTTCGGTAACTGCGGCCTGCTCGCGGCCTTGCAACTTTGTTTATGGTACCTTCTGCTACCCATCCGGGTTCCAGCACTGTCAGCTGGTTCTCGGTAGTGCCTTTGGCCTAGGTGCCTCCTTCTCGGTATCCGAGTTTCAGCAACGTCTGCTGGTCCTTGGTAGTGCTTTGTAGCACAGGTACCTCCTGCTTAGTAACCGTGTTCCAGCACCATCAGCTGGTCCACGGTTGTGCCATTGGCTCTTGTTCCTTATGTTGCCCCTCCGGGTTCCAGCACCGTCAGCTGGTCCTCGCTACTTCCATTTGCTCTTGTTCCTTCTGCTAACCATCCGGGTTCCAGTACCGTCAGCTGGTTCTCAGCAGTTCCTCAGCCTTCTTGTACCTTCTGCTACTTTTCCAAGTTCGAGCTTGTGGAAATGGTTTTTGGTTCTCACTCTGGATCTCCCTGATGACGACCCTGAAGACGACGACCCTGAAGACCACACCGAAGAAGACCAAAAAGATGACCCTGAAGATGACCAAGGGGACAAAGAACATGAAGACAACCACCAAGATGCACAACAAGAGACAGAAGAAAAGGAAACAGAAAAACCAAAAGCAGAAGAACATTAAGCATAAGACTAAAAATCAGAGCAAATGATATTATCTAAATTATAAGCAGGAGAAGACTAAGCAGTGTATGGGGGTGAGTCCGTTCCTCCTTGTGGTGCCCCTGGAAAATGCCTGCTGCTGCATGCCAAACTGAATGCGGACAAATCCTGTTGTAAATCTTTTGTGACAGGCAGAACGGAAGGTGTAATCTTCAAACTTTTATAGATAACAACTACAGGAATGCCTGTCACAAATAAGAATATGATGAAGAAGAAGAAGAATAGGAAGAAGATGAAGAAGTAGAATAGTTGAATAAGAAGAATATGAAGAATATAAAAAAAAAAGAATAATAGGAAGAAGGTGAAGAAGAAGATGAATAAGGTAAAGAAGAAGTTGATGAAAAAGATGCTGCTGCTGAGGATGATGAAGGAAAAAGTGTGGGAGAAGTAAAAAAGGAGCAGAACATGGAAGTAGTGAAACATACATATCTGACAAAATATAAAAGAGGTTAACATAGTCAATATCTTTGTAACTCTGAACGTCTTAAAAAAAAAAATTAATTCCTGCTATTCCATTTGATTGGGCTTAACCTCTATGGCTTTAATGTCTCCTACACCTCCCACAATACATTCTACATTATTATCAGTTGTTTTTCTTCATGTAGAATTAACCTACAAGGAAAGAAAGGTTTTTTTTAATTCTGATATTTCTGTTCCATTGACTTGAATGGGACTTCCAGGATCGGAAGCGGCGATACCCGATACTTTTTGGAGATCGGCCGATCCAATCCAATTCGATATTTTTCAATATCGGGCGGTATCGCTCAACACTAGTCCTTAGTTACTATGTGTCACTTATCCGTCCTGATGTCCCTTGGCGTCCTGTTCAATGGTGTGTCGGCATCGCAGCCACTGGGCCCAGCCACTGAGGATCTGGTGTAGTCTTCAGGCGTTCCGATGCCCAGGGGAAGTAGGGGCACAACAGACCCATGGAGAGTTCTTTGGCGGGTTGTCCCCTAGCGGAGGCAGCGGGATACCACCAGAAAGTGGGAGAGTGGAGGTCGCAGCACCCAGACAGGAGCTGGCAGCGGCGGTGATCAGTGGCGGTCGACAGGCCACAGGCGCAGCCTGCGGCTGCAGTGGAGGATCCGTGGTGGGCGCAGGCCCAGCCCCTACCATGGACTGGAGAGGGGTGGTGGCAGCTGCGGGCGGCAAAGGATAAGTCACTGCCACGGTCGGGAGTGAAGCAGCAGCGGTTGCGGGCAGCAGCGAGGAGGCCGCAGCCGTGAGCTGCAGAGAGGCGGCGTTGGCTGCAGATGGCTGCGAGTTGGCCGCAGCCACGAGCTGGAGTGAGGCAGCAGTCTTCTTTTGTCGGTAGGTACGGCGACTTCACTCTGAGGTCCACCGAGAGTCTCCCTCTTGTCGTTGTCCTCCTCTCTGTTTGCTGCACGTGCCTCCCGCTCTCTGGCCCTCACCAGGTCTCCTCCTCCTTCTCCCCAGTTCTGCTGACTCACTTGTTAAAGAAGGGGTTAATTTCTGTTCTGAATATAATACTAGAAAATAGTATTGTGCAAGAATGACCTTTTATCCAGTTATCATCAGTCTACGTGCAGATTCTTTTATGGCCTGATAGTTCTGCATATATTACAAGAAACATAATCCAACATAGCAATGAACATAATACTTTTTCCTATCTAGAAAAAAGAACGTTCATAATGGCTTAAGTAAAAGGACAACTCCCTTAGAAATATATGAACCTATATAGAAATCGGAGTATTACGCCAAAGAGTCAATGAAAAAATAGATATGTTATAATATCAAAATTATTCGCTCTTTATTAGTACAGGTGCAAAAAAAGTGCATTTAAAAGTACAATCAAATGGTCAGATACCAGAGATGACACAAAGAGGAATGGAATCGCCGCACATGCATAATGAATGCAATGGTACAAAAATAATAATAACCCCAAATCTGCATAGAAACCTATGCCCATGCAACAAAGTCTCACACTTGGCCGTCTATTGTTTATACAGAAGTAAAGTTCATGCCAAGGGACAGGGAATTCATACAGAGACTTCCATTAAAATGCTATGTGCAGAAAGGTATGGGGAAAAAGATGAAACAGTAACCATACTTACCCATAAAAAAGTGCATGTGCGGAGTGTCCAGTCCCCAGAGCCCCTACGCACGTTTCGCGCTGGGCTTCATCGGGGGGCATATGTGGTGCTGTTGGATATGCGGGGTATAAAATGTCTAAGGCACAGGTGTCCAGAATTAGCATCGCTGCGGGAGGAAGTGAGCACATGAGAGGCGGGCCCCGATCGCGGAACGTCACATCCGGCCGTCATCGCCTGTGGGAGGGACAAGGAGAGACACTGCTCTCCTGACGTCATTGTCCCACCCCAGGTAGTGCTGACACCTTCCGGGACGCTCGCTCACAGCGGGACCAACCGCGCATGCGCAACCCCGCAGCGGCCATTTTAGATATTGGCGAGGAAAAGGGGCAGGTGAGGATGGAATGTCTTTATAATTTGGCAGGGTACCGAGTCTGACCTCCTCGACTTCATCTGTGGTCTAAATCAAAATTGCCGTAATATCAAACTGACCCACAGGGTGGCGGCGAGTGAGATTGATTTTTTGGACATTAAACCCTTCCTGACATCCGACGTACTATCCCGTCCACGGTACCCGGGCCCGTATGACCGTGGACGGGATAGTACGTCTACCGCGATCAGCGGCGCCCACGTGGTGAGCGCCGCTGATCGCGGCCGGGTGTCAGCTGATTATCACAGCTGACACCCGGCACAATGTGTCAGGGGCAGTCACGGACCGCCCCCGACACGTTAACCCCTTGCACACCGCGATCAAACACGATCGCGGTGTACCGGGGGTTAAAGGGAAGCATCGGCAGGGAGGGGGCTCCCTCCGTGCTTCCCTGAGCCCCCCACGGCAGCGCAATGTGCAGCGCTGCTGCGGGGGGCTCCTTTCCTCCAGGCCCCCGAATCCAAGATGGCGACGGGGGCCTTCGGGGGCCTGAGGAAGCTGGCTTCCTCAGTGCCTGCAAAGCGCAGGCATGAGGAAGTCTTCTTCAATGCCTGTGACAGATTGCTGATCTGTCACAGTGATCTGTGATGTGACAGATCAGCGATCTGTCACAGGACAGTGATGTCCCACCTGGGACTATTTAATAAAGTAAAAAAAAAAATAAAAAAAAGTGTAAAAATAATTAAAAAAAAAAAAAAATATTCCCCCAATAAATCCATTTTTTGGAAATAATAAAAAAAACAAACAATAAAAGTACACATATTAGGTATCGCCGCGTCCGTAACGACCCGCCCTATAAAACTGTCCCATTAGTTAACCCCTTTAGCGAACCCCTTAAAAAATAAAAATAAAAAACGAAGCAAAAAATAATGATTTATTATCATACCGCCAAACAAAAAGTGTAATAACGCGCGATCAAAAAGACGCATATAAATATCCATGGTACCGCTGAAAACGTCATCTTGTTCCGCAAAAAACGAGCCACCACTCAGCATCATCAGTGAAAAAATGAAAAAGTTATAGCTCGCTGAATAAAGCGATGCAAAAATAATTATTTTTTATATAAAATAGTTTTCATTGCATAAAACCGACAAAAACATAAAAAAACGACCTAAATGAGGTATCGCTGTAACCGTACTGACGTGAAGAATAAAACCTCTTTATCAATTTTACCGCACGCGGAACGGTGTAAACGCACCCCCCCCAAAAGAAATTCATGAAACGCTGGTTTTTGTTCATTCTGCGTCCCAAAAATCAGAATAAAAAGCAATCAAAAAATTCCACGTGCCCGAAAATGGTACCAATAAAAACGTCAACTCGTCCCGCAAAAAATAAGACCTCACATGACTCGGTGGGTCAAAATACGGAAAAATTATAGCTCTCAATATGTGGTGATGCAAAAACTATTTTTACAATAAAAAGCGTCTTTTAGCGTGCGACAGCCGCCAAACATACAAACCGCCATAAATAGTAAATCAAACCCCCCGTTATCACCCCCTTAGTTAGGGAAAAATAATAAAATAAAAAAAAATGTATTTATTTCCATTTTTCCATTAGGGTTAGGGGTGTGTTGGGGTAGGGTTAGGGCTAGGGTTAGGGTTAGGGCTAGGGTTAGGGTTAGGGCTAGGGTTAGGGTTAGGGCTAGGGTTAGGGCTAGGGTTAGGGCTAGGGTTAGGGTTAGGGGCGTGTTGGGGTTCGGGTTGGAGTTAGAATTGGGGGTTTCCACTGTTTGGGCACATCAAGGGCTCTCCAAATGCAACATGGCGTCTGATCTCAATTCCAGCCAATTCTGAGTTGAAAAAGTCAAATGGTGCTCCTTCCCTTCCAAGCTCTGCTATGCGCCCAAACAGTGTTTTACCCCCACATGTAGGGTATCAGCCTACTCAGGACAAATTGCAAAACAATTTTTGGGGTCCAATTTCTCCTGTTACCCTTAGGAAAATAAAAAATTGGGGGCAAAAATATCATTTTTGTGGAAAAAAATGATTTTTTTATTTTCACGTCCGAGTGTTATAAACTTCTGTGAAGCACTTGGGGGTTCAAAGTGCTCACCACACATCTAGATAAGTTCCGTGGGGGGTCTAGTGTCCAAAATGGGGTCACTTGTGGGGAGTTTCAATAGTTTAGGTACATCAGGGGCTCTCCAAACGCACATGACACCCGCAGACCATTCCATCAAAGTCTGCATTCCAAAACGTCACTGCTTCCCTTCCGAGCCCCAACGTGTGTCCATACAGTAGTTTTCTCCCACATATGGGGTGTCAGCGTACTCAGGACAAATTGGACAACAACTTTTGGGGGTCCAATTTCTCCTGTTACCCTTGGGAAAATGAAAAAATTGGTGACTAATTGATCATGTTTGTGGAAAAAAATACGATTTTTTTATTTTCATGCCCGGGCATTATAAACTTCTGTGAAGCCCTTGGGGGTTCAAAGCGCTCACCACACATCTAGATAAGTTCCTTAGGGGGTCTCGTTTCCAAAATGGGGTCACTTGTGGGGGTTTCCACTGTTTAGGTACATTAGGGGCTCTCCAAAGGCAACATGACACCCGCAGACCATTCCATCAAAGTCTGCATTCCAAAACGTCACTACTTCCCTTCCGAGCCCTGACGTGTGTCCATACAGTAGTTTTATCCCACATATGGGGTGTCAGTGTACTCAGGACAAATTGGACAACAACTTTTGGGGTTCAATTTCTCCTGTTACCCTTGGGAAAATAAAAAAATTGGGGACTAATTGATCATGTTTGTGGAAAAAATACGATTTTTTTATTTTCATGCCCTGGCATTTTAAACTTCTGTGAAGCCCTTGGGGGTTCAAAGTGCTCACCACACATCTAGATAAGTTCCTTGGGGGGGTCTAGTTTACAAAATGGTGTCAATTGTGGGGGGTTTCCACTGTTTAGGTACATTAGGGGCTCTCCAAAGGCAACATGACACCCGCAGACCATTCCGTCAAAGTCTGCATTCCAAAACGTCACTACTTCCCTTCCGAGCCCCGACGTGTGCCCATACAGTAGTTTTCTCCCACATATGGGGTATCAGGATACTCAGGACAAATTGGACAACAACTTTTGGGGTCCAATTTCTCCTGGTACCCTTGGGAAAATAAAAAAATGGTGACTAAAAGATCATGTTTGTGGAAAAAATACGAATTTTTTATTTTCACGCCCGGGCGTTGTAAACTTCTGTGAAGCACTGGGGGGTTCAAAGTGGTCACCACACATCTAGATAAGTTCCTTGGGGGGTCTAGTTTACAAAATGGTGTCATTTGTGGGGGTTTCCACTGTTTAGGTACATTAGGGGCTCTCCAAAGGCAACATGACACCCGCAGACCATTCCATCAAAGTCTGCATTCCAAAACGTCACTACTTCCCTTCCGAGCCCCGACGTGTGCCCATACAGTAGTTTTCTCCCACGTATGGGGTATCAGCATACTCAGGACAAATTGGACAACAACTTTTGGGGTCCAATTTCTCCTGGTACCCTTGGGAAAATAAAAAAATGGTGACTAAAAGTCATGTTTGTGGAAAAAATACAAATTTTTTATTTTCACGCCCGGGCGTTGTAAACTTCTGTGAAGCACTGGGGGGGTCAAAGTGCTCACCACACATCTAGATAAGTTCCTTAGGGGGTCTAGTTTCCAAAATGGTGTCATTTGTGGGGGGGTTCCACTGTTTTGGTACATCAGGAGTTTTCCAAACGCGACATGGTGTCCGATCTCAATTCCAGCCAAAAACGTCAAATGGCGCTGCTTCCCTTCCGAGCTCTGCCATGCGCCCAAATAGTGGTTTACCCCCACATGTGGGGTATCAGCGTACTCAGGACAAATTGCACAATAACTTTTAGGGTCCTGTTACCCTTGGGAAAATAAAAATTGGGGTGAAAAGATCATTTTTGTGGAAAAAATATGATTTTTTAATTGTACCGCTGTACGTTATAAACTTCTGTAAAGCCCTTGTGGGTTCAAAGTTCTCACCACATATCTAGATAAGTTCCTTGGGGGGTCTAGTTTCCAAAATGGGGTCACTTGTAGGGGGTTTCCACTGTTTAGGTACATCAGGGACTCTCCAAACGTGACATGGCGTCCAATCTGAATTCCAGCCAATTTTTCATTGAAAAAGTCAAACGGCGCTCCTTCCATTCTGAGCTCTGCCATGCGCCGAAACAGTCGTTCACCACCACATATCAGGTATCTCCGTACTCAGGACAAATTGCACAATAACTTTTGCAGTTCAATTTCTCCTGTTACCCTTGGTAAAATAAAAAAAATTGAACCTGAAGTATTTTTTTTATGAAAAAAAGTTAGATGTTCATTTTTTTTTAAATATTCAAAAAAATTCCTGTGACGCACCTAAAGGGTTAATAAACTTCTTGAATGAGGTTTTGAGCACCTTAAGGGGTGCAGTTTTTAGAATGGTGTCACTTTTGGGTATTTTCTTTCATATAGACCCCTCAAAGTGGCTTCAAATGTGATGTGGTCCTAAAAATAAAATGGTGTTGTAAAAATGAGAAATCGCTGGTCAACTTTTAACCCTTATAACTTCCTAACAAAAAAAAATTTTGGTTCCAAAATTGTGCTGATGTAAAGTAAACATGTGGGAAATGTTAGTTATCAAGTTTTTTGTGTGCCGTATCTCTGTGATTTAAGGGCAAAAAAATTCAAAGTTTGAAAATTGCGAAATTTTCAAAATTTTCGCCAAATTTCCGTTTTTCTCACAAATAAACGCAAGTTATTTGAATGAAATTTTACCACTAACATGAAGTACAATATGTCACGAGAAAACAATGTCAGAATCACCAGGATCCATGGAAGCGTTCCAGAGTTATGACCTCATAAAGGTACAGTGGTCAGAATTGTAAAAATTGGCCCGGTCATGAACGTGCAAACCACCCTTGGGGGTGAAGGGGTTAAGATCACGTTATGTGGGGATGGTGCGATTCAAACTGATGTATTTTGGAAGGATACGTCTGTTAATTCCCTACTGCATGCATCATCTGCCCACAATGCATCAACCATTCGGGCCATTCCTGTGGGGCAGTTTTTGAGAATGAAGCGAATATGTTCCACCGATGGGGTCTTTGAGGATCGGGCTCGGGATCTTGCCCAGCGGTTCCGAGATCGTGGATACAGTATGAGAAACATTAAGTCGGGCTATTCTCGTGCCAGGAGGACTCCTCGCCAATAACTCCTTGACTCTAAACAGCATGCCAGTTTCCCTAGGGAACAACCACTGAGGTGCATCATGACCTATAATAATCAGTGGAATAAGATTAGAGAGATCATGGGAAAACACTGGTCTGTTTTATAAACAGATATTACACTAAAGGGAATCCTGCCTGATAGACCCCTCTTGACTGCTAGAAGGGGAAGAAATTTGAAAGATTTTCTCGTGAGAAGTCATTATGTGGCTAGACCCACTAACCCCCTTTGTGCTAGGCCCCAGAGGTGGGGGTGTTACCCATGTGGCTCATGTCTGGCCTGCCAAAATATCGTTAGGGCAACTACTTTTAAGGCGGCTGATGGTAGTATGGAATATCATATTACAAATTACATTTCTTGCAGCACCACATATGTGGTATATTATGCTGCATGTGCATGTGACTTGATCTACGTGGGCCTCACCTCTAGGGAGCTCCACACTAGGGTTAGGGAACATGTAAGGGACATAAGGGCGGCTAAGGAGATCTCAGATGTTACAATACTGAAGACTATCCCTCGGCACTTTAAGCAAGTCCATATCTGCGATCCACGGACATTCAAAGTTAAAGGGATCGATAGAGTACATTTTGGGACTAGGGGTGGAGATTATAAGAAGATCTTAGCCCAGCTGGAGTGCTGATGGATAGTCACCTTAGGGTCCATGACACCTCATGGACTCAATGAAAAGCTATCCTTTGCCCCCTTCTTGTAGCACCAATATGTCTTTCTGGCTATTATATATGCATTATTTGTATATAAGTTGTTTTTTGTTCTTGTTTTTAATTTGCTGTTTTTATTCATCCTTTTTAGTGTACAATTAGTATGAGTCATTGGATGCATTGTGCGGGGTTTATTTTGATCGCATGATTTCATCAAGTCCATCTGGAATCGTGGAATAAAGGGTGGAGAAATAACCACGTGGAACCTTCTTTCCTGTTCGTGTGCAGGATATGGAATCAAAACTTTTTTGTTTCCTATATGGATCCTGGAGTAAATCAGGTTCTGTGTAGCCATTTTTGTGTAGTTATTTTTGTGCCATAATTTCATGTTTGGATATATAGCACATTAAGAACCTCAACTTTTGAACCAGGTCACGCTGACATATGAAAGTTCTGGAATGTTCGCCCACATTTTATTATGTAATCTATCTCGTGTCTCAGGATGTGTTTGACAACCACTTGTATAACTCATCTTTCTGCCAGATTATTATGTAAACTACGCTTCATTTTGCCAATTGTTACACAATGTTACGGAATTGTCCATATTTGTTCATTTCCTCTTCTGATGGGCTATAAAGGATCTAACCTGACCCCCCTAATAAAGGAGATTGACTTGATAGACAAGAACCTGTGTCTCTTGTTTTATTTCTCCCAATCCTAGGTACCTAGGTAAAAACTCCACCTAAGCTATACCCGAGGAGACATAGAAATCCCTTCTCCGACACACTCCTTCTGACCCTCTCTGCCCCTTTTATCTGGACTCCTCCCCCAACTTCCCTGTCAGTCTCAGTGGTCCATCCCCTAACTCTGCTCCCTGGAAACAGATCCCCCAGGAACCTAGAAGACGGTCCCCTTGGTTCCGGCCCGGGTACTCGGCGGAGGTCTCTACTCCTTCACTCCCCCATCCTGTATGCTCGCCATTCCTCGAGCGAGGGTCTTGGTAGGCTCGGGTTGGCCTTTTGAGACAAAAGTTCTTGTTGCCATACGAACTGATCCTGTTTGTAGCGTTCGGGGGGTTTGCCAGCTGTTGACTGCTCGGAGCATCTTGATTCAACTGTGGTGGAGCTTACTGGGGTGGTGGCCGGCGGTGGACTGGCCGATTCTGGTGGGCTGGCGTTACTTGCTGAGATATTGTTCCTTGGATGGCCCGCTTGTACCGCTGGGCTATCTTCTTCGTCATCTAGGTCCCAGACAGTGGGCAGTGGTTCGAGGGCCTGAGGAGTGGGTTCGGGTTGCACGGGATTGTTGGATGTACAGGGCCGCAACATATTACGTTGCACAGTATGAGTGGGAAGTGCCCCATCCTTTTCAGGTCGTATCTCGTACACAGGCCCATTGGGGCTTATTCGACGCAATACTCGGTAAGGACTATTTTCCCACTGTGATTCCAGCTTGTTCTGGGGGCGCTGGTCTAGTATGAGTACTCGATCCCCAGTCTGGAAGTCGGTGGGTGGAGGTAGAATCCCCCCTGGTTGCTCTAGGTCCTGGAGTTTTGTCTGGACGATGCAGTGAAGGGTCTGTAGCCGGTGTCGGTGGTTTCAGACCTATGATGAAACCCCAGACCAGGGTTGGGGTTCCTCTGGGTTTTGTTCTACCCCCATGATCCCTTTGCCTTCTCGCCCGAATAGCAGTGAGTAGGGGGTATAGCCGGTAACTCCGTGCACCCGGTTGTTATAGACCCACACTAGTTCCGGGACATACTCAGGCCAGCGAGCCTTCCGGTCACTCTCCAGGGTACGCAACATTTGAATTAGTGGCCGATTAAAGCATTCGCAGGCCCCATTTCCCTGTGGGTGGTATGGTGTGGTCAGAGATTTATTGATACCATAGAGACGATGTAGCTCCTCCATGACTTTCCCCAGGAAGCATGCTCCCTGATCTGAATGTGTCCGTTGAGGGCAGCCATACACTTGGATAAAGTTCTTGCAGATTGCATAGGCGGCTGACTCTGCAGTTTGATCTCGGATGAAGGTTACCACGGCAAATTTGGTGAAGTGATCCACCATGACGAGACAATGTTCATACCCCTGGTATGCACGGCCAATGGTCATATAGTCCACCGTCAAGAGCTCGAGGGGTGCTGATGTCACTATCGTTTGCACCGGGGCCCGTTGTGCGGGTGGTTTAGCTAGCTCGCATAGGCGGCAGACCCGGCAAGTTTCTTCCACAGCAGCGTGCAAGCGCGGATGGTAAACTATCTGTTGCAACCATTGCAAGGTCTTTTGAACTCCAAAGTGAGCCCCCTTTTCGTGGGCTTCCCGAGCCAGTTCACCGAGTTGGGCTCTGGGCACGACTACCTGCCAAGTTGTTGCAGACGTCGCCCATGATACCGCTTTACGATACAATAGTCCTTTCTTAATGACTAGTTTCTCCCATTGGCATAGCATCAGCAACATATCCTGAGACGAAGTCTGTCTCTGGGCATCAGTGGGTAGTCTGCCGGTGGTAACCCATAGGCATAGGAGCCCATTTTCTTCATCTTCTTGCTGCTGTTGGATCCATCTGTCACGTGATTGCTCCAATATACCCCTAGGGGGTCCTTCTTGCATGGCAGCCGTGAGCACAGTGGCGGTGAGGGAGTACGGTGTCTCTTCTCCTTCCAATTCATCATCTCAATTTTTCCCTGACATTGTGTGCCGGATCCTGGAGAGGGCATCCGCGTGCACATCTTCTGCTCCTCTTTTGTAGATGATCTTGTAGTTAAACTTGGCCATCCGGGCCACCCATCGCCGCTCCAGAGCCCCCAATTTGGCATTTTTCAAGTGGGCCAGCGGGTTGCTGTCGATCCGCACCACCACTTCGGAGCCCGCCAGGAACTCTGCGAACCGCTCCGTCATAGCCCACACTACCATGAGGAGCTCGAGCTTAAAGGAGCTGTAATTGTCAGGGTTATGCTCGGAGTCATGAAGTGATCGGCTACCATAAGCGATCACTCTCTCCCGGCCGTCCTGGACTTGTGACAATACAGCCCCTAGCCCGTGGAGACTCCCGTCGGTGTGTAGTATGAACGGTTGCGAGAAATCTGCATAAGCTAACACCGGGGCACCAGAGAGCGCATCCTTAAGGTCTTGGAAGGCTTCTTCTTGCGGTTGTTGCCACTGGATTTTCCGTCCATTTGCCCGGGCAGGAGCCCCCTTTAGCAGGTCGTGCCGGGCTTGGGCCTGGTGTGCAAAATTCTTTACGAAACAACGGTAGTATCTGGCCAGCCCCAGGAAGGCCCGCAAGTTTTTTATCATTTAGGAGGTAGGCCATCCCTGGATGGCAGCAACCTTTTCCAGGGACGGTCTAACACCCTCGGCAGAGACGAAATGCCCCAGATACTTAATCTGGGTGCGAAACAGGTGGCATTTCTGGGGCTTCACCTTCAACCCGTACTTCTGCAGCCGGCCGAGCACCTGCCCCAACCGCCGCAGGTGGTCCTCAAGCGTGGCGGCATAGATGATTATGTTGTCCAGATATATCAGCATGGCCTCGAAGTTGAGATCCCCAGACACTGCTCCATCAGACGCTGAAAGGTCCCTGGGGCATTGGCCAGTCCGAATGGCATTCGATTGAACTCGAACAGTCCCATGGGAAGGATGAACGCCGTCTTAGCCCTGTCTTCTTCTGACATCGGCACCTGCCAATACCCACTGGCCAGATTTAAAGTTGAAAAGTACTTCGCCTTCCCCAAGGCGGACAGGTATTCTTCTATGCGAGGCAACGGGTACGAGTCTTTGATGGTACAGGCATTCAGCTTTCTATAGTCCACGCAGAACCGCAGGGTGCCATCCTTTTTGCGAACCAACATGATGGGAGCTGCCCAGGGGCTCTGGCTCTCTCATATGACCCCCTTCCGCAGCATTAGGGCCAGTAAAGTTTTTACCTCCTGGTATAGTTGTGGAGGGATTTGTCTGTATCATTCCCGTATGCCCAGTGCCTCGCCTTCCTGGCTGTCCTGGAGAATTCGCACCTCCCACACCAACTGCTGGAAGACCTGCCCTTGGGGAGTGCGGGAAGCCCAGTGGTTCAGAGTTTCTTGCGTGGGCTCATTGATGAGGAGGTTGCCGAACTCTCATAGTATGTTCATACCCAGGGTAACCGGATGTTTGCTGTTTGCATCTCCCTGGGTCAGGACCACTCCCCAGCGACCGAGTGATTTACCGCTTATCGAAATCTGCATCCAGGCTACTCCGACGACAGGAACCGGTAGCTGGTTGGCGGCTACCAACTTTATCACGGACCCCCACTGAGGTCTCACTGCTTCGGGAAAATGCTGCCGAAAATAAGTGTCTGGCATAGTCGCTACTTGCGACCCCGTATCTACTAAGCATCGTATGGCACGGCCTTCGACCTCTGCCCATACCACTGGACACCGCGCGACCAGGCCTTCTTGACTTCCACCACCCTGTGTGGTGGGCTCTGGCTCCGGGCAGCGTCTCCACTGCTCAGGGTCCTCTGATCTTCTTGGCCAGCGGGGCAGGTTCCTCCTGCAACGGGGGTACTCTCAAGCGGAGTGTCCCAATTCTCCACAATCGTAACAGGCAAGTGGTTGTAGGAGCCAACTTTGGTGAGGGCCGTGATGGTTCATGCCTCCTCTGCCCGGCCCTGGCCAACTCCTTGTGGCCTCTTTTTTGGCTTTGGCCAATTCGCCTTTAATACTCTGTAGCTCTTGCTTCATCACTTGTACCCAGTGGGGTTCGCCCAGGGCGCTTACGGATGCTTCGATACTCCGAGCCATCCCCACAGGGACCATCACCTCTTGCTCCTGTTCCCAAACACGTGCCTCCTTTCCTATCTCTGAAAAGGTCAGATGTGGGTCCACTTGCACCCACTCTCGCAAAGCCTGTCTCGTCAGGGTGTCTCGTAGCCCGGTCACTGAAGGTCACGTAATGTTACGTCCACGGTCCCCACACCGACTCCATCCTTCATTTCAATGGCTACAAACAGTTCCTGCAAAACATTCATTTACTGAGTCACTGTTTCCCCCTCTTTCTGCATGCGACTAAACATCCGGGTTCTCAGTTCTCCCACATCGGTCGGGTCCCCATGGGTCTCCTATAAGATCTGTAACACCCTGACGAAGGTGTTTCGCTGCACCGGGGGCCTCAACATTACGGAATCCCAGGCCTCCCCGTCCAACGCCATCAGGGTCACTTCTGCCTCTAGGTCAGGTGTCAGCGGATGCATCCTAAATAGCCCACGCATTCGCTCCGCCCAGTTCCACAGCATAGTATTGCTGCCGGAGAAACTGGGTAGATTGCTTAGCGTAGCCCCCAAAGAAATGCTAGGCCAGGGGTCCTCGTTGTCCGCGCTCGGTGACTGCATCCTGCCGACTACGCCAAATGTGGTAATAGCTGGTACGCAGGATGCAGTGATGAGACGCAAGACAGATAATGCTTTAAATAGTAACTTTTATAGATAAATGCTGTTAGGGCTATTTCAAGCAACCAAACAGAATAACAGTAGTTGTCCTCACAGGGAGCAAATACACATAAACAAGGATTGGGAGAACACGACTACTCCGGCTAAGATCGGCGTCCTGTTCAACGATGTGTCGGCGTCACAGCCACTGGGCCCAGCCGCTGAGGATCTGGCGCGGTCTTCGGGCGTTCCGACGCCCAGGCGAAGTAGGGGCACAACAGGCCTGCGGAGAGTTCTTTGGTGGAATGTTCTCCCAAGTGGGAGAGTGGAGGACGCAGCACCCTGACAGGGGCTGGCAGCGGCGATTATAGGTGGCGGTTGATAGGCCACAGGCGCAGCCGGCGGCTGCACTGGAGGATCCGCGGTGGGCGGAGGCCCAGCCCCTAACACGGACTGGAGCGGGGCGGTGGCAGCTGCGGGCGGCAAAGGATAAGTCACCGCCGCGGTCAGGAGTGAAGCGGCAGCGGCTGCGGACAGCAAAGAGGAGGCCGCAGCCGCGAGCTGGAGAGAGGCGGCGTTGGCCGCCGATGGCTGCGAGTAGGCCACAGCCACGAGCTGGAGTGAGGCAGCGGTCTTCTTTTGTCGGTAGGTATGGCGATGTCTCCCTGCCGTCCACCGAGAGTCTCCCTCTTGTCACTGTCCTCCTCTCTGTTTGCTGCACGTGCCTCTCGCTCTCTGGCCCTCACCAGGTCTCCTCCTCCATCTCCCCAGTTCTGCTGACTCACTCTGTCTGGCCCTCTCTGCCCCTTTTATCTGGACTCCTCCCCCAACTGCCCAGTCAGTCTCAGCGGTCCATCCCCTAACTCTGCTCCCTGGAAACAGATCCCCTTGGAACCTAGAAGATGGTCCCCTTGGTTCCGGCCCGGGTACTCGGCGGAGGTCTCTCCTCCTACAGAAGCAATGGAGCGTTGCTGGCTACCTTCAGTTGGAGCAGGTGCACATGTGCTATGATGTTTAAATTTCGGAGATTTTTACCTCGACTGAACGTCCTTTCGCGCTTCTTGCAGATAACCTTTGCCTCATCAATAGGATTTTGGTCAAAAATGTGCCACACTGCACTCTTCCTACTATGGTATAAATTTTCAGGGCTTGCACGCTGTGCTAACTTGACCATCTGGCCAAGCTGTCCTGCAACTCTTTTTGTTTTTAAACAAGTTTTGGTACAGCTACGGGCCTGCCAGATAACCGCTGCGATGGCGATGACTGCTGCGGATCCTTTTCCTCTTCTGAGCTATTGCCAGTGCCAATAGCGCCTCTTCCCCCAATGGATGCCAATCCTGGTCAACAACTCGGTCATCCATCACCTCCTCTTCAATTTCATCTGCACCTTCCTCTGTGTCACCGTGTAAGGTGGTATAGTATGCGAGAAGGGGCACCTGAGTTTCATCAGGGTCAGAATCTGGCTCACGAGACTGCGAGGGAAATGTATTGCTCTGGGTCAATGTACCAGCAGAATCATCTAGCAGTGGCTGTGCATCAGTGCACTCCATGTCAGATTCATCTTGGACTGGGGAATTCAGGATTTGACTTGATACCCCTGGCATGGTATGTGAAAAGAGCTCCATGGAGTAATCTGAAGTGTGTGCTGCGGCATCCTTCACTTTTGGTGTCGGTGAAGGACACAAGGAAAGGTGTTGTTCCTGACCAGATGCCTGCACTGACGACTCTATGCTTGCAGTATTTGTAACTTCAGAAGAGGAGGCAATAGAGCTGGAGGCTGTTTCGGCAATGTAAGCCAAAACCTGTTCCTGATGCTCCAGCTTTAAAAGCAGTTTACCTACTCCCAGAAAAGGGAACCTTAAAGGCTTTCTTGTGCCAGATGATGATGCAGGCTCAGCACCTCCTGCCTTAGCTGCTATTGTGCTTTTGCCATAACCAGCAAATGCACCACCACAACCATCAGTACCAGCTGCGCCCCCACGCCCACGTACATGGTCTCTTCCACCATACTTCCTCATGTTTGGGAAAATGTTCCAAAAATACCAGCAGAGATATGGTACTCTATGTGGAGCGTACATCTGTGTAACGTGTATGGAAAAATTTAAATCTCCGTATATATTTTGTTACTTACAGACGCTCTCCCAGTATGTATTTGACCGTAATACAACAAGCAGATATACAGTACTGTATGAGAAGTGTACTGCTGTATACGTTTTTGGTGAAACTGTCAATCTCCATAGATTTGTTTCTGGAGTCACACACAGACGCTCTGGCAGTATGTATTTGACCGTGGTCCAAACATCAGATATACAATACTGTTTGAGAATCGGACAGCTGTATATGGTGTATGTATTGAAAATTTTAAATCTCCGTTTATTTTTTTATGGAGTCAAACACAGCATGTATTTGTCCGTGATAACAGCCGGTACACAGTAGTGTGTGAGGAGCGTACAGTTCTACACGGTATAGGTATGGAAAAATTAAAATCTACGTCTATTTTTTTCCTTTGTCACACTCAGACGCTGTGTCTGTATAGATTTGACCATAATCAAACAGCAGATATAGGATACTGTTTGACAAGCGGAAAGCTCTCTACGGTGTATGTATGGAAAAATTTTAAATCTCTGTCTATTTTTTTCCATTGTCACACACAGACGCTGTGTCTGTATAGATTTGACCATAATCAAACAGCAGACATAGGATACTGTTTGGCAAGCGGACAGCTCGATATGGTGTATGTATGGAAAATTTTTAATCTCCGTCTATTTTTTTAAGGAGTCACACACACACGCTGTCTCTGTATAGATTTGACCGTGATCAAACAGCAGATATAGGATAATGTTTGACAAGCGCAAAGCTCTCTACGGTGTATATATGGAAAAATTTTAAATCTCCGTCTATTTTTTCCGATGTCACACACAGACGCTGTGTCTGTATAGATTTGACCATAATCAAACAGCAGATATAGGATACTGTTTGGCAAGCGGACAGCTCGATACGGTGTATGTATGGAAAATTTTTATTCTTCATTTATTTTTTAACGGAGTCACGCACAGACGCTGTCTCTGTATAGATTTGAACGTAATCAAACAGCAGAAATATATGATATTGTTTGACAAGTGGACAGCTCTATACGGTGCATGTATGGGAAAATGAAAATCTCCATCTATCTTTTTACAGAGTCACACACAGATAGCATGTATTTGTCCATGATACCAGCAGGTACACGGTAGTGTGAGAGGAGCGTACAGCTCTATACGGTGTATGTATGGAAAATTTTTAATCTCCGTCTACTTTTTTAAGGAGTCACACACACACGCTGTCTCTGTATAGATTTGACCATGATCAAACAGCAGATATAGTATACTGAAAAAACACAAAAATTGAGCATGGTTTGAGTTGGTACACATGCAGCATATAAATGCATGTTCACATGTCCAAAAAGCATACAAAACCTACAAAAGAGAAAATGAAAAAAACCCTTCTGTAATTAAATAAATAAAAAGCAAAAGTGCATCTAAATCATACAGAGTTCTTAGTAATACTGTGTTTGATCAAACATAGCATAAAAGCCATCCAACCAGCTTTTATGCTATGTTTGATCAAATGCAGTATTACTAGATGTGAGTGAAACGGGTCGGTCATATTCAAAAGTCGGCGACTTTCGCTGAAGTCGGGTTTCATGAAACGAAACCCGACCATAGCGTGAGGTCGGCCATGAGGTCGGCGACCAGAGCGCCAAAGTCACGTTTCAAATGATGCTTCCAGCGCCCTTTTCCAGCCAATGATGGAGGACGCACACTGAGGGCAACGCGATGACATAGGCATCGGTCACCATCATCTTTGATAAGGGCATGCAAGTGATTGGCTGGCTTTGTGTGGCGTTACAGGGGCTATAAAAGGGCGTGCACACCGACCGCCATCTTACTTCTGCCGATCTTAGCATTAGGGAGAGGTTGCAGCTGCTGATTATGAATAAGGGAGAGCATTAGGCAGGGAAGAAGAACCAAAAAACTGCTTCTGCTGGTAGCGATTTCCACTTACAACACAACACTTTGTGTGCAGTGACAGGAGAGGCTCTATTTTTGTGCATCAGCTCTGTTGGTTATTAGGCTGCATTATAAGGCTCCCTGATAGCTGAATTGCTGTCTGCACATTGCTGTGCAAACTGCTTTTTTAAAAGCAAAAATACTTTTTTTTCCTCTTTTCAGCACAGTTACCAAGCGTTCATTTTTCCACCCTTTTGTGTGTGCAGCAGTCCTGCTTATTAGGCTGCCTGCGTCCATACTTGGACTGAGAGCATCATTGTCAGCATCCTCAAATCTCTGGTGAGATACAAATTCTCACCAATCCTATAGACACCCTCCACCTTGTCATACGCCATCCAATTTCAGCCTGTTACATTGAGGTGTAATCTCTCCTGGGCCTGAGACAATAGTTCTGAGTCCTGAAATCTATAGTGAGATTCAAATTCCCACCAATCCTATAGACACCCTCCACCTTGTCATACACCATCCAATTTCAGCCTGTTACATTGGGGTGTAATCTCTCCTGGGCCTGAGACAATAGTTCTGCGTCCTCAAATCTATAGTGAGATTCAAATTCTCACCAATCCTATAGACACCCTCCACCCTGTCATACACCATCCAATTTCAAAATAAAAGAAAAGGTAGCACATGCCAGTATATATATCTCATATGGGGAATAAACAATAATCAAAGAATTATAACAAAGTATTACCCCATATCTCTCAAAATACTGTGGACTGTAAAGCGACCAATTGTCAAAACGACATGAAGGGGGGGAGGAAGAAAACACTTCGTAAACGACAATAGAGGTCAGAGTAAAAAATTGCTTTATTGGACACAGGGCAAGGAACAATAAAAGATGTTTAAAATAGCTGATAACATGTCACATAAACAACAAGACACCGTTGTCCGCACATGCTGTTTCAAATAAAACTCTTAAAAGGAGGACATAAAGAATGGAAGCACCATCTCATACAACACATGGATACAGCCTGCTCAAAATCATGTGGCAACAATTAAAGAAATACTGCAGATATCGATGCATTCAAAAATTTATGTCCAACATTACCTGGTATATGCTAGTGCACACAGACAAGTGGGGAGTCACGGTATCCGCCCCGATGCGCGTTTTGGAAACCTTCGTCAGGGGGCGCTATGTCTAAACAGTAATGAGATCTTTAACTAATACAGGGACCGGAAAGGCCAATAGACGCTCCAACCGGAAGTCAGTCAGCGCTGACCGGGCAACCAGAGGTCCATCCCCCGCACAGCAAATGCCTGGCCGTGACACCCGGATGACGCGGGGCCCCACGTGACCAGACATCCAAAGCCGCCATGCGCCGGCCAAAAGGAGGTACTAACTGGTCGTGATGATCAGAACTGCTCGCGCATGCGCATAAGATTGCAACAAAGTCTAGAAGCCATATTGCCTAAGGGCAACAATGCCCTCAATGGACACAACAGCCACAGAGGATATAGATATAGTTGGAATAACTACACTAAGGCAGGGTAGAATAGCTAATGCCTTATAAGAAAGAAAGTAACCTCCGGACACAAGAAAACACAAAGAGGACAATACATGCACACAAAAATAGCACGGAGCTAACATATATATGGCTAGACAAGATTAGTACTAAGGCGCTCTGATATTCAGTGGGCCTCACACAATCCAAAAGTGTCCAGTGTCCACTAGTGTGTGCAGAAAATCTAAGTCTCCCCTGTCCTATAGACACCTTGTACCTTGTTTTACATTACTATATAGTTTGTTGGATTTTGTCTACATTTCTACCAAAAATGAGGAAGGCTGGTGGAAGAGGCCATGGAATTGGGCGGGGGTTGGCAGCTGGTAATGATGGTGTTAGTGGTGGATCTGATGGTAGTGGCAAAAGCAAAATAGGACCGAATGCAGTAACTACATTACTAGTAGTGTGAATGAGGACTGAGCAGGAGACCTTGCCAGACACACATCAGGGGATCAAGTGACGTGACTGAGCCACAGTAACTCAGGAACAAGTGTGGATTGTGCAGACGCCACTTCAGAGCATGAACTGGCGAGGTTGAAGGGCAGGGGAAATACTAGAGACAGTGGAGCCGGAGGCCCTAGTGGAGCACGGTTACAATCAGTAGTAGTCTACAACCTCTATAAAACCAGCTGCAAGTTGGCCTCCGCCTGCTGCATGCTTCATCCTGGGCTACAACACAGCCAGTTGTAGCTTGGAAGTGCTGTCCGCACAGATTAAAACACTCGCTCCTGTGTTAGTGGGGTTCAGTAATGCCAGCTGTTCCCCTGCTGTGTGGATGGCAAAGTCTCCTGATGCCTCCAAACTCACACTACAACGCATTTTCTCCTCGCTCCAAGTAGGCCTCAGCCTGCTCGGAGCATTGATCCTGGGCTACAACACAGCCAGTTGTAGCTTGGAAGTGCTGTCCGCACAGATTAAAACACTCTCTCCTGTGTTAGTGGGGTTCAGTAATGCCTGCTGTTCCCCTGCTGTGTGGATGGCAAAGTCTCCTGCTGCCTCCAAAATCACACAACATCGTATTTTCTCCTCGCTCCAAGTAGGCCTCAGCCTGCTCGGAGCATTGATCCTGGGCTACAACACAGCCAGTTGTAGCTTGGAAGTGCTGTCCGCACAGATTAAAACACTCTCTCCTGTGTTAGTGGGGTTCAGTAATGCCTAATGTTCCCCTGCTGTGTGGATGGCAAAGTCTCCTGCAGCCTCCAAACTCACACTACAACGCATTTTCTCCTCACTCCAAGTAGGCCTCAGCCTGCTCGGAGCATTGATCCTGGGCTACAACATCGCCAGTTGTAGTTTGGAAGTGCTGTCCGCACAGATTAAAACAATCTCTCCTGTGTTAGTGGGGTTCAATAATGCCTGCTGTTCCCCTGTTGTGTGGATGGCAAAGTCTCCTGCTGCCTCCAAAATCACACAACATCGTATTTTCTCCTCGCTCCAAGTAGGCCTCAGCCTGCTCGGAGCATTGATCCTGGGCTACAACACAGCCAGTTGTAGCTTGGAAGTGCTGTCCGCACAGATTAAAACACTCGCTCCTGTGTCTGTGGGGTTCAGTAACGCCAGCTGTTCCCCTGCTGTGTGGATGGCAAACCGGGCTCCACTTGGGCCTCTGGCTCTACTGTCTCTAGTATTTCCCCTGGCCTCCAACCCCGCCAGTCGCTGCTCTGAAGAGGCATGTGCACAATCCACACTTGTTCCTGTGTTACTGTGGCTCGGGCATGTCAGTTGATCCACTGATGTCTGCCGCTCTGTCCCCATTCCCATTACTAGTAGTGGGAATGTGGACAGAGCAGGAGACCTTGCCGGACACACATCAGTGGATCAACTGACGTGACAGAGCCACAGTCACACAGGAACAAGTGTGAAGTGTCTTTGGCATGGGTACTCCCTCCTGCCCAGCCTGGTTCCAGCACCGTCAGCTGGTTACTGGCAGAGCCTTTGGCCTAGGTGCCTCCTTCTTGGTATCCGAGTTCCAGCAACGTCTGCTGGTCCTTGGTAGTGCTTTTTAGCACAGGAAACTCCTGCTTAGAAACCGTTTTCCAGCACCGTCAGCTGGTCCATGGTTGTGCCATTGGCTCTTGTTCCTTCTGCTGCCCCTCCGGGTTCCAGCACCGTCAGCTGGTTCTTGGTAGTTCCATTGACTCTTGTAGCTTCTGCTACCCATCCGGGTTCCAGCACCGTCAGCTGGTTCTCGGCAGTGTCTTTGGCACGGGTACTCCCTCTTGCCCAGCCTGGTTCCAGCACGCCTGCTGTTTCCGGGTAGTGTCAGCGTCACTTTGCCACCGATACGTTGTCCTGTCGTGTTGCGGTCGGGTTTGCCGAGTCTATGGTGCCTGCAGTTTTGGTGGTTCCTATGTGGGCTGCGGGTTCTGGTAATAAAGGCTGGTTCTGTAGTGCCAATAGGACAAGCACCCCCTGTTGGACTGTGGGTTTAGGAAACTGCGTCCTGCTCGCGGCCTTGCAACTTTGTTGATCATGGGTACCTTCTGCTAACCATCCGGGTTCCAGCACCGTCTGCTGGTTCCCGGCAGAGCCTTTGACATTGTTGCCTCCTTGTCGGTATCCGAGTTCCAGCAACGTCTGCTGGTTCTTGGTAGTGCTTTTTAGCACAGGTAACTCCTGCTTAGAAACCATGTTCCAGCACCGTCAGCTGGTCCACGGTTGTGCCATTGGCTCTTGTTCCTTCTGCTGCCCCTCCGGGTTCCAGCACCGTCAGCTGGTTCTCGGTAGTTCCATTGACTCTTGTAGCTTCTGCTACCCATCTAGGTTCCATCACCGCCAGCTGGTTCTCGGCAGTGTCTTTGGCACGGGTACTCCCTCCTGCCCAGCCTTGTTACAGCACGCCTGCTGTTTCCGGGTAGTGTCATAGAATCATAGAATCATAGAATCGTAGAGTTGGAAGGGACCTCCTGGGCCATCTGGTCCAACCCCCTGCTCAAAGCAGGATTCGCTAAATCATCCCAGTCAGATGTCTGTCCAGCCTCTGTTTGAAGACTTCCATTGAAGGAGAACTCACCACTTCTCGTGGCAGCCTGTTCCACTCATTGATCACTCTAACTGTCAAAAAGTTTTTTCTAATATCTAATCTGTGTCTCCTCCCATTCAGTTTCATCCCATTGCTTCTAGTCTTTCCTTGTGCAAATGAGAATAAAGTTGATCCTTCTACAATGTGACAGCCCTTTAGATATTTGTAGACAGCTATTAAGTCTCCTCTCAGTCTTCTCTTTTGCAAACTAAACATTCCCAAATCCTGCAACCTTTCCTCATAAGACAGTGTTTGCAGACCGGTCACCATTCTGGTCGCTCTTTTCTGAACTTGCTCCAGTTTGTTGATGTCTTTTTTAAAATGTGGTGCCCAAAACTGGACACAATATTCCAGATGAGGTCTGACCAAAGAGGAGTAGAGGGAAATAATGACTTCACGTGATCTAGACTGTATGCTTCTGTTAATACATCCTAGAATTGCATTTGCCTTTTTTGCTGCTGCATCACACTGTTGACTCATATTCAGTCTGTGATCTATTAGTATACCCAAGTCTTTTTCACATGTGCTGTCACTTAGCCCTATTCCTCCCATTCTATATATGCTTTTTCCATTTTTATTGCCCAGATGTAGTACTTTGCATTTCTCCCTGTTAAAAACCATTCTGTTAGTTGCTGCCCACTTCTCCAGTTTATTTAAATCTTTTTGAATCCTCTCTCTCTCTTCTCTAGTATTAGCTATCCCTCCTAGCTTTGTGTCATCAGCAAATTTAATCAGTTTACCCTCAATTCCTTCATCTAAATCGTTGATAAAGATGTTGAACAATACAGGGCCCTGGACAGAGCCCTGTGGTACCCCACTTGAGACATTCTTCCAACTGGATGTGCAGCCATTTACGACCACTCTTTGGGTCCGATCACTAAGCCAGTTATGAATCCACCTAACAGTTGCCTTGTCCATTCCATACTTAATCATTTTTTCAATAAGGATTGTATGAGAGACTTTGTCAAATGCTTTGCTGAAGTCAAGATATACTATATCTACAGCATTTCCTTGATCCACCCAATCAGTGATACCGTCATAGAAGGAAATTAAGTTAGTCTGACATGACTTATTAGTTACAAACCCATGCTGACTCTGTTTAATCACTTCATTCTTATCCAGGTATTGACATACATGTTGTTTAATAATTTGTTCAAAGATCTTTCCTGGTATAGAAGTCAGACTCACCGGTCTATAGTTACCTGGGTCCACCTTCTTCCCCTTTTTGAAGATAGGAACAACATTTGCTCTTCTCCAGTCTTCTGGCACTTCTCCTGTTCTCCAAGAATTTTCAAAGATTATAGAGAGGGGTTCAAAAATTTCTTCTGCTATCTCCTTCAGTACTCTGGGGTGTAATTCATCTGGACCTGGAGACTTGAATTCATTTAGGCTAGCTAAGTGTTTCCTCACTATCTTTCTGTTTATAGATATCCTGGATTCTTCTATTCCCTTAATAGGACAGTGAATAACAGTTGATGTTACATTTCCTTTCTGAGAGAAAACAGATGCAAAATAGGAATTTAAAAGTTCAGCCTTCTCAACATCCTGTCTTACCATTTCATCATTTTCATCCTGTAAAAATCCTATAGCATCTTTGACTTTTCTTTTACTTTTGACATATCCCCAAAATCCTTTATTATTGCTTTTGACATCTCTTGCAAGCCTCAATTCATTTTCAGCTTTGGCTAATCTGATTTGTGCCCTGCAGGTTCTGCAGACAGCATTATATTCTTCTTTAGATATGCCTCCCTCTTTCCATTTTATAAACATTTTTTTTTTCCTTTTTAGCATGTGCTTAAGTTCTGTGTTCATCCATCCTGGTTTCCTTAACTGCTTCCTATTCTTCCCTCTTTTCGGAATTGTTAACAACTGTGCTTTGAGAATTTCATTTTTCAAGATTTCCCATCCTTCCTGGACATTTTTGTCTTTAAGGATATCCAGCCATTGGATCCCTCCAATTCTCTTTCTGAATCCCTTAAAATCTGCCTTTCTGAAATCTAACCTTGACGTCTGAGTCTTCACAGGTCTTCCGCCTCTAGTCATCCAAAATTCTAAAATAGCATGGTCACTACCTCCTAGGGTCCCAGCCACTTTTACCTCCTCAACCATTTCCTCCCTGTTTATAAGGATTAGATCCAAGGTAGCAGTTCCCCTTGTTTTCTCCCTTACCTTTTGGAAGATAAAGTTGTCAGCAAGAGAGGATAAGAATTTCCTTGACCTGTTAGTTTTGCCTGAGAGAGATTCCCAACGAATGTCTGGATAGTTGAAATCTCCCATGACAACTATGTCATATTTTTTGGAGAACTTGGCCATTTGATGCATAAAGAGTTCATCCATAGCTTCAGCTTGCACAGGCGGCCTGTAGTAAATGCCTACAATGGTGTCAACGTCACTTTGCCACCGATGCGTTGTCCGGTCGTGTTGCGGTAGGGTTAGCCGAGTCTATGGTGCCTACAGTTTCGGTGCTTCCTATGTGGGCTGCGGGTTCTGGTAAAAAAGGCTGGTTCCATAGTGCCAATAGGACAAGCCCAACTGTAGGACTGTGGGTTTCGGTAACTGCGGCTTGCTCGCGGACGCAAAACTTTGTTAATCATGGGTACCTTCTGCTATCCATCCGGGTGCCAGAAACATCAGCTGGTTCCCAGCAGAGCCTTTGGCCTAGGTGCCTCCTTGTCGGTATCCGAGTTCCACCAATGTCTGCTGGTCCTTGGTAGTGCTTTGGAGCACAGGTACCTCCTGCTTAGTAACCGTGTTCCAGCACCGTCAGCTGTTCCACGGTTGTCCCATTGGCTCTTGTTCCTTCTGCTGCCCCTCCGGGTTCCAGCACCATCTGCTGGTTCTCGGTAGTTCCATTGAGTATTGTAGCTTCTGCTACCCATCCGGGTTCCAGCACCGTCAGCTGGTTCTCGGCAATGTCTTTGGCACGGGTACTCCCTCCTGCCCAGCCTTGTTACAGCACGCCTGCTGTTTCCGGGTAGTGTCAACGTCACTTTGCCACCGATACGTTGTCCTGTCGTGTTGCGGTAGTGTTAGCCGAGTCTATGGTGCCTGCAGTTTCGGTGCTTCCTATGTGGGCTGCGGGTTCTTGTAAAAAAGGCTGGTTCCATAGTGCCAATAGGACAACCCCCCCCTGTAGGACTGTGGGTTTCGGTAACTGCGGCCTGCTCGCGGACGCAAAACTTTGTTAATCATGGGTACCTTCTGCTACCCATCCGGGTGCCAGCAACGTCAGCTGGTTCCCAGCAGAGCCTTTGGCCTAGGTGCCTCCTTGTTGGTATCCGAGTTCCAACAACGTCTGCTGGTCCTTGGTAGTGCTTTGGAGCACAGGTACCTCCTGCTTAGTAACCGTGTTCCAGCACGTCAGCTGGTCCATGGTTGTGCCATTGGCTCTTGATCATTCTGCTGCCACTCCGGGATCCAGTACCGTCAGCTGGTTCTCGCCAGTTCCTCAGCCTTCTTGTAACTTCTGCTACTTTTCCAAGTTCAAGCTTGTGGAAATGGTTTTTGATTCTCACTCTGGATCTCCATGACAATGACCCTGAAGACCACACAGAAGAATACCTAAAAGATGACCCTGAAGAAGATGACCAAGAGGACAAAGAACAGGAAGACAACCACCAAGATGCAGAACAACAAGAAACAGAAGACCAAGAAGCATAAAAAACAAAAGCAGAAGAACATTAAGCATAAGACTAAAAATCTGAGCAAATTATATTATCAAATTTATAAGCAGAAGAAGACTAAGCAGTGTATGGGTGTGAGTCCGTTCCTCCTCGTGGTGCCCCTGGAAAAGGCCTGCTGCTGCAGGCCAAACTGAACGCGGACAAATCCTGTTGTAAATCTTTTGTGACAGGCTGAACGGAAGGTGTAATCTTCAAAATTTTATAGATAACAACTACAGGAATGCCTGTCACAAATAAGAATATGATGAAGAAGAATAGGAAGAAGTAGAAGTAGTAGAAGTAGCAGAAGTAGAAGAAGAAGAAGAAGAAGTTGATGAAAAAGATACTGCTGCTGCTGAAGATGATGAAGGAGAAAGTGTGGGAGAAGTAAAAAAGAAGGTGAAGAGCATGGAAGTAGTGAAACATACATATCTGAAAAAAAATTAAAGACTTTAACATAGTCAATATCTTTGTAACTACGAACGACTTTAAAAAAAAAAAAAAAAATCCTGCTATTCCATGTGATTGGCCTAAACCTCTATGGCTTTAATGTCTCCTACACCTCCCACAATACATTCTACATTATTATTAGTTGTTTTTCTTCATGTTGAATTAACCTACAGGGAAAGAAAGGGTTTTTTTTAATTCCAATATTTCTGTTCCATTGACTTGAATGGGACTTCCGGGATCGGAATCGCCGATACCCGATATTTTTTTTAGATCGGCCGATCCATTCCAGTACGATATTTTTCAGTATCGGGTGGTATCGCTCAACACTATTCCTAATCCAAGAAAGGGGCGAAACTCAAATTTTCATTCAACCCATGAGGTTGCACAGTTTTAAGCATCCAGATCCACAGTGCGGTTCTTGTTCTATTGAACAAGAACCGCACGCCTCTTCCCAGTTAGATATAAAACTGTGCATCCTCAATGGGGAAAGTGGGGATCACACGTACCCTTAATCCTCTTGGTATCATATTGCTAACAACATATTTATCCAGAAAGGCTGTGTTACACCATAATTTGGTCTTCCTGATCAAAAGATCTTGAATGGAGGAACAGAGTTCATCAAATTATCAGATTGTGGAATTCCCTTATTTGAACCAAACACCTGATCCATTTGGCCAAGCCAGGATTTCTCTTTAGCTCGAAAGTCAATGGTAGTACCACCAAAACCTGTGCAAAACGCAGCAATGATGTGAAGATAAAAGAAAAGGTAGCACATGCCAGTATATATATCTCATATGGGGAATAAACAAAGAATTATAACAAGGTATTACCCCATATCTCTCAAAATACTGTGGACTGTAAAGAGACCAATTGTCAAAATGACATGAAGGGGGGAGGAAGAAAACACTTCCTAAATGACAATAGAGGTCAGAGTATAAAATTGCTTTATTGGACACAGGGCAAGGAACAATACAAGATGTTTAAAATAGCTGATAACATGTCACAGAAACAACAAGACACCGTTGTCCGCACATGCTGCTTCAAATAAACCCCTTAAAAGGAGGACATAAAGAATGGAAGCACCATCTCATACAACACATGGATACAGCCTGCTCAAAATCATGTTGTAACAATTAATGAAATACTGCAGATATCAATGCATTCAAAAATATATGTCCAACATTACCTGGTATATGCTAGTGCATATAGACAAGTGGGGAGTCACGGTGTCCGCCCAGACGCGTGTTTCGGGAACCTTCGTCAAGGGGCGCTATGTCTGAACAGTAATGAGATCTTTAAATAATACAGGGACAGGAAAGGCCATTAGACGTTCCAACCGGGAGTCAGTCAGCGCTGACCGGGCAACCAGAGGTCCATCCCCCCGCACAGCAAATGCCTGGCCGTGACACCCGGATGACGCGGGGACCCACGTGACCGGACGTCCAAAGCCGCCATGCGTCGGCCAAGAGGAGGCATTAACTGGTCGCGCCGATCAGAACTGCTCGCGCATGCGCATAAGATTGCAACAAAGTCTAGACGCCATATTGCCTAAGGGCAACAATGCCCTCAACGGACACAACGGCCACAGAGGATATAGATATAGTTGGAAAAACAACACTAAGGCAGGGTAGAATAGCTAATGCCTTATAAGAAAGAAAGTAACCTCCGGACACAAGAAAACACAAAGAGGACAATGCATGCACACAAAAATAGCACGGAGCTAACATATATATGGCTAGACAAGATTAGTACTAAGGACAAATAAACACTGCCAAACAGATAGAACATATACACATACACAAAAACAGTACATAGGAGACACACAGAGTATAGGCATACAGTGGAGAAGGCACATATCAGATATTTAGAAGAGATACATGAATACAAAATATACTAGTTAAAAATATTAATCATGTGATCCCAATATATTGATACTACCACATACATCAGCAAAATATGGTAATATGGGACCATACAGAATGGAGTACTTTCCACATAAAAGAAAGAAAGGGCATCAGATCCAAAAAGAATCAACAAAAATACATACAGCCCCATTAATATACAAAGATGACAAAAAACATATTATGCAGAAAAATATAAATATGCATATGTATCTCCAGTTGCGACATGACATAATAGGCTACATAATAACCACCCATAGATTACTATATGTCATATCCAACAAACAAGTATCATATCAACTCAGCACAAAAGAAAGCAACCGTACATGGCAGGATGGTAATGTCACAACATCTAAATCCGACATAAGCCACAATAATAATCAGATGGCACCACATAGGTTACATAAGTCCATAATTCTAAGAAGAAAAAGAGATCTTGATCCTCTTCATCTGTATGCCTGCAACCACTCCGGAACCCAACTTTATTCACATAAGCAAATTCGGGCGTCACGGCCAGGCATTTGCTGTGCGGGGGGATGGACCTCTGGTTGCCCAGTCAGTGCTGACTGACTTCCAGTTGGAGCGTCTAATGGCCTTTCCGGTCCCTGTATTATTTAAAGATCTCATTACTGTTCAGACATAGCGCCTCTTGACGAAGGTTCCCGAAATGCGCGTCGGGGCGGACACCGTGACTCCCCACTTGTCTGTGTGCACTAGCATATACCAGGTAATGTTGGACATATATTTTTGAATGCATGGATATCTGCAGTATTTATTTAATTGTTACCACATGATTTTGAGCAGGCTGTATCCATGTGTTGTATGAGATGGTGCTTCCATTCTTTATGTTCTCCTTTTAAGGGGTTTATTTGAAGCAGCATGTGCGGAAAATGGTGTCTTGTTGTTTCTGTGACAGGTTATCAGCTATTTTAAACATCTTGTATTGTTCCTTGCCCTGTGTCCAATAAAGCAATTTTATACTCTGACCTCTACCTTCCAATTTCAGCCTATTACATTGAGGTGTAATCTCTCCTGGGCCTGAGACAATAGCTAAGCGTCCTCAAATCTATAGTGAGATTCAGATTCTCACCAATCCTATAGACACCCTCCACCTTGTCATACACCATCCAATTTCAGCCTGTTACATTGAGGTGTAATCTCTGCTGGGCCTGAGACAATAGTTCAGCGTCCTCAAATCTATAGTGAGATCCAAATTCTCACCAATCCTATGGACACCCTCCACCTTGTCATACACCATCCAATTTCAGCCTGCTACATTGAAGTGTAATCTCTCCTGGGCCTGAGAAAATAGTTCAGCGTCCTCAAATCTATAGTGAGATTCAAATTCTCACCAATCCTATAGACACCCTCCACCTTATCATACATCATCCAATTTCAGCCTGTTACATTGAGGTGTAATCTCTCCTGGGTCTGAGACAATAGTTCAGCCTCCTTAAATCTATAGTGAGATTCAAATTCTCACCAATCCTATAGACACCCTCCACCTTGTCATACACCATCCAATTTCAGCCTGTTACATTGAGGTGTAATCTCTCCTGGGCCTGAGACAATTGTTCTGCGTCCTCAAATCTATAGTGAGATTCAAATTCCCACCAATCCTATAGACACCCTCCACCTTGTCATAAACCATCCAATTTCAGCCTGTTACATTAAGGTGTAATCTCTCCTGGGCCTGAGACAATAGTTCAGCCTCCTCAAATCTATAGTGAGATCCAAATTCTCACCAATCTTATTGACACCCTCCACCTTGTCATACACCATCCAATTTCAGCCTGTTACATTGAGGCGTAATCTCTCCTGGGCCTGAGACAATAGTTCTGCGTCCTCAAATCTATAGTGAGATTCAAATTCTCGCCAATCCTATAGACATCCTCCACCTTGTCATACACCATTCAATTTCAGCCTGTTACATTGAGGTGTAATCTCTCCTGGGCCTGAGACAATAGTTCAGCGTCCTCAAATATATAGTGAGTTTCAAATTCTCGCCAATAGTAGATACACTTTCTACCTTGTTTTACAGTACCATATAGCTTGTGATATTTTGGGTACATTTTCACAAAAATGAGAAAGTATGGTGGAAGACACCATGGAAGTGGGCGGGGGTTGCCAGCTGGTCCCGATGGTGGTGGTGGTGTTGCATCTGTTGGTAGTGGCAAAAGCACAATAGCACCTAAGGCAGGAGGTGTTGAGCCTGCGTCATTGTCTGGCTCCACAAGGCCTCGAAGGCGCTCTTTTCTGGGAGTAGGTAAACCCCTTTTAAAGCCGGAGCTTCAGGAACAAGTTTTGGCTTACATTGCTGACACAGCCTCCAGCTCTCTCGCCTCCTCTTCTGAAGTTTCAAAAAATAAAAGCACTGAGCCGTCAGTGGAGGCTCCTGGTCAGGAACAACACCTTTCCTTGGGTCCTTCACCCCTACCAAAAGTGAAGGCTGTGGCAGGCCAAACTACCGATTACTCCATGGAGCTCTTTTCACATACCATGCCTGGGTTAGCAAGTCAAATCGTGAATTGCCCAGTCCAAGATGAATCTGACATGGAGTGCACTGATGCACAGCCACTGCTAGATTTTTCTGCTGGTACATTCACTCAGAGCACTACATTGTCCTCGCAGTGTACTGAGGCACAATCAGACCCTGATGAAACTCAGGTGCCCCTTCCCGCATACTATACCACCTTACACGGTGACACAAAGGAAGGTGCATATAAAATTGAAGAGGAGGTGATGGGTGACCCAGTTGTTGACCCAGATTGGCATCCATTGGGGGAAGAGGGTGCCGCTGCCAATAGCTCAGAAGAGGAGGAGGAGGATCCGCAGCAGGCAATGACATCGCAACAGCTGTTATCTGGCATGACCGTAGCAGTCCAAAAATGTGTAACAAAAACCAAAGGAGTTGCAGGACAGCTTGGCCAGACGGTCAAATTAGCACAGCGTGCAAGGTCTCAAAGTGGCTTCCATAGTAGGAAGAGTGCAGTGTGGCACTTTATTGAACAAAATCCTAATGATCAGGCAAAAGTTATCTGTAAGAAGTGCGCAAAGACCTTTAACCGAGTGAAAAATCTGAGAAATTTGAATACCAATTGCATGCTTAGACATTTAACCACCATGCACTTGCAAGTGTGGACAGACTACCAAACCTCACGTACCACATGTGCACCTGCTCGGAATGAAGGTAGTCAGCAACGCTACATCGCTTCCCCCGCTGTAAGCCCACCGGTTAGCACACCACCAGCAGCAAATGTAGAAATGTCATCGCAAGGGCAAAGCAGTCATGGAATCACAATGTTATTGCTACGAAAGACTGAATCTAGGCCATCAGCAACACCACCAACACATCACCATCACCAACCCTCTCTCAGCCCGCCATGCACTCAAGCAATCAGTGAGTGGAAACGTGCACCTCACAACAGATGCATGGTCCAGTAGGCATGGCCAGTGCCGTCACGTGCCCATCACTGCGCACTGAATTAATGTGGTGGATGCAGGGTCCACAGGGGACAGCGGCGGTGGGACAGTGCTGCCTAGCCCACGGTATAGGAAACAGTTGGCTGTAGGCGTTCGACCCTCCTCCTCCCCCTCCAGAAGCGAAAGCTCGTCCACAGAGCGCAGTCGCACAAGTACTCCATCCGCAGCTGCCAGTGTTGCACACGAGTTGTCCCACTATCGATCAGCTAGTGGTAAGTGTCAGCAGGCTGTGTTGAAGATGATGTGTTTGGGCGACAACAGACACACCGCGGAGGTACTGGCCGACTACTTGCAGCGACAAACTGAGTCATGGCTGGGCAGTCTAAATCTTGAGGCAGGCAAGGTAGTTAGTGATAACGGCCAGAATTTTGTGGCAGCCATAGCCCTTTCAAAACTCAGACACATACCTTGCCTGGCTCACACCTTGAACCTGGTGGTGCAGTGCTTCCTCAATAATTATCCGGAGTTAACACCCCTGCTTCATAAGGTGCGAAGACTGTGATCGCACATCTGCCGGTCGCCCATTCACTCCAGTCGTATGCAGAAGCTGCAGCGATTGCTCCACCTTCCCAAGCACCGCCTAATTATCGACATTGCAACAAGGTGGAACTCCACCCTGCACATGGTTCAGAGGCTGTGCGAACAGAGGCAGGCTGTAATTCATTTGTGGGAGGATACACGGGCAGGCAGGTTGCAGGCAGACATGGAGTTGTCTGGTGTGCAATGGTCGGAGCTGAAAGACCTCTGTAAAGTCCTTCAGTGTTTTGAGGAATGCACACGGCTGGTAAGCGCAGACGATGCCATCATAAGCATGAGCATCCCACTTATGCGTCTGCTCATGCAAACTTTGACGCACATTAAGGAGCAGGCGTCTGCAGCCGAGGAGGAGGGAAGCCTTGTTGATAGTCAGCCATTGTCTGCTCAGGGAAGTCTCGTGGACGAGGTGGAGGAAGAAGAGGAAGAGGAGGAGGAGGAGGATGATGGGGATGATTATTTTGGGGAGGAGGATGCTTCTCAGGGGGCAAGAAAAAATGTTGGCGTGGCAAGGTCAGGTACAGGGTTTGTGCGTGACTGGAGGGATGTTGATTTGCCAGAATGTGCTCCTACACCCAGCACTCGCAGTGCATCATTGACACCTGGAACATTGGCCCACATGTCTGATTATGCCTTGCAGATCCTAAAAAGGGACCCCTGCGTTGCCAAAATGATGAACGATGATGAGTACTGGTTGGCCAGCATCCTGGATCCACGCTATAAAGGCAAATTCCAAAACATCATGCCACAGGAGAACCTAGAGCTAATATTGGCTAACAAGCAAGCAACTCTGGCAAACCGTTTGTTTGAGGCATTCCCAGCACACAGCGGCGGTGATGTTTTTCCAACGAGCCGTAGGGGGCAACATGGAAGAGGTGTTTGTGGTGCACACAGCCGAAGTGGCGTTGGACACAGGGGTTTCATGACCATGTTGTGGACTGATTTTTCAAGTACTACTCACACTACTGGTAATACTGCATCAATCGAAAGTGACAGGAGACAGCAGTTGTCAATTATGGTAACAAACTACTTCTCGTCCCATATCGATGTTCTCCATCACCGGTCGGTCATTCCCCTTTGACTATTGGGCCAGTAAACTTGACACCTGGCCTGAATTGGCACAATATGCCTTACAGGCGCTTGCTTGCCCTGCTGCTAGTGTGTTATCTGAGCAAGTCTTCAGTGCTGCTGGATCAATCCTGACAGAGAAAAGGACACGTCTGTCGACCCAAAATGTTGATGATCTAACCTTCATTAAAATGAACCATGCATGGGTTTCAAAGGATTTTGTCCCACCCTCCCCTGCTGACACGTAGGTTGCCAGAAAAATGGCTTACTTTTGTCCTCCTCTTCCGCGGACTTCTCCAATTATTGCATTTGCAGCTGCTGAATGTCCAACATCAACATATGCGATTTTTTCCACCTCCCTAACTGGGCTGCCTCCCCCCACAGGGCCGGGGTCACCACCTGGCGCACGTACCTGTGCGAGTGCTGTTGCCCTGGACAGGTGGGTGGGCACACTCTTTGGCAACAGCATTGACACAAGGTCCCTCAGTAGAATCAAGTGTCTCTGACGGTAGGGGTGCACACCCGCCGTCAGACACACCGGCGTACTATGAGGGGCCCTGTGCCAGTACCTCCACCCACGAGTGGGCCCCCCGTGCTTGCTCAGGACACCAGCACTTGCAATACTTACCTCTCCCTGCTCCATCACTGTGTAGTCTGGCCTGTTAAATACTTCACTGCCATTACAAATTTGGTGAAATGATAGATGATGGTTAAGACATAGCTATGTCCTGTCCTGCTTGCCTCTATCTTCAGATGATCAATGGCTTCCATTTGTTATGGACGTCGACTCACAATGAGATGCAGTGGTGGTTTATCATCAGCTTTCACGGTTTTCCGACTCACAGACGTGTGACATTCCTGCCCACATTTTTAAATATGTCCTCTCATGCCAATCCAATAGAATCGCCTATGGCCTGTTTCTTGTGTCTTTTGCACTCCAAAGTTACCTGGCAGATCATGATAGGCAGTGAGGACTGTGTCTACATCTGTCCCTGTGATCACAATTTGATGGAGATGAGTAACGGTGATGGGTTCCACGGTACTGCGATACAGCAAACCTTTCTTCACAAGAACTGTTTTCGCTGTCTCCACAGACAAAGTAATTGAGGGTCAGCATCGCCTCTGAGAATTCTCCCGGGAGTTTTTACCGTGATAAGTAATTCTAAAATTTCTGCAATCAGTCGACTTTCCGTCTGTACTTGTATCCATCTCGCTTCATCTTGCGGAGAGTCTGGACTGTCTTACTGAGACTGAAATTTATATGAAGATTGAAAAATACCCCAACAGTGTATACTGGTGTACGCTTCGAATACATAACCCTTTTTCTACTTTTTAGATTCTTGTCTAATCAATACTGAGGCTGTGAGTGTCTTTGTCGGACTCCAGAAATATACGCGCAGATTTTTAATGTTTAAACTATGCTATATATACCATGTTATCCGGTGATACTGTACTAGAGTTGAGCGACTTTTGTTTTTTTAGGGTCGCGTTTCGTTTCGTGAAACCCGACTTTTCCAAAAGTCGGGTCGAGCAAGATCGTCCGATTATAGGGAAAAGTCGGGTTCGTCCCGAAACACGAAACCCAATGTAAGTCAATGGGGAATAAAAGTCAGCAGTGAGAGGAGGACAGGAAACACACCAACAGTGCCCATTTGAATGCCAAAAGCATCAATTCTTCTTACTTAAGCTTGTCAACTTTAATTAACTTCATAATACAAGTTACGCACTGAAAAATGGGGGTTATTTGGCTACAGACTGTGGGGGGGGAGGGCTGGCTCCAGGTTTTCATGTGCCCTGGGCGAAAGAGCGCCCCTTTGACACATACCACAACTCATAATGCTCCGATACGGCAGAGAAATAGCGGTATAGTACAACGAAAAATACTTCACTTTTTACATCTCATGACGGGGCCCATCTATTTCTCCATACAGAATCATTGGTCCCATATAATGTTTGAAACAGTATATGATGAGCTCCACATAATGCTACAGTATATGTTGGTCCCCATGGATGAAGCTCCACTGTCTTATGGGCCCAAATAATGCTCCAAACATAATGGGCCCCATTTCTAATGCTCTAGTGTATAATGGGCCCTGTAAATGCTGCTCCAGTGTCTGATGTCCACCTTTGGAATGTTCCAGTGTATGATGGGCACCATCTATCATTCTCCAGAGTATAGTGCTCCCCAAAAATTGCTGTCCCAACATTGAAAACAATCAAATAAGTCTCCTCGCTAGGGAATCCCAGTACTTGACTGGACTCCTCGTCGTCCCCATCTTCCATCTCACTGCACAGTATTTCAACTTTGCAAGTGTTGTGATCCTGAGCAAGCAGGGGGGGCCCACTCGTTGGCGACGGCACTGGCACAGGGCCCCTGATAGTACGGTGGTGTGTCTGATGGCGGGTGGGCCGAACCTGCACTTTCATCTGCAGCTTCCTCTTTGTCACCGTGTAAGATGGAACTATATATGGGAAGGGTAACCTGAGTTTCATCAGGGTCAGATTCAGGCCGTGTAGCGTGCGAGGGGAATGTAGTGGTCTGGGTCAATGTACCAGCAGATTCATCGAGCAGTGGCTGGGCATCAGTGCACTTGTGTCGCCCCCAGGAGTACGGTCGCCACAGTGGCATTACCTTCTTCCTAGGGAGTGTGATGTCATGCTTGGGAGCAACGAACGATCTCTCTAGCAGGTTAACTGATTGGGCGGCGTTATTCCCACGAGTCATGACCCTCCAAACAGCGTTCATGAAGGCAAAGTGTTTGTTTTACGTGGGCAGTATGGTTGCAAAGCTGAACCTTAAAGGAATGTCCAGAAGGGCACCACCAGGAGTGGAGCCTACGGTTAAATTCGACTCCACCTGGGAAACCTCAACCATGCCAGCTACAGAACAGATGCACACATTGCAAGCTTAATTCCGTTAACGAACGAGACTCCTTCATGCCCCGCGGTCCGAGTCCGGCTTACTAGAGGGACACGTGAGGCTCTGGCACATGAGATTGGCCAATAACTGGTGTGTCATGCCCTTACATGTCCGTGGCTGCATGTGCGCTACACTGAAAAGGCCAGCGTTTGTCGCTTACAGGTGCAGATAACCCGCTGAACAACGTTAGTGATGGGGATCACTGATTACAATTATTACCCACGAACAATGATTTCCCAGTAAGTGCAGGTCAACCGCAGTTCCAGAATTAGGCCTAATCGTCATTCCTGAAAAAATGAAAAACTTACGTGTGCAAACCACAGGTGCTGTAGCTTGCTTAACAGCTCGCCAGCCGTTCTCACGCCCAGTATGGATTACACGTGATTGCACAAAGGTGAGAAAGGGTACCGTATCCCCAGATAACATGTATGGATAGCGTACACATTCAAAATATATGTCTATACATCAGGAGGCAGGCTCAGACGGTGTTAGGCCCAGTATGGATTGCACGTGATTGCACAAAGGTTAGAAAGGGTACCGTATCCCCGGATAACATGTATGGATAGCGTACACATTCAAAATATATGTCTATACATCAGGAGGCAGGCTCAGACGGTGTTAGGCCCAGTATGGATTGCACGTGATTGCACAAAGGTTAGAAAGGGTACCGTATCCCCAGATAACATGTATGGATAGCGTACACATTCAAAATATATGTCTATACATCAGGAGGCAGGCTCAGACGGTGTTAGGCCCAGTATGGATTGCACGTGATTGCACAAAGGTTAGAAAGGGTACCGTATACCCAGATAACATGTATGGATAGCGTACACATTCAAAATATATGTCTATACATCAGGAGGCAGGCTCAGCCGGTGTTAGGCCCAGTATGGATTGCACGTGATTGCACAAAGGTTAAAAAGGGTACCGTATCCCCAGATAACATGTATGGATAGTGTACACATTCAAAATATATGTCTATACATCAGGAGGCAGGCTCAGACGGTGTTAGGCCCAGTATGGATTGCACGTGATTGCACAAAGGTTAGAAAGGGTACCGTATCCCCGGATAACATGTATGGATAGCGTACACATTCAAAATATATGTCTATACATCAGGAGGCAGGCTCAGACGGTGTTAGGCCCAGTATGGATTGCACGTGATTGCACAAAGGTTAGAAAGGGTACCGTATCCCCGGATAACATGTATGGATAGCGTACACATTCAAAATATATGTCTATACATCAGGAGGCAGGCTCAGACGGTGTTAGGCCCAGTATGGATTGCACGTGATTGCACAAAGGTTAGAAAGGGTACCGTATCCCCAGATAACATGTATGGATAGCGTACACATTCAAAATATATGTCTATACATCAGGAGGCAGGCTCAAACGGTGTCAGGCACAGTATGGATTTGACGGCCCAGACTACACAGCGGAGGAGCAGGGAGAGGTAAAGATTGCAAATGCTGGGGCCCTGCCCAAGCAAGGGGGGCCCACTCGTGGGCGTCGGTACTGGCACTGGGCCCCTCATAGTACTGCGGTGTGTCTGACGGTGGGTGTGCACCAAAGTCAGAGACACTTGATTGCACTATGAGGGACCCTGTGCCAGTGCCCGCGCCCAAGAGTCGGCCTACCCACCTGTCCAGGGCAACGGCACTCGCACGGTGTCGTGCGCTAGGTGGTGACCCCGGCCATGGGGGGGGGAGGCAGCACAGTTAGGGAGTTTTAGAAAGTGGCATATGTTGATGTTGGACATTCAGCTGATGCAAAAGGTGAAATAGGTCAAGTCCCAGGAAGAGGTGGACCAAAGCAAGCCATTTTTCTGTCACCCTATGTGTCATCAGGGGAAGGTGGGACAAAATCCTTGGAAACCCATGCGTGGTTCATTTTAATGAAGGTTAGATCATCCACATTTTGGGTTGACAGACGGGTCCTTTTTACTGTCAGGATTGATCCAGCTGCACTGAAGACTCTTTCCGATAGCACACTTGCAGCTGGGCAAGCGAGCTCCTGTAAGGCATATTGTGCCAATTCAGGCCAGGTGTCCAGTTTAGCAGCCCAATAGTCAAAGGGGAATGACCTGTGTGGGAGAACATCGATATGGGAGGAAAAGTAGTTTGTAACCATAGTTGACAACTGCTGTCTCCTGTCACTTTCCATCGATGCAGTATTACCAGTTGTGTGAGCGGTACTTGAAAAATCAGTCCACAACATTGTCATGAAACCCCTGTCTCCAACACCACTTCTGCTGTGTGCACCACGAACACCTCTGCCAAGCTGACCCCGGCCGGTACGGCTCGTGTGAGAACCATCACCGCTGCTGTGTGCTGGGAATGCCTCAAGCAACCGATTTACCAGAGTTGCTTGTTTATTAGCCAATATTAGGTCAAGGTTCTCCTGTGGCATGATGTTTTGTAATTTGCCTTTATAGCGTGGATCCAGGATGCTGGCCAACCAGTAGTCGTCATCGTTCATCATTTTGGCAATGCGGGGGTCCCTTTTTAGGATCTGCAAGGCATAATCTGACATGTGGGCCAATGTTCCCGGTGTCAATGATGCACTGCGAGTGCTGGTTGGAGGAGCACTTTCTGGCAAATCCACATCCCTCCAGTCACGCACAAACCCTGTACCAGACCTTGCCACGCCAACATTTTCACTTGCCCCACGAGATGCATCCTCCTCCCCTAAGTAATCATCCCCATCATCCTCCTCCTCCTCCTCCTCTTCCTCCACCTCGTCCAGGAGAGGTCCCTGAGCAGACAATGGCTGAATGTCATCAAGGATTCCCTCCTCCTCTTCCTCCTCATCAACATTGGCTGCAGAAGCCTGCTCCTTAAGGTGAGTCAAAGTTTGCATGAGCAGACGCATAAGTGGGATGCTCATGCTTAGGATGGCGTCGTCTGCGCTTACCAGCCGTGTGCATTCCTCAAAACACTGAAGGACTTTACAGAGGTCTTTCAGCTTCGACCACTGCACACCTGTCAACTCCATGTCTGCTCTCAAAGTGCCTGGCCGTGTATCCTCCCACAAATGCATTATGGCCTGCCTCTGCTCGCACAGCCGCTCCACCATGTGCAGGGTGGAGTTCCACCTTGTTGCAATGTCGATAATGAGGCGGTGGTTGGGAAGGTGGAGCAATCGCTGCAGCTTCTGCATACGAACGGAGTGTACAGGCGACCGGCGGATGTGCGCGCACAGTCTTCGCACCTTCTGGAGCAGGGCTGTTAACTCCGGATAATTTTTGAGGAAGCACTGAACCACCAGGTTCAAGGTGTGAGCCAAGCAAGGTATGTGGCTGAGTTTTGAAAGGGCTATGGCTGCCACAAAATTACGGCCGTTATCACTAACTACCTTGCCTGCCTGAAGATGTACACTGCCCAGCCATGACTCAGTTTGTCGCTTCAAGTACTCGGCCAGCACCTCGGCGGTGTGTCTGTCGCCCAAACACATCATCTGCAACACAGCCTGCTGACGCTTTCCACTAGCTGCTCGATAGGGGGACACCTCGTGTGCAACATTGGCAGCTGCAGATGGAGTGCTCGTACGACTGCGCTCTGTGGACGAGCTTTCGCTTCTGGAGGAGGAGGAGGAGGAGGAGGGTCGAACGCCTACAGCCAACTGTTTCCTATACCGTGGGCTAGGCAGCACTGTCCCACCACCGCTGTCCCCTGTGGACCCTGCATCCACCACATTAACCCAGTGCGCAGTGATGGACACGTAATGGCCCTGGCCATGCCGACTGGACCATGCATCAGTTGTGAGGTGCACCTTTCCGCTCACTGACTGCTTGAGTGCATGGACAATGCGGTCTTTCACATGATGGTGGAGGGATGGGATGGCTTTGCAAGAGAAGAAGTGGCGACTGGGTAGGTCATAGCGTGGTACTGCATAGGCCATGAGTTCGCGGAAAGCTGCGCTTTCCACCAACCGAAAGGGCATCATCTCAAACGAGATTAGTTTGGCAATGTGGGCGTTCAAACCCAGTGTACGCGGATGAGAGACTGAGTACTTTCTTGACCTACTCATAGTGTCTGGGAGGGTGAGCTGGACTTGAGAGCTGCATATGGTGGAAGTAGCGGTGGACAGGGCGGACTGAGAGAGGGTGATGGAGTTGGTGTTCTTTCTGATGGCCTAGAATCAGTCTTTCGTTGATATAACAGTGGGATTCCCTGACTGCTGTGGCCTTGCAACGACACCTCAACATTTGCTGCTGTGCTAACCGGTGGGCTTACAGTGGGGGAAACAATGTAGCGTTGCTGACTACCTTCGTTGTTATCAGTTGCACATGTGGCACTTGAGGTTTGGTGTTGTGTCCACGCTTGCAAGTGCATGCTGGTTAAATGTCTAAGCATGCAACTGGTATTCAAATTTTTCAGATTTTTCCCTCGGCTAAAGGTCTTTGCGCACTTCTTACAGATAACCTTGGCCTGATCATGAGGATTTTGTTCAAAAAAGTGCCACACTGCAATCTTCCTACTTTGGCAGACATTTTGCGGCCTAGCACGCTGTGATGTTTTGACCCTCTGGACAAGCTGTCCAGCAACTCTTTTGATTTTTGGAACCTGTCTTTGGAGTGCTCCGGGCCTGCCAGATAACAGCTGTTGCGATGTCGATGTCTGCTGTGGATGCTCCTCATCTGAGCTATTGGAAGCAGTACCCTCTTCCCCCAATGGATGCCAATCTGGGTCAACATCTGGGTCATCCATCACCTCCTCTTCAATGTCATGTGCACCTTCCTCTGTGTCACCGTGTATGGTGGTATAGTGTGCGGGAAGGGGCACCTGAGTCTCATCAGGGTCAGAATCTGGCTCTGTACACTGCAAGGACAATGTAGTGCTCTGAGTGAATGTACCAGCAGAAGCATCCATCAGCGGCTGTGCATCAGTGCACTCCATGTCAGATTCATCTTGGCCTGGGTAATTCACCATTTCACTTGATAATCCAGGCATGGTATGTGAAAACAGCTCCATGGAGTAATCAGTAGTATGGCCTGCGTCATCCTTCAATCTTGGTTGGGGTGAAGGACACAAGGAAAGGTGTGGTTCATGAACATGAGCCTCCAATGACGACTCAGTGCTTTTACTTTTTACAACTGAAGAAGAGGAGGCGATAGAGCTGGAGGCTGAGTCAGCAATGTAAGACAAAACTTTTTCCTGATGCTCTGGCTTTAAAAGCGGTTTGCCAACTCCTAGAAAACTAAGCCTTCGAAGCCTTATGGAGCCAGACGATGACGCAGGCTCAACACCTCCTGCATTCGGTCCTATTTTGCTCTTGCCACTACCATCAGATCCACCACCAACACCATCATTACCAGCTGCCAACCCCCGCCCAATTCCACGGCCTCTTCCACCAGCCTTCCTCATTTTTGGTAGAAATGTAGACAAAATCCAACAAACTATATAGTAATGTAAAACAAGGTACAAGGTGTCTATAGGACAGGGGAGATTTTGAATTTCTGCAGACACTTGTGGACACTGGACACTTTTGGATTGTGTGAGGCCCACTGAATATCTGAGCGCTATGTCACAGGCTCGATGGCACAGCTGTGACCAAAGTGACTAGAGGATAAGTGAGATTTTGAATTTCTGCTCACACTAGTGGACACTGGACACTTTTGGATTGTGTGAGGCCCACTGAATATCTGAGGGCTATGCCACAGGCTCGATGGCACAGCTGTGACCAAAGTGACTAGAGGATAAGTGAGATTTTGAATTTCTGCAGACACTTGTGGACACTGGACACTTTTGGATTGTGTGAGGCCCACTGAATATCTGAGCGCTATGTCACAGGCTCGATGGCACAGCTGTGACCAAAGTGACTAGAGGATAAGTGAGATTTTGAATTTCTGCTCACACTAGTGGACACTGGACACTTTTGGATTGTGTGAGGCCCACTGAATATCTGAGCGCTATGTCACAGGCTCGATGGCACAGCTGTGACCAAAGTGACTAGAGGATAAGGGAGATTTTGAATTTCTGCAGACACTTGTGGTCACTGGACACTTTTGGATTGTGTGAGGCCCACTGAATATCACAGCGCTATGTCACAGGCAGAAATTGGCTAGTGTATCACAAACTACAAGGTGTATGTAGAATTGGGCAGAGTAGGAATCTCCCTAGAGTGCAGGTCTGTAAGAACGGAACATGTCCTCGACATATTCTCACAGAGTGACACAGATAGCTTCACTGTGGCTGTGATAACAGCCGTTACACGGTACTGTGTGAGGAGCATACACCGCTGTATGGTGTGAAAAAATGCACGCTCAGTACCTCAGCAGGACAAAAAAATAAATTGGGATTGCTTTTAAAAAAGCAGTTTGCAGAGCAGTGGGTAAACAGCAATGCAGCTGTCAGGAAGCCTTAGAAGGCAGCCCAACAACCAACACCACTGATACACCACAATATAGCCTCCCCTTGCACTGCACACACAGTGACTGGTGTGTTGTACAGGCACAATCGCTAGCAGCAGAAGCAGTTTTTTTTTCTTCTTCCCTGCCTAACGCTCTCCCTGCAGAATCAGCAGCAACCTCTCCCTATGCTAAGATCGGCAGAAGTAAGATGGCGGTCGACGTGCACGCCCTTTTATACCCCCTGTGACGCCCACCAAAGCAAGCCAATCACTTGCATGCCCTTCTGAAAGATGGTGGTGACCCGTGCCTATGTCATCACGTTGCCCACAGTGTCCGTGGGTCCTGATTGGCTGAAAAAGAGCGCAAAACAAACTTTTGAAACGCGACTTTGGCGCGTAAGTCGCCGACCTCGTGGCCGACCTCATCCTAGGGTCGGGTTTCGTTTCATGAAACCCGACTTTGCCAAAAGTCGGCAACTTTTGAAATTTTTCGACCCGTTTTGCTCAACTCTATACTGTACCCTTTCTCAACTTTGCACAATCAGGTCAAATCCATACTGGGCCTGAGACCCTCTGAGTCTGCCTCCTGATATATAGACATAGGTTTTTAATTTTTAAACTATGCTATATATACCTGTTATCCGGTGATTCTGTACCCTTTCTCAACTTTCTACAATCTTGTCGAATCCATACTGGGCCTGAGAACGTCTGAGCCTGCCTCCTGATTAGAGATGAGCAGTGTTCGAGTCGACCTGTTAAAATTCCAGCTGTTTTGGGCGGTGTTCGAGCCGTTCGTCGAACTCTAACATTTTGCTTAAAATTCGACTGTTCGAGGTTCAGCTCGAGAACGGTTCGTTCACCAAAAGCGTAACTTCATTTCCACATTAATAATGGTTTTCAATGTTAATAGTGTCTTTCATGGCATAGTAGCGGTGTGTGGTAGCAAGCGATGTAGTACACCTGTCAAGGAGCTACACCGTGTGTGTTTCTAATTATTTTTTACCGCATCTTGTCCAGAAAATCCTTTTGGGATTTGTAGCACTGTCTGCTACTCAGCAGAGGAGCCCACCACTGAACCAAGCTATGCCGCCTGTTTATGTAAGAGCTGCCTGCTACTCAGCATTGGAGCCCAGCTGTTAAGCAAGCTACAGCACCTGTGGTTTGGACACTTAATTTTTTCATTTTTTCTGGAATGCCGGTTAGGCCTAATTCCGGAATTCCAGTTGACCGGTCTGTGGCCCTGGGCACCCAAGTAATGGTGATTTAATGTAATGGTTTATATCAATAGTTCGTGACGCCCCCTGGGTGTTTGGCAAGTGAGATGTTAAGCTTCAAAAAAGTTTCAGTGATACTGTACCCTTTCTGCCAGGAAGTCCTCCTCGACCCACCACTGTAAGTGTATCATTGACACCTGGAACATTGTCCCACATGTGTGATTATTTCTTGCAGATCTTCTTTTTATATTGTAGTGTGATCCATCCTGAGCGTGTGACAGTCAGTGGGTTACTCCTGCAATTTAGATGTACATTTAAAAATTACCCCAAAACTAGTGTATACAGCTCTGCGCTTGTGATACGTTACCCATTTACTGCTTTTTATATTCTGGTCTAATCCAAACTGACCAAGTGAGAGTTATTTTCTGACTGTGGAAATAAATACTGAGATTGACAACAATGACCCCTACACTGTGTACAGCTGATCTCTTCAGATCCATTACCATTTTATGGCTTTTTATATTGTGTTGTAATCCATACTGAGCCTGAGAGCGTCTTTGTCTGCCTCCTGAAATATCTGCGGAGATTTAGAATGTTTAAACTAAACTATATATACCTGTTATCTGTTGATACTGTACACTTTTTCTACTTTTTACATTCTTGTCTAATCCATACTGAGCCTGTGAGCGTCTCTGTGTGACTGATGGTATATATAGGGAGATTGACAATCATCTGGGTCGCCCTCCCAGTGCCATGGGGTACTTGGTACCGGGCCGGTGTCAGGGGGATGTGTCGCGGTGGCGGTGACCCGGTCTGTGGCCCTGGGCACCCAAGTAATGGTGATTTAATGTAATGGTTTATATCAATAGTTCGTGACGCCACCTGTGGTGTTTGGCAAGTGAGATGTTAAGCCAACGCTGCATGCAGGTCCGCTGGGACTGATGTTATGGTGCAGCAAAGATGGTGTAGCTCCCCACAGGTGGAGCTGTAGTCCCAGGGCAGTGTAGATGTGGAATTGTAAGAGGTAGGCACAACGGTCCAGATGCTGGTACCCAGATGTAGCAGGGCTGGTTGTGTTGGCGTGAGAATGAATGGAGGACACCAGGGCTGGTAGTTCCAAAGCTTTACTCACAGTCTGTAGTGCACACAGGTGCCTGCCTCTGTACCGTGTCCTCCGGGGAAGAGACTCAATCAACCTCCAGGCAAGATGGAACGCTCCCTTCCAACACTCCGCCAACATATGCTTTCTTGAACGTCTCCTCTATAGCACCTTGTGGTGTGAAGCACTCCAGTACTTAGTTACCCTGGAATGATTCCTGACAGATGTTCCCAGAACTCTACTTGCATGGCAGACAGCTGTAGCCTGCTTCGGGGACGCCTTACTCCCGGCTCTCTATCCGTGTTGCTGTTGTGCCCTCAAGTCTTAGTTGGGAGTAGTGCATTTACAGCCCACTACTCCACCGGTATCTGCTGCAGAACCATTAGTGTTCGTACAACCTCGGGGACAGCGCCCCGGCCTTGCGCTGGAACCTTTAGGCAGGGTTCTCTCTCCAACCCATGTCTGTTCCCTTCTCTCCTTCATTACGTACTTGTCTTTCTTTCTTAAGGAAGCTTAGGTTACAGGTCTACGTCCTTCTCCTTCTCTCCTTTCCCGTGCCAGCTGGCCCAGATCACTGGGGCAGCTGCAGCACACCTTCCTCCATCCCTCTTCCAGGAATCCCCACTCCTCTCCGAGTGACTTCTTCTACCTCTGACCTCCAGTCAGACCAACCTCCCAGACTAACCTGACGGACTGACCTCTAATTCTACACTTTCCCCATCCTTTTATGTATCTTAACTCCACCCACCTCCCAGCACGTCCAGTGTTCCAAGCAAGGAACCACCAAAGGTTCTCTGCTACCCTCTGAGCATGATGCCGCAATGTGGTTGATCTGATCTACCCTGTTGTGTGGGATGCAGGTGTTGGAGCGTGGTTAGGAGTTACCTTACCTGAACGGTGGGGCACTACACCTTAGGAGAAGGAGCAGTACCTCTGTGGCGACTGAGCCTCAGGGACGCCACATACCCCCCGTCCCGCGGGCTGCAAGGTAAACAAAGTTGACAGCAAAGAAACATACAAAAATTTTGTAATGCTGAACAAACATTTCATACTCTAAACTTCCTAACATAGGAGGTACTCATTCTTGAACGTTACCAACAGTTCTTAATTAACTATCTAAATTCTTTATTCAAAAGTGCAATTCTCAATATTCAAAGTGCCATTATCTATTACTCACTATCACTTCAGTGCTCTTCATTCTTTTCTTCTCTAGTGCACATTTTCTAATTCTGCACCTACATTCTCAATTCTTCATTCTTTATTCAATTCTCACACTTCTGTCTCAAAGCATTCCTAATTCTCTATAAAAGACATTTACTTCTCATAAGACACAACATTATCAAATACTTCACATTTAAAACATTCAACAATTCTTGAAAGGTGCTGGACACCGCTCCCAGCCGGGATCTCTTGCAGTGTCCTTTGAGGTAGACATCATCTTCGAAAAGTGTCCATGCAAAACATTATCTTTGCAAAGTGTCCTATGTAAATCCAAGAGAGAGCACCTAAAGAGGAGCAAACTATTTACAATAAAGTTTTGGCTCATACAGCGTTCATGATCTCCTCAGTTCCAAACAAAGAAAACGCTGCCAGGAACTAGGCAACACAGTGTAAACAGAAAAACCATGATGACCAAGAAAAAATAGAAAAAGGCACAACTGGTGCAAATAACCCTCCTGGTTAGCAATAGTTATTTAGTGGTGATGAGGATCCCTTCCTGGGGTCCTAGAACTGGAACCGCTACCAGGTGTGGGGCTTTGGGTATCTTCATCTTGCTGCTGGTTTGATTGCCACCTAGGACCTTGAAGCTGTGGTGAAGGGAACCCATGATACATGTCAATGCCTATCAGCTGTCCCTCATAGGTGGGCGGCCCTGTTGCTCTGGTGCATGGCCTGACATCTGGGAAGCCATAGCCTGTTGGCGCTGGTAAGCGGCTATACGGGGGTTTTGAAGCCGAGGGATCTCAATGTCACTATTCCAAAGCGACCTAGACTCCTCCAAGCCATAAAGGTGTCGGATCGTGCGTGCCTGTTCCAGCCGTACCCTTCTCAGTAGGGACCTTCTCCACCTCCCCATCTCCGACTGTCCAGCCTCTGATAACGTGAAGTCGGGAGGTAACCCATTAGGAGGGCCGGGGTATATACCTGGTAGCTCCCGGGGGTGCGGTCTCTGCTCCGGTGCCGGCGTACTGGCAGTGAGCGCTGCCCGGAGGGACACCGGTAATGGCGGTGGAGCTAATGGCAGTATGGATGAGCTTTCCGATATTGAAATATCGGAAATCGGCCCGATATTTGCGATATCGGAATTCCGATTTCCGATTCTGATATTTTTTTCACATCGGAAATCGGAAATCCCATAATCCTTCAGCCTCTGAGCGCTCCGTGGAGCCAATCAGGAGCTGAAGAATTGCTGACAACATTGTGTAACTCCCCTAAGCTTGGTAGGAGGCATCCAAACTTGCTAGCTAGGGGCTGCGCTGCGATTGGCTGGCAGGATGGTGTGATCAGGCAGTATAAAAGGCTACGCCTGCCATTTTAGCCTCACTCTACTGTGAAAGCAGATAGGGATAGGTTGCTGTTGGAGATAGGGAGAGATCTAGGAATAGCGATAGAAATTGTTTCTCTGCGACTGTAGCAGCCCCTGTGTGTTACAGAAGCAGTCTTTTTCCTCACTGACCCCGCTCAGTTTCATTTTTTGTGCTGTGCAGGCTCTCAGTGAGGTGCTTAGTGAGACAGTGCAGAGCACATTCACTGCAGCTGCTGCAGCTCCTCTTGCTGCATCACTGTGTGGTGTGTGTCTCACTGCCTTTTCTTTTCATCCCTTAAATCCCCTTCCCCTATTTTTTCCTAAAAGTTAAACACTATATAGGGATTGTGCTGTGAGGGACCCAAACAACCTCTGTGGCTGGTGCCACACAGCACCTGGCCCAGTCTCGGAGAATCCTTTTTTTTGTTGGTATCACAGCAGTGTAAATTTACTGCACTGTGACATCCGACCGTAACGTGTACACCAATACCACAAACACACGTTACTCTTTGTGTAGGCCACACTAGATTCAAATAAAGTGTAGCAGACACACCATCATCATACAGTGCCATTAGTGTTTCTTATACCTGTTTGTAGTCCTACAGGAATAAGCACACTAATTCCTAATAATTTTCTTTCTTGCCGTTCTGAATCCATCGATAGAGATGAAGAAGGCAGGGAGTAAGGGACGTCCCAGCGGCGGCCGCGGAAGAGGTGTTTCAGCAGCTAGACATGGTGCACATCCAGAGCAAGCAGCAGGCCCAAGTCACTCAGCACCTACTTTCACCCGGCAGCAGTCATTTATGCGCAGCTTGTTAGGAGCGCAGGGCCATAGGCTGATAAGAGAGGATCAAGTAGAAACCGTTGTTGGTTGGATAGCAGCTGAGGAATCCACCTCAATGAGCACAGCATCCTCCCAGGACCTCTCCACCACATCAGGTCAGGCCACTGAAGAGCAGCACCCATCTGCTTCTTCACCACCCACTAAATTGCCCAGACATTCAGAGGGCCAGGAGCCAACCTTAATCCTCTTCTCAGAATCTGTTGGCTTGGAATCTGTGTGCCAGCCAGACAGCATTCCTGCAGCTGAAGAAGAGGTAGTGTGCACAGATGTGCAACCACTGTGTCTGTCTGAGGAAGAAGTGGAGGGTAGGCCAGTGCCCACAGTGACCAGACCCCAGTCAGCAGATGATGATGAAACTCAGCTGCCAGTTTGTACTGACGAAAGTGTATTGGATGACGAGGTCCTTGACCCATCATGGCATGCTGAGGGGCAGCAAGCAAGTGGGGAAAGCTCAGAGGAAGAGCTTGCAGGTGTGGCGCAGCGTGGCCGTCCACGTGGGAGAGGAAGAGGGAAAAACTGGTTGTCGGCTCCCTCAACTTCAGCACCCGTTAGGAGCAGGGCTCTTTTAAAGAACACAAGGGGTGCGCCCAAGAGTTGTGGTGCATGGGCCTTTTTCGAGCAAGTTGCAGATGACGTTACAGTAGTCAGATGCAAGCTTTGTCGACAAAATGTGCAAAAAGGCAAGAACTTCAACAACCTTAATACCACCAATATGTTGATGCATGTCAGGAAGAGGCACCCTGTGGAGTGGCAGCATCACACCCAAGATGATTTGCCACCTGCAACTGGTTCCCCACCTTCCACCTCTTCAGCCACAGCGGCCACCTCTTACTCCAGCTTGCAAACAGCTGCTCCCGCTTCCTCGCCAGAATGCCAGGGTGCATCTGCAGGCAGTGTTGTATGGCGGCACACTGTCTGTACTTCATCAGCATCAGTATCCCAATCGCTGGCATCCTCACACTCCCAATCCAGTGTGCAGCCATCTGTCACACAGGTGTGGGAGAACAGGCGCCCGTACTCAGCAAACCACCCACGAGCACAGGGCATGAATTCTCGCATTGCCAAACTGCTTGCAGTGGAAATGCTACCATTCTGGCTGGTGAGCAAGCCAGCCTTTATCGATATGTTGGGGTTTGCAATCCCACAATACAGCATTCCCAGCCGCTCCTACTTCAGCAGGCAAGCCGTCCCCACTCTGCAACAGCATGTGGAGCGTAAAATTAAGCATGCGCTACAAAATGCAGTTAGTAGCAAGGTCCACCTGACCACCGACGCGTGGACCAGTCAGCATGGCCAGGGACGCTACATTTCCATCACCGCCCATTGGGTAAATGTAGTTGAGCCTGGAACTGAAGTAGACAGTGCAAGTGCGCGGGTCCTGCCAACTCCACGGATTGCAGGCTTCTCCTCCGAACAAATTGACTCCTCCTCATACTCCTCGTCAGACTCGCCTGCACCCAGACGTACCACAACAACCGATTTCAGCATTGCATCGGCCAAACATCAACAGGCCGTGTTGAAATTGGTTTATCTGGGTGATGTTAGCCACACCATAACCGAGCTGTGGAACACGCTCAAGGAGTAGAGCAACATATGGCTTGTGCCGCTCAACCTCCAGCCAGGTATGGTGGTGTGTGACAGCGGCTGAAACCTGGTCGCGGCTCTGGGCCTAGGTGGTCTGACTCACATTCCATGCCTTGCCCATGTCCTAAACTTGGTGGTGCAGAGTTTCCTTAGGAACTATCCTGACCTTGAGGAGCTGCTGCACAAAGTCAGATACGAGTGCTCTCATTTGCGGCGTTCAAGCATGGCTGTATCACGCCTTTCAGCCATGCAGCGCAGATTGGGCCTGCCCGAGCACCGCATCATTGTTGACCTCCCCACCAGATGGAATTCGACTTTGCATATGCTGCGGAGGTTGTGTGAGCAGCAACCTGCAATTATGGAGTTGCAGCTGCAGCAGGCGCAAAGTAGGTGAGACAACATCTCAGCCCTCCCACTTTACAACCACAGAGTGGGCATCCATGAAGGACATATGCACCATTTTGAAGTGCTTTGAGGACTCCACTCTGATGGTGAGCGCGGATGCTGCCCTACTCAGCCTGACTATTCCCCTTATATGCCTTATAGAATCATCACTTAAAGGACTAAGGGATGAGGTTTCTCTGGAGGAGGAGGAGTATGATGAGACACTTGCACCAACCAGGCAATCTTCATCGGCCCGGTTGGTACAAAGCTCTATGGGTGCCTCACAAAGGTCCAGGCAGGACATAACAAACGAGGAGGATGAGGAGGACTATGAGGATGAGCCAGAGGAGGAAAGTACACAGTGCTCTACTAGTAGTCACCAGATAGAGCGTGGATGGGGTGATGCAGAGCAGCCAGAGCACATTCCTCCAGTTGGTGACAGCGATGCATGGCCAGTTGGCAGCCTTCAGCACATGAGTGACTTCATGCTGCAGTGTCTGAGAAACGACCCACGCGTGGCTCGTATTCTCCACACAAATGACTACTGGGTGGCCACCCTCTTAGATCCTCGCTACCGGGACAGCCTTCAAAGCCTAATTACACCGTTGAACCGGGCACGTAAAATGCAGGAGTACTAAGATGCACTGGTTGATTCACTCATGTACTCTTTTCTACCGCATAGCAGTGATGTGCGTGCACTAGCAGGCACCTCAGTGCGTCCTGGGCCCAGCGGAATCTGTTCAGAAGCCGGTAGCAGAAGCAGTACATCTGCTACTGACAGGTTTAGTATACCCAACCTGTTCCAATGGTTTCTGAACCCGCAAATAGTTCAGGCACCATCAGCACAGACAGTGCAACGCACTAGGAGGCAACGTTACCGTGACATGGTTGCACAATACCTCTCCACCCTTGTCAGTGTGCTTCAGGATGGATCTGCCCCCTTCAAGTTTTGGGTCTCCAAGTTGGATTCATGGCCCGAGCTTAGCCAGCATGCGTTGGAGGTCCTGGCTTGTTCTTGGTGCCAGTGTGATTTCTGAACGCGTCATTAGTGCAGCTGGCAATGTACTAACAGACCAACTTACCAGACTATCCGCTGCAAATGTGGACCGGCTTACATTCCTAAAAATGAACCAGGCCTGGATTTCTGGTGACTTTTGCTGCCCTGGGCCAGAGTAGACAGGTTACATGCATGGTTGGTAGCAGTATGCATGCTCTGTCATGTGCCTATGTTGCACACAGCATTATCTGTTATGCCAGTGCTCTGGCATCTACCACCAACATCTAGCACCTGGTTCTTTGACTGACTCTTTCACCTCATACTGTTTTCCATGGGCTCTAGTACCACCAGCTAGTGCCCATTTCCATGACTGCTGATTTCACAGCATGCCGTGTTTCTGGGCTCTAGTACCGCCAGCTAGTGCCCATTTCTGTGACTGCCACTTTCACAGCATGCCGTGTTTCTGGGTTCTAGTACCGCCAGCAAGTGCCCATTTCCGTGACTGCTGATTTCACAGCATGCCGTGTTTCTGTGCTCTAGTACCGCCAGCTAGTGGCCATTTCCATGACAGCCACTTTCACAGCATGCTGTGTTTCTGGGCAACAGTAACGCCAGCTGTACCTCGTTAGACCAAAGTGGAAAAAAAGAATGACAGATGCCAAACACCTATAGGCAGAAGCACAAGAGGCGGGATCCAGCCACGCCGGCTGTTTCCTGGCAGTGAAGTGCGGACACAGGTGCCTCCCCGAGGGGTAAACCAAGTTCCAGCATCGCAAGCTGGTTCTCGGGAGTGCCAAGGCCACGGGTACCTCCTGCTCCAAACCGTGTTTCAACAACGCTCGCTGTTACACAGTTGTGTCCGCCGCACTGTTCCACGCCCCCCGCCGTACATCATTCCAGTTCAGTTTGCTGTTATCCGTGGTGTCGGCAGTGTAGGAGCCCTCTACGTGGACTCCGGGACCTGGCGCTCAAGGCTGGTCTCGACAGTGCCAGTAGGCCCTCCTCCTCCCCTGCTGCAACTAAGGAGTAAAAAAGACTGTGTACTGGTTGCGGGGGCAAATGTGGCTCTTGTACCTTCTGCCGAGAAGACATTACTCTGGTAGAAGACCCAAGACAGGAAGACAGATGCAGAAAACCCAAGACAGGAAGACAGATGCAGAAGACCCAAGACAAGAAGACAGATGGAGATGTCCCTGGACTCCTGTCTTTTTGCTCTTGAACTTGCTTCTTTGTGGGGGTTTTTGGGCTTCTCGGCAGTGCTTTTGGCTTATGTCACTACTACATTGTGGTATCCGGGCTACAGTAATGTCAGCTGTTGCACAGTACAGCCACTGGCACTTTTACCTTCTGCTGCTTATTTGGGTTTCAGTAACGTCAGCTGGTTCTCAGTAGAGTCAATGGCTTAGGTCCCTCCTTTGTGGTATCCGAGTTCCAGTAACGTCTGCTGGTCCTTGGTAGTGCATTCTGGCACAGGTTACCTCCTGCTTAGTTATCGGCCTCCGGTAACGTCAGCTGGTGCCCGTTAGTTCCATTGGCTCTTATGCTGATTTCTGCTGCCTATACGGGTTCCAGACTCACCAGCTGGTTCTCTCAAGTTCCTGTGCCTACTGTTACTTCTGCGTATTTCCTCTGGGTTTGGGACATTCTGCGACCAGCCAATAGCAGGATAACCATAGACAGAGGTTTAGGAAGCAGTAGGAGCAGATGTACATGAGCCAAAAGCAGAATATCAATATGCAGAATTACTGAATAACAGTAATATAATCAGCAGAAGAAGACTAAGCATGGTTTAAAGGGAGTGTATCCTTTCCTCCACGTGGTGCTCCTGGAACCTCCCTGCAAAGCAAGGTGAGCTGATCGCGGACACATGTCAGTCAAAGGGCATGTTGACACCACCACTGGCAGTTTTAATTTAAAATCACTAACCCTAACTATCCCTAACCCCTAACCTTTACCCTAACCCTTACAATACTAACCATAAACCCTAACCCTACCCCAACTAATCCTAACCCAAAGAAAAAACACTGCTGTTAAGATGTTTTCCTGCTACAGCTTTCGCTCTGTGCATTTTTCTAGCGATTTTTTTGCTCCTCTGCCTCAGCAAACTCCTTCCCCATTATCCTGAGGTGGTTCCCCTCCATTTTATCCATTATATAGCACTGTAGTGGTCATTTTGTAATTCCGATTTTTTTCTCCCATTGACGTGCATTGATATCGGAAATCGGAAATTCCGATATGCGATATTTTTTCAATATCGGAAATCAGAATTCCGATACGATATCGGGCAATATCGCTCATCCCTATTGATGAGAGATTGGAGTGTGCAGAAAAAAGACCAAGTTGTTGTTGATGGGAAAGCGTTTTGACCTCACGGTCCACTAGCGAGATGAATGTCTCAGCTGTGTGATATGTGCGAGGAGGACAGAACGTACTAGAGTTACGTAGGCTAACTGAAGAAATTGAAAGCTCCGGAACTGGATTATCTCCTGATGTTGATATCCCATCACCCAAAGGGTTAGGGGACAGCCCAAAGTGTGTTTTTAGCCTAATAGTCCGGTAAAAACGCTCAAGATCTTTTTCTGACTTGAACGAGTCCCATTTAGGGGTGGGGAAAAAAGACAGCCTCTTCCATAGAACCGAGAGCTCCGCAGGAGAGAGGAGATAGTTTGAGATGTTGATCACCAAGTCTGATGTCTCACCTATGAACGGGTGGTCATCCTTTCTCCTTGATTGCCTGGTCGGTCTTTGTTTTGTTGACCTCCCCTGTTGCCCTTTGGTAAAAAACGGTATCTGCCAAAATTTGTTGAGGAGTCGCTTCCTGAACTGAAGGACCCATATCTTCGCTGGTATTGTGGCCGATGCCAGGGACCAGTAGTAGCAGATGTATCGTTCCATTTATATATTCTATTCGTAGAGTAATCCTCTGAGTCACGTTGGAACTTCTGCCACTTACGTTCCTGTAAGGACTTTTGGTGCTCAGCCAGAAGTTTATGTTTTAACCTTAAGAGAAGTCCACTCCGTGGAAGAATGAGAGGTGGAAAGTTGCGCTTCAATAGCATGTATATTCTGCTTAGTCTCCACTATAGCCTTCTGAAGGTATTCTACAGTTAATATTATTATATCCAGGGAACATTTGTTGATAATCTTTTGATATTTTTCACAATACTCCGGATTGTCAGAGAAGAAAGTGGGGCGGAGGTTACTCCTAAGCCCTCTGGGAATTTTACTTTGTCTATGATATTTTGCTAGCGCAGTGCAATGCAGATCATAAGAGATCAGTCTACATTTCTCTTGTATAGTGCAGGCGTGGAGGAAGTGCTGTTGTAATGCATATGCATGGGGGTTGTCTAGGAGATCAATAAACAACCAAGGCTGCATCCTAGTCTTAGGGCCCCATCACACATAGCGACTAACCAGCGATCCCGACAACGATATGAACGTGTCAGGATCGCTGGTATGTCGCTACATGATCGCTGGTGAGCTGTCAAACAGACAGCTTCACCAGTGATCAGCACCAGCGACGCCGCGCTGGCGCTTAGAAACCCGATGCTTACCTTGGTTACCAGCTCCCAGCATCAGCGCGCTGATAACTAAGGTACACATCGTGGCGCTTAGAAACCTGACGATTACCTTAGTTACCAGGCTCCTGAGACCAGCGACAAAAAAAATGTCCAGACATTTCCCCAGCGATCAGCGATCCCCGGCAGGGGGGCCGGTCGCTGATCGCTGTCATACACAGCGATCTCACTGGTGAGATCGCTGTTGCATCACAAAACTTGTGACTCAGCAGTGATCTCGCTAGCAAGATCGCTATGTGTGACGGGGGCTTTAGAGGTAGTAGTGCTGTTGTTATGCAAATGCTGCACAGGCATGGAGGTTGTCTGGGTAACTAAAAACAAAGAACCAAGGCAGCTTCCTAGTCATAGGTGTGATTAAGCACCAGTATTAACCTGTTGAGGGGAGTAAGCCTTGTGTGTGCAAAATATATAATGTCAGTCTTGCCATCACCTAAATGGGTATAAAGATTATAGAGCTAATTTCTACAATAGTAGCAATGCTAATAGGAAATAATTATATATTAATTATGAGGACAAAGGGCAATACTTAGAGGGAAAATTATAATAAGGGGATTAAGGATAAAATTAGGAGCTAGACCAAAGACAGAGGCCAGGGGGTGGAGTAAACTCAAGGTGGAAGAAAATTAAGGGGACTGCAAAATAATGAAAACATGTTAATTATAAATCACAAAAGCCATTCAATCTCTCTATTGAGCCCTTTAGGGGCTAGGGTATCCAACTTATGTATCCAATACGTCTCCCTTGACTTCAGGAGCTTGACATGATCACCACCACTCCTAGGACGAGAGGGACATGCTCTATAACTTGGAATCTGAGCTGCGCAACTGAGTGTCTGAATTTTGAAAAATGTTCTGGTAGAGGGAGCTAATTCTTTTTGCATCTGATGGTAGATTTATGACTAGCAATTCGGTCTTTCACATGTTGAGCGGTCTTTCATGGACACTTGATAAGGTACACTACAAAATTCGAGTCGCAGATATGGTAGCCATGTACTGGAAAAGATTTGCCCGTTCTGGGATGAGTAATATTGTCTGATCTAACTACATTAGAACAGGCCGCACAATTTAGACAGGGAAATGTGCCATGGAAATGAGTAGCCAATAGTCTTTGGGTGGTGATGAGTCCTGTACTGCCCACATCGGCCCTCACCAATTTATCCAGGATGTTAGAAGCCTGTTTGGTGCAAATTAATGTCGGTGCCCTGAAGGAATTAATGTCAGGGTAGGCCCTAGAAAGAAGTAGCCAGTGCTTTTTGATAATGGAATAGACCCTAGGCATCAGGGGATGGAAAGTATGGACAAATGGAACTCTTTCCCTGGGATGCATCGGAGGCGAAGGGGATGGAGGTGTTAGGACCCGTGTTTTCTCATTATCAAGTAATCTTGTTGGATACTGCCTGTCTTTAAATTTCTGGGCCATTGTGTTCAATCTCTCATTAAGAGTTCCTCGGTCAGAAACAAAATTGAATGGAATCTGTGGACATGTCAGAAGATTTTAATAAAAATCTTGCAGCTTAAATCCCTTTGTTATGAGTGATTGGGGTGTATAGACTATTTATGTCGAGGGTGGTGAGGATACTGTCCGGAGGTATTGTGCCTAGTTGTCGAATAATTTCCAGAAAATGCCCTGTGTCCCGAAGGAAGGATTTAGTCTGTTTGATTAATGGTGTAAATATCCTTTCCAGAAAAATAGAGAGAGGAGACAAAACAGAATCAGTAAATGCAACAATAGGTCTACCTGGTGGATTCTGGAGTGATTTATGGACTTTGGGTAAAATGTAAAAAACAGGTCGTGATCGGGTGAGGATTGATCAGAAAAGTGGCAGTTTTTTGGTCAATTATGTGACGATCAAGGTAAGTATTTAGGAGGTTCCGGATTTTAGTGGTGATGGTGGTTACATGGTCTCTAGGGATGATACCGTATGCATTAGAATCAGAGAGCTGTCTAATCACCGTCTTAGTAAAGTCCGTATGATTCAAAACCACTATTGCTCCCCCTTTGTCAGCTGGCTTAATTATAATGGTTTTGTTATTATGAAGAGATGTGAGAGCCTGTTTTTCAGTTAATGAGAGATTGGAGTGTGCAGGAAAAAGACCAAGTTGTTGTTGATGGGGAAGCGTTTTGACCTCACGGTCCACTAGCGAGATGAATGTCTCAGCTGCATGATATGTGCGAGGAGGACAGAACTTACTAGAGTTACGTAGGCCAAGTCATGAAATTGAAATTTTATTAATCATCCCTACAGACTTCCAACAACATTAAGTGGTCACCTGTAATTATCATGAGAGCAGTGTTGCAGTATTACAGTAGGTACTCTATTTTTGTTTCCATTTACTCTCAATATTTGCACATACTGTATATGCTAATCATATTACTGTTCTTTGCAGCAGCTTCTGGGCACTACAGAGAGATCTTCCCTCCCCCTCTTTTCTCTACACCTTATCCATGATCTGGCTTTGGATTAAGGTAATCTCGCTTTATGAATGGCTCAGAGTGATACCGAACACTCTGCGAACCGCTCCGTCATGGCCCACACTACCGCGAGGAGCTCAAGCTTAAAGGAGCTGTAATTGTCAGGGTTGCGCCCGGAGGGAGGCGGGAGCGGCCGCGAGAGGCAGCGGGCAGGCCACAGTGGGCTGGAGTACAGCGGCAACGGCTGCGGAAGTCCGTGGGCAGGCCGCGATTCAGGGCTGGATTGAAGCGACAGTCTCTTGTCGGTAAGCCCGGTGCCTCCTCCCAGCAGGCCACTGTAAATCTCCCCTCTGCTCACAGTTAGTCGCTCTGACTCTCTCACACTCCCACAGTCTCTTGCTCCATCTCTGCCGTTCTCCCAACTGCTCCCCCCTGCACGCTCCCTTCCCCTTTTATACTCGCCCCTCCCCATGCTGTTCTACCACTCTCAGCTATCCTCCTTCCTCCTCCATCCCCCGGGTACAGTTTCCTTAGGAACCTAGATGGCCCCCTTGGTTCCGGCCCGGACACGCTGCGGGGACCCTCCTCCCTCCACTGGTACGCTCGTCGAACATGTTCGGCGAACGTCTAAACGTTCAGCGAATCGAGCCGAACAAAACTTTGAAAGGTTAGCTCATCTCTAGTTGGGATATGGCAGTGCTTGTTGCTTGCAGCATTCATCACATGACCATTCGTGATTATAATGCCTACAGTCTTGTGCCAACTAGCTTCTCTTACAGCTTCTATCAATGAAGCAGGGGCTATAGTGTTGCATTGAAGGCTGAGATAATTGTGAATGGAAGTTAGTCGGCTAAACTGAATATTTGCCTCAGGTGTCAGAAAACCTAGATACACTTCTTGGTTATAACCATTACATGTGCAGGTGTCCTATCAGTGCTTCAGCTTCCATCTCACATTTAGCCAGTCTTGAAATATTGTTGCTGTTACACCGGAGGCGGCGGATACCAAGAGTGGATGCGCTGGACTGTGGTACCGAAACTCCCCCGAGCGAGTGCACCAGATTTGACCAACCCCTATACAGGGATCATTAGGGAACAAGCTCAGGGACCTCTAGTACCACGGATGCCAGGACCAGGGGTCCGCACAGGAACCTAAACAAACATGGAGAGGAGGCAGGGTAGAGGGGACAAGGTAGAACTGAGCAGGAAGGAACCGGAGAGGTGTACGGACTGAGGAGAGTGGACATGGACAACGGACAGAGGACAGCTGAGATGGTATATGGGCTGAGGACAACGGAGGTAGTATACGGGCTGAGGACTTCGCGGATGGTATACGGGTGAGGACAACGGAGATGGTATATGGGCTGAGGACAGCAGAGATGGTATATGGGCTGAGGATAGCAGAGATAGTATATGGGCTGAGAACAATGGAGATGGTATAGAATGCAGGCACCAGGAGAGACACAGGACAGGAATGAACTCTGAAAGAAACAGAACAGAAGGGTTAATAGCCTAGCTACACAGAAGCAGGACTAGCAGCAGCAAGGGGGACCTGAGAATGGAAGTAAACTCAATAATCAGGTACCTCCCCTAAGGAAGGGCGGCCTGAAATACCTGGTACCTGTCCTCTATTGGACAGGCAGCGCTGCCGGGTCAAGTCATGCAGGGTCATAAGGCCGGCAGGTGCAAGCGCGGTCGGGCCCTAAGGTGCATGCGCGAGTAGAGGGAGCATGCAGCTGCCGGCAGAGGAGGAGCACTTCGATGTGTCTGTGTAGGCTCCCAGCAGGAGGCGAGGGCAGGACACCGGGAGACCCGAGGGAGCGTGGTAGCAGCGGCAGGCCCGGGCCGGGTGGTGGTGAGCGCGGGTGAGGCGGTGAGCACGGGTGTAACAGTTGCAGTATAGCAGAGCTGTATAGCTGAAGCAAATGTTTGTAAAAAACAAAGTTCAGTTTTACTGCTTTGTGTAAATTACATGTCTCACACTGGTAACACCTCCTTTCAGTAAAAATAAGCTAGGAATGTGGATCCTCATGCAGATCAATGTCTGGCCCATAGGCATGAGCAGCTCATTTACGTATAAGAAAAACATGGGTATCTCGGGAATAAGACATCAGATTGCAGATAGTTAGGTATCATTTGTTCAGCATAAGACACACCTAGGTTTTAGAGGAGGAAATTAGAAAAAAAAATTGAAGGAAAAAATGTGGTCAATTCTGTACTTAATATACACTATCCTGGTACACATGGCTCCCTCATCCTTATCCTGGCATGCATGGCCCTTCTCATCCCTATCCTGGTATGCATGGCCCCTTTATCCCTATCCTGGTATGCATGTCCCTTCCTCCCCCAAGTTATTTTTGATAACTAGAGGAGGAAGTCCGGTGAAGACTCAGACGTCAAGGTTAGATTTCAGAAAGGCAGATTTTAAGGGACTCAGAAAGAGAATCAGAGGGATCCAATGGCTGGATATCCTTAAGGACAAAATTGTCCCGGAAGGATGGGAAATCTTGAAAAATGAGATTCTTAAAGCACAATCATTAACAATTCTGAAACGAGGGAAGAATAGTAAGCATTTAAGGAAGCCTGGATGGATGAACACAGAACTTAAATGCATGCTAAAAAGTAAGAAAGAAATGTTTATCAAATGGTAAGAGGGAGGCTTATCTAAAGAAGAATATAATGCTGTTTGCAGAAACTGCAGGGCACAAATCAGATTATCTAAAGCTGACAATGAATTAAAGCTTGCAAGAGACGTCAAAAGCAATAAAAAAGGATTTTGGGGATATGTCAAAAGTAGAAGAAAAGTCAAAGATGCTATAGGATTTTTACAGGATGAAAATGATAAAATGGTAAGAAAGGAAGTTGTGAAGGCCGAACTTTTAAATTCCTATTTTGCATCTTTTTTCTCTCAGAATGGAAATGTAACATCAACTGATCTTCACTGTCTTATTAAGGGAATTGAAGAATCCAGGATATCTATAAACAGAAAGATAGTGAGGGAAAACTTAGCTAACATAAATGAATTCAAGTCTCCGGGTCCAGATGAATTACACTCCAGAGTACTGAAGGAGATAGCAGAAGACATTTTTGAACCACTCTCCATAATCTTTGAAAATTCTTGGAGAACAGAAGAAGTCCCAGAAGACTGGAGAAGAGCGAATGCTGTTTCTATCTTCAAAAAGGGGAAGAAGGTGGACCCAGGGAACTGTAGGCTGGTGAAACTGACTTCTATACCAGGAAAGATCTTTGAACAAATTATTAAACAACATGTATGTAAGTACTTGGATAAGAATGAAGTGATTAAACACAGGCAGCATGGGTTTGTAACTAATAAGTCATGTCAGACTAACTTAATTTCCTTCTATGACCGAATCACTTACTGGGTGGATCAGGGAAATGCTGTAGATATAGTATATCTTGACTTCAGCAAAGCATTTAGAATCATAGAATCATAGAATCGTAGAGTTGGAAGAGACCTCCTGGGCCATCTGGTCCAACCCCCTTCTCAAAGCAGGATTCGCTATATCATCCCAGTCAGATGTCTGTCCAGCCTCTGTTTGAAGACTTCCATTGAAGGAGAACTCACCACTTCTCGTGGCAGCCTGTTCCACTCATTGATCACTCTAACTGTCAAAAAGTTTTTTCTAAAATCTAATCTGTGTCTCCTCCCATTCAGTTTCATCCCATTGCTTCTAGTCTTTCCTTGTGCAAATGAGAATAAAGTTGATCCTTCTACAATGTGACAGCCCTTTAGATAGTTGTAGACAGCTATTAAGTCTCCTCTCAGTCTTCTCTTTTGCAAATTAAACATTCCCAAATCCTGCAACCTTTCCTCATAAGACAGGGTTTGCAGACCGGTCACCATTCTGGTCGCTCTTTTCTGAACTTGCTCCAGTTTGTTGATGTCTTTTTTAAAATGTGGTGCCCAAAACTGGACACAATATTCCAGATGAGGTCTGACCAAAGAGGAGTAGAGGGAAATAATGACTTCATGTGATCTAGACTGACAAAGTATCTAGATTTGACAAAGTATCTCACACAATCCTTATTGAAAAAATGACTAAGGAATGGACAAAACAACTGTTAGGTGGATTCAAAGCTGACTTAGTGATCGGACACAAAGAGTGGTCGTAAATGGCTGCACATCCAGTTGTAAGAATGTCTCAAGTGGGGTACCACAGGGTTCTGTCCTGGGCCCTGTATTGTTCAAAATCTTTATCAATGATTTAGATGAAGGAGCTGAGAGTAAACTGATTAAATTTGCTGATGACACAAAGCTAGGAGGGATAGCTAATACTAGAGAAGAGAGAGGATGCAAAAAGATATAAATAAACTGGAGCAGTAGGTAGCAACTAACAGAATGGTTTTTAACAGGGAAAAATGCAAAGTACTACACCTGGGCAATAAAAATGAAAAAAGCATATACAGAATAGGAGGAATAGGGCTAAACAACAGCACATGTGAAAAAGACTTGGGTATACTAATAGATCACAGACGAACATGAGTCAACAGTGTGATGCAACAGCAAAAAATGCAAATGCAATTCTGGGATGTATTAACAGAAGCATACAGTCTAGATCACATGAAGTCATTATTGCCCTCTACTCCTCTTTGGTCAGACCTCATCTGGAATACCGTGTCCAGTTTTGGGCACCACATTTTAAAAAATAAATCAACAAACTGGAGAAAGTTCAGAGAAAAGAGACCAGAATGGTGACTGGTCTGCAAACCATGTCCTATGAGGAACGGTTACAGGATTTGGAAATGTTTGGCTAACAAAAAAGAAGACTGAGAGGAGACTTAATAGCTGTCTACAAATATCTCAAGGGCTGTCACATTGTAGAACAATCATCTTTATTCTCATTTGCACAAGGAAAGACTAGAAGCAATGAAATGAAACTGAATGGGAGGAGACACAGATTACATTTTAGAAAAAAGTTTTTGGCAGTTAGGATGATCAATGAGTGGAACAGGCTGCCTCGAGGGTGGTGAGTTCTCCTTCAATGGAAGTTTTCAAACAGAGGCTGGACAGACATCTGTCCGGGATGATTTAGTGAATCCTGCTTTGAGCAGAAGGTTGACCATATGACCCAGGCGGTCCCTTCCAACACTTCCTTTCTATGATTCTATGATTCTACCACCCCCTTCTACTGCTCCCTATCTAATATGAACTACTGCAATCTTTCCAACGTAAAACCCATGCCCTTGGCGCCCCCCCCCCCGTTCCCTCTCTCTGGAGCACTCTGGAATGCCCGCTCTATCTGCAATAAGCTTCATGTGATTCATGACCTCTTTCTCTTTCACAATCTTGCCTTTCCTCACAGAAACATGGCTGACACCCTCTGACACTGTTTCCCCTGCTGCGCTGTGTTACAGCGGCCTCCATTTCACCCACACTCCTCGCCCCGGCAACAGACACGGTGGAGGAGTGGGTCTTCTCCTTTCATCTAACTGCGCCTTTCACCCAATCCCACCTCTTCTCTCCCTAATCCTCCCCTCTTTTGAAGTCCACTCTGTCCGCATCTACTCTCCCTCCAACCTCAAAGTGGCCGTCATATAATGACCTCCAGGCTCGGCCACTGCCTTTATTGACCAATTCTCTATCTGGCTTCTTCACTTTCTTTCCACTGACATCACTGATACCCTTCACTCAACAGCCTCCAAACACATGTCCTTTACTTCATCCTTTGGACTTGCTCTGTGGTCCTCCTCAGCCACCCAGACAGGTGGACATACACTAGACCTGGTTTTCACCTGCCTCTGCGCTCTATCTAACTTCACCTTCTCCCCTCTCCATCTATCCGACCACCATCTACTCACTTTCTCATCCCTGTCCCCTCACAAGTCACCCATGTCCAGCAACATGCACACCCCCGCAGAAACCTCGCTCACCTAGACACCCACACGCTATCTGACTCTACTCTACTTCTGGAATCCATATCCTCACTCCACGACACAGACAGTGCCACTGCTTTCTACAATGCCACTCTTGTATCAGCTATTGATGCGGTCGACCCTCTTGTTCATGGCAGAGTGCGACGTATCAACAGACAATTTTGGCACAATAACACTACTAAAAAGCTCCGGCAAGTGTCCAGGGTTGCAGAGCGGTGTTGGAAGAAAATAAATTTGCAAGACGACTTCACTGCATTCAAACAGGCAACACTCGCTTTCAAATCTTCCCTCACTGCTGCTTAACTGGACTTCTTCACAACCCTCGTATCTTCCCTATCCCACAACCCCAAACAGTTATTCAAAACTTTTAACTCCCTCCTCTGACCACCACTCTCTCTCCAACCTCCCTCATCTCTGCTGAGGACTTTGCTACACACTTCAAAAATAAGATCGACCAAACAAGGCAAGTCTTCATTGTTCAAACACAACAAACCCTTTGTATACCAGACCAATGCCCAAACTCCTTAATCTCCCTATCTAAAATCACTGAAGGGGAGCTTAATTGTCTCCTCTCCAAATCACACCTCACCACCTGTGCACTCGACCCCATCCCATCCCACCTCCTCCTCAACCTCACCACCACCCTTATCCCATCCCTAACCCACCTCTTCAACCTATCACTAACTTCTGGTACCTTCCCATCTGCTTTCAAACATGCCACGATCACACCTATCCTTAAAAAGTCAACCCTTGACCCACCCTCTATGTCCAGCTATCACCAAATATCGCTGCTCCCATTCGCTTTCAAACTCCTGGAGCAGCACGTCCATGCTGAACTTTCCTCCCACTTCTCATCTAACTTGCTCTTTGACAATCTACAATCTGGTTTCTGCCCCCATCACTCCACTGAGACGGCCCTGACCAAAATTACTAACAACCTACTTACAGCCAAAGCTAATGGACAATACTCTATACTCCTCCTTCTAGACCTGTCCTCTGCTTTCGACATAGTTGACCACTGCCTCCTACTACAGATCCTCTCCTCCTTTGGCATCAAAGGCCTCGCCCTATCCTGGATCTCCTCATACCTTTCTGACGGCACATTCCCACTCCCACACTACCTCCTCATCCCACCCTCTCTCTGTTGGAGTCCCCAAGGATCTGTTCTAGGACTACTACTCTTCTCAATCTATACACTTGGCCTGGAACAACTAATAAAGTCTCATGGATTCCAGCACCACCTTTATACTGATGACACTCAGATCTACCTTTCTGGTCCCGATGTCACCTCTCTGCTATCCAGAGTCCTGGAGTGTCTATCAGCCATATCCTCCTTCTTCTCCTCTCGCTTCCTCAAACTCAATGTGGATAAATCTGAACTCATCATCTTTCCTCCATCTCATAGATCTTTCTTACCTGACCTATCTATCACAATTAACGACATCACGCTTTCCCTCGTACCGGAAGTCCGCTGCCTCGGAGTAACCTTTGACTCTGCTCTGTCCTTCAAACTGCACATCCAAGCTCTTTCCACCTTCTGTTGCCTCCAGCTCAAAAATATTTTCAGAACTGTCCTTTCCTCATCCCTCAATCTGCTAAAATGCTTGTGCATGCCCTCATCATCTCCTGCCTTGACTACTGCAACATCCTTTTCTGTGGCCTCCCTGCTAACACTCTTTCACCTCTCCAGTCCATCCTTAACTCTGCTGCCCGACTAATTCATCTCTCTCCTCACTACTCCCCCTGCTTCTCCCCTCTGCAGATCTCTTCACTGGCTTCCATTCCCTTAGCGTATCCAGTTCAGATTAATAATACTGACCTACAAGGCCATCTATAACCTGTCTCCTCCATGTGTCTCTGAACTGATCTTCTGATATCTTCCCTCACGTAATCTCTAGTCCTTCCAAGACCTCCTTCTCTCCTCCACACTTATTCGCTCCTCAACCAACCACCTCCAAGACTTCTCCTGAATATCCCCCATCCTCTGGAATTCTTTGCCCGAGCACGTCTGACTATCAACCACATTCGGATTCTTCAGATGGAACCTGAAAACCCACCTTTTCAGGAAAGCTTACAGCTTGCAATAACCCCGCTGCCTCCTCACCACTGCCGGAGCTACCACCTCAAGCAATGCCTGAGCTGCTGCAACCCCCCTCCCGACCTACTGTCTCCTTGCCCACCATCCTGTAGAATGTAAGTCCACAAGAGCAGGGTCATCTCCCCTCTGTATCAGTATGTGATTGCTAGTTTGTTTACTGTAAGTGATATCTGTAATTTGTATGTAACCCCTTCTCATGTACAGCACCATGGAATCAATGGTGTTATATAAATAATGATAATAATTATTATAATAATAAAAATGATAATAATAATTTGATTTAAAAAAACTAAGTTGCTTAGGATATTTTTTGAAAAATGTAAAATCTAGATCACTGTTATATTTTTCATTCTGACACTCTAGGAGATAATGTTATATATTTGTTAACTTCGACAGATTACTCATTTAACTTTGATATGTTCCTGTCCAGTGATATCAATATCCCTGAGCTAGTAGTGCATGTCAAAGTATATTATTGGTATTATTTCCAAAAGGAAAGCAGTTCGGCTATGTACATACATTGTGGATTTGTTGCATTTCCGCAGCGTTTTTTCCACGCGGAAATGCTATAAATCTGCAATAGATTATTAAAGCAATGTTAATTAATGGCTTTCCTGAATTGTTGTGCACATGATGCGGAAATTTCCATCCTGTTTTGCAGCATTTTATTTTCCGCAGCATGTCAATTCTTTTTGAGGATCTGCAGCGTTTCTGAACCCATTGACTTCCATTGAGTCAGTCAAATCCGCAGCAAAACTGCATGTGATAAAATGTTTGCGGATTCCTGCGGATGTGCTGGCAAAAACGCTGCAGAAAAGGGAATGATGTCAGAAGGCAGAAGGAGGAAGAGTATGTGGACTGAGAATATGTGTGTGGGCTGAGAATATGTGTGTGAGCAGAGAATTTGTGCATGTCTGTCTACGGGTGTCTGTGGCTGTATGCGGGTGTCTGTGTGTGTGGTTGTGTGGGGCTGTGTGCGAGTGTCTGTGCGGGTGTCTGCAGCTGTGTGTGGGTGTCTGTGTGTGTGCCGGTGTCTGTGTGTGTGTCTGTGCGGGTGCGGGTGTCTGCTTGTGTGTGTGGGTATGTGCCGCAGATGGGATGAGTAGCATCATCTGCCGGTGCCTGTCCTCACAGTTAAAAAAAAAAAAAAGTAAACATACATACATACATATTCACATAAAAATAAAAACCAATTATACTCACCTCCCGATGTGACTGTTCTACACGTGAAATCGTCTTTGGACTGTAGAGGTAAGCCAGGGCCGTAGTCATGGCTGAGTTCATCGGGCCTTGGGTGCCCTGGCCTTCCAATACATAAAAATCATGCTCCACTGTCAGCTTACTTGCCTCTCTGTCCCCTGCGTCATCAGGGTCTGTTCTCCATTCTTTATGGTCACCTCCAGCTGCTTCTGAATAAACAGAGACACAGTCCAGGTGCAACTCAATATGGAAAACTTTACTTTCATGACTTCACAGCACATCCAGATATGTTACTACATTTTCAACAGCTTGTACTTTACACATTACTTCATCTTTCCCTGCACTCCTCTCCCTGTCACATGCATGTTTCTGGGTCGGACAATTTCCAATGGCTCCTCAGCATCCTCCCTGGCCAGCCTCACTGCATATGGATGTTCCAACAGCCGTTTCACCCTGGTTCTGAGGGCATCAGCCCAGCAATGACCTGCCACATGGCAAGCGACCTGCCCTGCGGTGCTGCGGTGACTTCTCCTGTATCCAAAGTTCTTGTAGATGCTGTTGTTGCTCTTACTGAGGCTATGCAGTCCCACTGAGTATGGATGACTGTGCTCCTCCTTGAACGCTGCAGGGCACTGAGTAGCTCGGGCATTTAGCCCACCCGAGCACTTTGGGCTATGTAGCCCTGACTGAATCTACCAGAAACTATTCCTGCCTTAAACTCAGCTAACCCCTCCTACGGTTAACCATTTACATGTATGAAGTCTTGTCCTCCACTAAGCACACCTATAATACTCCATCTAGTGACACTGCACTTTCACTAATCATTTACATATCTACTTACACAATAAACCGGGACAAATTTGGAGGCTCAGGATAGTGTCTGTACCCCCCTTACACGCCTCCTTCCTTTTACAATGGTTGTCCCTGACCATTTCTTACACAAACTTTTATTTTTTACAAACAAATACACTGTGTGCAGAATTATTAGGCAAATGAGTATTTTGATCACATTATCCTTTTTATACATGTTGTTCTACTCCAAGCTGTATAGGCTTGAAAGCCAATTGCCAATTATGTAAATCAGGCGATTTGCATCTCTGTAATGAGGAGGGGTGTGGTCTAATGACAACAACACCCTATATAAGGTGTGCTTAATTATTTGGCAACTTTCCTTTACTTTGGCAAAATGGGTCAGAAGAGAGATTTGATAGACTCTGAAAAGTCAAAAATTGTGAGATGTCTTGAAGAGGGATGCAGCAGTCTTGAAATTACCAAACTTTTGAAGTGTGATCACCGAACAGTCAAGCGTTTTATGGCAAATATCCAACAGGGTCGCAAGAAGCGTGTTGATTAAAAAAGGCGCAAAATAACTGTCCATGAATTGAGGAAAATCAAGCCTGAAGCTGCAAAGATGCCATTTGCCACCAGTTTTGCCATATTTCTGAGCTGCAACATTACTGGAGTATCAAAAAGCACAAGGTGTGCCATACTCAGGGACAAGGCCAAGGTAAGGAAGGCTGAAAAATGACCACCTTTGAACAAGAAACATAAGATAAAACGTCAACACTGGGCCAAGAAATATCTTAAGACTGATTTTTCTAAGGTTTTATGGACTGATGAAATGAGAGTGACTCTTGATGGGCCAGATGGATGGGCCCGAGGCTGGATCAGTTAAGGGCAGAGAGCTCCACTCCGACTCAGATGCCAGCAAGGTGGAGGTGGGGTACTGGTATGGGCTGGTATCATCAAAGATGAACTGGGACCTTTTCGGGTTGAGGATAGAGTGAAGCTCAACTCCCAGACCTACTGCCAGTTTCAGGAAAACACCTTCTTCAATCAGTGGTACAGGAAGAAGTCGGTAGCATTCAAGAAAAACATGATTTTCATGCAGGACAATGCTCCATCACATGCATCCAAATACTCCACAGCGTGGCTGCCCAGCAAAGGTCTAAAAGAAGAAAAAATAATGACATGGCCACCTTGTTCACCTGATCTGAACCACATAGAGAACCTGTGGTCCCTCCTAAAATGTGAGATCTACAGTGAGGGAAAACAGTACACCTCTCGGAACAGTGTCTGGGAGGCTGTGGTGGCTGCTGCACGTAATGTTGATCATAAACAGATCAAGCAACTGACAGAATCTATGGATGGAAGGCTTTTGAGTGTCATCGTAATTAAAGGTGGCTATGTGGCGCCCCCAGGAGTACGGTCGCCACACTGGCTTTGACTTCCACCAGGGGAGGGTAATGCCAGGCTTGGAGGCAATAATGGGATTCTCTCACAGTCAATCCATGCATACAACACAGTTTCACTCCTGACCAGGAGGGGGAGCTCTGACCCAGGTTTGAGGGGAGGAGTGATCCCTGAGGGCCAGGAGGAAGTAGGGTTAGTTAGTCTGCGGAGGGTGAAGTGTGCAGACTGGGAATACGAAGCTGGAGGCTGAGCTGCACCAGGCGAGCTCCCTCAGCTTGAGAGCGCACAGAACTGGAGTCGGGTCTCCAGGGTGGTACGGGTACTAACGGCCCTGTCACAGATACCCGAGGAGTAGAAGGCTGTAGATGCCCTGCTCCCAGCAAAGACTTGAGGCACAACAGCGAAACGGATAGAGAGCCGGGGATTCAAAGAGTGAGAGGAGTCCCAGAGAGAGAGGGTACAGCTGTCTGCCGTGCAAGGAGAGTTCTAGGAACATCTGACAGGAGGAACTTCAGAGTAACTAAGGACTGGAGTGCTTCACATACACAGCGCTATTAAGGAGACTGCACAGCCCGTCTGTGAGAGAGAATTCCTGAGTTGCTTCCAGGCTAGCCTGCTCAATACCATCTGTAATCAGGACCCTGGACTGCAGTTACCCAGTAAAGGTACAGAAATTGCACCCCGCTGTGTTGTGTCTGTTTCCTAACCTGTCGGCACTGCTACATCCCTGTGCCCATCACTTATACACTGCCCTGGGGTTACAGCTTCACCTGTGGGGAGCTACACCATCTAAGCTGCAACACACCATCAGCCCCAGAGGATCTGCACACAACGTTGGCTAACACCTCACTTGCTAAATACCACGGGTGGCGTCACGAACTTTACATTACAAACAAACACCACCGCCATTGATATTGGGGCCCAGGGCCGCGGACCGGGTCACCGCTGCTGTGACACATCATCCCCCTTACACCGGCCCGATACCGAGTACCCCACAGCCCTGGGTGAAGCGTGGGGTGACCCAGTTATGTTGGTCACTGATTTTTTTTTTTGTTTTTGAATGTCAGAAATGTTTATTTCTAAATTTTGTGTTATATTGGTTTACCTAGTGAAAATAAACAAGTGAGATGGGTATATATTTGGTTTTTATTAAGTTGCCTAATAAATCTGCGCAATATTACCCCCTTCCCAGCCAAATCTAAAAAAAACACTCCAACTTCCAAAAATATTAAGCTTTGATATTTATGAGTCTTTTGGGTTGATTGAGAACATAGTTGTTATTCAATAACAAAAAGAATCCTCTCAAATACAACTTGCCAAATAATTCTGCACACAGTGTACTCCATGCAGGGAAAATAAAGAAAGAGCCATAAATGTGTTTTTTATATTTTACGTTATTTATAAGCAGGTGCCCAGAGACAGTCCATCCATTTACACTGTCAGTGCACAGATATGTAGTCTTTAAGGGAGGCGTGTATGTGTATGGCATGGTGCCATGTGCCATGTGCAGGCTGCCTGATCCTAGACTGCAGTCTGCTGCTGCAGCTGCACCCAGTCCATTAGTCCAAGGACCCATAGTTTCAGATAAGCAAAGTCCTGCTTATCCAGCAGAAAATCGCAAGAGGCACAACAAAAAAAAATAAACTTTTCCATCAATGTCTACTCCTGGCCATTCTGGCCGCATTGCTCCTGACTCTGGGAGCATATAAGCTCTCCTTGACCAGTAGGGATGCAGAACAGTCCCTCATTATCATAAGTGCAATTAGCACGACTTCACAATTCTCAGCAGACAATTTACAATTCAACGGCACACGTCCTGTGCCGCTTTATCATCAGTGTTCCATGCCCACGTACGAGCTTAGGTGGACTCTGCAGTCGCAGAGTCCATGGGCTGCCAGGATGCAGCAGAGGCAGTGTTTGGGGTAGTTGACCTTTACCCAGTAAAGGTACAGAAATTGCACCCCGCTGTGTTGTGTCTGCTTCCTAACCTGTCGGCACTGCTACATCCCTGTGCCCATCACTCATACACTGCCCTGGGGTTACAGCTTCACCTGTGGGGAGCTACACCATCAAAGCTGCAACACACCATCAGCCCCAGAGGATCTGCACGCAGAGTTGGCTAACACCTCACTTGCCAAATACCATGGGTGGCGTCACGAACTTTACATTACAAACAAACACCACCGCCATTGATATTGGGGCCACGGACCCACGGACCGGGTCACCACTGCTGTGACACATCATCCCCCTTACACCGGCCCGGTACCGAGTACCTCACAGCCCTGGGTGAAGCGTGGGGCCACCCAATTTTGGCGTCACGAACAGGATTACTGAGCCCGGTATCCCCGGGTCCTGTGTGCCATAGACTGTTAAAAGACTGTTTGAAATTTGGTGCCAGTTGCCGCCATTGCCGCGCTGCTTGGCGCGCGCAGGTAGAAAAGAGGCAGGCCTTCGTGGGCGGAGCCTGCCACAGAGCGCGAAGCGGTGAAGTGCCGCGCGGGAAGAGGTAAGAGCGCGCGAGAAGAGGAGGAGCTGAGGCCTACAGCCCGGAGCGTCGGGCCTGCGAAGCGGCCGCCAGTGAGCTCCTACAACCCCCCGGCCCTGGCTAACGTTCACTAGGGGGGGAGAAGATGTTCGCACCACAAGCCGACGCAGCGGTGGACGCCGCCGCCAACCCCGCGGTCCCGCCAGGAGATGCACCCACCGCATTGGTTCCCATTATGCCGCTGTCTATGCCCTACATACCAGGAGCCTGGCTACCGCAGTACTCGGGTGAGTCACACACCCTGAGTGAGTTCAAAGATAGACTGTGCAGCTTGTTTAAAGTTTACCCCCTGTGTGAAATCTAGAAAGTGAATATCCTGATTGGACAGTTAACGGGTGCCGTGCTGAGAGGAGTGAAAGCCTGGCAGGACACAGATAAAGAGACTGTTGCAAAAGTCCTGGCCAAGCTGAAGAGCACTTTTGACACCTGCACTGCTGCTGAGATTAAGATGAGGTTCTTTGGCTGCAAGCAGAAGGCACAGGACAGTATCAGAGACTACGCTCTCAATCTGCAGGAGGCGCTGCGAGCAGTTAAACAAGTGGATCCTGACTGCATAAAGGAGGAAGATAACCTGTTGAAGGAGCAGTTCATTGAAGTACTCCTGTCCAGTACCCATAGAGGACAGTTGTGAATTATACCCCTGCAAGACCCTGATCTGGACTTTGATGAATTTAAGGACAGGGCTATCCGGGTACTGCAGGAATCCACTGACAGCCGTCCAGCTCCCCATAGACGCCCAGCGATCACCTATCATCAGGAAGCAACATCTTTTCCTTCCATCCCTGTGGAGGCCGATGCACAGACTTTGGACAAGGACCCCACTGAGGAGCTGCGTCTACAGGTCCGAGAGTAGGCCCACTGTCCTGACAGCCAGAGGGGTGGTTGATGTAAAAAAAGGGAGAGTACCTGTACGTCTTCTGAATTGCGGGGAAGAGGAAGCCACAATAACTCGGTACGCCACGGTTGCTCTTTGCAGGCGGCCGAACCTTTGGTCTCATCCGATCAAGGGGAGGACAATGGTTCTGTGAAACAGCCGGAGGAGTGGTGTCAGCAACTGCAGGTGGAAACTGACTCTACACCTTCATACCAGAGAAATGGGGTCTACAGATTGACACAAGAGTACGAGCGGGTATTCAGCAAACACCCACTAGATTTTGGGCAGGCAAAAGGGGTCCAACATCATATCCCCACAGGAGACCATCCACCCATAAAGGAGAGGTACAGACCAATACCCCCAACACAGTACCAGTGTGCTAAGAGTATGTTGAGGGAGATGAAGGAGGCTGGGGTTATCAGAGACAGTTGTAGCCCCTGGGCAGCTCCCATTGAGTTTGTAAAGAAAAAGGATGGTACCATGAGAATGTGTGTTGATTACAGAAAAATTAATAGCATTACACATAAAGATGCCTACCCATTACCTAGGATTGAGGAATCCTTAGCTGCACTTAAAACTGCTAATTACTTTTCCACCTTGGATCTCACCAGTGGGTATTGGCAGGTTCCCGTGGCAGAGGCAGATAAAGAGAAAACTGCATTTACCACTCCAATGGGTCTCTGTGAGTTCAATTATATGCCATTTGGGCTCTGTACTGCTCCAGGAACATTTCAACGGCTGATGGAGTGCTGCCTGGGACACATGAACTTTTACAACAGTCCTGTTGTACCTGGATGATGTCATTGTTTTCTCCAAGACCTATGAAGAGCATCTGGAACACCTGGCTGAAGTGTTTGAAGCTTTGTCCAATTTTGGCCTGAAAGTGAAGCCCTCCAAATGTCATCTTCTGAAGCCCAAGGTACAATACCTCGGTCATGTGGTCAGTGCAGAAGGTGTGGCACCAGATCCTGACAAGATCACAGTCATCCGAAACTAGCCGAAGCCCAGCAACCTCCACGAGGTACGCCCATTCCTTGCACTGGTAGGCTCCTACCAGAGATTCATCAAAACCTTCACTGAGATAGCTACCCCGATGCAAAACCTTCTGGTGGGGCAGGCCAAGAAAGGCAAGCAGAATAATTCCACGTTTGAATGGACTGAAGAATTGGAGAAGTCCTTCAGTAGATTGAAGATGGCCCTCACTGGTGATGAAGTTTTGGTCTACCCAGACTATGAGAAACCCTTTGTGCTGTACACAGATGCCAGCAATGTGGGACTAGGAGCGGTACTGTCTCAGGTACAGAATGGATGAGAAAGAGTGATCTCCTACGCCAGCAGGAAGTTGCGTCCCACCGAAAGGAACCCTGATAATTACAGTTCTTTCAAGCTGGAGTTCATTGCCATAGTCTGGGCTGTCACCAAAAGATTCAAGCATTACCTTGCCTCCGCCAAGTTTACAATCATCACGGACAACAATCCGTTGACCCACTTGGACACTGCAAAGCTAGGTGCCAAGGAGCAGCGATGGATGGCTTGGTTGTCCAATTATGAGTCCACTATCAAGTATCGAGCGGGGCACAAGAATGCCAATGCTGATGCGCTGTTCAGGATGCCGAACCTACCAGATGCAGGGGAAGATCCTGAGGCTCTTGAAGAGAAAGAGCTACCTCCCTTCCACAGGCCACTGGTGGCCCAACGTGGTCAAGGAATGAGAGACAGACGGTCTGGATTGAAGGAGGTCACCCTGAATCATTTGCCCCACCATGACTGGGCAGAAACGCAAGATAGTGACTTAGCAGTCCACCTGGTGAAAGAGCTGTTGATACGAGCTGAATCACGTCCGGAGTCGGATGCTCCTGAAGAAACCCAGCAGCTGTGGAAGGAGAGAGGCCGGCTGTTTATCTATGAAGGGAAGCTGTGGATGGAGGAGTATCAATGCCCGCACACATGAGCTGGTCTGGCAGGTAATAGTCCCGAGGAAAGAGGCATCAATGGTCCTAGAAGCATACCACCAAGGAGCTGGACACTTCGGATGGAAGAAGTTGGAAGCATTGCTCCGAGAGAGGTTTTACTGGGCTGGTATGAGGAAAGCCATTGAGAGGTGGTGCCGGGAGTGTGGACGATGTAACCTGCGCAGAAGGGATTGAGACAGCAAGAGAGCTCCCCTGCAACCAATCATCACCAAACAACCCCTCGAGTTGGTAGCCCTGGACCATGTGAAGCTGGTTCCAAGCCGGTCGGGCTACAGCTATGCTCTCACCATTGTGGACCACTACTCAAGATTCCTGGTAGTGGTACCCGTCAAAGATCTCACTACCAGGACAGCAGGCAGAGCCTTCCAAAAACACTTCTGTAGGCCACATGGGTATCCTGAAAGAGTACTCACAGATCAAGGTCCAGCTTTCAAGGCGGAAGTGTTCCATGAGTTCTGCAACTTGTATGGTTGTAAGAAGATCCGGACAACACCTTATCACCCACAGACCAATGGCATGTGCGAGAAGATGAACCAGGTAGTGACTGACCTGCTGAAGACGCTGCCCTTGGATGAGAGGAATCTGTGGCCTGAGAAGTTGCCAGATCTGGTAGACCTCTACAATCATATTCCAGTGAACTCTACCAACTGTACTCCAGCATACCTGATGAGAGCAAGACCGGATAGGCTGCCCGTGGATTTGGACATGGGAGTCCTCACGCCGGAGGTCACGTCGCCAGATGCTGACTGGGACAAGGAGAGGCAGCAACAGTACAGAAGGGTACAGGAGTGTGTGGAGAAGAGTCTGGCCCAGGCAAGGCAAAGGCAGGAGAAGCTTTACAATCAGATTGCACCTGCTGTCCCCTTTTCGCCAGGAGAAGTAGTCCTCAAAAGGAAGAGGTGGTTGCACAAGCTGGATGATCAGTGGGAGGCCGAACCTTATACCATTCTGCCCTCAAACTTTGATAACGCTAAAGTATGCCTTGTGAGTAAAGATGGAGGAAATACCTCAGCAGCGGTATCCAGGGACCATTTGAAGTTATGCCCTGACCAGTTGAAAGCAAGAGCAGAAGAGTCAAAGGACATCCAACCTGTAGAGGGAGAAGAGAAGGTCAGCACAGTGCTTGGGGAGTTCCCTGCGAATTGGACTAGAATTAATGATGCAATCGTAGTACCAGTGTTGTTATTTCCCCAAATGGAAGCACAGGAGGATGTGACTCGAGAGAATCAGGAGAATCAGGTAGCAGAAGCCACACCAGCAGTGGAGCCAGAGAACCCTCGCCCTGCCAGTGGTGAAACTGTTGCACCCCTGGGGAGTTCAAGAGTCATTAGACAATCACATATCCCTGTGCCAGGTAGAATCCTTAGTAGTGTACCCAGTACCTCACATACTACAGCACCAGTGTTACGTAGCTCTACCCGTACCACACAGGGAATACCACCAGTTAGATACCGCATATAGAGTAAATGTAAATGTTGAAACTGTTGAAATGTAAATATGCAACTGTTTTTCAAGTTTTGTGCCTACAGGTAACCTGTAAGAGTTCCCTTTGATTTTTATGGACACTGAACCACTGGACTTGTGTGTGGTCAAAAACTTTATTTATAACTATTTACCATTTGCCCAGAAATGGACTATGGACATTGATGCTGGACTTACTGTTGATTCTGTGGATTCTGCCACACTATGGTGTGGCCCGTCTTAATTGTCTGTGGCCAAATTGGATCTTTGGTAGAGATTTTACGTGCACGGAGAAAAGAATACACAAGACAAGGTGTATCATGTCAATATGAATCTTCTCTGTCTTTAATCCAAAAATGAACAGCTTTTATACAGAGTTTGTGTTATTACATCATGGGTACATTTCTAAGTTAGTATTTACCGTTCCCATGCCGCTACATATCACTATGTACGTTTCTGAGTTACTGTTTACTGTTCTCATATGCTACATAATCACCGTGTACATAAGTATTGTTCTTTAGCCCGATCCACCCAGTATTGCGGTATTATATGAAGCCTAGGTGGGTCATGCACAGAAATAATTCAGCAGAAAGCCAGAAGTATCTTAAAGCAACATGATCCTAATATTCTACAAAGCCACTATATAGTGGTACAGTTTTGATTCTTGTATATATTCATGTGCCATATATTCTCCCCTTAACAGTCCCTCCTTTGGAGATATGCAAAATCAAAATCCTAATCTCGTCGAACCTATCGATCTGTCCTCCCGGCCTACCTATCTCAACAATGCTGGAACCTAACTAACTAATCTTCACCGTATATACGAGACGACCCATCTCTAGTAGATGGACCCCCTCCTAATGGACTTTGCACAGGAGGAAGTCAGATCCTGGACTTTCCCTCGTTGGCTTGCTTCAAGCAGGCATATTCCGGAGGTGGTGCTTGCATGTTTTCATCGGGACATCTTTCATACAGGGGATCTTCAAAATCGGCATGCATGGTCATCACTGTGGTTTCCATAGTTTTCATCATCATTTTCTTAAGGCATGGAACTATGCAGCATAGAATTAAGGAAAATATGATCAAAGGACATAAAATAACTTTTGCAAACTTAATAGGTCAATAATTGCCTTTATGACATCCCCAGCATATTTTATAAACCGTTGTTGATTATTGTATAGTTTATCCGCTTTGCATTCTTATTTACGGGAATGGTGGGTTTAAACGCAACTATTGTCTCGTTCTTGACTCTGAATTTGTCAAGTGCTCCCTGTGTGCCCCCACTGGTATCTATGCTTCTTAGCCAAAATTTACCTTTTGTGTCACCATTTTCCCTCCCAAGTTTAGTACTTGAGCCTAGTACATATAACCCTTGCTCATTCTCTGAGGGGTTGTCAATGGTGAGGTACAGAACTATGCATCCCTCCTTGGGGCAGTGAGCGGTAGTGACGGGGAGTATTGCATCTGGAAGGCCACTCTGACCCTTAAAATGGGCTTTGGACAGGGTCATGCGACTTAATAGGCTTATTCCCCATTTGTCCCTTCGCTGTAGGGCCTGGGCTGGTTGATGTCTCTATTCACTTTCACCAGTGTGCCACCCAACAAGAGACTAATCCTCCCAGTTTGAACCTTCCCCTATTTCAGCAGTAGTGACACAGATGAATTGTGTATTAAACCCGATATGAAATTGTGCCATGGGGCCTGGACATTCTTATTGTGAGACAGTAGTCAAATTGATATGTTACTCTTGGGGTGGAGACATTATACCGGAAAGTCAGTATACCCTTCTCATGAGTGACTACCCCTTGGTGACTGACTACCCCTTGAGCTAGGAAAAGGATAAGTGCCAGATGGATGAAGAGTGGCAGCCGCTACTGGACTCTGGATCCGGCATCTCCTTGCAGTGGGAAGCGAGGACCCATGGACTGCTGCGATAGTTGACAGGACTTGGAACAGGCTGTCATCTCTAGGTTCAAGGGTACGTCTGTTGAACCTCTTGGTGATGAGGACTCAGTCACCGGGCAGGATCTGGTGGGCTCCTATGTCCTCAGGATCTGGGATGGATGAAAAGACTCGAAAATGCATTTTAGTCACATGTTTTTAAACTTAGTCTACATATAGGCAATTATACTTGTGCGTGTATGTGACCCAAGGGAAAGACTAAACTCTTATGCTATGACTTCCCTGTTTCCTGTATAGCATCAAATATGTAGAGTTTTGTTCGAGGCCTTAAATTTTCCTTGTTCATCCTTAGGCATATTTCATCCTGTATAACTTCATCTTAGGTCCATTTCTTCTTTTCTTCCTTGGATACTTGTTTCTGGAGTGTCAGAACATCTTTTTCCAGGGTTATTCCTTTTCCTCTGTTTCCGTGTCAACCGGTATTACTGCTGCTTCTTTTGCTGTTACTTCAGCTAGTCTGTTGCCCACTGCTTCCCTTGAAGTGTCTCCAGTGTGTGTGCTTTTACTTTTACCACCGCAACTCTTCCTGGCATCAACAAGGACTCCATTAATTCTTGTATGGCTTTGTGGTGTCTGACCGGCGTTCCGTTAGCCGTGATGAAGCCTCTTTCCCTCCAGATTGATCTTGACAGCTTCATGTTGAGTGGACCTCTCGTATGCTTCTGTCAAGGCCCGCAGTCCTGCCTTTGGATGTACGCAGTCAGTGGTTTTGCTGGCAGCAAGTTACTTCTGTGGCTACTGCTATACCAGTGTGCGAACGGCCTTCTTGGTCTGCATACCTTGGTCTATCCACAAAGAGCATCAGGTCAGGATCTTCCAGGTGTTCTCTTGCCTCATGACAGCAAGACAATCGCGTTCAGCCATTTCAGAGTCGACTACCTCTTCCACTAATGTGTCAGAGATGTGGTTTTCATCCTCCATCTTCCTCCCCCCTTTGGCAGAGGTAGAAGAGTAGCTGGATTATGGACAGCACATCTGGAGATGGTGACGTTGTCCGGGAGCAGAGTAGGGCATTGCAGACAGAAATATCAGAAGCTTTATCCAGCACAGGTGGGTTGCAAACACGGTTCTCATGCAGGTTTGGACTTCACGAGTCACTTGGTCAGGTTTTGGAGAGTAGAAGCCAGGAGGGCATTGTCTTCCTCCGTGAAGCTGTCTTAGGACTCCATTTACATGGTCAGGCTTCTTCATGACAAACAGACAAAACAGTTCAGTATAGCGTGGCAGTCCTAGAGCTGTGAAAATGTGATTGCAATTTAGCATATAAAACACACTGATACCTTCTTGGAAAGTCTTGAAATAATTATAAAAAGGTTGCATGTGTAGAAGAGCAGTATTGGTTTGACTGTCTTCAGTCAGGGTCGGAGGTCATCCATATGTATTGTAAAAAAAGTGGCTGTGGGATGTATCCTCTTCCAGGGCTCCAGGACCGTGGTCATGGCTCGGGTGAACATAGAGAGGCTATACTGTGCCCCTTGAGGCATCATAGTCCAAATATATTCCTGCCCCTCGTGTGAAAACAAACAGGTACTGGCTTGCAGCATGTAGAAATAAACTGAAGAAAGCATTGGCCAGGTCAATCACCGTGAACCATAGAAAAATAAATAGAATTGATAAAAACAAAACATAGTGTGTGGGTTTGGTACCATAGATGTGTTCAGTACTATAACTTCATTGACAGCACATAAGTCATGTATTATCCATAACTTCATAGAAATAATTGCAAATTATGAAATGGAGGGTGAATATTGCAATTTCCTTGGTAGCAGGGCTACTGGCTTCGGCCCCACCTTTACAAACTGGATTTTCAGCCTGCCAATATTGAGTCTGGGATCAGTGCCATTAGTTCAATGCCCACATGATCTACAGATGTGTCCTGTAAAAAAAGAAAAGACTACATACTTCTTCAGCAAGTAGATCACTATCCCTGATTACTCTTCTGATTGCATCGGGACCCACCAGGAATTTGAGAGGAGTATCCTCAACCTCTGTCTGGGTGAGAGATGTTGTTTCTCTACTGTATTTTTGTGGGGGGGGGCGAGCTGTAAGAGAATACGTACTTTCATGGGTTGTGGACTCAGTATGCCATTACCCTATTAAAATCTGGAGCTCGATGTTGGTGGGTGTCAAGCTTCTTCCAACTGGGAACTAATTTGCATTTCAAATCTGAGATCCAGAAACTTTTTGTTACATCGGTGGAAGAAACTATCCACAGGTTCTCCTTTTCCCTGCATGACATCCTGGAGAATGGGGGGTCTGGCAAGCTGCTTACTAGGGTATCTGTCTCCTGGTATTTCCAGGAGTCCTTGTGTGGAGTAGATTGTGTACAAAAGAATGAGCTTTGAGGCTTAAAAGATGATGATGATGATAATTATGTCCCCTCACCATATAACGATAAATACTGTAGATTATCAGTCTGAGCTATTTATTTCCTGTCTCTTCCTGTTCTGTTTAATTATATACCTCCATGTCATATTCATCTTTTTCTTCATTATTCTTTTCATAAACGACATTAATTAATAAACCTATAATGGATGCTGGACAGGATGTAGCATAAGACGTGCCGTCTATATAAATAGTTGGAAAGAAGGTACGGCTCTTCGGGTTGGTCATCTGACAGTCAGAACAAGTCTCACGATATTCTGCATTCTGCGTTTGACAGCTGGCACACGTCCAGTCATCGGGAATGTATATAGAAGTATAAATGAATGTAATGAAGATATTGCAACTGACATCTTCCTGTGTAAATATTTGTTTTGCACAAAATTCAGCAATCTTGTTATATTCCTCTCCTCATGCCCTTTTTTTTTTTTTTTTTCCTAACTTCCTCTGCCATCTTATAAAATGCTTCAGGGTCCTGTAACACCTCATAATACCTGAGGCTGGGACGCTGCTCTCCACTCATTAACACATTCTTCCATCCCTTCTTATCTGATGCTCCTCCCCTCGTGATCGGAGGGTTTCTTAACGTACATTTTCTTCCTCACTCCACTATGGGTCATATCTGTCTTATAGATATTGACTGACTGCTCCCACCCATTCTACCATCTGAATTCTGAGTATATCTGAAAAACATATGTATGTGTGCGTCTTGAAACAAATTCTCACGGGGTTATGAACAGTGGGATATGTGACTGTAAAAGCTGTATGTACTCCTTATGTCCGAGTAAAGGGGTCTTCAGTGAACATAGTGATGTCTAGCTATCTTGAACACAGTAATATAGGGAATTAACCAACAACTAACACCAGAGTATTTCACAAATCTTGTGTATCCAGAAACTGCGTAGTATAAAAATACCTTATAAATTGTTAAAATTTCTGTTTCCTCAAAACTTTCTCTTTAAAACATTTCAAAGAAAACATCTCACAGAGAAATGTAGTGACCTTAGTAAACAATAACTAAAAAGTAACAATAGACCTTGGATCTCACAGAGATATCTGTACAAATCAAGCAATTACCATTCAAGTCATTCTCTTTCTACCTGAACAAATTTTTTTTAACAACTAACCTTATAATTATAGTATGCAGAATAAAACTAGTTTATCCAATTCTCTAATTTCACAACATATATATGTATACACACATAGAATGCATTCAAAAATTTTAACCACATGCTAGTACGCCTCCTGCAAATTATACACACTACAAAAGACAAAAGACAATGAATTTAAAACTGGTACTGACATCAAATACTGTGAATCCTTGACACCAAAACAATTCGCAATTTACCTATCCATATGCCAGCCTGATTTGTAGAGGTGAAAAATCTACACCTGGGCAAACCATACTTTTCAGGGAGAGAGCAATCACTCAACACGGTAATTGAAATTACCCTTCCACCCATATAACTTATGAACCTATGCTGCAGCTAAAACACCATCACCTTAGCCAGATGATGTCTGGTGGGAAACCCGCAAGAAGTCACCAACCACTTAGAGGTTGGAAAATCACTGAGAGTAATCAAGCCCCTACTCCCACTTGCCCACTGGGAGAGACACAGTTCAGACTTCTGCGATCATCGGTCAAGCCGAGAGCAGGACCGGAACCAGAGTGACAGTGAATTTGCTCAGTACGTCTCCCTATCTATATTTTTTTTTCCTTTTCAGGCTGGCTGAGGTAACAATCACGTATGCAAACAACCAAAACAGCAAAGCAGAGAGGCAAAGCAGATAAAGCAGACAATTAAACTTTTAGATTACCGTAATTATAAATATGCTTGAAGGGTTACTGTGTGTATACTATAAAACAACTTATTACACTCTATATTTTATATCCTCCGGGCTGAATACAGATAATGTAGCGTGATTGTTAAACACTTTGGATTCAGGAAATGCAGCTGAAGTAGCAGTCTAACCAGTATGGCAGTATATTCAATATGAGAGCTGCGGACAGGCGTGTCTCAACAATGCATCAGTACTTCAAAACATAAAAAACTATTATGAATAGTAATCCTTATCCCTTTCACTGTTCTTTGTTACCAAGGCAACTAGGGCTGGGCTTTTTGTCACTTTAGGTATAGTAAATAGTGGTAATCACCTATAAATAGGTGGTTGATATTTCAGCAGAGGGGGAAGAATAGTAATCACCTCTTTCCTTAAAAATATATATATATGCCGTGTCATTCACGTCACCGGGCCCAGTTTATACCATGGGCGTATGGCCGGGCGTGAGCACCTATATGTGTATATATATAATATATATATAACTTCTTCGACCGTCTAAGGTCGGAACCAGGGTGATAACCCAGTGTGAACACCCCCTTTGTACTCTGCTCTGTTTTGTTTCTAGTAGCCCTAATGCAGTATGAAATAGTTTTTAACAGATACTAGACAGATTCTAGACACACCCTCCGAATTGGTTAGACTGGATAATACACACAGACAATTAAGGAATTATATACCTGACCGGGTCCGTAGGCTCAGGACTTTCAAACGTGGTCAGTTTAAGGGTTCAGAGAAGACAGCCAACTATCTCCTCCCAGCCGGACGTGAATACAGAAGGGTAGGTAAGATGATATATTACAGCGAAACGGATAGAGAGCCGGGGATTCAAAGAGTGAGAGGAGTCCCAGAGAGAGAGGGTACAGCTGTCTGCCGTGCAAGGAGAGTTCTAGGAACATCTGACAGGAGGAACTTCAGAGTAACTAAGGACTGGAGTGCTTCACATACACAGCGCTATTAAGGAGACTGCACAGCCCGTCTGTGAGAGATAATTCCTGAGTTGCTTCCAGGCTAGCCTGCTCAATACCATCTATAATCAGGACCCTGGACTGCAGTTACCCAGTAAAGGTACAGAAATTGCACCCCGCTGTGTTGTGTCTGTTTCCTAACCTGTCGGCACTGCTACATCCCTGTGCCCATCACTTATACACTGCCCTGGGGTTACAGCTTCACCTGTGGGGAGCTACACCATCTAAGCTGCAACACACCATCAGCCCCAGAGGATCTGCACACAACGTTGGCTAACACCTCACTTGCTAAATACCACGGGTGGCGTCACGAACTTTACATTACAAACAAACACCACCGCCATTGATATTGGGGCCCAGGGCCGCGGACCGGGTCACCGCTGCTGTGACACATCATCCCCCTTACACCGGCCCGATACCGAGTACCCCACAGCCCTGGGTGAAGCGTGGGGTGACCCAGTTATGTTGGTCACTGATTTTTTTTTTTGTTTTTGAATGTCAGAAATGTTTATTTCTAAATTTTGTGTTATATTGGTTTACCTAGTGAAAATAAACAAGTGAGATGGGTATATATTTGGTTTTTATTAAGTTGCCTAATAAATCTGCGCAATATTACCCCCTTCCCAGCCAAATCTAAAAAAAACACTCCAACTTCCAAAAATATTAAGCTTTGATATTTATGAGTCTTTTGGGTTGATTGAGAACATAGTTGTTATTCAATAACAAAAAGAATCCTCTCAAATACAACTTGCCTAATAATTCTGCACACAGTGTACTCCATGCAGGGAAAATAAAGAAAGAGCCATAAATGTGTTTTTTATATTTTACGTTATTTATAAGCAGGTGCCCAGAGACAGTCCATCCATTTACACTGTCAGTGCACAGATATGTAGTCTTTAAGGGAGGCGTGTATGTGTATGGCATGGTGCCATGTGCCATGTGCAGGCTGCCTGATCCTAGACTGCAGTCTGCTGCTGCAGCTGCACCCAGTCCATTAGTCCAAGGACCCATAGTTTCAGATAAGCAAAGTCCTGCTTATCCAGCAGAAAATCGCAAGAGGCACAACAAAAAAAAATAAACTTTTCCATCAATGTCTACTCCTGGCCATTCTGGCCGCATTGCTCCTGACTCTGGGAGCATATAAGCTCTCCTTGACCAGTAGGGATGCAGAACAGTCCCTCATTATCATAAGTGCAATTAGCATGACTTCACAATTCTCAGCAGACAATTTACAATTCAACGGCACACGTCCTGTGCCGCTTTATCATCAGTGTTCCATGCCCACGTACAAGCTTAGGTGGACTCTGCAGTCGCAGAGTCCATGGGCTGCCAGGATGCAGCAGAGGCAGTGTTTGGGGTAGTTGACACATGGGGAGCCAACTGCTCCCGACTTGGGCCCACATATAACTCTAGTCCGCTATCCTCCGGACACAATGTCACCGCCACCGCGTAGTGGCCCCTAGGGCAGTCCTCCTTGAAGGAGACCCAGTCTCCTTCCAATAGGGGTCTCCCATGTTTCGCGGAGGCAGCATTGACATAAATTTTGTCATCAGTTCCTGCCTCCCGTTTAAAGCCCTATCCTTGCTCCACGTTTGGTAAGCCAGCTGCTCATGTGAGCGGCGCCCGGCCATAGTGCCCATCCCGTATTGGTGCAGCTGGGTCCAAATTTCTTTTTCCCGCTGCTTCTTTTTAGCGATAATGTCCACAATCGAGACGGACTGACTAGGGGTGTGGGACAGGCCCTGTACCGCTGTGCAGACCCGAGAAGTGCTCACCTCCATACTTGCTCCCAACATGGGCCTGGCCTCCCTTCCCCGATGACTGTGGGACAAATCAGGGGACTCACCAACGGGACAGAGGGCCGAGGAACAGCTCTTCTTGAAGAGGTAGAAGACCGTGGCAAGGACCAACCCTCCGGTGTCAGGGGTCGTGGCGCACTCACCACAGATGACTTTGGGGACCCAGCCACGGACACTGCTGTGCACTCCAGCTTCTGCTGACGTAGTGTCAGCTTGGCCTTCACTTCCAGTTCAGACTCCTCGAGAGCCATCACTGATTCCAGTCTCCACTGCTGCTGTACCTCTGTTCCCAGGTGGAAAGGTTCCACCTTCTGGTGATGATCCTTCTCCGGTCGTGGTGGAAGCTCCGGCACGGCACTTTCTCCCAGCAAAGGTTTCTTCTGGGAGGACGCTATTTCTAGCACCTGGCATTGATGCTCCCACTCGCGGTGACATGATGCTTTGGCCTCCCGCAGCCGCCAGTGACTCTCCTCTGTAGAGGGCAGGTAATCAGTAACAGTGTCATCTTCTTTACAACTGGGCTGGGTTATTTCCTCCTCCTATCTCCACTTCCATTCTACCTGGACTATGCCTCTGCAGTGGTGAGTGCAGGAATGGGGCATCGCTACCAGCGCCATATCTCGTAATGATGCCTTGCAGCTGCACACAGGATTTTCTTCTGGGCCCCACCCATTCCAGGGTGGAGTTTCTTCCAGCCAGTCCACCCATTTCCTTGTAACCTGTTATAAGGGACAGGTTTCTCTTGGTTTGCCTGCAGGCAGACTGGCCATTTTGCCGATACATGTCCCAAGCGTCAGAAGGAGTCAGAGCATCCAATGGCTTTAGAGAAAGGCTCACTGGTTTCAGTAGATGTGGCTTCAAAATTGGCCTTTGGGATCTCTTTAACATTTGGGTCGATAACTCTCAATGCTGAGGCTTGCGTGGACTCCGGGGCTGAAGGCAATTTCATGTCTGCTACCTTCGCACAACGGCGTGCAATTCCATTAGGGAAGCTTCCTAAGCCAATGTCCATTCGGGTAGCTAATGGGTCCATTTTACCAACCCCAATTTCCCATCAGACTATACCTCTTACTCTCACTATGACTCCAAAAGATTTTCTCGTTATCCCTGCAGGGTATGGATGAGGTGCTTCTGGGGATGCCTTGGTTGCGCCTCCATTCTCTCCAGATTGATTGGGTGATGGGGAGCATAAAGAAATGGGGCAGTTTCTGTGAGAGCCTGTCTGACGGCCCAGGTGCCCCTGGGAGAGATCTATGTACCATCTAGTCTTCAGCCGGTGGGTCACATATTTGCAATCGTGGTGGTCCCCACTGTACTAAAAGTATGCCTATGTGGTTGAAGCAAAGGAGAGCTTCAGCTTCTGAGCAAGAGCACCTCCATGACCCCCACCTTGTGGTGATTTTCAAGCGTGGCAAACATCACCAGGGGGATGTTAAGGAGGGTAATGCTAGGCGCCGGGAATCTGCCACTGCACGGGGTAGATCCCGGATATTGCCTGGTGCTGTGATCTCCCATGTGGGTCCAGCCGCACAGATTGCTGCTCAGCACAGACATCAGTCCAAGCATCTTGCTGAGGCTCTTAGTACATGCTTGGTTGTGGCTGGCTCTTTAGCTAAGTCTATGGAAACCAGTGATATGCAGGCGATGTCATGGCGGGCTGGGCTTGAGTGTTTTGGGTGGAGCCTAACATATAAAAGGCTCTTAGCAGCACACGTTGGTGTGTTAGTATCATGTATGCTATGTTGTGAGTGTGGATACTCTACCATTCTGGCAGCAGGTTGTGTGAGTCTTTCTAGCTTTGGGACTATACTCGTTGACAGGCAGTTAGCATCAGTTGGGACAATTAGCTCTTGACTTAGCACCTGTTTCCTACATGTGTGCAGTTAGCACAGTGGAGTTACAGGGCAAGTTCAACCCATAGGCCGGGATCACACATGCGAGAAACTCGGATGAGTCTCGCTTCTTAATACCTGTCACTGCCGCTGGTACTCGGTAGCGGAGCGTGCGACTGCATGTATTTCTATGCAGCCGCTCGCTCCGCTCCAAAGTGCCGGCGGCAGTGCCGGGTATTAAAGGGGTTGTCCACTACTTTTTATTAACCCCTCATTGTATCCCCCGGGGCCCCTAATGAATATTGTCATTACCTTGCACTGCCAATACTGCCTGCAAGCGGCGCTATGCAGGCAGCTGAGTCTGGGTCATGTGACCCCCAGGCTGCAGCCACCACTCATTTCTGCTGATGTCACGTCAATTTCCTGACTCTGGAAATTGATCTGACGTCAATAGCAGGCGTGCACCAGCCTCGGCACACTGCTGTCACTCAACAATAGTGACAGCAGTGAGTGTGTGGGTGGTGCTGCACCGCACATCACAGGCAGCACCATTGCTCTGCAGTGTCTGACTCCTCTCACATCCAGAGTGTCTGGGCTGTGTGTGTGTGGGCGGGGGAGGGGGTATCTGTGCCAGGGGGCTGTGTGTGCAGGCAGGGCGGGCTGTTTGCAGGCGGGCTGTCCTGGCTGTGCGGGCTGTCTGCGGGGGGGCTGTTATTCTGGCTGTGCGGAGGAGGGCTGCCGGCTGTGTGGGCTGTCTGCTGGGCTGTGTGTGTGTCTGTATGCAGGCATCGTCCGAATGGACTGCAAGTCCCATCAGGCGATGCCTGCTACCCTGACAATGAGTGACACATTAGCCAATGATGGGACAGTAGTAGTCCCATCATCCGGCTAATGTGTTGAATGTAAGAAAAAAAACACACACAAAACATGTAACATACAGAACATACAGAACATATAACATACAGAACATACAACATATAACATACAGAACATACAACATACAGAACATACAACATACAGAACATATAACATACAGAACATACAACATATAACATACAGAACATACATATAGCATACAACACATAACATAGAGTATGTACTCATCACTCACACCTAATTCCGCTAAGCCATTGATCACCTGTAATAAACATAAAATAATAAACCAACCTATACTTACCTTTCTGCCGTAGTCCAATTAATAATGAGTGTCCCACGATGATCTCCCGTGGAGAGCTGCCACATCAGCTGATGTGACTGCTCTCCAGGGGCTCCAACGATGAAATGACAGGTGGAGGATTAGCTGTGTATCCCTCCACCGCTGTGAATGAGGTCCCATAACCCTAACCCTAGGCCTAACCCTAGCCCTAATTCTCACACAGCATTGCTGTAAAGTGAGACTCTGAACTCAGGTAACCTCAGTGATGCACTGCAGGCGGCATTGTCTCCTGTCAGTTCATCACTGGGAGGCCCTATAGAGCAGTAACATCACCTAATATCACTGTTCTATAGGGGAGATCATCGTGGGACACTCGTTATTAATTGGACTGTGTCGGACGGGGAGTATATGGTTGGTTTATTATTTTTCTTTTTTTTTCTAGTAGACCGAGGACGTCGCATGGATCTGAGAGTTAAATAAAAAGATGAAAACCGTGTTGTGTTTTATTTCATTAAAAGACTTTATTCTTATGTGTGTTTTTTTAACCATTTATTATTATAAGATTAATAATGGATAGGCGTCTTATTGATGCCTCTCCATTATTAACCGGGCTTAATGTCACCTTTCAATAGCAAGGTGACATTAACCCCTTATCACCCCATATCCCACCGCTACACGGGAATGGGAAGAGAGAGGCTAAGCGCCGGAATTGGCGCATCTTATAGATGCGCCATTTCTGGGTCAGCTGCGGGCTGGTATTTGTAGCCTGGGGGGGGCAATATCCATGGCCCCTTCCCAGGCTATGAATATCAGCCTGTGGCTGTCTGCATAGCCTTTCTGGCTATAAAATATAGAGGGACCCCACATCATTTTTTTGGGGGGTCCCTTTATTTTAATAGCCAGTAAAGGCTATGCAGACAGCTGCCGGCTGATATTCATAGCCTGGGAAGGGGCCATGGGTATTACCCCCTTCCCAGGCTACAAATATTGGCCTGCGGCCATCAGCTTTCCTCCTCTGGTGCAGAACATTGTGCTGGAACCCACGCCATTTTTTTCATTTCTTTTATGAAACATTGTTCATTAATAAACATGAATATGGATATATCTATGGATATATCTATGGATATATCTATGGAAATAAGATATTTCCATAGATATTTCCATAGATATATCTATAGATATATCCATAGATATTTCCATAGATATATCTATAGATATTTCCATAGATATATCCATAGATATATCTATAGATATTTCCATAGAAAATATCCATTGAAATATCTATAGATCTATAGATATTTCCATAGAGATATCCATAGATATTTCCATAGATATATCCATAGATATTTCCATAGATATATCGATAGATATTTCCATTGATATCTATGGAAATATCTATGGAAATATCTATGGCTATATCTATGGAAATATCTATGGAAATATCTATGGATATATCTATAGATAGATATATGGATCTATCTATCTATCTATCTATCTATCTATCTATCTATCTGTCTGTCTATCTATCTGTCTGTCTGTCTGTCTGTCTGTCTATCTATCCCATATCTATATGTCTATTATCTATATATCTATCTGTGTGTGTAATGGAGTGTGCGTTAGACAAATGGAAAAGAGGAGGTTGGCCAGAAATTACATCACAAATCTTTTTTTTTGTTAAATAACATATCTTTACTTAGCTTACAAAAACGCAGACAAAACCGCACTGAGCAAAAACACATCAAAAACGCACCTGTGTTTTCTGCCAAGAGCTGCGTTTTTTGTGCGGAAAAATCTGCAGGAGAATCTGCACTGTGTGCACATACCCTTTGTGCAGATTTCACCAGCGGAATCCGCACAAAGAATTGACATGCTGCAGAAATGAACCCGCAGCATTTATGCTGCGGATTTTTCTGCAGCATGTGCACAGTGGTTTTTGTTTTACATTGAAATTATGGTACTGTACAACGCAAGAGAATCTGCAGCAGATCCGCAGGGCCAAATCCGCTGTGGATCCGCAGTAGAATCCACAATGTATGCACACACCCTTACAATAAGATGCTTCCGATTGAAGATAGAGGAGGGCTGAGACGACTGTCAAAATCCTTAGTAATATAGATCACAAAATCTTCTGGAGTCATAAATTTATCTATGAATGTTTCAATCAAATGTCAACCCCCCAAAAAAGCGCCTTTATGCTAAGATGGGAGAAGGATGCTAGGTCTACGCACTCCCTGGACGAATGGGAAGAAGCTTTCACATCTATAATAATAAATGCCCTAACCAGCTTCCGGTTGTAACAACTTCCGTCCAGTTGTAACCGGTGACGTCACCACACACACACACACACGTTAACCCTCAACACACCACACCGCCTCAACACACACTCCTCTCACCCTTCACCTCCACTCATGTCCACTCACTCTTTCACTCCACATACGTTCCTTTCTCTCACTCCGTTTCTCATACTCACACCGTCATCGTCGCTGTCCGACATCTTCCTCCGCCGCCGCGATCCAGGATCCAGACGTTCTCCAGGCCGCCGACATGTTCTTGCGGGACGCCATCTTGGATGTCATGAAGTCCCGCGAGATTCAAGATGGCGTCGCCGCAACAATATGTCGCTGGCGTGGACGACATCGGGATCCAAAAAGATGGCGTCTGCGAAATCTCGCGAGATTACGCCGACGCCATTTTGGATCCAATGTCGCCCATGCCAGCGACATGTTGTTGCGACGACGCCATCTTGAATATCGCGGGACTTCACGACATCCAAGATGGCGTCCCGCAAGAATATGTCGCTAGCGTGGGCGACTTCGGGATCCAAAATGGCGTCGGCGTAATCTCGCGAGATTTCGCCGACGCCATCTTTTTGGATCCCGATGTCGTCCACGCCAGCGACATGTTGTTGCGGCGACGCTATCTTGAATATCGCGGGATTTCACGAAATCCAAGATGGCGTCCCGCAAGAACATGTCGGCGGCCCGGAGAACGTCTGGATCCTGGATCGCGGCGGCGGAGGAAGATGTCGGGGCAGCGACGATGACGGTGTGAGTATGAGAAACGGAGTGAGAGAAAGGAACGTATGTGGAGTGAAAGAGTGAGTGGACATGGGTGGAGTTGAAAGGTGAGAGGAGTGTGTGTTGAGGCGGTGTGGTGTGTTGAAGGTTAACATGGCAAGAGGTGTTAACGACGTCGGCGAAATCTCGCGAGATTTCGCCGACGCCATCTTGCATTCGTGAAATTGCGTCATTTACCTCACGCCGACTTGCTGTGCGGACGCATGGCATTGCCTGTACCGCCATAACTACTGCTGCCTTGCTCCTCTGCCGGCGTCTAATTACAGGGCTAATTTGCCTCTACCACCATAACTACTGCTACCTTGCTCCTCTGCCGGTGTCTAATTACAGGGCCAATTTGCCTCTACCACCATAACTACTGCTGCCTTGCTCCTCTGCCGGTGTCTAATTACAGGGCTAATTTGCCTCTACCGCCATAACTACTGCTGCCTTGCTCCTCTTCTGGTGTCTAATTACAGGGCCAATTTGCCTCTACCGCCATAACTACTGCTGCCTTGCTCCTCTGTCGGTGTCTAATTACAGGGCCAATTTGCCTCTACCGCCATAACTACTGCTGCATTGCTCCTCTGCCGGTGTCTAATTTACAGGGCCAATTTGCCTCTACCGCCATAACTACTGCTGCATTGCTCCTCTGCCGGTGTCTAATTACAGGGCCAATTTGCCAATACCGCCATAACTACTGCTGCCTTGCTCCTCTGCCGGTGTCTAATTACAGGGCTAATTTGCCTCTACCGCCATAACTACTGCTACCTTGCTCCTCTGCCGGTGTCTAATTATAGGGCCAATTTGCCTCTACCGCCATAACTACTGCTGCCTTGCTCCTCTGCCGGTGTCTAATTACAGGGCCAATTTGCCTCTACCGCCATAACTACTGCTGCCTTGCTCCTCTGCCGGTGTCTAATTACAGGGCCAATTTGCCAATACCGCCATAACTACTACTGCATTGCTCCTCTGCCGGTGTCTAATTACAGGGCTAATTTGCCTCTACCGCCATAACTACTGCTGCCTTGCTCCTCTGCCGGTGTCTAATTACAGGGCCAATTTGCCTCTACCGCCATAACTACTGCTGCCTTGCTCCTCTGCCGGTGTCTAATTACAGGGCCAATTTGCCTCTACCGCCATAACTACTGCTGCATTGCTCCTCTGCCGGTGTCTAATTTACAGGGCCAATTTGCCTCTACCGCCATAACTACTGCTGCATTGCTCCTCTGCCGGTGTCTAATTACAGGGCTAATTTGCCTCTACCGCCATAACTACTGCTGCCTTGCTCCTCTGCCGGTGTCTAATTACAGGGCCAATTTGCCTCTACCGCCATAACTACTGCTGCCTTGCTCCTCTGCCGGTGTCTAATTACAGGGCCAATTTGCCTCTACCGCCATAACTACTGCTGCCTTGCTCCTCTGCCGGTGTCTAATTACAGGGCCAATTTGCCTCTACCGCCATAACTACTGCTGCATTGCTCCTCTGCCGGTGTCTAATTTACAGGGCCAATTTGCCTCTACCGCCATAACTACTGCTGCATTGCTCCTCTGCTGGTGTCTAATTACAGGGCCAATTTGCCTATACCGCCATAACTACTGCTGCATTGCTCCTCTGCTGGTGTCTAATTACAGGGCCAATTTGCCAATACCGCCATAACTACTGCTGCCTTGCTCCTCTGCCGGTGTCTAATTACAGGGCCAATTTGCCTCTACCGCCATAAGTACTGCTGCCTTGCTCCTCTGACTGTTCACTGCCGGTGTCTAATTACAGGGCCAATTTGCCTCTACCGCCATAACTACTGCTGCCTTGCTCCTCTGCCGGTGTCTAATTACAGGGCCAATTTGCCTCTACCGCCATAACTACTGCTGCCTTGCTCCTCTGCCGGTGTCTAATTACAGGGCCAATTTGCCTCTACCGCCATAACTACTGCTGCCTTGCTCCTCTGCCGGTGTCTAACTACAGGGCCAATTTGCCACTACCACTTCATAACTACTGCTGGGCAATTACAGGGTCAATTAGTATCTGTTTACTCTACAATACTCCAGGACGCCTTCTTCACTGCCAGATAACTGCCAAATAGACTCCTTTACCTGTGCCAACATGAGTCATAACAAAAAGTATGCCAATGCCAGTGAAAGGAAAGCAGCTTTAGCACTACGACAAAAACAACGCCGTGCTAATGAGACTCCTGAGGAAAAACACCATCGCCTTGAGAAGATTAAGGCTTATAAACGCCGTCGCCTCACACACGAATCCCCTAACTCTAAATCCATAAGATTGGCTGAAGAAGCCTCTGCACGCCGTCACTGCCGACAACAGACGGCCTCTTCCTCATCATTATTATTAGACTCACAACAGGATGCTTCCACATCAGCATGTGGAACAATTTACTGCTACACTTCATCCCATATGCCGTTCACTGACATAACTAATCAGCAATCTGTTTCTGCCCTATCAATACCACCATTCAATACCGATGCACAGTATGCCAATGCCAGTGAAAGGAAAGCAGCTTTAGCACTACGACAAAAACAACGCCGTGCTAATGAGACTCCTGAGGAAAAACAGCATCGACTTGACAAGATTAAGGCTTATAAACGCCGTCGTCTCACACACGAATCCCCTAACTCTAAATCTATTACATTGGCTGAAGAAGCCTCTACACGCCATCACCGCCAACAACAGACGGCTTCTTCCTCATCATTATTAGTAGACTCACAACAGGATGCTTCCACATCAGCATGTGGAACAAGTTACTACCACACTTCATCCTATATGCCGTTCACTGACATAACTAATCAGCAATCTGCTTCTGCCCTATCAATACCATCATTCAAAACCAACGCACAGTTTCTTCACATACAAGCTGCAGTTAGCCCGCAGAAAGTGCAACCAAGACAAATATACGTTGGTCTCAAAACTAGGCGCACCCCATCGGTTGGACATGCACTTCTACTACAACCTCACATTTTCACTAATGATGAAAATAGTATTACCGAACACAGCTGTGGTGACATGACCCATGTATGTGAGCATTGCGAAGCTTTGCATTTTGTAGCAGAGATACCTTCTGATAACAACTTTACGCTCTGCTGTCAGAAGGGTAAAGTCCATGTACCCATACTACAATATCCTGATGTCTTTACACGTTTGCTGAAAGGGCAAAGTGAATTTAGCAAAAATTTCATGGATAATATTCGAAGTATTAACAGTTCCTTTGCTTTTGCCTCCATGGGTGCAAATATTTCACCACCTCCTGGATATGGCCCATACTGTTTCCGCATACATGGCCAGATCTATCATAGAACTGGAACACTACATCCCTCAGATGACCAGCAACGCGCATTTGCCCAACTTTACATTCTCGATACCACTACCGCAAACGAACAACGCTTACGATGTAAAGAAAATCAAAAATGTCATCCTACATTGATGAACATTATTGCCCTTCAAATCCAAACTATTAATCCTTTTGTGGAAGCTTATCAAATGTTACGTGATGTGGAAGAACAAGAAAAAATTAAATCTCTACAAAACGGAACTGTCATGCCAAACATCACTATGGCTATTAAACAAGATCGTACTCAAGACCCTCGACGCTACAATAATCCCACTGTCAGTGAAGTAGCAGTCGTGTTTCAAAATGACAATGGTGAGCCACCTTTCAATAGAGACATATTAATTCATTTAAAACCTGATCCCCATAACCCTTTAGCTCCAAAAACACAACAAATTAGTATTCTCCATAGCAATTTGGATGCCCTCCTCTATCCAATATTTTTCCCTTATGGAGACCAAGGATGGCATGATGGACTCAAACAACAAGGCAAAAGTTCGAGGAGGATCACTCAACTCCAATACTATTGCTATATGTTATCTGTCAGAAATTACTTTAATCCACTCCTCAATGGTGGTAAGCTAACACAGCAATATTTAGTAGATGCTTATGTCAAAATCGAAGCTAATCGCCTACATTACATCCGCAAACACCAAAAAGATTTAAAAGTGGAGGATTACTGCCTCCTTCAAGAACATCTACTCAAAAAATCGGTTCAAAAGGGCATCCCTATTGGGAAAACCGTCATTTTACCATCTTCTTTTGAAGGCAGTCCAAGAAACATGCAGCAGTGCTACCAGGATGCTGTGGCTATTGTTACAAAGTATGGTCGACCAGATCTATTTATCACCATGACATGTAATCCTAAGTGGAATGAGATTACTACACATTTAGAACCGTGGCAGCGTGTTGAACACAGACCAGACTTGGTTGCACGTGTCTTTAAAATTAAACTGGAATCCCTCTTAAAAGACATTAGCAGTGGATTATTTGGAAACGTCACTGCAATGGTCCATGTCATTGAATTTCAGAAGCGTGGTCTCCCACACGCTCATATTTTAATTATTCTTGACAGCCTGTCTAAATTACGGACTGAGGCGGACATAGACAATATAGTCTGGGCTGAAATACCTGATGAAACAATCTACCCTCAGCTCCATAACATTGTTCTTCAACACATGATTCATGGTCCCTGTGGAGAACACAATCCTAATTCTCCCTGTATGGATCTTGGAAAGTGTAGCAAAGGTTTCCCTAAACAATACCAACCATATACCATCAAAGAAAAGGATGGCTATCCCACTTACCGCAGACCCATTGGCAAAACATATGAACACCATTCTAAGACGATTGACAATTCATGGGTAGTTCCATATAACCCATTTTTACTCACCAAATACAAGTGCCATATTAATGTAGAAATATGTGCTTCCATTCAAAGTGTAAAATATTTATTTAAATACGTTTACAAAGGACATGACAAAGCCAACCTTGAAATTTCCCAAAATAACATCCAACATGATGAAACACACCAATTTACGGATACCAGATATGTTAGTGCACCTGAGGCTGCATGGCGGATATTTGCTTTTCCTATGCATAAACAATCTCATGCCATCATTCGCCTAGCCGTACATCTGCCTAATTCTCAACCACTCTATTTTCATGAGAATGACTCTGCAGACAACATCCATCAAAAGCTCAATTCCAATTCTACACTTATGGCGTATTTCAACCTTAATAAGATCGACCACAATGCACATAACTATTTCTACCGCGAAATTCCAGAACACTACGTTTGGAAACAAGGCACATGGGAACAAAGAAAACGAGGGGGTTTCACAGTTATTGGAAGAATGTATACTGTTAGTGTGAAAGACCAAGAACGCTATTATTTACGTTTGTTGTTACTGCATGTAAAAGCTGCTACCAGTTTTGACAGCATTAAAACCGTCAATGGAGTTATGCATGAAACCTTTAAGGATGCTGCGTTAGCACTTGGATTATTATTCGATGATAGCATCTGGAGACATACTTTAACAGATGCTTGCATTCTTATCATGCCTTCCCAACTTAGAGACATGTTTGCTTATATCTGTATTTTTGGCCCCCCCAGTAATCCACTTGAATTGTGGAATGAATTTAAGGACCATTTTTTACAAGACTATTGTCATACATACCACAGCAACACTGAAGAGTGTATCGATTGTGAAGGATATGCTATGAAAGATGTCCAAGATGTCCTCATAGTCCATAGAAAAACTTTTGCTGATTATAATTTACCACGCCCAGCAAAAAATATTAAACAACTCCTTAAACAATATGATAAGGATTATGAGTTAAAAAAAGCTGCAGAGATGAAAGAAACTCTTAATCAGGAGCAACTTTTTGCCTATGATGTCATTACTGAAGCTTTACAAAATAGCAGTTTAATACCAAAGTGCTTTTTTCTCGATGGACCTGGTGGCAGTGGAAAGACCTACCTATACCATCTACTTACACATCATTTAAGAGGACAAGGAGAAATTGTGTCACCTGCAGCAACTACAGGAATAGCATCTAACTTGATACAAGGAGGCCGAACAATCCACTCTCTATATGGCATACCTATTCCGATCAACGAAACATCTGTTTCCAGGATTAAAAACGATACAAATGCAGGAAAACATTTACAGAGTACAAAACTTTTTATTATTGATGAGTGCACTATGGTCCAAAAACATGCATTGAATGTGATAGATAGACTTCTACGTGACATCATGACAACAAATGTTGCTGAAAAAAATAAAACACCGTTTGGAGGTAAAGTTATTGTTCTTGGAGGAGACTTCAGACAATGTCTTCCCGTCATCGCTCATGGAACAAGAATAGACATTGTAGATTCCTGCATTAAATATTCAGAACATTGGCAACATTTTACCAGACTACCGCTAATTAACAACATGCGCTCCACTGATCCTGAATACAGCTTAAACTTGGAAATGGTGAGCTGTCTAATGAACATAACCTTGGAGAGGATGTCATTGAAATTCCTCCAGACATGCTTTGCACTGGCTCTATAGTAACCGAGATCTTTGGAGACCATATTTGCATTGATGCTAATGACCAACAAAGCCTCGACACTGCTGCATCACATGCTATACTATGTCCGAAAAATGATGACGTCGATTTTCTGAACTGTAAAGTAATGGATCGCATTAGTGGTGATTATACTGTATATACAAGTGATGATTCTGTCGATGCTGATGAGGCAGAGGAATGTGAAAACTACCCAGTTGAATTTTTAAACTCTCTGACACCATCAGGAATGCCATCACATCTCTTAAAACTTAAAATTGGCACCATTGTGATGCTATTAAGAAACCTAAACACCAAGAAAGGTCTCTGCAATGGCACTCGCCTCATTGTCATTGCCTTACTCCGCAACATCATACAGGCTAAAGTGATTACTGGCTCAGCTGAAGGAGACATTGTGTTTATTCCACGCATCGATTTGTGTCCTTCAGAAACTGGGTTACCTTTTAAATTAAAACGTCGACAGTTTCCTCTAAAACCTGCTTTTGCTATGACCATTAACAAATCCCAAGGACAGACCCTCAATCGAGTTGGAATTTTTTTGCCTGAACCTGTATTTGCCCATGGACAATTGTATGTTGCATTCTCCCGAGTAAAGCAACGCAGCAACGTTAGGGTCAAAGTGGTGGATACACCACTTCAAGGACAATTGCTACCTAATAGCCCAAAAATCTTCACTAGAAATGTCGTTTACAAAAATGTCTTACTTTAAACTATTTAAGTTGGTCCTGGAATTGATAGATATATAGATATATAAATAATAGTTACATTCTAAATAGATATAGATAATAGACTTCTAAGACTTCTATACATAGCTTGATATATGTTATATATATAAATATTCTAAGCAGATAGATATATCATACACTAATTATCTCTTTCACATATATGTCATAGACATATTTAAATCCATAAAAATATACATAGGTATAGGTATATATAGATTAAAAAAAAAAAGGCAAAAACAAAAAAAATTTAGGCAAACATACGTAGATTTCAACTACATAGCTAACACATACCTACATAACTTAGGCAATAATAATTAATTTTTTATTTATTAATAGAGTACTATTATTTCAATAGCACTTTACATACATCAGTAATACTGTCCTTCTTGAGGCTCACTATGTAAATATCTTATCCACATAAAAACATAGGTGTGATACATCTATCTACTATAATAAATGCGCTAAGCAGCTTCCGGGTTGTAACAACTTCCGTCCAGTTGTAACTGGTGATGTCACAGCACACCTCTTGCCATGTTAACCCTCAACACACCACTCCTCCTCAACACACACTCCTGTCACCTTTCACTATCTCCACTAACGTCCAGTCGTAGGATTTTAGAATACTCAAGATGGCGTGGCCGCAAGAACATGTCGCCGGCGTGGACAACGTCGGGATTTAGGATGGCGCCGGTGGAAGAAGATGTCGGGGATCGTGGAGCAGCGATGATGACAGTGTGAGTATGAGAGACGGAGTGAGAGAAAGGGTCGTATGTGGAGTGAAAGAGTGAGTGGAGATGGTGAAAGGTGAGAGGAGTGTGTGTTGAGGCGGTGTGGTGTGTTCAGGAGGAGTGTGTGTTGAGGGTTCACATGGCAAGAGATGTGTCACTATCCTCCCGATGCGATAGCATCGGGCCTTAATCTACTATAATAAATGCGCTAAGCAGCTTCCGGGTTGTAACAACTTCCGTCCAGTTGTAACCGGTGACGTCACAGCACACCTCTTGCCATGTTAACCCTCAACACACCACTCCTCAACACACACTCCTCTCTCCACTAATGTCCACTCGCAGGATTTCAGAATACTCAAGATGGCATGGCCGCAAGAACATGTCGCCGGCGTGTACAATGTCGGGATCAAGGATGGCGCCGTCGGAAGAAGATGTCGGGGATCGTGGAGCAGCGACGATGACGGTGTGAGTATGAGAGACGGAGTGAGAGAAAGGGTCGTATGTGGAGTGAAAGAGTGAGTGGACGTGAGTGGAGATGGTGAAAGGTGAGAGGAGTGTGTGTTGAGGCGGTGTGGTGTGTTGAGGAGGTGTGTGTGTATTGAGGGTTAACATGGCAAGAGGTGTGTCACTATCCTCTCGATGCGATAGCATCGGGCCTTAATCTAGTTATCATATAACTCAACACTATCTATGCCACTTCAGGAGACCCATTTTAAGGTGGTATCTAGGTGGTATTACACCCCGGTTAGAATGGCACACTTTGGGACATCCAACTCTCCATTGTGTTGGAGAAACTGTGGCAACAGAGGTGACCTCTTCCACATATTCTGGGACTGTCCAATAACCAAATTGCTTTGGCATCAAGCATCCAAGATTATTGGGAAACTGCTAGGTAAACCTTTTATACTCTCCCCCCATTTAGCATTACATTCGTTAAACTCAGATTGCATAGACTCTTCTTTGAAACCTTTAGTCCTACACATTTGTTTAATTATTAAGAACTCGATAGCATATCACTGGAGGGGACATTTCCTCCCAAAGATAGAAGACATCATATCTCTACTGGTTCAACACAGAACATATGAGCTCAAATTTGCTCTTGCACATGACCAATTTAAAAAATTCCACAATAAATGGTCAAGATGGGATCACACATTCCCATCGTCTATCCAATAAGTTACAATTTAGCTGTGTTTTACATTTCTCTGTTGGCGTTATACAAACCATTATGCTCAATGGTACCACATGTTTGCTCACTGTTTACTGTTTTTGTATGTTTTTATCCTATATTCCGCCTTCCTTCCCCTTCCTTGTCGTACCCTCCCCTCCCCTCCCCCTCCATTTCCAACTTCTTTCCCTGTTCAAGACAAAAATAAAATTTTTTGGAAAAGAAGATAGAGGAGGGAGGGGATGGAGGGGTTTGGGTGTGGTTTGGAGTGGGTGTGCTTGTTGCTGGCTTACAGGTCAGTGCAATGCATCATGGAACTTGTAGTATTAGAGCACAATAAGACAGGAGTTAGGAAGTTGTCGATTAACCTCATGAGAGCTGGAGCCAGCACTGAGGATGTGCTGCTAGAGCATGATAAAAGGTAATATTGCTAAAATAAACACAGTGGATGTTTTTAGTGGCACATAATAGCAAGATTTGTGAAAAAAAAAAAGTTATAGTAGTGGACAACTTCTTTAACCCCTTCATGACCCAGTCTATTTTGACCTTAATGACCTGGCCATTTTTTGCAATTCTGACCAGTGTCCCTTTATGAGGTAATAACTCAGGAACGCTTCAATGCATCCTAGCGATTCCGAGATTGTTTTTTCGAGACATATTGGGCTTCATGTTAGTGGTAAATTTAGGTCAATAATTTTTGCGTTTATTTGTGAAAATAATGGAAATTTGGAGAAAATTTAGAAAATTTTGCAATTTTCAAATTTTGACTTTTTATTCTGTTAAAGCAGAGAGTTATCTGACACAAAATAGTTACTAAATAAGATTTACGACATGTCTACTTTACATCAGCACAATTTTGGAAGCAACATTTTTTTTTTTAGGAAGTTATAAGGGTTAAAAGTTGACCAGCGATTTCTCATTTTTACAACAAAATTTACAAAATCATTTTTTTAGGGACCACCTCACATTTGAAGTCACTTTGAGGGGTCTATATGGCAGAAAATACCCAAAAGTGACACCATTCTAAAAACTGCACCCCTCAAGCTACTCAAAACTACATTCAAGAATTTTATTAACCCTTCAGGTGCTTCACAGGAACTAAAGCAACGTGGAGGAAAAAAAATGGACATTTTAATTTTTCCAACATAAATTTTCTTTTAGCATCAATTTTTTCATTTTCACATGGGCAACAGCATAAAATGGAACCTAAATTGTGTTGGGCAATTTCTCCTGAGTACACTGATGCCTCATATGTGGTCATAAACCACTGTTTGGGCACACGGCAGGTCTCAGGAGGGAAGGAATGCCATTAGACTTTTTGAATGGAAAATATGCTTGAATATTTAGCGGTTGCCACTGGAGCTCCCCCACAAATGACCCCATTTTGGAAACTAGACCCTCCAAGGAACTTATCTACATGCATAGTGAGCACTTTGAACCCCCAGGTGCTTCACAAATTGATCCGTAAAAAAAAAAAGTACTTTTTTGTCACATAAATTTTATTTAGCCTCAGTTTTTTCATTTTCACATGGGCAACAGGATAAAATGGATCCTAAAATTTGTTGGGCAATTTCTCCTGAGCACACCAATACCTCATATGTGGTCATAAACCACTGTTTAGGCGCACGGCAGGGCCCAGAAGGGAAGGAGCGCCATTTGACTTTTTGATTGGAAAATTAGCTCCAATCGTTAGCGGACACCATGTCGCGTTTGGAGAGCCCCAGTGTGCCTAAACATTGGAACTCCCCCACAAGTGACCCCATTTTGGAAACTAGACCCCTGAAGGAACTTATCTAGATGTGTGGTGAGCACAGAAGTTTACAATGCAGAGCAGTGAAAATGAAAAAATCATTTTTTTTTGCTCAAAAATGATTTTTTAGCTCGCTATTTTTTATTTTCACAATGGTAACAGGATAAATTGGACCCCAAAAGTTGTTGTCCAGTTTGTCCTGAGTATGATGGTACCCAATATGTGGGGGGAACCACTGTTTGGGCGCATGGCAGTCGCAGAAGGGAAGGAGCATCATTTGACTTTTTGAATGGAAAATTAGCTCCAATCGTTAGTGGACAGCATGTCGTGTTTGGAGAGCCCCTGTGTGTCTAAACTTTGGAGCTCCCCCAAAAATGACCCCATTTTGGAAACTAGACCCCCTAAGGAACTTATCTAGATGCATAGTGAGCACTTTGAACCTCCAGGTGCTTCACAGAAGTTTATGATGCAGAGCCGTGAAAATAAAAATATTTTTTTTTCCTCAAAAAATGATTTTTAGTCCACTATTTTCTATTTTCACAAGGGTAACAGGATAAATTTGGACCCCCAAAGTTGTTGTCCAGTTTGTCCTGAGTACGCTGGTACCCCATATGTGGGGGGACCACTGTTTGGGCACACGTTGGGGCTCGGAAGGGAAGTAGTGACGTTTTGAAATGCCGACTTGATGGAATGGTCTGCGGGTGTCATGTTACGTTTGCAGAGCCCCTGATGTACCTAAACAGTGGAAACCCCCCACAAGTGACCCCATTTTGGAAACTCGACCACCCAAGGAACTAATCTAGATGTGTGGTGAGCACTTTTAACCCCCAAGTGTTTCACAGAAGTTATAATTATTTAGCCCCCAATTTTTTATTTTCACAAGGGCACCAGGAGAAATTAGACCCCCAAAAGTTGTTGTGCAATTTTTCCTGAGTACGCTTATACCCCATATGTGGGGGTAAACCACTGTTTGGGTGCACATCGGGGCTCGAATTGGAGGGAGCACTGTTTCACTTTTTGAACGCAAAATTGGCTGGAATAAGTGGTGGCGCCATGTCGCGTTTGGAGACCCCCTAATGTGCCTAAACAGTGGAAACCCCTCAATTCTGTCTCCAACCCTAACCCCAACACACCCCTAACCCTAATCCAAACCATAATCATAACCCTAGCCACAACCCTAACCACAACACACCCCTAACCCTATTTCCAACTCTAACCCTAACCACAAGCCTAACCATAATCCCAACCCCAACCCACCCCTAACCCTAATTCCAATCCTAATTACAACCCTAACCCTAATTCCAGCCCTATCCCTAATTCTGGCCCTAACTGTAATTCCAACCCTAACCCTAATTCTAACCCTAAGCCTAATTCTAACCCTAGCCCTAATTGTTGTGAACTCACTTTCTGGTCTACCTCTGGTTGCTGGTGAGGGTGCTGGAGCTGGTTGTATTGACAGAGGAGTTGTGAGTTCTCTTTCCGGGCTCCCTCTGGTGGTTGCAGGAGGTAATGAAGATGATCTAATTAGCAGAGACCTGCCACTTGATAATGAGGATGACGATTGGACATCTGGAGTCTTTGACTGGATTTAAGACAGCTGACGCCCTCTATCCTTGCTGGTGATTTTTCCTGCCTCCTGAGGTCTTAGTTTCCAGCTCGGTCCCTGCATGCTCAAGCTAAGTGTTCTTTGCTATTGTGCACATTTGATTTGGTTTCGTCCATTCAGTTTTGTGTGGTCAGCAAGCCCCGGCTGGGGCTGTGCTGAATTTCCATTCTCATGTTACTGTTTGTGTCAGTTTGCTTTTTAGCCCTTATTCGATTGGCCTCTTTTTGCTCTGCTTTGAGAATATGCCAGAGTGCTGATATAGTGGGAGAAGTCTACTGACTTCAGGGTTTTTTCGCTATCAGAAGTGTTGGACATTTTTGCAGGTTTTTTGGGCCTAATTGCAGACATTGTCTTTCCTTTCCTTTCCTTTCTAGTTAGTGTGGGCCCCATCATTTGCTCAGCCTATTTTCCTACCTGTGTTTGTGTTTTCATCTTGTCTCACCGACATTATATGTTTGGGGGCTATCTATTCCTTTGGGGTCTGCTCTGGGGCAGTTTAGATTTCCCCTTTTCTTGCTTTAGGCTTATTTAGTCCTCTGGCTGTCTTGAGGCGTCTAGAATCATCGTAGGTACGCTACACGGCTACTGCTAGTTGTGTGGATAGGATCAGGGGTCTGCAATCCGCATAGTTACCAAACTCTCTGGTTTTTTGTGGCTAAGCTTGGTCTTGTTTTCCTCCTCGGTGACCCAATCATAACAGAATCACCAGCCTAAACTGCAGATTCTAGGGTACTCAAAAGCAGGAAAAAATTGTTAAAAAGAGTGTCAATTTTTTTTTATATGTATTTTTTCCTCTTTTTCTCTGGGGCCGTGAGAGGATTTCTTCTCTAATGGAGATTAAACATTTGTCTGATCGTGTTGAGCAGCCCGCGGCTGAAGTGCGGGGAATTTCCGCCTATGTCACTCAGTCACATGCTGTTGAACCAAAAATCCCTACTCCTGATGTGTTTTCTGGGGATCAGTCTAAATTTTTGAATTTTAAGAATAATTGTAAATTTTTTCTTGCCTTGAAGCCTAACTCATCAGGGAGCTCTATGCAGCAGGTTAAAATTGTCATCTCCCTGCTGCATGGCGATCCCCAGGATTGGGCCTTTTCTCTGACACCTGAAAATCCTATTCTGACTAATGTGGATGCATTTTTTCAAGCCTTGGGGTTGTTGTATGATGAACCTAATGCTATTGCTCAAGCTGAGAAAACCCTATTGGCATTGAACCAGGGTCAGGATTCTGCAGAGTTATACTGTCAAAAATTCCAAAAGTGGGCGGTCCTTACTACATGGAATGATGGTGCCTTGGCAGCTCTCTTTCGGAAGGGTTTATCATAAACTGTAAAAGATGTTATGGTGGGATTTACTGTTCCCTCTGGTCTTGATAATTCTATGTCACTGGCCATTCAGGTTGATCGGCGTTTACGTGAATGTAAAACTACATGAGAGGCGTTGCCTCCTTTTGAAACGTCTGAACACATGCAATGTGATAGGGTTTTGTCTAGGGCGCAACGTCAGGAGTTTAGAAGGCGTAATAAGCTGTGTTTTTTCTGTGGAGACGCCTCTCATACTATTTCTGTCTGCCCTAAATGAGAGAAACTTTTTTCACACACATTTGCTGTGGGCAGTGTACAGCCTAAGTTCCTTTTGGCAATTACTCTAATCTGCTCCTTATCCACATTTTCCACTAAGGCATTTGTGGATTCAGGAGCAGCTTTGAATCTGATGGATTTGGACTTTGCTAAACATTGTGGTTTTCCCATAATACCTCTGTGGACGCCTATTCCTTTAAGGGGTATTGATGCTACTCCTTTGGCGGAGAATAAACCTCAGTTTTGGACCCAGGTGATAATGCGGGTCGCCCCGGACCACCAAGAAAATTGTAAATTTTTGGTGCTGCACAATTTGTATGATACTATTGTTCTGGGTTTTCCCTGGTTGCAAACTCATAATCCTGTTTTTGATTGGAAATCTGTGTCTGTGGTGAGTTGGGGTTGTCAGTGTGTTCTTAGTGACAATCCTGTTTTTTCCACCTCTCCTAAGTCTCATGATGTTCCTGATTATTTGTCTGATTTTTCTGATGTATTTAGTCAGAGTAAGTCTGCGTCTCTGCCTCCTCATAGGAGTTATGACTGTGCAATTGAGTTGATGCCCGGGTGTAAATTTCCCAAGGGTCGGCTTTTCAACTTATCGGTACCCGAACATGATGCTATGCGATCTTATATCAAGGAGTCATTGGAGAAGGGTCATATTAGACCATCGTCTTCACCCTTAGGTGCTGGAGTTTTTTTGTGACCAAGAAAGATGGTTCATTAAGGCCTTGTATTGACTATCGTTCCCTTAACAAAATTACGGTTAAATATTGTTAAATATCAGTACCCGTTACCCCTGATTTCAGATTTTTTTCCAGAGTTAAAAGTGCCTGCTGGTTTACCAAGCTTGACCTCAGGGGGGCGTATAATCTTATTCGCATCAAGCTCGGGGATGAATGGAAGACAGCGTTTAATACTCCAGAGGGACATTTTGAGTACCTGGTGATGCCTTTTGGGCTCACTAATGCCCCTTCTGTCTTCCAATCCTTTATGAATGATATTTTCCGGGACTTTGTGGATAAGTTTTTGATCATCTATCTGGATGATATTTTGATCTTTTACAGTGATTGGGATTCTCATGTGGAACATGTCTGGACTGTGTTCCGGATTTTGAGGGAAAATTCCCTGTATGTTAAGGGATTGAAATGCCTCTTTGGTGTACAGAGGATTTTATTTTTGGGAGTTATTTTGTGTCCATCGGCTATTGAAATGGACCCGGCCAAGATACAGGTAATTTATGATTGGGTTCAGCCCACTTCTTTGAAGGCTCTCCAGAAGTTTTTGGGTTTTGCTAATTTTTATCGTAAATTTATAGGTAATTTTTCTGGTATTGTCAAACCACTGACTGATCTGACCAAGAAGTACACTGATGTGCTGAATTGGTCTCCAGAGGCTGTCTCAGCATTTCAGGAGGTTAAGCGGAGATTCACTTCTGCTCCGGTTCTACGCCAACCTGATGTCTCACTTCCATTTCAGGTGGAGGTAGATGCTTCTGAGATTGGTGCAGGAGATGTTTTGTCCCTAAAAAATCCGGTGACTTCTAAAATAATCCCTGTGCCTTCTTTTCTCAAAATTTCTCACCATCTGAACATAACTATGACGTGGTGAATCGGGAATTGTTGGCCATGAAATGGGCATTTGGAGAGTGGAGACATTGGTTGGAGGGAGCTAGACATCAAGTTGTGGTCCTCACTGACCACAAGAATTTGATTTATCTTGAATCAGCCAAACGCTTGAATCCTAGACAGGCTATGTGGGCCTTGTTTTTGACGCGTTTTAATTTTGTGGTCTCTTTTCTTCCGGGCACTAAGAATGTTAAGGCAGATGCCCTTTCTAGGAGTTTCTTTCCTGATTCTCTTATTGTGACCGAGCCTACTACCATCCTAGGTGAGGGGGTAGTTCTTTCTGCCATCTCGCCCGATTTGAGACGTGCCCTGGAGGAATTTCAGGAGGACAAACCTGAGCATTGTCCTATGGGACAATTGTATGTTCCTGACCAGTGGAGGAAGAGAGTGATGTCTGAAGTTCATTGCTCCGCATTGGCTGGTCATCCAGGTATTTTTGGTACCAGAGATTTGGTGAATCGGTCTTTTTGGTGGCCTGCGTTATCTCGTGATGTCAGGAATTTTGTGCAGTCCTGTGGGACTTGTTCTCGGCCTAAACCCTGTTCTCATTCTAGTGGGTTGTTGATGCCCCTGCTGGTGCCCAAGAGGCCATGGACCAATATCTCAATGTATTTTACTTCTGATCTTCCTGTCTCTCAGAGAATGACTGTTATCTGGGTGATTTGTGATAGATTTTCTAAGATGGTCCATCTTGTACCACTCCCAAAGTTGCCATCTTCTTCTGAGTTGGTGCCCTTGTTTTTACAACAGGTGGTTCAGTTGCATGGGATTCCTGAGAACATTGTGTCGGACAGAGGAGTCTAGTTTGTTTCCAGATTTTGGAAAGCTTTTTGTTCCAATCTGGGAATTCTTTCTCCTCTGCGTTTCATCCTCAGACCAATGGGCAGATTGAGAGAACAAACCAAACTTTGAAGTGCTATTTGAGATGTTTTATATCTGCTGATCAGGATGACTGGGACTCATTTTTGCCCTTGGCCGAATTCGCGCTAAGCAATAGAGCTAGTTCTGCCACTTTGATGTCGTCCTTTTTCTGTAACTTTGGGTTTCATCCTTGATTTTTTTCAGGGCAAGTGGAATCTTCAGCCTGCCCAGGTGTGGACACTGTGGTAGAGAGAATGCAGCAGATTTGGGACCAAGTGGTGGATAAGTTGTCCCTCTCTCAGGAAAAAACCCAGCCGTTTTCCAACCTTCATAGGACCATTGGTCCCCGGTTTAAAGTGGGTGATATGGTTTGGTTGTCGTCAAAGAATATTCCTATCAAGGTTGCGTCTCCAAAGTTCAAGCCAAGATTTATTGGACCTTATAAGATTTTGGTGATTCTTAATCCTGTTTCTTTTCGATTGGCTCTTCCAGCTACATTTAAGATCCATAATGTGTTTCATAAATCTCTGTTGAAGAGGTTTGTTGAGCCAGTAGTTCCTATGATGACACCTCCTGACCCTGTGTTGGTTAAAATCAATGTGGAATATGATGTAGAGAAAATATTGGATTCTCGTAGTCTAGATGGAGACTCCAGTACTTGGTCAAATGGAGGGGTTATGGCCAGGAGGATAATTCTTGGGTCTCTGCTTCAGACATTCATGCCGATAGATTGGTTCGTGCTTTTCACCGGGCCCATCCTGATCAGCCTGGTGGCATGGATGAGGGTTCGGTGTCCCCTCCTCAAGGGGGGTACTGTTGTGAACTCACCTTCTGGTCTACCTCTGGTTGCTGGTGAGGGTGCTGGAGCTAGTTGTATTGACAGAGGAGTTGTGAGTTCTCTTTCCTGGCTCCCTCTGGTGGTTGCAGGAGGTAATGAGCTGATCTAATTAGCAGAGACCTGCCACTTGATAATGAGGATGACGATTGGACATCTGGAGTCTTTGACTGGATTTAAGACAGCCGACTCCCTCTATCCTTGCTGGTGATTTTTCCTGCCTCCTGAGGTCTTAGTTTCCAGCTCAGTCCCTGCATGCTCAAGCTAAGTGATCTTTGCTATTGTGCACATTTGATTTGGATTTGTCCATTCAGTTTTGTGTGGTCAGCCAGCCCCGGCTGGGGATGTGCTGAATTTCCATTCTCATGTTACTGTTTGTGCCAGTTTGCTTTTTATCCCTTATTAAATTGGCCTCTTTTTGCTCTGCTTTCAGAATATGCCAGAGTGCTGATATAGAGGGAGAAGTCTACTGATTTCAGGGTTTTTTCGCTATCAGAAGTGTTGGACATTTTTGCAGGGTTTTTTGGGCGTGATTGCAGACATTGTCTTTCCTTTCCTTTCTAGTTAGTGTGGGCCCCATCATTTGCTCAGCCTATTTTACTACCTGTGTTTGTGTTTTCATCTTGTCTCACCGACAATATATGTTTGGGGGCTATCTATTCCTTTGGGGTCTGCTCTGGGGCAGTTTAGATTTCCCCTTTTCTTGCTTTAGGCTTATTTAGACCTCTGGCTGTCTCGAGGCATCTAGAATCATCATAGGTACTCTACACGGCTACTGCTAGTTGTGTGGATAGGATCAGGGGTCTGCAATCCGCATAGTTACCAAACTCTCTGGTTTTCTGTGGCTTAGCTTGGTCTTGTTTTCCTCCTCGGTGACCCAATCATAACCCCTAACCCTAATTCCAACCCTAGTCCTAACCCTAACCCTAGCCCTAACCATAATGGAAAAATAAAAATAAAAATATTTTCTTTATTTTATTATATGTCCCTACCTATGGGGGTGATAATGGGGGTGGTGATTTAATTTTTTATTTATTTTGATCACTGTGAAAGTGATCAAAATAAATGAATGAATCTGCAGCATTGCAGATTCCCGGCGGGCGCACTGCAAATGCTCCCGCCATTTTCCAAGATGGCGGCACCCATGATCCGGCACGGCAGGACACTGGGACGGCCAGAGGGAGTTTGGATGACTCGTGGAGGGTGAAAGGGGGTGATCGGAGGGCGGTGGGGGACCGGTGGGTAGGCGGGGGGAGCAGATTTTGACAGCGGCTGCCGATCGGCGCCATCAGATGGTGGTGGAGGCCGATCTGCTCTGTCAGTCAGTGGGGGGGTCGGCTTAGTGTCTCCAGCCATGCCCGATGCTATTTCAGCATCGGCCATGGCTGGATTGTAATATTTCACCAAATTTCATTGGTGAAATATTACAATTGCTCTGATTGGCAGTTTCACTTTTAACAGCCAATCAGAGCGATTGTAGGCATGTGGGGGCTACGCCACGCCCCCTGTGGTTAACTCTAAGGTGTCCTGTGTGTGCGGGTCGGGTGACCTTTCAGTGACCCCGGTCACCCGACCCGCCTGGGGGCAATCAATTCATGACGCCACATAGGCGTCATGAGTCGTATTGGCACAACTTTTCATGACGCCTATGTGGTGTCAAAGGTCGGGAAGGGGTTAAGATGCGAAACTTGTCTGAATTTCTCGCATGCGTGATCCTGGTCTTAGTCAGGGTATCATATCTAGCGTCATATGGCGTTAAACAGGGTATTGCGCTCAGTATTCTTTTGGTCAATAATATCTCTCTGTGGAGCAAGAGAGCTTGGAACTCAACGCCCTGTTCACACTGAGTGTCGTTAACTCTGTGTGTACAAGAAATCACTCGCTGTATGTGCCATCATTGCTTACTAGCAGGAGTTGTACATCTCTGCATGGTGGAACCCGGGTTGCGATTGCGCTTTATGAGTATTTTTTATTTAGTGCAATCCACCAACCCTAACATATATATATATTATATTCACTTATCTGTTTTTTGTGTGTAAACATTATATTTGAACATGGTATGTAAAGATATAGTCTTCAATGGAGGAGAATAAAAAAGAAGTGGTTGAACAAGGAAATTACATCACAATTCTTTTCATTTTTTTAAATAATATGTATTTATTTAGCTTACAAATCTGCATTAAAATCTTCATAAAAAACATCGAAACCGTGGAATTTCAACTGAGTTTTCTGACAAGAGATGCAGAATCCACGCAGAAATTTCCACAAGCAAATCCACAACGTGCGCACATAGGCTAAAACGTGTCTTTACGCCAGGGGTTTTAATAGCTAGATAGTGGAGAAATCTTTGTAAGAGAATAAGGGGTTAATTTTTAATTGCTTAATCAGAGTGTACACGTGCAGGGAGAACAGCTTTCCAAAGGTCACAGATATGTTCAGTGTATCTGATGATGCTTCTGCTGTATAATTGTTTATATAAATTGAATGCAATAGAGGAACAGTTCTGCTCCTATTTGCAGTGGTGAACAGTAGGAAATACGGGGACTACTAGTAAGTACATCACACTTGTGGGTTATTAATTTTTCTGTATGAGTGCACTATTGTGACTTGATATATACTGCTACTGCATCCATAGGTGAAAATTTCTAGAACCACTTGTGATCATAAGATGTAACACTTATGTGTTATGTTTGGTTGTACAAATTAAATGCATATGAAGAAAATCTAGTTCTATGTACTTTTCCTCTTGTGAGTTAGCCTGATGTACAAGTATTATGCAGTACAAAATTATTATTACTATTATTTATTATTATAGCGCCATTTATTCCATGGCGCTTTACATGCAAGATATACTGGCTGCATGATAGCCATTTTTTATTTATAAACTAATACAGAGTTGGATTTTCTTCTGAATTGTGACTAAATTTAAGTGCTCAATATATTGGATACTCCTATTCTTCTCTTCCCTCTATAAGGCTGCTTTTACACTTGCCGTGTTTTTGCGGCCCGCAAAAATACATCCGAGCGCCGTGTCCTATATGGCCGTATATATGGCTGTGAAAAAATAGCGAGCTTGCTCGATATTTTTCACGGCTCATGGACACGGCCTCCATTTAAATCAATGGTACCGCAAAAACAACGGTAGCTTATTTTTGCGGTACACCGTATTTGCGGATCACTGTTTTCTTCCCCTGCAATTTGTTACAACCGAGAAAAACGGCGATCCGAGAAGGTTTTTTGCTGCCCAGAGAGGCTGCTCCTGACCTGTAAAAACGGGCTGCAAAAAACCCTGCATGTGTAAAAGTAGCCAAGTTAGTAATTAAGTAGTCCATTTATTAAGTTTTTTTGGTTCCTGAAAAAACACTGACATATGGGAATAACACTTGTTTAAGGACCATAGAGTAATCAGATCTACAACCACAACTCGAAGGTCAATGAAGAATGTAAAATCTAGAGGTTGTAACAGAGGGGGTGTCAAAGTCAGAAGTGATGAAACATAAATTCAGTAAGGGAATGTTGGCTCTCTTTCTATAGTTCACTGCATGATAGTTGAGAATATCCAGTCTTATGGCATTCTTCACTCCTTTGACATCTTATTTCTTCCCTGTCTAAATCAACAACTGCATTCTTTTTGAGGAAACATGTGTAAATCACATAAAAATATGCAGCAATGTTTCATCGTGTGTTTTTGATGTGGAAAATGAATGCTTTATTAACCCCTTCACTACCAAGGGTGGTTTGCACGTAACTCCCGGGCCAATTCTGACCACTGTCCCTTTATGAGGTAATAACTCTGAAACGCTTCCGTGGATCTCGGTGATTCTGACATTGTTTTCTCGTGACATGCTGTACTTCATGTTAGTGGTAAAATTTCATTCAAATAACTTGTGTTTATTTGTGAAAAAAACAGAAATTTGGCAAACATTTTGAAAATTTCGCAATTTTCCAAATTTGAATTTTTATGCCTTTAAATCACAGAGATTCGGCACACAAAAAACTTAATAAGTAACATTTCCCACATGTTTACTTTACATCAGCACAATTTTGGAACCAAAATTTTTTTTGTTAGGAAGTTATAAGGGTTAAAAGTTGACCAACGATTTCTCATTTTTGCAACACCATTTTATTTTATATATGATAGAAAATACCCAAAAGTCAAACCATTCTAAAAACTGCACCATTTAAGGTGCTCAAAACCACATTCAAGAAGTTTATTAACCCTTCAGGTGCTTCACAGGACTTTTTGAATATTTAAAAAAAAATGAATATTTAACTTTTTTTCACAAAAAAAATACTTCAGGTTCAATTTTTTTTAGTTTACCAAGGGTAACAGGAGAAATTGGACTGCAAAAGTTATTGTGCAATTTGTCCTGAGTACGCTGATACCTGATATGTGGGGGGAACCACTGTTTCGGTGCATGGCAGAGCTCAGAATGGAAGTAGCGCCGTTTGACTTTTTCAATGCAAAATTGCTGGAATTCAGATCGGACGCCATGTCATGTTTGGAGAGCCCCTGATGTACCTAAACAGTGGAAACCCCCCACAAGTGACCCCATTTTGGAAACTAGACCCCCCAAGGAACTTACCTAGATATGTGGTGAGAACTTTGAACCCACAAGGGCTTCACAGAAGTTTATAACGTACAGCAGTACAAATAAAAAATCATGTTTTTTCCACAAAAATGATCTTTTCACCCCTAATTTTTATTTTCCCAAAGGTAACAGGACCCTAAAAGTTATTGTGCAATTTGACCTGAGTACGCTGATACCCCATAAGTGGGTGTAAACGACTATTTGGGCGCATGGCAGACCTCGGAAGGGAAGCAGCGCCATTTGACTTTTTTGGCTGGAATTGAGATCGAACACCATGTCGCGTTTGGATGTGCCAAAACAGTGGAAACCCCCCATAAATGACACCATTTTGGAAACTAGACCCCCCTAAGGAACTTATCTAGATGTGTGGTGAGCACTTTGAACCCCCAAGGGCTTCACAGAAGTTTATAACGCCCGGGCGTGAAAATAAAAAAATCGTATTTTTTCCACAAACATGATCATTTAGTCCCCAATTTTTTATTTTCACAAGGGTACCAGGAGAAATTGAACCCCAAACGTTGTTGTTCAATTTGTCCTGAGTACGCTGATACCTCATATGTGGGAGAAAACTACTGTATGGGCACACGTCAGGGCTCGGAAGGGAAGTAGTGACGTTTTGGAATGCAGACTTTGATGGAGTGGTCTGCAGGAGTTATTTTGCCTTTGGAGAGCCCCTGATGTACCTAAACAGTGGAAACCTTCCACAAATGACACCATTTTGGAAACTAGACCCCCTAAGGAACATATCTTGATGTGTGGTGAGCACTTTCAACCCCCAAGTGCTTCACAGAAGTTTATAACGCCCGGGCGTGAAAATAAAAAAATCATATTTTTTCCACAAAAATTATATTTTTGCCCCAAATTTGTTATTTTCCTAAGGGTAACAGGAAAAATTGGACCCCAAAAGTTGTTTTGCTATTTGTCCTGAGTAGGCTGATACCCCATATGTGGGGGTAAAACACTGTTTGGGCGCATGGCAGAGCTTGGAAGGGAAGGAGCACCATTTGACTTTTTCAACGCAGAATTGGCTGGAATTGAGATCAGATGCCATGGTGCGTTTGGAGAGCACCTGATGTGCCCAAACAGTGGAAACCCCCTAATTCTAACTCCAACCCTAACCCCAACACACCCCTAACCCTAATCTCAGCCCTAACCCTAACCCTAGCCCTAACCCTAGCACTAGCCCTAACCCTAACCCTAATGGGAAAATGGAAATAAATACATTTTTTTAATTTTATTATTTTTCCCTAACTAAGGGGGTGATAACAGGGGGTTTGATTTACTATTTATGGCGGTTTTTATATTTGGCAGCTGTCACACGCTAAAAGACGCTTTTTATTGTAAAAATAGTTTTTGCATCACCACATATTTAGAGCTATAATTTTTCCATATTTTGATGCACTGCATCAAATGAGGTCTTATTTTTTGCGGGACGAGTTGACATTTTTATTGGTATCATTTTCGGGCACGTGACATCTTTTGATCGTTTTTTATTCCGATTTTTGGGACGCAGAATAAACAAAAACCAACGTTTCATGAATTTCTTTTGGGGGGTGCGTTTTCACCGTTCCGCGTGCAGTAAAATTTATAAAGCAGTTTTATTCTTCGGGTCAGTACGGTTACAGTGATACCTCATTTAGGTCTTTTTTTATGTTTAAGCGCTTTTATGCAATGAAAACAATTTTATATAAAAAATAATTATTTTTGCATCGCTTTATTCTGCAAGCTATAACTTTTTGATTTTTTTGCTGATGATGCTGTGTGGCAGCTCGTTTTTTGCGGAACAAGATGACGTTTTCAGCGGTACTATGGATATTTATATGCGTCTTTTTGATTGTGCGTTATTGCACTTTTTGTTCGGCGGTATGATAATAAATCATTATTTTTTGCTTCGTTTTTTATTTTTTAAGGGGTTCACTAAAGAGGTTACCTAATGGGACAATTTTATAGGGCAGGTTGCTACGGATGCGGGGATACCAAATATGTGCACTTTTATTTTCAAAATATTTTTATTAGGTATTTTAACAGATTTTACAAAACATGCTCTTTGTTTGTGTAATAATTCGCATTGATAAGTAGGGGAAAAGGGGAAGGAAAGGGTTTGGGATAGGGAAGGGAGAGAAAGAATTTTTAATAGTAACAAAGACAGATCTGTAAAGACTTGAATATCTACTTCAATATTGAACTGTCTTGGTCTTCCATGAATTTCTGTGTTCAAACTATGTACATTGAAAATAGCAAGAAAGCTACCTTTAACACAAAAAAAGAAAAAAGTCTTCAACAAAGAAACCTTAACTAATCTAAGACTTGGTATTTAGTGTTCCATAAGCTCCATTTTTTGTCGTATTTATGCAAGCATCCATTTGCTATTGAGAATTTTAAGTCCAAGGTATTATGCGTCTTTAGTCTATCCACAATGTCAGAGAACCTTGGTATGTCAGTTCTCCTCCAGAAGGTGGCTATCATATTTTTAGTTATCAGTAAAAGATGTATTATGACTTTTTTAATTGAGTGGTGTACGTCCTCCATGTCTAAGAAAAAGAGAGCTGTTTGAGGGGAAAGAGTAAAGTTCTTATCAAGAAGTCCACCAATATACTGTATATGGAAATCTTATTCCATAACTCTGTGAGAGCTGGGCATGTCCAGAATATGTGTTTCAAATTTCCCTTGAACCCACACCCTCTCCAACATAATGGGGATGAATCTGGTTTGAAATGTGCTATCCTAGAGGGAGTAAGGTACCATCTTGTTAATAATTTGTAAAATGATTTGTGAAGCGGTATTGATATATTTGAAGAATATGAATCTTTTATTGCCCTCTCCCATTGATCTTTTGTGGCGCAGAACTGGAGATCCTTCTCCCACTTGAACATATATTTGTTTTTTGTGAAATTGCTATCCTTATTGAAAGAGCTGTAGAGGAATTTAGTGCTCCAGAAAATTTTATGGTTTGAATTGTTTAAAAGGAAGTGAATTACTTCTGTTTTCGGAGGGACCATGCTAATACATTTTTGTAGGTACTCCTTGATTATGCAATATTGCATAAAGCCTGAGGAGGGTAGATTGAATTTGTTTCTAATCTCGGAAAAACTGAGTAATTTATCCGTTGCGAGAATATCTCCCAACTTTCGAATGCCATTTTTTGGCCATATTTCAGGTACAGAGAATCCGTAGACAGAAGCAATCAGGGATATTGGGAAATTTTCTTTCAGTTTTGACTTCCCAGTTTTATTCAGTGAGGCAAGATGATCCCAAGCTTGGGTAATTGCCAGAAAAATAGGGTGATTTAGTCTGTATTTTTTTAGATTGAATATATGGTTGAGAAGAAGATTTTTAAGGGGGCATAAAGTGCTATGGTCTCTTTCTAGTACCATCCAAGATGGTTTGACATCCTCATTTATCCAGTATTGGCTTTGTTTGATTAGAATGGCGTGATAATAAGCTAGGATTTTTGGGATCCCCATTCCTCCATTGTATTTATGTTTATAGAGAATTGTTCTGTCTATTCTAGCTCTTTTCTCTCCCCAAACAAAGGAGAAGATTTTTTTGTTGCAGCTATTAAAGAATGTTATTGGAAAGGTAAGAGGCAGAGCCCTAAAAATGTATAATAGTTTCGGGAGAATCACCGTTTTTATTGCTAGCACTCTGCCCATCCACGACAAGCCTATGCTTTTCCAGGGTTGGAGGTCTTTTGTGATAGTGGCCAGAAATGTCACGCAATTTGCATTAACTGTGTTGCGTACTGTTTTTTTAAACACAATACCTAGGTGTGATACTTGTTCCTCTTCCCAACCAAACTCTGATTTATTTTTAATAGAGTTTATTGTGGTGTTTGAAAGGTAGAATTGCAAGATTTTCGATTTACTATTATTAATTTTAAAGTTTGATATTTGTGAATATGTGCACTTTTATTGTTTTTTTATTATTTCAAAAAAATGAATTTATTAGGGAATATTTTTTTTAAAAATTTATTTAGCGATTTTTTTTAAAATTATTTTTACACTTTTTTTTAACTTTATTACATTGTCCCAGGTGGGACATCACTGTCCTGTGACAGATCGCTGATCTGTCACATCACAGTTCACTGGGACAGATCAGCGATCTGTCACAGGCAGTGCTGCAGGCTTCCTCCTTGCCTACGCTTTGCAGGCATGAGGAAGCCAGCTCCCTGCAGGCCCCTGTCGCCATATTGGATCCGGGGATCTGCAAGGAAGGAGCCCCCCACAGAAGCACTGCACATTGCGCTGCTGTGTGGTGCTCAGGGAAGCACGGAGGGAGCCCCCTCCCTGCCGATGCTTCCCTTTAACCCCCGGTACACCGCGATCGTGTTTGATCGCGGTGTGCCAGGGGTTAACGTGTCGGGGACGGTCCGTGACTGCCCCTGACACATTGTGCCGGGTGTCAGCTGTGATAATCAGCTGACACCCGGCCGCGATCAGCGGCGCTCACCATGTGGGCTCCGCTGATCGATATGACGTAATATTCCGTCCATGGGAATTAGGTCCCAGGTCACATGGATGGAATATTACATCCATTGTAGGAAAGGGGTTAAAGCCTATGTGATAATGTGGCGCCCCCAGGAGTATGGTCGCCACAATGGCATTGCCTTCCTCCTAGGGAGTGTGATGTCATGCTTGGAAGCAATAAAGGATCTCTCTGGCAGTTAATCACAACACACAACACAGCTCCCACTCCGGGCCAGCAGAGGGAGCTCTGAACCCAAAACTGGGGGAAGGGCTGCTCTCTGAGGGCCGGGAAGGGGAAATTAGGAGTTCGTGTGAGGAGGGCAACGTGTGTGGGTGTGAGGAGAAGAGCTGGGGGATTGAGCAGAGAGTTCAGGCTCATTCCCAGCTATAGCGCATGATCTGGAGCCCGGTATCCAAGGCTGTATGGACACTGATGGTCCTGCAACAGAAACCGGAGGAATAGGAAGCTATAAATGCTCTATTCCCACATAAGACTCGGAGGCACAACAGCGACGGGTGAGCCAGAAGAGAAAGGCTACAGCTGTCTGCCATATGAGGGAGTTCTAAGGAGAATAAGCAAGTGGAACTTCAGTGGAACACAGTACTGCAAGTACCTAAAACTAAGCGCTAGGAAGGAGACTACACAACCCATCTGCCTAGAGAGATTCCTAAGTTGCTTCCAGGCTAGCCAGCTCCTGTGCCATCTGTTATCTGGACCCTGGACTGCATTTGCCAAGCAAAGTAAAGGTAAAGAAACTGCACCCTGTTGTGTCCTTCCTTTCTTCCTGCAACCTCTCCAGCACTGCTGCATCTCTGTGCCAAAAACTACACCCTCTTCCTCAACACCTAACCTCTTCATCTACTCTGCCCTGGGATTCCAGCCCTGCTTGTGGAGGGCTACACCATCATTGCTGCACCCCACCATCAGTCCCAGAGGATCTGTCCGCAGCGTCGGCTTAACATCTTCATTGCCAAACACCACAGGTGACGTCACGAATCATTCACTCATAAACTTTATTCCATCACTTAATTCCCTTTTACATGGGTACCCAGGGCCACGGACTGGGTCACTGCTGCTGTGACATTCCCCTCTGAGAGACCGGCCTGGTACGGATTACCCCACAGCCCTGGGAGGGCGACCCAATAATGCGCATAAAAAATATAAAATTAACTGAGATTCTGTGGATTTTAAAATCTTTACAAAAGGTTGCATATAAAAATAAATGTAACATGTACATAAGGTTTCATGAACATAATATTTTTTGCTGGTACTGTAATCTACTGCATTTATTGGCACAGAAAAGGTACTACAAAATGCCTGACAGACAAAAGGTTTAGACGACCCTAAAACATTTATTTTTTTACAGGCATTTGGCATGGATGTTTTCAAAATTGCAAACATGCATACAGGTGCATCTCACAGAATTGGAATATCATCAAAAAGTTAATTTATTTCAGTTCTTCAATACAAAAAGTGAATCTCATATATTATATAGAGTCATTACAAGCAGAGTGATCTATTTCAAGTGTTTATTTATGTTAGTGTTGATGATTATGGCTTACAGCCAATGAAAACCCAAAAGTCATTATCTCAGTAAATTAGAATACTTTATAACACCAGCTTGAAAAAATGATTTTAAAATCCAAAATGTTGGCTTACTGAAATGTATGTTCAGTAAATGCACTCAGTACTAGGTCGGGACTCCTTTTGCATCAATTACTGCATTAATGTGGCATGGAGGCGATCAGCCTGTCGCACTGCTGAGGTGTTAGTTGTTAGTTGAATCATGCTGGAACACAATAACAATAAACTGGAATAGTGGATACCTAACGATATGGTTGTTGTAAAAAACATGTCTCTAAAGTTGGTCAAAACCATTAAAAAAGGTGGAAAAAATAAAAAAAATATTAAAAATTCAAAGATGTGAGCTATGTGTAAATAGGTGGCACATTGAGCCGACCAGTTAATATGAAGCTGCAGACAGAGACAGAATAGTGTCAATATAGGTATTTACCTGCTTTTTGGAGGTTAGAATAGCATAATATCACATTAGTGATGAAGGAAGGGAAGGATTTCCCTGTTAAATTCACAGAAGAATTGTTGTGGAAGAGAGGACAGGTAGAAAACATAGTCTTGATGTATGTAAAGTGAGGCACCGCTTTGGCCAGGTTGAGTTCCTGGATAGTTGATGCAGTAAGGGTTGTAGCGTGACCTGCAGTGGAGATAGACAAAGAGTTAGAGCTTTGAAAGGTAAAGGGTTGGCAGAGCTCAGAGGAGCGGAGTGCTTGTAAACTTTTTTTTTTCTAACTTTATGTGTGCACATTGCAACTAGCCAATCAGAGTGCAGGAAACATCCACAATGTCCTGACACAACAGCTTTTGTCATTGGCTGCTGAAATCACATGTCCGTCTCCCTTGTTTTAGCGCCATTTTATAACAGATCAGAGAGGCTGCTCCTGACTCTGGGACTGGTTGTTGATGGATATTAGCTAGTTAGCTAGGCAGTTGCATCTAAGTCAGATAGTTTATATAGCTAGTGTCCTGTGTGACTGTAAAATCAATTTTTTAGCAGATTCTTCTTTTTTGTGCCATTACTGAGGTTCAGAGACAAAAACAGCAAGGCACATTTCATAGAAGTGTGCTGTGCACTGCTTCTATTGTGCTCAATGCATGAGTAGTAGTGTTGAGCTTTCCGATACCGCAAGTATCGGGTATCGGCCGATATTAGCTGACTTCAGATACTTTTTTCATATCGGATACCGGAATCGGAAGTTCCCATAATGCTATCAGCCCACTCGCTTTGATTCAGCCAATGGGAATCCTCAGAAGTGTGGGCACATCCTGTTAGACTTGTAGGCATGTTAACTATTGGCATGGCTGTGATTGGCTGCTGAAATGATGTCATGATGCACTATAAAAGCCACCACCGCCACCATTTCTGGTCACTCTGCTGTGAATTCAGTTAGGGACAGGCTGTTGTTGAAGACATATAGTGATTAACCCAGGCTACATAAACCACCACTGTAGCTTTCTTTGCCCTAGCAGCAGTGTTCACAGCTGTCTGCAAGGGCTTTGTTAGTGCAGATCACGCTGTGGAGTGGGTCCTTCAGCCACGTCTGGTTGTAGGACGCCCAGCGTGCCTCACTGCTGCCTCATACATATTTTTATTTTTGAGCTGCTTATTTTTCAAAAATTCTATCTTGTGTGCTTCCATCCGTATCCATATACGTTGGTTTCAAACACTAGTAGTAGACAGCGGACCCTTTCTGCAGCCTTTCAGTGCTAGTGCCCACTTAGCTGCACTGTTCTAGGCTGTCTGAGAGGTCTCTGACTGTGTGTGTGAGTGCAGCTCACGCTGAGTAGTGTGTCCTGCAGCTGCGTCTGGTTGTAGGCCACTCAGCGTGCGTTACTGCTTCACACATATTTTGCTTTAATTGCAGCTCATTTTTTCTCCTATTAGTGTGCATCCATCCGTATCCATATACGGTGGTTGCAACCACTGTAGGAGTAGACAGCGGAGCCTTTCTGCAGCCTGTCAGTGCTAGTGCCCACTTAGCTGCACTGTTCACGGCTGTCTGAGAGGTCTCTGACTGTGTGTGAGTGCAGCTCATGCTGAGTAGTGTGCCCAGTAGCTACACCTGGTTGTAGGCCACTCAGCGTGTGTTACTGCCTCACACATATTTTGCTTTAATTGCTGCTCATTTTTTCTTCTCCTATTAGTGTGCATCCATCCATATCCATCTACATTGGTTGGTTGCAAACACTATATAGGAGTAGATACAGGAGCCTTTTTTTTGTCTTGTGCCCTTCAGCTGCAGCCAGATTAGTATTACCCAATTTTTTTGGAGCCTCATCTTTTGCTTTGTAGGCTACCTGCCTGTATAGTAATAGCTCCTGAAAGTTGGAGATACTCTGACTTTCAAATCTTTGGTCACATCCTTTAAGTTTTTTTTCCAAAACAAAAAAACAACAAAGTTCACCAAACACTACATTTGAAAGTTGTGTAGGCCACATTAGCTCCCATTAAAGTGTAGTCGACACACACACTTCATAAAATTAGTGTTTCTTATACCTGTAACCAGCTGTTCAGGAATAAGCACACTAAGGCCCCCCTTTGTACTTTTCTGCCTATCTTTCTCAGTCTAGCAAGAAGAAGAAGGCAGGGAGTAATGCACAAGGCCGTGGGGGTGGAGTTTCATCAGGGAGAGGACGTGGGGATTCTGCTGGGAGAGGATGTGGGGATTCTGTGCCTGCTGTTGGCACCAGTGAGTCAGCATCCCCCAGTTTTAGCAGGCAACAGTCCTTTATGCGCAGCTTTGTAGGACCTCACCGTACCCCATTGCTGCGGGAGGAACAAATTGAAGCCGTTGTCGGATGGATGGCAGCTAACGCATCGACTTCAATTACTTCCACATCCTCTCAGGGCCAGAGCACTGAAGAGCAACCATCTGTCTCTTCACCACCTGCCAAACTGCCAAGGCAGTCAGAGAGCCATGGACAGGAGCCATCACAGTCTCTACTTCTGTTCTCGGAATCTGTTGGTTTGGAAAGAGGGGGCCAGCCAAGCAGCATTCCAGAATGTGAAGAAGAGGGAGTATGCAGTGATGCGCAACTTCTTTGTCCCTCTGAATCTGAAGAGGCGGGTGGGCCAGTGCCTATGGTCAGCACACCTCAGTACCCATCAGATGATGACGAGACTCAGTTACCACTTTCTGTTGCATACGGTGCTGGCGAGACAACCCAGGAGAAGCAGGTGTTTGAAGATGATGAGGTCCTTGACCCATCATGGAGTGAGGAACAGGAAGGTGGTGGGAGCAGCTCTGAGGAAGAGATTCCCCGAAGGGCCAAAACTGGAGGGAGAGGGAGGGGGCAGACTTGGCTGCCTGTAGCCTCCACTTCGGCACCCGTTAGGAGCATTCCACTTTCAAAAGGCAAAACGGGCGCTCCCAAGACTTGCAGTGCGTGGTCCTTTTTTGACACAGTTGCAGATGACATTTGCTTTGTCAAATGCAAGCTGTGTCATCAGAGAGTCAAAAGAGGGAAAAATGTCAGCAACCTCAATACCACTAATATGTGGAAACATGTGCGGACCAAGCACGAGATGGAGTTACACAGACACACTGAAGACGTAGGCCAACGTACAGCACCACCTACCACCTCTTCAGTTCATGTTGGGGCCTCTTCCTCCAGCTCACACACAGCTGGTTCGGCTTCCTCACAGGATCGCCAAGGAAGAACCTCTGACACTGTTGTCAGGAGACCCTGTGACATTCCACCCACAGCACCACGTTCAAAGTCATCCTCACACTCCCAGGCCACATGGCAGCCATCGGTAGCACAGGCATGGGAGAAAAAGCGGCCATACTCGGCACACCATCCCCGAGCACTGGCTCTGAATGCTGGCATTGCCAAACTACTGCCACTTGAAATGCTCTCATTCAGGCTGGTGGAGACTGACACCTTCCTGGACTTCACGGCATTGGCAGTCCCACAATACACCGTGCCCAGCCGCTTTTATTTCAGCAGGCGAGCAGTCCCTGCCCTGCATAAACATGTGGAGGCAAACATCAAGCATGCGCTACTAAACGCCGTCAGTAGCAAGGTCCACCTGACCACTGATGCGTGCACCAGTAACCATGGACAGGGACGATATTTTTCCCTCACTGCTAGAGTTGAGCGATACCGTCCGATACTTCAAAGTATCGGATCGGAATGGATCGGCCGATCTTAAAAAAAAGTATCGGTATCGCCGATTCCGATACCGGAAGTCCCATTCAAGTCTATGGGACTTCCGGTATCGGAATAAGAAAAACCCTATTTTTGCCTTGTACAGCCTCTCTGGGGTCTGTACGGGCCTTTCGGGGGGCTGTGCCGGCCTGCCAGGGGGTCTGTGCAGGCTCCGGTGGTCTGTGCCGGCCTGCCGGGGGGGCTGTGACGGCCTGCCGGTGGTCTGTGCAGGCTCCGGTGGGCTGTGCCGGCCTGCCGGTGGTCTGTGCAGGCTCCGGGGGGCTGTGCCGGCCTGCCAGGGGGCTGTGCCGGCCTGCCGGGGGGCTGTGCAGGCTTCGGGGGTCTGTGTAGGCATCGTCCGATGGGACTACAAGTCCCATCGGGCGATGCCTGCTACCATGACAGTGATTGACACATTAGCCAATGATGGGACAGTAGTAGTCCCATCATCCGGCTAATGTGTTGAATGTAAAAAAAAAAAAAAAAAATTACGTGCTACATACATGCTACATACATACAACATGCATACTACATATATACTACATGTAACATACATACTACATATATACTACATGCAACATGCACCGTGTGTGTTTCTAATTATTTTTTACTGCATCTTGTTCCGAAAATCCTTTTGGGCCTTGTAGCACTGTCTGCTACTCAGCAGAGGAGCCTACCAGTGAACCAAGCTATGCCGCCTGTTTATGTAAGAACTGCGTGCTACTCAGCGGAGGAGCCCAGCTGTTAAGCAAGTTACAGCACCTGTGGTTTGGACACTTAATTTGTTTCATTTTTTCTGGAATGCCGGTTAGGCCTAATTACGGAATTCAGGTTGACCTGCACTTACTGGGAAATCCTCATTCGCGGGGAAGAATTGTAATCCCAGATCCACATCACTAACGGGGTTCAGCGGGTTATCTGCACCTGTAAGCGACACGCGCTGGACCTTTCAGTGTAGCGCGCATGCAGCCCCGGACATGTAAGGGCATGACAGACCTGTTATTGCTCGATCTCGCGTGCCAGAGCCTCGTGTTTTCGCTCTAGTAAGCTTGACGCGTACGGCGGGGGCATGCCGGAGTCTCGTTCATTAACGGAATTAAGCTGACAAATCGCTAGTACAACTAAAAACGGACATGCACCACCACCCACAGAATCAACAAAGCTTGCAATCTGTTAATCTTTTCTGTAGCTGGCATGGTTGAGGTTTTCCGGGTGGAGTCGAATTAAGCTGCAGGCTCCACTCCTGGTGGTGCCCTTCTGGACATTCCTTTAAGGTTCAGCTTTGCAACCATACTGCCCCCGGAAACCAAACACTTGGCCTTCATGGACGCTGTTCGGAGGTTCGTGGGAATAACGCCGCCCGATCAGCAGTTGGCCTAATTTATGGTGGGAAGTCCGACGGTATATGATCGTCTTCGATTTCAGATTTTTACTGTTTCTTGGTATTTTACATTTTTATTACAGTCTTTCTTGACTTCATAAGGGCATGACATGCCTATATCTGTGTCTCCTCCTCCTCCTCCTTTTACTCCTCCACCTCTTTTCTATATGTAGTTGCCCTTTTCCATATGTTATTTTTGTATTCTGAGCATTTTGTCTGCTTTTGGACACCTTTTAAGGTGTTTTGAAATTGTTTTCTATTTGTTTGTATGTGTTTGTGTTTGCCTGCCATTGTTTTCAATGGTATTCGACGTTGTTCGTTGAACGTTCGACAAACATTCGACGAACTTGTCTCGTGGTCGACGAACCAAAACGAACAGGAACACTAGCGGGGTGGCTCAACACTACTCCTGAATATATAGACATACATTTTTAATGTTTAAACTATGCTACATATACCTGGTATCTGGTGATACTGTACCCTTTCTGTCAGGAAGTCCTCTTCCACCCACCACTCTAAGTGTATCATTGACACCTGGAACATTGTCCCACATGTGTGATTATTTCTTGCACATCTTCTTGTTATATTGTTGTGTGATTAGTAGTGTTGAGCGATACCGCCCGATATTGAAAAATATCGGATCGGATTGGATCGGCCGATCTAAAAAAAAGTATCGGGTATCGCCGATTCCGATCCCGGAAGTCCCATTCAAGTCAAAGGAACAGAAATATCGGAATTAAAAAAAACCCTTTCTTTCCCTGTAGGTTAATTCTACATGAAGAAAAACAACTAATAATAATGTAGAATGTATTGTGGGAGGTGTAGGAGACATTAAAGCCATAGAGGTTTAGCCCTATCAAATGGAATAGCAGGATTTTTTAATTTTTTTTTAAAGACGTTCATAGTTACAAAGATATTGACTATGTTAAAGTCTTTAATATTTTGTCAGATATGCATGTTACACTACTTCCATGCTCTTCACCTTCTTTTTTACTTCTCCCACACTTTCTACTTCATCATCCTCAGCAGCAGCATCTTTTTCATCAACTTCTTCTTCACCTTATTCATCTTCTTCTTCTTCTTCTTTTTCACCTTCTTCCTATTATTTTTTTTTTTACATTCTTCATATTCTTCTTATTCAACTATTATTCTTCTTCATATTCTACTTCTTCATCTTCTTCCTATTCTTCTTCTTCTTCATCATATTCTTATTTGTGATGGGCATTCCTGTAGTTGTTATCTATAAAAGTTTGAAGATTACACCTTCCGTTCTGCCTGTCACAAAAGATTTACAACCGGATTTGTCCGCGTTCAGTTTGGCCTGCAGCAGCAGGCATTTTCCAGGGGCACCACTAGGAGGAACGGACTCACCCCCATACACTGCTTAGACTTCTTCTGCTTATAATTTAGATAATATCATTTGCTCAGATTTTTAGTCTTATGCTTAATGTTCTTCTGCTTTTGGTTTGTATGCTTCTTGGTCTTCTGACTCTTGTTGTTCTGCATCTTGGTGGTTATCTTCATGTTCTTTGTCCTCTTGGTCATCTTCTTCAGGGTCATCTTTTAGGTATTCTTCTGTGTGGTCTTCAGGGTCATCGTATTCAGGGTCATTGTCAGGGAGATCCAGAGTGAGAATCAAAAACCATTTCCACAAGCATGAACTTGGAAAAGTAGCAGAAGGTACAAGAAGGCTGAGGAAATGCCGAGAACCAGCTGACGGTACTGGAACCCGGAGGGGCAGCAGAAGGAACAAGAGCAAATGGCACAACCGTGGACCAGCTGACGGTGCTGGAGCACGGTTACTAAGCAGGCAGTACCTGTGCTCCAAAGCACTACCAAGGACCAGCAGACGTTGCTGGAACTCGGATACCAAGAAGGAGGCACCTAGGCCAAAGGCACTGCTGAGATCCAGCTGACGGTGCTGGAACCCGGATGGGTAGCAGAAGCTGCAAGAGCAAATGAAACTAGCGAGGACCAGCTGACGGTGCTGGAACCCGGAGGGGCAGCAGAAGGAACAAGAGCCAATGGGACAACCGTGGACCAGCTGACGGTGCTGGAACACAGTTACTAAGCAGGAGGTACCTGTGCTACAAAGCACTATCAAGGACCAGCAGAAGTTTCCGGAACTCGGATACCGAGAAGGAGGCACCTAGGCCAAAGGCTCTGTTGAGAACCAGCTGACGGTGCTGGAACCCGGCTGGGTAGCAGAAGGTACCCATAATCAACAAAGTTGCAAGTCTGCGAGCAGGACGCAGTTACCGAATCCCACAGTCCAACAGGGGGTGCTTGTCCTATTGGCACTACGGAACCAGCCTTTATTACCAGAACCCGCAGCCCACATAGGAAGCACAGAAACTGCATGCACCATAGACTCGGCTAACCCGACAGGACAACGTATTGGTGGCAAAGTGACGTTGAAACTACCCGGAAACAGCAGGCGTGCTGGAACCAGGCTGGGCAGGAGAGATTACCCATGCCAAAGACACTTCCGAGAACCAGTTGATGGTGCTGGAACCCGGATGGGTAGCAGAAGGAACAAGAGCCAATGGCATAACTGTGGACCAGCTGACGGTGCTGGAACACGGTTACTAAGCAGGAGGTACCGGTGCTACAAAGCACTACCAAGGACCAGCAGACATTGCTGGAACTCGGATACCGAGAAGGAGGCACCTAGGCCAAAGGCTCTGCCGAGAACCAGCTGACGGTGCTGGAACCCGGATGGGTAGCAGAAGGAACAAGAGCCAATGGCACAACCGTGGACCAACTGACGGTGCTGGAACACTGCTACTAAGCAGGAGGTACCTGTGCTACAAAACACTACCAAGGACCAGCTGACGGTGCTGGAACTCGAATACCATGAAGGAGGCACCTAGACCAAAGGCTCAGCCTAGAACCAGCTGACGGTGCTGGAACCCGGATGGGTAGAACAAGGTACCCATGATAAACAAAGTTTCAAGGCCGCGAGCAGGCCGCATTTACCGAAACCCACAGTCCAACAGGGGGTGCTTGTCCTATTGGCACTACAGAACCAGCCTTTATTACCAGAACCCGCAGCCCACATAGGAAGCACAGAAACTGCAGGCACCATAGACTCGGCTAACCCGAACGCAACACGACAGGACAACGTATTGGTGGCAAAGTGAGGTTGACACTACCCAGAAACAGCAGGCGTGCTGGAACCAGGCTGGGCAGGAGGGAGTACCAATTCCAAAGACACTTCTGAGCAGTAACTGGTGATGTTGGTGCCCAGGGGTCAATCATGCAGCAGGCCGAGGCCAACTTGGAGTGAGTTTTACAGTCATGGCCAAAAGTATTGACACCCCTGCAATTCTGTCAGATAATATTCAGTTTCTTCCTGAAAATGATTGCAAACACAAATTATTTGGTATTATTATCTTCATTTAATTTGTCTTAAATGAAAAAACACAAAAGAGAATGAAGCAAAAAGCAAAACATTGATCATTTCACACAAAACTCCAAAAATGGGCTGGACAAAAGTATTGGCACCCTCAGACTAATACTTGGTTGCACAACCTTTAGCCAAAATAACTGCGACCAACCGCTTCCGGTAACCATCAATGAGTTTCTTACAATGCTCTGCTGGAATTTTAGACCATTCTTCTTTGGCAAACTACTCCAGGTCCCTGATATTTGAAGGGTGCCTTCTCCAAACTGCCATTTTTAGATCTCTCCACAGGTGTTCTATGGGATTCAGGTCTGGACTCATTGCTGGCCACCTTAGAAGTCTCCAGTGCTTTCTCTCAAACCATTTTCTAGTGCTTTTTGAAGTGTGTTTTGGGTTATCGTCCTGCTGGAAGACCCATGACCTCTGAGGTAGACCCAGCTTTCTCACACTGGGCCCTAAATTATGCTGCAAAATTTGTTGGTAGTCTTCTGACTTCATAATGCCATGCACACGGTCAAGCAGTCCAGTGCCAGAGGCAGCAAAGCAACCCCAAAACATCAGGGAACCTCCGCCATGCTTGACTGTAGGGACCGTGTACTTTTCTTTGAATGCCTCTTTTTTCTTCTGTAAACTCTATGTTGATGCTTTTGCCCTAAAAGCTCTACTTTTGTCTCATCTGACCAAAGAACATTCTTCCAAAATGTTTTAGGCTTTTTCAGGTAAGTTTTGGCAAACTCCAGCCTGGCTTTTTTATGTCTCGGGGTAAGAAGTGGAGTCTTCCTGGGTCTCCTACCATACAGTCCCTTTTCATTCAGATGCCGACGGATAGTACGGGTTGACACCTTTGTACCCTCGGACTGCAGGGCAGCTTGAACTTGTTTGGATGTTAGTGGAGGTTCTTTATCCAACATCTGCACAATCTTGCGTTGAAATCTCTTGTCAATTTTTCTTTTCCGGCCACATCTAGGGAGGTTAGCCACAGTGCCGTGGGCTTTAAACTTCTTGATGACACTGCGCACGGTAGACACAGGAACATTCAGGTCTTTGGAGATGGACTTGTAGCTTTGAGATTGCTCATGCTTCCTCACAATTTGGTTTCTCAAGTACTCAGACAGTTCTTTGGTCTTCTTTCTTTTCTCCATGCTCAATGTGGTACACACAAGGACACAGGACAGAGGTTGAGTCAACTTTAATCCATGTCAACTGGCTGCAAGTGTGATTTAGTTATTGCCAACACCTGTTAGGTGCCACAGGTAAGTTACAGGTGCTGTTAATTACACAAATTAGAGAAGCATCACATGATTTTTCGCACAGTGCCAATACTTTTGTCCACCCTCTTTTTTATGTTTGGTGTGGAATTATATCCAGTTTGGCTTAAGGACAATTCTTTTTGTGTTTTTTCATTTAAGACAAATTAAATGAAGATAATAATACCAAAGAATTTGTGTTTGCAATCATTTTCAGGAAGAAACTGAGTATTATCTGACAGAATTGCAGGGGTGTCAATACTTTTGGCCATGACTGTATATCGGTTGTACATAACTACTGATTGTAACCGTGCTCCACTTAGGCCTCTGGCTATACTGTCTCTAGTATTTCCCCTGGCCTCCAACCCCACCAGTTGCTGCTCTGAAGTGGCGTCTGCACAATCCACACTTGTTCCTGGGTTACAGGGGCTCAGTCATGTCATTTGATCCCCTGATGTGTGTCCGGCAAGGTTTCCTGCTCTGTCCCCATTCCCACTACTAGTAATGGGAATGGAGACAGAGCTGGAGACATTGCCGGACACACATCAGGGGATCAACTGACGTGACTGAGCCCCTGTAATCCAGGAACACATGTGGATTGTGCAGACGCCACTTCAGAGCAGCAACTGGTGGAGTTGGAGGCCAGGGGAAATACTAGAGACAGTAGAGCCAGAGGCCTAAGTGGAGCACGGTTAAAAATCAGTAGTAGTGTGACTGACTGTGTAGGCAGCAGGAGACTTTGCCATCCACACAGCAGGGGAGCAGCTGGCGTTACTGAACCCCACTGACACAGGAGCGAGTGTGTCTATCTGTGCGGACGGCACTTCCAAGCTACAACTGGCTGTGTTGAAGCCCAGGATCAATCTAGGGGCAGGCTGAGGCCTACTTGGAGCAAGTAGAAAATAAGATGTAGTGTGATTTTGAAGGCAGCAGGAGACTTTGCCATCCACACAGCAGGGGAGCAGCTGGCGTTACTGAACCCCACTAACACAGGAGCTAGTGTGTTTTCCTCTGTGAAGACGGCACTTCTGAACACCAACTGGCGTTGTTGGAGCCCAGGATGAGGCATGGAGCAGGGAGAGGCCTGATGTTTTTGGCATGTGGAGGCAGCAGGAGACATTGCCGTCTACACAGCAGGGGAACAGCTGGCATTACTGAACCCCACTAACACAGGAGCTAGTGTGTTTTCCTCTGTGAAGACGGCACTTCTGAACACCAACTGGCGTTGTTGGAGCCCAGGATGAGGCATGGAGCAGGGATAGGCCTGATGTTTTTGGCATGTAGAGGCAGCAAGAGACATTGCCGTCTACACAGCAGGGGAACAGCTGGCATTACTGAACCCCACTAACGCAGGAGCTAGTGTGTTTTCCTCTGTGAAGACGGCACTTCTGAGCTCCAACTGGCGTTGTTGGAGGCCAGGATGAGGCATGCAGCAGGCGGAGGCCAACTTGCAGCTGGTTTTATAGAGGTTGTAGACTACTACTGACTGTAACCGTGCTCCATTTAGGTCTCTGGCTCCACTGTCTCTCGTATTTCCCCTGGCCTCCAACCCCGCCAGTTACAGCTCTGAAGTGGCGTCTGCACAATCCACACTTGTTCCTGTGTAACTGGTGCTCAGTCACGTCAGTTGATCCCCTGATGTGTGTCTGGCAAGGTCTCCTGCTCTCTCCTCATTCACACTACTAGTAATGGGAATGTGGACAGAGCTGGAGACCTTGCCGGACACACATCAGGGGATAAACTGACGTGACTGAGCCCCAGTAACACAGGAACAAGTGAGGATTGTGCAGACGCCACTTCAGAGCAGCAACTGGCAGGATTGGAGGCCAGGGGAAATACTAGAGACAGTGGAGACAGAGGCCTAAGTGGAGCAGGGTTAAAAATCAGTAGTAGTTTGAATGTGGATGGAGCAGGAGACTTTGCCGTCCACACAGCAGGGGAGCAGCTGGCGTTACTGAACCCCACTACCACAGGAGCTAGTGTTTTTCTCTGTGCAGACTACACATCTAAGCGACAACTGGCTGTGTTGAAGCCCAAGGATTATAGTTCAGGTGGTAGAAACATGAACACAACAGGAGACCTGGATACAGTTGATAACCAATTATTTAGTCAGGAAGAGGACTGGCAAATTCTGGAGAGATCCAGGCCTTGTTCATTTTCAGAAAAGTAAGCCGGTCGACGTTATCGGAAGATAGTCGCGTGCGACGGTCTGTTAGTACACCACCTGCGGCACTAAAGACGCGTTCCGATAATACACTGGCAGCAGGGCAAGCCAGCACCTCCAATGCATACTGGCTAAGCTCTGGCCATGTATCCAGCTTAGAGACCCAGAACTTGAAGGGGGAAGAGTCATCTGGGAGTACACTGACAGGGCAAGACATGTAGTCTGTCACCATCTGACGGAAACGTTGCCTCCTGCTGACTGGAGCCGTCTGTGATGGTGTAGACAATTGTGGCGAACACACAAAACTTTGCCACATTTGGGCCATAGTGGTCTTGCCTTGTGCTGAGGCGTTGCCTCTGCTCTCTCTTTGTGCCGAGTTTCCTCCACTGCCTCTACGCACAGAGCTGCTTTGTAAAGCACTAGCACCACTGCTGTCGGGTGGAATGGAAAACATGATGGACTGCACCAGTGTGTCTTGGTACTCCCGCAGTTTACGCTCCCGGTTCAACGTTGGTATGAGGCTTTGTAAGTTGTCCCGGTAGCGAGGATCTAGGAGGGTGTACACCCAATAATCAGCCGTGTAGAGAATGTGGGCGATGCGGCGATCATTTCTCAGGCACTGCAGCATGAAATCAACCATGTGCTGCAGACTCCCAACTGCCAAAGAACCGTTGTCCCCTGCTTGAGGCGTGATCTCTGCCTGCTCTGCATCACCCCACCCTCGCTGTACATACTGACTAGAGCTTTGTGTACCTCCCTCCTCTGGAGAGATGTCTTCCTCCTCCATCGACTCCTCCTCATCCTCCTCACAAAGTGTCCCCTGCCTAGGCCTTTGTGAGGAACCATGTAGCGCATACTGTCAAGAAGCAGATGGCATTTGGGACTCCTCATCCTCCACCTCTTCCAAAACCTTAGTGCTTGCAGTGTTTTTTGAAGCAGGCAGATAAGGGGGACAGTCATGCTCACTAGTGCATCATCTGCACTTGCCATCCGCGTGGAATCATCGAAGGCACGCAAAACGAGGCAGATGTCCTTCATAGAGGCCCACTCAGTGGTGCTGAAGTGTGACCGGCACACAGTGCGACTTGTTTGCGCCTGATGCAGCTGGTACTCCATGACTGCTGCCTGCTGCTCACACAACCGCTCCAACATATGTAACGTTGAATTCCACCTGGTGGGTAGGTCACATATGATGCGATGTTCCGGAAGGCGTAATCGGCGCTGCAGAGCAGCAAGGCGCGATCTTGCCTTGCTGGATCGACGCAAGTGAGCGCACTCTATGCGGACCTTGTGCAGCAGTGCATCAAGATCCGGATAGTCCCTCAGAAAGCTCTGCACGACCAAGTTCAGCACATGTGCCAGACATGGGATGTGAGTGAGGTTGCCTAGGCCAAGAGCTGCCACCATATTTCGGACATTGTCACACACTACCAAGCCTGGCTGGAGATTCGCTGGCAAAAACCACACGTCGCTCTCCTGCTTGATGGCATTCCAGAGCTCCTGTGCTGTGTGGCTTCGATTCCCCAAAGAAATTAATTTGAGTACGGCCTGTTGACGTTTGGCCACGGCTGTGCTCATATCGGTCGTAACAGTCTCCTGCTGCGCTGATTCTGAGGAACTGGAGTATGAGGAGGAGTCTATGTGTACAGACTAGAATCCTGCAATCCGTGGAGTTGGCAGAACACATACAGCGCCACTCTCCAGATCTGTACCCGGCTCCACAACATTGACCCAATGGGCAGTGAGGGAAAGGTATCGTCCCTGTCCATGGTTCCTGGTCCACGCATCGGTGGTCAGGTGGACCTTGCTACTGACGGCATTTAGTAGCGCATGTTTTATTTTTCCCTCCACATGTTTTTGCAGTGCAGGGATGGCTCGCCTGCTGAAATAAAAGCGGCTGGGCACGGTGTATTGTGGGACTGCCAATGCCATGAAGTCCCGGAAGGTGTCAGTCTCCACCAGCCTGAATGAGAGCATTTCAAGTGCCAGTAGTTTGGCAATGCCAGCATTCAGAGCCTGTGCTCGAGGATGGTTTGCTGAGTATGGCCGCCTTTTATCCCATGCCTGTGCTACCGATGGCTGTAGAGTGGCCTGGGAGTGTGAGGATGACTGGGAACGTGGAGCTGTGGGTGGAATGTCACAGGGTCTATGGACAACAGTGCCAGAGGTTCTTCTTTGGCGATCCTGTGAGGAAGCCGAACCAGCTATGTGTGAGCTGGAGGAAGAGGCCCCAACACGAGCTGAAGAGGTAGTAGGTGGTGCTGTATGTTGGCCTACGTCTTCAGTGTGTCTGTGTAACTCCACCTCGTGCTTGGTCCGCACATGTTTCCACATATTTGTGGTATTGAGGTTGCTGACAATTTTCCCTCTTTTGACTTTCTGATGACACAGCTTGCATTTGACAAAGCAAATGTCATCTGCAACTGTGTCAAAAAAGGACCACGCACTGCAAGTCTTGGGAGCGCCTGTTTTGCCTTTTGAAAGAGGAATGCTCCTAACGGGTGCCGAAGTGGAGGCTACAGGCAACCAAGTCTGACCCCTCCCTCTCCCTCATGTTTTGGCCATTCGGGGAATCTCTTCCTCAGAGCTGCTGCCACCACCTTCCTGTTCCTCACGCCATGATGGGTCAAGGACCTCATCATCTACACTCCCCTCTTCAAACACCTGCTTCTCCTGGGTTGTCTCGCCAGCACCGTATGCACCAGAAAGTGGCACCTGAGTCTCGTCATCATCTGATGCATACTGAGGTGTGCTGACCATAGGCACTGGCCCACCCGCCTCTTCAGATTCCGAGGGACGAAGAAGTTGCGCATCACTGTATACTCCCTCTTCTTCACATTCTTGAATGCTGCTTGGCTGGCCCCCTCTTTCCAAGCCAACAGATTCCGAGAACAGAAGTAGAGACTGTGATGGCTCCTGTCCAGGGCTCTCTGTCTGCCTGGGCACTTTGGCAGGTGGTGAAGAGACAGATGGTTGCTCTTCGGTGCTCTGGCCCTGAGAGGATGTGGAAGTAATTGAAGTCTATGCGTTAGCTGCCATCAATCCGACAACGGCTTCAATTTGTTCCTCCCGCAGCAGTGGGGTACGGCGAGGTCCTACAAAGCTGCACATAAAGGACTGTTGCCTGCTAAAACTGGGGGATGCTGACTCACTGGTGCCCGCAGCAGGCACAGAATCCCCACGTCCTCTCCCTGCAGAATCCCCACATCCTCTCCCTGCTGAAACTCCACGCCCACGCCCACGTGCCTTACTCACTGCCTTCTTCATCTTGCTAGACTGATAAAGATAGGCAGAAAAGTACAAAGGGGGGGCTTAGTGTGCTTATTCCTGAACAGCTGGTTACAGGTATAAGAAACACTAATTTTATGAAGTGTCTGTGGACTACACTTTAATAGGCGCTAATGTGGCTTACACAACTGTCAAATGCAGTGTTTGGTGAACTTTATTGTTTTTTTTGTGAAAAAAAACTAAAAGGATGTGACCAAAGATTTGAAAGTGATAATATCACCAACTTTTTGGAGCTATTACAATGCAGGCAGGTAACCTACAATGCAAAAGATGAGGCTCCAAAAAATTGGGTAATACTAATCTGGCTGCAGCTGAAGGGCACAAGCCAGAAAAAAGGCTCCTCTATCTACTCCTATATAGTGTTTGCAACCAACCAATGTAGATGGATACGGATGGATGCACACTAGTAGTAGAAGAAAAAATGAGCTGCAATAAAAGAAAAATATGTGTGAGGCAGTGACGCACGCTGAGCGTCCTACAACCAGACGTAGCTGCAGGACACACTACTTAGCGTGAGCTGCACTCACACACAGTCAGAGACCTCTCAGACAGCCGTGAACAGTGCAGATAAGTGGGCACTAGCACTGAAAGGCTGCAGAGAGGGTCCGCTGTCTACTACTAGTGTTTGCAACCAACGTATATGGATACGGATGGAAGCACATTAGATAGAATTTCTGAAAAATAAGCAGCTCAAAAAGAAAAATATGTATGAGGCAGCAGTGACGCACGCTGGGCGGCCTACAACCAGACGTGGCTGCAGGACCCACTACACAGCGTGAGCTGCACTCACACAGCCCTTGCAGACAGCTGTGAACACTGCTGCTAGTCAAAAGAAAGCTACAGTGGTGGTTTATGTAGCCTGGGTAAAGCACAATATGTTTTGTATAATCGCTATTTCTAACTGTCCCTCACAGTCTTCAACAGCAGCCTGTCCCTAACTGAATTCACAGCAGAGTGACCAGAAATGGCGGCGGCGGCTTTTATAGTGCATCATGACATCATTTCAGCAGCCAATCACAGCCATGCCAATAGTTAACATGCCTACATGCCTAACAGGATGTGCAAACACTTCTGAGGATTCCCATTGGCTGAATCAAATTGAGCAGGCTCATAGCATTATGGGAACTTCCGATTCCGGTATTCGATATGAAAAAAGTATCGGGACTCAGTATCAGAATTCCGATACAGTGAATATCGGCCGATACCCGATACTTGCGGTATCGGAATGCTCAACACTAGTGATTAGTGTTGAGCATTCCGATACTGCAAATATCGGGTATCGGCCGATATTCACTGTATCGGAATTCCGATACCGAGTACCGATATTTTTTCAATATCGGATACCGGAATCGGAAGTCCCATTAATGCAATGAGCCACTGTTGTGGCTGTGATTGGCTGCTGAAATGATGTCATCATGATCCGCGGTCTGTGCGCATCATGATGCGCAGTCTGTGCCGACTGTGGGGGGTCTGTACGGGCCTCTCGGTGGTCTGTGCTGGCTGCTGCAGGCCTGTGCCGGCTGCCGGTGGTCTGTATGGGCCTCTCGGGGACCATTGCCGGCTGTCGGTGGTCTGTGCCAGCTGCAGGGGCCTGTGTCGGCTGCCGGTGGTCTGTACGGGCCTCTCAGGGGCCTGTGCCGGCTGTCGGTGGTATGTGCCAGCTGCCGGGGGCCAGTGCCGGCTGCCGGTGGTCTGTACGGGCCTCTCGGGGGCCTGTGCCGGCTGTCGGTGGTCTGTGCCGGCTGTCGGTGGTCTGTGTGGGCCTGCTGGGAGTCTTGTTTGTGTGCAGGCAGTGCCTGCTACACTGACAGTGATTGACACATTAGCCAATGATGGAACAGTAGTAGTCCTATCATCCGGCTAGTGTGTTGAATGTAAAAAATACTACATATATACAACATTCATACAACTTACATACATACATACTACATATATACTACATTCATACAACATACATATATACTACATACATGCTATATATATACTACATTCATACATGCTACATATATACTACATTCATACAACATACATATATACTACATACTACATACATGCTACATATATACTACATTCATACAACTACATATATACTACATACTACATACATGCTACATATATACTACATTCATACAACATGCATATATACTACATACATGCTACATATATGTAGTATATATGTATGTTGTATGAATGTAGTATATATGTAGCAAGTATGTAGTATATATGTATGTTGTATGAATGTAGTATATATGTAGCATGTATGTAGTATATATGTATGTTGTATGAATGTAGTATATATGTAGCAAGTATGTAGTATATATGTATGTTGTATGAATGTAGCATATATGTAGTATGTATGTAGTATGTATGTATGAATGTAGTATATATGAAGTATGTATGTAGTATGTAGTATATATGTATGTTGTATGAATGTAGTATATATGTAGCACGTATGTAGTATGTAGTATATATGTATGTTGTATGAATGTAGTATATTTGTAGCATGTATGTAGTATGTAGTATGTATGTATGTATGTTGTATGAATGTAGTATATATGTAGTATGTATGTAGTATGTACTGTATGTTGTATGAATGTTGTATGAATGTTGTATATACTGTATGTAGTATGTATGTAGTATGCATGTACTATGTATGTAGTATGTATTATTTTATTTTTTTTGCATTCAACTCATTAGCCGGATGATGGGACTACTACTGTCCCATCATTGGCTAATGTGTCAATCACTGTCAGTGTAGCAGGCATCGCCCGATGGGACTTGTAGTCCCATCGGATGATGCCTGAACACATACAAGACCCCTGGCAGGCCCGCACAGACCACCGACAGCCGGCACAGGCCCCTGGCAGCCGGCACAGACCACCGACAGCCGGCACAGGCCCCCGAGAGGCCCGTACAGACCACCGTCAGCCGGCACACGCCCCCGGCAGCCGGCACAGACCACCGACAGCCGGCACAGGCCTCCGAGAGGCCCGTATAGACCACCGGCAGCCGGCACACGCCCCCGGCAGCCGGAACAGACCACCGACAGCCGGCACAGGCCCCCGAGAGGCCCGTACAGACCACCGACAGCCGGCACAGGCCCCCGAGAGGCCCGTACAGACCACCGGCAGCCGGCACAGGCCCCCGACAGCCGGCATATACCACCGACAGCCGGCACAGGCCCCGAGAGGCCCGTACAGACCACCGACAGCAGGCACAGGCCCCTGGCAGCCGGCACAGACCACCGACAGCCGGCACAGGCTCCCGAGAGGCCCGTACAGACCACTGGCAGCCGGCACAGGCCCCGGCAGCTGGCACAGACCAACGAAAGCCGGCACAGGCCCCAAAGAGGCCCGTACAGACCACCGGCAGCCGACACAGACCACCGACAGCCGGCACAGATCACCGATAGCCAGCACAGGCCCCCGAGAGGCCCGTACAGACCACCCGCAGCCGACACAGTCCCCCAGCAGCCGGCACAGACCACCGACAGCCGGCACAGGTCCCCGAGAGGCCCGTACAGACCACCGACAGCCGGCACAGGCCCCCGAGAGGCCCGTACAGACCACCGGCAGCCGGCACAGACCACCGACAGCCGACACAGGCCCCTGAGAGGCCCGTACAGACCACCGGCAGCCAGCACAGGCCCCCGAGAGGCCCGTACAGACCACTTGTAGCCGGCACAGGCCCCCGAGAGGCCCGTACAGACCACCGGCAGCCGTCACAGGCCCCCGGCAGCCGGCACAGACCAACGAAAGCCGGCACAGGCCCCAAAGAGGCCCGTACAGACCACCGGCTGCCGGCACAGACAACTGACAGCCAGCACTGATCACCGACAGCCAGCACAGGCACCCGAGAGGCCCTCACAGACCACCGGCAGCAGGCACAGGCCACCAGCAGCCGGCACAGACCACCGACAGCCGGCACAGGCCCCCGAGAGGCCCGTACAGACCACCGGCAGCCGGCACACACCCCCGGCAGCCGGCACAGACCACCGACAGCCGGAACAGGCCCCCGAGAGGCCCGTACAGACCACCGACAGCCAGCACAGGCCCCCGAGAGGCCTTTACAGACCACCGGCAGCCGGCACAGACCACAGACAGCCGGCACAGACCACCAACAGCCGGCACAGGCCCCTGAGAGGCCCGTACAGACCAACAGCAGCTGACACAGACCACCGACAGCCAGCACAGGCACCTGAGAGGCCCGTACAGACCACCTGCAGCCGGCACAGGCCCCCGGCAGCCAGCACAGACCACCATCAGCCAACACAGGCCCCCGAGGGGCCCATACAGACCACCGACAGCTGGCACAGGCCCCCAAGAGGCCCTTACAGACCACCGGCAGCCGGCACAGACCACAGACAGCCGGCACAGACCGCCGACAGCCGGCACAGGCCCCTGAGAGGCCCGTACACACCACCGGCAGCCATCACAGGCCCCCAAGCGGCCCGTACAGACCACCGGTAGCTGGCACAGGCCCCCGAGAGGCCCGTACAGACCACTGGCAGCCGGCACAGGCCCCCGGCAGCCGACACAGTCCACCAACAGTCGGCACAGGCCCCCGAGAGGCGCGTACAGACCACCGACAGCCGGCACAGGCCCCCGAGAGGCCCGTACAGACCACCGACAGCCGGCACAGGCCCGCGAGAGGCCCGTACAGACCACCAACAGCCGGCACAGGACCCTGAGAGGCCCGTACAGACCACCAGCAGCCAGCACAGACCACCGGCAGCCGGTGCAGGCCCCCAGCAGGCTTGTACAGACCACCGAAAGCCCGCACAGACCCCGCCCGCACACACAGACACACAGTGACCGCCCACGCACCGCCCACACTCTTCCCCCCTCCCAAAAGGGTTTTTTTTAATTCCGATAGTTCTGTCCCATTGACTTTAATGGGACTTCCGGTATCGGAATCGGAATCGGCGATACCCAATACTTTTTTGTGTATCGGGCCGATCCATTCCGATCCGATACTTTTGAATATCGGATGGTATCGCTCAACCCTAGTAGCATGTATGTAGTATGTAGTATATATATATATATATATATATATATATAGTTGTGGCCAAAAGTATTGACACCCCTGCAATTTTGTCAGATAATACTCCGTTTCTTCCTGAAAATGATAGCAAACACAAATTCTTTGTATTATTATCTTCATTTAATTTGTCTAAAATGAAAAAACACAAAAGAGAATGAAGCAAAAAGCAAAACATTGATCATTTCACACAAAACTCCAAAAATGGGCCAGACAAAAGTATTGGCACCCTCAGCCTAATACTTGGTTGCACAACCTTTAGCCAAAATAACTGCGACCAACGGCTTTCGGTAACCATCAATGAGTTTCTTACAATGCTCTGCTGGAATTTTAGACCATTCTTATTTGGCAAACTGCTCCAGGTCCCTGATATTTGAAGGGTGCCTTCTCCAAACTGCCATTTTTAGATCTCTCCACAGGTGTTCTATGGGATTCAGGTCTGGACTCATTGCTGGCCACCTTAGAAGTCTCCAGTGCTTTCTCTCAAACCATTTTCTAGTGCTTTTTGATGTGTGTTTTGGGTCATTGTCCTGCTGGAAGACCCATGACCTCTGAGGGAGACCCAGCTTTCTCACACTGGGCCCTACATTATGCTGCAAAATTTGTTGGTAGTCTTCAGACTTCATAATACCATGCACACGGTCAAGCAGTCCAGTGCCAGAGGCAGCAAAGCAACCCCAAAACATCAGGGAACCTCCGCCATGTTTGACTGTAGGGACCGTGTTTTTTTCTTTGAATGCCTCTATTTTTCTACTGTAAACTCTATGTTGATGCCTTTGTCCAAAAAGCTCTACTTTTGTCTCATCTGACCAGAGAACATTCTTCCAAAATGTTTTAGGCTTTTTCAGGTAAGTTTTGGCAAACTCCAGCCTGGCTTTTTTATGTCTCGGGGTAAGAAGTGGGGTCTTCCTGGGTATCCTACCATACAGTCCCTTTTCATTCAGACGCCGACGGATAGTACGGGTTGACACTGTTGTACCCTCGGACTGCAAGGCAGCTTGAACTTGTTTGGATGTTAGTCGAGGTTCTTTATCCAACATCCGCACAATCTCGCGTTCAAATCTCTTGTCAATTTTTCTTTTCTGTCCACATCTAGGGAGGTTAGCCACAGTGCCATGGGCTTTAAACTTCTTGATGAGACTGCACACAGTAGACACATGAACATTCTGGTCTTTGGAGATGGACTAGTAGCCTTGATATTGCTCATGCTTCCTCACAATTTGGTTTCTCAAGTCCTCAGACAGTTCTTTGGTCTTCTTTCTTTTCGCCATGCTCAATGTGGTGCACAAAGGACACAGGACAGAGGTTGAGTCAACTTTAATCCATGTCAACTGGCTGCAAGTGTGATTTACTTATTGCCAACACCTGTTAGGTGCCACAGGTAAGTTACAGGTGCTGTTAATTACACAAATTAGAGAATCATCACATGATTTTTCAAACAGTGCCATTACTTTTGTCCACCCTCTTTTTTATGTTTGGTGTGGAATTATATCCAATTTGGCTTTAGGACAATTCTTTTTGTGCTTTTTCATTTAAGACAAATTAAATGAAAATAATAATACCAAAGAATTTGTGTTTGCAATAATTTTCAGGAAGAAACTGAGTATTATCTGACAGAATTGCAGAGGTGTATACAGCTCTACGCTTGTGATACATTACACATTTACTGCTTTTTATATTCTGGTCTAATCCAAACTGACCAAGTGAGAGTTATTTTCTGACTGTGGAAATAAATACTGAGATTGACAACAATGACCCCTAAACTGTGTGCAGCTGTACTCTTCAGATCCATTACCGTTTTACGGCTTTTTATATTGTGTTGTAATCCATACTGAGCCTGAGAACGTCTGTGTCTGCCTCCTGAAATATCTACGGAGATTGAGAATGTTTAAACTATACTATATATACATGCTAACTGATGATACTGTATTCTGTCTAATCCATACTGAGCCTGTGAGCATCTCTGTGTGACTGATGGTATATATAGGGAGATTGACAATCATCCTTTGACTGTATAGAGCTGTACGCTTCTGATACAGTACCATATATCTGATGTTATTTTGGGTTCATGTTCTGCAATATTTTGAAGATTGGTGGAAGAGGCCGCGGATGTGGGTGTGGGGGGGCCAGCTGGTGCTGATGGTGGTGGTGCATCTGCTGCTTGTGGCAAAAGCACAATAGCAGCTAAGGCAGGAGGTGTTGAACCTGCATCATGGTCTGGCTCCAGAACACCTGGAAGGCTACCTTTTCTGGGAGCAAGTTAACCGCTTTTAAACCCAGAGCATCAGGAATTGTTTTTTGCTTACTTTGCCGAAACAGACTCCAGCAAATATGCCCTCCTCTTCTGAAGTTTCAAAAAATGCAAGCACTGAGTCGTCAAGTGCTGGCTCCTGGTCAGGAAGAACCCCTTTCCTTGCGTCCTTCACCCTCACCAAAAGTGAATGCAGCAGGCCACACTTCACATTAGTCCAGCTCTTTCTATCATACCATGCCTGGGTTATCAAGTCAAATCGTGAATTCCCCAGTCCAAGATGAATCTGACATGGAGTGTGGGTGGCCAGCCAGGGCAGTGGGGTTAATCGGTACCGGGCCGGTGTCTCAGAGGGATGTGTCACGTTGGTGGTGATGACCCGTTCTGCGGCCCTGGGCGTCCATACAAAGGGGTGAATAACGTTTATAGGTGAATGATACGTGATGCCACCTGTGGTTTCTGATCACATTGACCCGCGCTGCAGTGTCGCTTCTCTGGGACAGATGTTGTGGTGCAGCTAAGATGCAGAAGCCCTGCACAGGTAGGGCCGTAGTCGCAGGGCAGATGAAAGAGTTGGTAGATGGTGTGCAGTGCAGAATGTAGCAGAGCCGTGCGCCAGGCGCAGGAGAAAGATGACAGACACAGTTGTGCAGTTGCTTTACCTGTACTTGGTAAGTGCCGTCCAGGACCCAGAGTACAGATGGAGAAGGAGTTGGTCAGAATGGAAGCAAATTTGGAATTCTCTCTCTGCAGATAGGTAGTGTGGCCTCCGTTCTAGCGCTTATCTAAGGTACTCGCAGTAGTGAGTTCACTGAAGTTCCGCCTGTTGACTCTCTTTTGGAACTTTCTCGTATGGCAGGCAGCCATAGCCTTTTCCTTCTTGCTCACACACGTCGCTGCTGGGGCCTCCGAGCCTTAGTTGGGAACAGAGCATTTACAGCTGCTACTTCCTCCGGTTTCTGCTGCAGGACCGTCAGTGTCCCTACAAACTCGGAGACCGGAATGCCGACCATGCGCTCCAGCTAGGAGTGAGCCTTAACTCTGCTCATCCTCCAGCTCGCCTTCTCACATCCACACACTTCCCCTTCCCTTCACAGACTGCCCTAACTTACCTCCTCCCGACCACAGAGAGCAGCTCCTCAGCAGTCAGGTTCAGAGGTCTCCCTGCTGGCCTGGAGTGGGAACTGTGTTGTGTGTTGGTTTAACTGCTAGAGAGATCCTTCGCTGCTCCCAAGCATAACATCACACTCCCTAGGAGGAAGGTAATGCCACTGTGGCGACCGTACTCCTGGGGGCGCCAAAAGTGCACTGATGCCCAGCCACTGCTAGATGATTCTGCTGGTACATTGACCCAGACCACTACATTCCCCTCGCACTCTACACAGCCAGATTCTGACCCTTATGAAACTCAGGTTCCCCTTCCCGCATACTATACCACCTTACACGGTGACAAAGAGGAAGGTGCAGATGAAAGTGCAGGTTCCTTGAGCAGGTGATGGGGGGGCATACTCATGGGCGATGGCACTGGCACAGGGCCCCTCATAGTATGCAAAAGTGTCACTGCCGGTGGGAGGGCCCTCCACCCACCGTCAGAAACACCGCCGTACTATGAGGGGCCCTGTGCCAGTGCCGTCACCAACGAGTGGGCCCCCCTGCTTACTCAGTATCACAGCACTTGCAAAGTTGAAATACTTACATCTCGCTGCTCCACCGCTGTGACGTCTTCCGCGTTTCCTGACAGTGACATTCTGATCTGAGAGCGCGATGACATCACGTCTGTATGCCCTCTGCCTGAACAGTCCAAGTGCTGTGAGATGGAAGATGGGGACAACGAGGAGTCCAGACTAGTACAGGGATTCCCTAGCGAGGAGTCTTATTTAATTGTTTTCAATGTTGGGACAGCTATTTTTGGGGAGCACTATACTCTGGAGAATGATATATGAGGCCCACCATACACTGGAGCATTCCAAAGGTGGACATCAGACACTGGAGCAGCATTTACAGGGCCCATTATGCACTGGAGCATTAGAAATGGGGCCCATTATATATGGAGCATTATTTGGGCCCATAACACAGTGTAGCTTCATCCATGGGGACCAGCATATACTGTAGCATTATGTGGAGCTCATCATATACTGTTTCAAACATTATATGGGACCAATGATTCTGTATGGAGAAATATATGGGCCTCATTACTCTGTAAAGCGCACTATGCGGTGGCCATAATATTGTATGGAGTAATATACTGTCCGTTTTTGGAGCTATTGGAGAATTTAAAATGGATATCAGTCATGAGATGTAAGAAGTGAAGTATTTTTCATTGTACTATACCTATATTTCTGTGCCGTATCGGAGCATCATGAATTGTGTCATGTGTTAAAAGAGCCCAGTGACACTCTTTGGCCCAGGGCCCACGAAAATCTGGAGCCAGCCCTACCCCCCCACAACTTTAGCCAAATAACCCCCAGTTTTCAATGCTTAACTATTATTATAAAGTAAATTAAGGTTGACAAGCTTAAGTAATAAGAATTGATGTTTTTGGCATTAAAATGGGCACTGTAGGTGTGTTTCCTGTCCTCCACTCCCTGCCAACCTTGGTTCCCCATTGACTTGCATTGGGTTTCGTGTTTCAGTCGGCCTTCGACTTTTCACGATAATCTGCCGATTGCGTTCGACCCGACTTTTGAGAAAGTCGGGTTTCATGAAACCCGACTCGACCCGAAAAAAGGCAAAGTCGCTCATCTCTACTCTTGACTGCTTGGCCCCAAAAGGTACAGTGGGGCAAAAAAGTATTTAGTCAGTCAGCAATAGTGCAAGTTCCACCACTTAAAAAGATGAGAGGCGTCTGTAATTTACATCATAGGTAGACCTCAACTATGGGAGACAAACTGAGAAAAAAAAATCCAGAAAATCACATTGTCTGTTTTTTTTTCATTTTATTTGCATAGTATGGTGGAAAATAAGTATTTGGTCAGAAACAAGCAATCAAGATTTCTGGCTCTCACAGACCTGTAACTTCTTCTTTAAGAGTCTCCTCTTTCCTCCACTCATTACCTGTAGTAATGGCACCTGTTTAAACTTGTTATCAGTATAAAAATACACCTGTGCACACCCTCAAACAGTCTGACTCCAAACTCCACTATGGTGAAGACCAAAGAGCTGTCAAAGGACACCAGAAACAAAATTGTAGCCCTGCACCAGGCTGGGAAGACTGAATCTGCAATAGCCAACCAGCTTGGAGTGAAGAAATCAACTGTGGGAGCAATAATTAGAAAATGGAAGACATACAAGACCACTGATAATCTCCCTCGATCTGGTGCTCCACGCAAAATCCCACTCCGTGGGATCAGAATGATCACAAGAACGGTGAGCACAAATCCCAGAACCACGCGGGGGGACCTAGTGAATGAACTGCAGAGAGCTGGGACCAATGTAACAAGGCCTACCATAAGTAACACACTACGCCACCATGGACTCAGATCCTGCAGTGCCAGACGTGTCCCACTGCTTAAGCCTGTACATGTCCGGGCCCGTCTGAAGCTTGCTAGAGAGCATTTGGATGATCCAGAGGAGTTTTGGGAGAATGTCCTATGGTCTGATGAAACCAAACTGGAACTGTTTGGTAGAAACACAACTTGTCGTGTTTGGAGGAAAAAGAATACTGAGTTGCATCCATCAAACACCATACCTACTGTAAAGCATGGTGGTGGAAACATCATGCTTTGGGGCTGTTTCTCTGCAAAGGGGCCAGGACGACTGATCCGGGTACATGAAAGAATGAATGGGGCCATGTATTGTGAGATTTTGAGTGCAAACCTCCTTCCATCAGCAAGGGCATTGAAGATGAAACGTGGCTGGGTCTTTCAACATGACAATGATCCAAAGCACACCGCCAGGGCAACGAAGGAGTGGCTTCGTAAGAAGCATTTCAAGGTCCTGGAGTGGCCTAGCCAGTCTCCAGATCTCAACCCTATAGAAAACCTTTGGAGGGAGTTGAAAGTCCGTGTTGCCAAGCGAAAAGCCAAAAACATCACTGCTCTAGAGGAGATCTGCATGGAGGAATGGGCCAACATACCAACAACAGTGTGTGGCAACCTTGTGAAGACTTACAGAAAACGTTTGACCTCTGTCCTTGCCAACAAAGGATATATCACAAAGTATTGAGATGAAATTTTGTTTCTGACCAAATACTTATTTTCCACCATAATATGCAAATAAAATGAAAAAAAAACAGACAATGTGATTTTCTGGATTTTTTTTTCTCAGTTTGTCTCCCATAGTTGAGGTCTACCTATGATGTAAATTACAGACGCCTCTCATCTTTTTAAGTGGTGGAACTTGCACTATTGCTGACTGACTAAATACTTTTTTGCCCCACTGTATTAATCAGGAACTGGAGATTTTTGCTTTCCAGTAACTCATTGCAGTCCATAACCATGCGCTAGTGTCTGTTTATGTCTACAGACATTTTATATTCTATATCTTATATATTCTAAACACATTTTAAATACATTTTCTACTGTTATTTTTAGTTTATTTTTTAGATGCTTATGTACAATTAATTGGTTTTCTTTGGAATGTAGGTATAATTATGAATATCAATTTATTTTATTGAAACTATTTGTACCTGTTAAATAACTACGATGGTCAGTGCGCCCTGTGTTAGTGCAATTGTTATTGTCTATTTTGAGTTTATTCCTCACAATTTTTGAGCGCCTGCATGTATACAATTATATATGCATATATATGTGTTTGGAATGATGTTTTTCTTGCCTCTTGGGCATTCTTAATTGCACCTCGTTTTTAACTGTTTTTAGAGAGTATTAATAATAAAGTATTTTTAGTTAAGTAAAATATTACAATAACTTGTAAATTCCCAGCCTATTCCAAACTTAGCGTTACATTAGGAAATGGGTGGTTTGCTACATTTCCATGGTGTCAATTTCACCGAGGCACGGCAAGGGTTAATGCAGCAGTCACCGAGGGTATTTATGGGCGTCATTTCAGGATTACAGGCACCCTGATGAAGAAGGCAGCTTGGGCCTTTGAAACGCGTTGGTCAGCTTTTTGATCCTTGTGTTGCCCTGTACGGGCTGTGACGTCACACGCTCAGGTACTTTCGGGCGGCTGCTTTCAATTGGGATTCCGGGGCGCCTTCGGCCGGAGCGTTCCCTATTCTTACCTTGCACTCTCAATCTCCCGCCCTTCTTCCACTCTGTGATAGCCAGCGTCTCTCGGCAGTTCGCTCCCTGTGCTTGGTCTCATTATAGCCTCACTGCCTTAGAGCGTATCAGGCTTCAGGTCACTGTTAAGAGCCCGTTACATGTAGCGATATCGCTAGCAATATCGCTGTAACGTCACTGGTTTTGTGACGTAGCAGCGATATTGCTAGCGATATCGCTACATGTGATACTTACCTCCGACCGGCTTCCCCGCTGATTATCGCTGATCATGCGAGAACGTCCTGGACCATTTCTCGTCGTCAGCTTCCTGCTGGGCTTCCTGTGGCGCCGACGAGTGACGCGTGGACGCGGGCGGAGGACGTCAGGATCGCCTTGTCTGACAGGTAAGGAGCGACCCCCGACCCCTGCGATGTCGCTGGTGAGATCTGCCTGTGTGGCAGCTCACTAGCGACCACTTAGCGATGCACCAGCGATCCATATCGTTGTCAGGATCACTGGTGCATCGCTATGTGTATCGGTACCCTTAGAAGTGCTCACCTCCTTCAGGTTTTACAAGCTGTCATTTGCACTGATAAGGAGCATGGCTCATTTAACTCCTTGTAGCAAGACACTTGCTGAGTTCCTTCTCATCACCGTCAAAGATCAGCAGTCACAGCAGCCAATTTGCATCACATCTATTCATCTGCCTCGTATTGGTGAGTGATACGTTATATATACTGTATATGTTAATACTTTATATATATATATATATATTTTATCTATGCATCCTTTATATATTTAAGAGTGGGTTGTTATTTTGGCTGTTTTTCATCATTTCTATTATTTAATCATTGTTTATTTTCCTGAGTCCTATAGCGCAGGTCAACTTGCACATTTTCATATAAAAATTTATTTGTTTGAAAGGAATTAGTTACATTCGCTCATCTCTATTCAAAATCTATTACCTATGAATAATGATATACATGTTATATTATATATTATTTTGTGATTTCATTTTAGAAATGGGCAATGAAAATACACACGTTGCCAATGCATGCAGCGGCGAGATAAAGATATTCTTTCAGTCAACAAAATTGCAAATTCAGGAAATTGCTTTAGAAGTTTTAACAGAAGCAGGAGTACAAGTAAGCAGTGATCCAAAAGCCTCTTTAAAGAGTGGACAAAAACTCAATGTCCTCTTAAAACCTGACACGAGGATTCAATACTTAAGATGTGCTCCCAAGAATGTTGTGAATATTCCAAGTCAGGGAAATCTGTATATAACCATAACTTGCAATCGAGGAAATGAAAAGGAGGAGTTGATGTGCATGAACCTGAAGATCCCTTCAGATCGCTCCATCATAGTCACTAATAATGGCATGGTCCGCTTTGCTGAATATGGAAAACTGTGGCAGGATGAAGCTGGTAAATACTGGTGAGTATGAAAACTATACAGTATATGATGAATGTACCGGTGTGGAAACATATATTTTCTCAAAATGATGCATGTGAATTTTGGTGCTTTTTGTAATTTTTAGTGGAAAACAAATGTAATTGTTCCAGTTTGTAGATGAAGAACAAATCTTGATGGTATTTAATACACTTGATAAGCACAGTATCTTGAACAGCAGAATGACGAACAGTAAAGTTGCAGAAATTTTCAGCAACTCAATCCCTGATTGGGTCTTAGGCATCTTTCAGAATTCATTTTTTCTAAATTTACGAGAAAAAAGGACTGAGCTTCATTGGTGATTTTCAGTTTCATCTGTGATTTTCATCACAATTTGGTCAAAGTTTCATCAGTTTTTAATGATGAGAAAAAAACTTTCTCTCCCTTCTAATATCTATCAGTTAGTGAAAAACAGAGAGGACACAGATAGCTTCCGAGTGCTGTCCTATTGTTTCATTGGCCCATAGATTTGCATTGTTGATTTTGATTTGATACTTGGATCCATATCAGAAATGTCTCCACAATTTTTCATGGACCACTAGGTCTGAGTGAAAAAATTGGACATGTGAACAGCCCTGTAGAATATTATATGTATGATTGTTTTCCATGAAAAAAATAAAGGATAGCAGTCGTATGAGAAAAATGAATGTCTCTAAAAGCCGTTAATACCATATCGTTTAAAACAACACTCCATCCAGCGGGATTTTTTTTCAGCGTTGGAGTGGTGCTTCTACTGTAATGTCTCTGAACCCAGACTTATGTTCGAATTCTGGCGTCTTCACTTTTTCGGCATTGCAACGGTCCCGCAATGCCATCTTGTGACTGCAGTTTCTGACTGTCCTGAAGTCATAAGTTATGTCACAAGCTCTCAATGCAAGTCTATGAGAACCAGAATGAGGCTCTTAGACTTGTATTGAGTTGTGATCACCAGCTTGCTCCATGAAACACTGGAGCTATCTGGCAGGTCACAAACTGCTGGAGACCGACCGGAGCAGCAGTGAAGATGTCAGCAGGTAAGTATCAGACTGGGGGTGCACGGACCTTAGATTCAATAGATTCAAAGCATCACTCCAGCCATAAAATAAAAAACCACTGGAATGGTGCATTAAGGAATTGGTACGTCTATTAGTTTAATCAACTATAACACCACTACTATCCATGTCCAGAATCATTCCTGACCGTTAACACAATATGCTTGCATGTAGAACAGTAGCTTAACTAGAATCTGATGGGCCCCAGTGCAAGATATGGACAAGGCCTCACTCCTGCCGTCTGTTGGTCAGATGTATGGGCCTTGCAGTGCTCTAAATACTGTAAAACCATGTAAATTGTACCTCCTACCCCATTATGGAGAAATATGAAGTTCCTGATATACATATGTCCCCTATATTGAGTCTGTCCTAGTGTAATATATACAGTATATATACAGGTGTATATATATATATATATATATATATATATATACAGCGTCGGACTGGAACACCTTGGGCCCACCAGAGAAAATCATTCTTGGGGCCCACTATGTAGCTGCATAGAGTTAAATACCAGACCACCAATTGTGCGGTAAAACACGCTAATATCCGGGTATAATATAAGGTTGTACATGTCTTAATTATGTAGCAGGAGTTGGGGTAGCCCCCTCATAGAATATAAAGCAGCCCCCTCATAGAATATAATGTAGACCCCTCATAGAATATAATGCAGCCATCTCATAGAATATAATACAGCCATCTCATAGAATATAATACTGCCCCCCTCAAAGGGTATAATGCACCCCCTCATAGGGTATAATGCACCCCCTCATAGGGTATAATACTGCCCCCCTCATAGGGTATAATACTGCCCCCTCATAGGGAATAATGCACCCCCTCATAGGGTTTAATGCACCCCCTCATAGGGTTTAATGCACCCCCTCATAGGGTATAATACTGCCCCCCTCATAGGGAATAATGCACCCCCTCATAGGGAATAATGCACCCCCTCATAGGGTATAATGCTGCCCCCTCATAGGGTATAATACTGCCCCCCTCATAGGGTATAATACTGCCCCCCTCATAGGGAATAATGCACCCCATCATAGGGAATAATGCTGCCCTCCTCGTAGGGTATAATGCTGCCTCCTCATAGGGTATAATACTGCCCCCTTCATAGGGAATAATGCTGCCTCCTCATAGGGTATAATACTGCCCCCTCATAGGGTATAATACTGCCCCCCTCATAGGGAATAATGCACCCCCTCATAGGGTATAATGCTGCCTCCTCATAGGGTATAATACTGCCCCCCTCATAGGGAATAATGCTGCCCTCCTCATAAGGTATAATGCTGCCTCCTCATAGGGTATAATACTGCCCCCCTCATAGGGAATAATGCTGCCTCCTCATAGGGAATAATGCACCCCCTCATAGGGTATAATGCTGCCTCCTCATAGGGTATAATGCTGCCTCCTCATAGGGTATAATGCTGCCTCCTCATAGGGTATAATGCTGCCTCCTCATAGGGAATAATGCTGCCTCCTCATAGGGTATAATGCTGCCTCCTCATAGGGTATAATGCTGCCTCCTCATAGGGTATAATGCTGCCCCCTTCATAGGGTATAATGCTGCCCCCTCATAGGGAATAATGCACCCCCTCATAGGGTTTAATGCACCTCCTCATAGGGTATAATGCACCCCCTCATAGGGTATAATAATGCCCCCTCATAGGGAATAATGCACCCCCTCATAGGGAATAATGCACCCCCTCATAGGGTATAATGCTGCCCCCTCATAGGGTATAATACTGCCCCCCTCATAGGGTATAATACTGCCCCCCTCATAGGGAATAATGCACCCCATTATAGGGAATAATGCTGCCCTCCTCGTAGGGTATAATGCTGCCTCCTCATAGGGTATAATACTGCCCCCCTCATAGGGAATAATGCTGCCTCCTCATAGGGTATAATACTGCCCCCTCATAGGGTATAATACTGCCCCCCTCATAGGGAATAATGCACCCCCTCATAGGGTATAATGCTGCCTCCTCATAGGGTATAATACTGCCCCCCTCATAGGGAATAATGCTGCCCTCCTCATAAGGTATAATGCTGCCTCCTCATAGGGTATAATACTGCCCCCCTCATAGGGAATAATGCTGCCTCCACATAGGGTATAATGCTGCCTCCTCATAGGGTATAATGCTGCCTTCTCATAGGGTATAATGCTGCCCCCTTCATAGGGTATAATGCTGCCCCCTCATAGGGAATAATGCACCCCCTCATAGGGTATAATGCACCCCCTCATAGGGTATAATACTGCCCCCCTCATAGGGTATAATACTGCCCCCCTCATAGGGAATAATGCACCCCCTCATAGGGTTTAATGCACCCCCTCATAGGGTATAATGCACCCCCTCATAGGGTATAATACTGCCCCCCTCATAGGGAATAATGCACCCCCTCATAGGGAATAATGCACCCCCTCATAGGGTATAATGCTGCCCCCTCATAGGGTATAATACTGCCCCCCTCATAGGGTATAATACTGCCCCCCTCATAGGGAATAATGCTGCCCTCCTCGTAGGGTATAATGCTGCCTCCTCATAGGGTATAATACTGCCCCCCTCATAGGGAATAATGCTGCCTCCTCATAGGGTATAATACTGCCCCCTCATAGGGTATAATACTGCCCCCCTCATAGGGAATAATGCACCCCCTCATAGGGTATAATGCTGCCTCCTCATAGGGTATAATACTGCCCCCCTCATAGGGAATAATGCTGCCCTCCTCATAAGGTATAATGCTGCCTCCTCATAGGGTATAATACTGCCCCCCTCATAGGGAATAATGCTGCCTCCTCATAGGGAATAATGCTGCCTCCTCATAGGGTATAATGCTGCCTCCTCATAGGGTATAATGCTGCCTCCTCATAGGGTATAATGCTGCCCCCTTCATAGGGTATAATGCTGCCCCCTCATAGGGAATAATGCACCCCCTCATAGGGTTTAATGCACCCCCTCATAGGGTATAATGCACCCCCTCATAGGGTATAATACTGCCCCCCTCATAGGGAATAATGCACCCCCTCATAGGGTATAATGCTGCCCCCTCATAGGGTATAATACTGCCCCCCTCATAGGGTATAATACTGCCCCCCTCATAGGGAATAATGCACCCCATCATAGGGAATAATGCTGCCCTCCTCGTAGGGTATAATGCTGCCTCCTCATAGGGTATAATACTGCCCCCCTCATAGGGAATAATGCTGCCCTCCTCGTAGGGTATAATACTGCCCCCTCATAGGGTATAATACTGCCCCCCTCATAGGGAATAATTTACCCCCTCATAGGGTATAATGCTGCCTCCTCATAGGGTATAATACTGCCCCCCTCATAGGGAATAATGCTGCCCTCCTCATAAGGTATAATGCTGCCTCCTCATAGGGTATAATACTGCCCCCCTCATAGGGAATAATGCTGCCTCCTCATAGGGTATAATGCTGCCTCCTCATAGGGTATAATGCTGCCTTCTCATAGGGTATAATGCTGCCCCCTTCATAGGGTATAATGCTGCCCCCTCATAGGGAATAATGCACCCCCTCATAGGGAATAATGCTATATAGATATATAGATATAGGGTTAGATAGATATAGATAGAAAGATAGATGTAGAAATAGATAGATATAGAGATAGATAGTAGATAATGGATAGAAAGTAGATAATGGATAGATATAGATAGAAAGATTCATAGAGATAGATAGAGATAGATAGAGATAGATATAAAGATAGATATAGAAAGAAATATAGATAGATAGATAGATAGATAGATAGATAGATAGATAGATAGATAGATAGATCGATAGGTAGATAGATATAGAGATAGATAGAAAATAGATAATGGATAGATAGATAGATAGATAGATAGATAGATATAGAGATACATAGCTATAGATAGAAAGATATAGAGAGATAGATATATAGATAGAGATAGATAATAGATAGAGATAGATAATAGATAGAGATATACAGATATAATAATAATAATA